>NC_066584.1:262795881-264012547 GCF_024323335.1 Lathyrus oleraceus
TCTATCTATCTATCTATCTATCTATCTATCTATCTATCTATCTATCTATCTATCTATCTATCTATCTATCTATCTATCTATCTATCTATCTATCTATCTATCTATCTATCTATCTATCTATCTATCTATCTATCTATCTATCTATCTATCTATCTATCTATCTATCTATCTATCTATCTATCTATCTATCTATCTATCTATCTATCTATCTATCTATCTATCTATCTATCTATCTATCTATCTATCTATCTATCTATCTATCTATCTATCTATCTATCTATCTATCTATCTATCTATCTATCTATCTATCTATCTATCTATCTATCTATCTATCTATCTATCTATCTATCTATCTATCTATCTATCTATCTATCTATCTATCTATCTATCTATCTATCTATCTATCTATCTATCTATCTATCTATCTATCTATCTATCTATCTATCTATCTATCTATCTATCTATCTATCTATCTATCTATCTATCTATCTATCTATCTATCTATCTATCTATCTATCTATCTATCTATCTATCTATCTATCTATCTATCTATCTATCTATCTATCTATCTATCTATCTATCTATCTATCTATCTATCTATCTATCTATCTATCTATCTATCTATCTATCTATCTATCTATCTATCTATCTATCTATCTATCTATCTATCTATCTATCTATCTATCTATCTATCTATCTATCTATCTATCTATCTATCTATCTATCTATCTATCTATCTATCTATCTATCTATCTATCTATCTATCTATCTATCTATCGGTATTCATTTGTAGCAACTAGCACTGAGATTGAAGGCACTCAATTCGTATGGGATTAGTAGAGGCATCATTCTTCGTCCAATACTTGTGATCGTTCATCCGATTCAACATCAAAGGTGTTAATCGCCATAAGAGGTAATTGTTTCTATAACCGATCATGATCATTCATAAGGATCAAATTAAGGGAACTTTTTATTTCTACTGCATTTTATATCACGATTTCCCTTCAGTTATAGTAACATATGATGATGTGGAGGAATAACAACTTTTAGGAAAACACTTAACCAAGGTATTTGAGACTAAAACCTTGAAAACTTTGAATTACATTTTAGGAATTAATGTTTTCCACTTTAAAAAAAAAGAAATCTTCATATCTCAATAAAAGTACATTATTGACCTTATGCAAGATATTTTCAAGATAATAGGCAAGTCTGCAAGAACATCGGTTGATCCATGTGTAAAGTTGAGGGACATAAAATAAAATATTAAGGTTGATTAATGATGAATTTCTTAGCAAGTAGACTAATACATTCGAGGTAATAAAAAAAATAAAGATCGTATCCATAGGGATTGTGAATTTTTACAAGGTTTATAAGTATAATTTAAAGCAAACATGGAGGATTTTCAGATAGGTAAATAATTACGCGAATAAATGTTTGTAAAAGTCACGATAATGAGAAAGCAATTAGATCTTATTTGAATCTCTGTTGATTGTGTTTTTAAGTGTCGGGTTTTTGTTATCGTCTCCACAGGGATTGTGAGATATCGCCACCGTTCGACAGTTGTTTCAATTCTTAACTCGTAGTAACAAGGGGGTTTTGGTTTTAGTCACAGTATCTTGCATAAAAGTGTGAGAAAATGCGGTAAAAGATTTGGTTTTAATATTTGAGAAATATTGCCAAAGTTAGGATTCGACGATCACTTTGCATGTATATGTTCGATCAACAAAACTTATAAACTCCTTTAGATGATAAACTATTTCACAAAGTCCTCCCAATGTGTTTATCTCTAACACACATTGTGAGTTTTCCCATTTTGATCCATTGTTTATCTCTAACACAATCTATCAAAATGACAACTTTTTGGTTCAACCTTATGGTGAACAAAATCATTCATTACTATCTCTAGCTAACAAACAAGATTGGATGAAAACCTAGGTAAAGAGTTGGTAAACATCTCTCAATCATAAACCAACACAAAGAGTTTTCAATAAAACAAAGTTTTCACCATATATTCATCATTAAAGAGTTTACAAATGAAGATCATCTCATATACACACAAAGCTTATGACCATCTACATCTAACCTTGACAAAATGAATAACTTAGCTACTCATTTTCATGGTAGCTTGGTCAACAAGTTTCGGAAGAAGGTTGATCAACATCCGAGTTGAATAATCGAGATTGGATGGGAATCCACCTTCTTTTTGTGAAAGATTGTTAAGAGATGAAGAGAAATGATTTCTAGGTCACAAAGTATCTCTAGAGCAATGCTGGAAAAATTTCTCAAAAGTACAAAAGTATGGAAGTGTAAGGTATGGCTCCAAAAAGTAGCCCCTGCTACTTATAGTGCTGCTACTGAGCTGTCATGCTCGCTAGGCGAGCAGAATGGCTCGCCTAGCGAGCCCCAAAATGAGGCACCTGAGGCACCTGCACCCAAAGAAATATCCTTTGCCAAATTTGCATGTTCACTAGGCGAACAAAACCTTCGCTAGGCGAAGCCCACGCTTCAACCTTCGCTCCAGCGAGCTTAGGAGGTTTTGCTACTGGAATTGCTCGCCGGGAGCTCGCTAATGGCTCACCTAGCGAGTGAGTGTTGGCTGCGCTTTTGACCAAGTCTGGACGTATTCGCTACCACCTTCGCTGGCTGCTCGCCTAGCGAGTTTGTTGATGTTTGCTACTGTAAAATACTGGAGCTGCTCGTTGGGTGCTCGCCTAGCGAGCTCTTCGCCACAGCCCTCGCCTAGCGAGCAAGCTGATGAATGCATCCTTTTTTTGGTCCCTTTGCCAACTTTCTTGTGCCTTCATTTTCTATTATTTCATGCCTAATTCCTGCACAATAACACACAAATCAAAGGTACCAAGATTGTTTATCATTGTATTGCAATTCATCTAAAACAAAGGTGGTTTCGAACACTTTAACAAGGAAATGGAGTGAAAGATACCCATATTTGATAGCTCAAATAAGCACTTTTGGGTATCTAACAACTCTCCCCAACTAGATTCTTGCTTGTCCTCAAGCAAAGTATGCCTCTTGAAGGACAAGAGGATTTGCTTTAAGAAAAAGGTTTCTCCGAAGTCGGATAAAACGGCTCAAACACAAGCGAATCAGCAGATACAAATTTCCAACGGTTAGAATAGCATAATACACAAGAACTAAACTTAATAGCAATGCGAAATATGTATCTATCCACAACAATATTATCTTGAATGAATCACCCTATCTCTCCTCTTCGAATAAGGATTGAAGAAATTACGCGTTTGCAACCGCGGGAATAATCTCACTCTCTAACAAACAATGAAGAAATCAATTCAATTCATACAATGTCTAACAATTATAAATGGTAATGTGGAAGCACGAAGATCACTAAGGACTTTTCGGTTGAAGCTTGGTTAGGTTAACAAACAAGGGTCATTTCTAAGGCCATTGGAAACGAAATTGCCGATGCAAAAGAGACATTCACTGTACATTATTCACACATCTCAACTTCGTTCCATTTGTTTCTCATTTGAAACCTTCACAACTCTTATTTCACAACTCAATTTTTGTTTTTCACTATTTTTCTTCCAAGCAAGCATTCATTTTCATTTTCTCTATTTTTTTTCTTTTCTTTCACATCATATTTACAAAACAGATGTTTCTCTTTTCTATATTTTATATATTTTTTTTTTATGTTTGCTCGGTTTTTCAAGAGTTGTGGCACTTACCGATTCTCATTTTCGTTCTCCCCAACTTATTTCTTACTCACCCTAAGTGAATGCTCTTGACTTTTTACGACAAAAGAACAATTATCAAAAAAATTCGGGTTTCAAGAAAAAAAAAGATTTTTGAAATCTCGCTTTATTTCAAGCTGAGATTCAACTGTTTAAGCTCAAAGGGGTTAACGAATACTCTCTCTGCTCACAGGTAAGTTGTATTTGGAACTGGTTGTGCTCGATAGAAAACAAGTGCCTTGATAATTTCTAATTGCTTCCACATATTCACAATAATTAAAGACAAAGCATGAATCAAATGAATCAACAAAGCTTATTAGAATCCAGCATTTAAGTGTACAATGGAGGTTTCCTCACAATTTGTGGTTTTAAGTCCTAGATGAAACATTCATTCAATTATGTTGCAAAAAGACAATATTCAATTATAAAAAAGAGTAAAGTTCTTAATGCATTCTAAAATTCTAGCCGGAGGTAACCATGTACCTTAGCATTATTCACATGTTTATTTTTATCATTGCCATCCAAGCTCGGATGCACCTTCATTGGATACTTCATTGAGGAGCAACCAATCTAGAAGGTTTGACACTCAACCAACCAAAAATTTATTAAAACAAAAGAAATTTAAAACATAAATAATAACATTACTTCAAAATTTAAAATTGTGCATGGGGGACAAAACACCCCAAAAGTACATAACCAAAATCAAAATACACAAATCTGAAAATACAACAGAAATAAAACATAATATAAAAAATAAAATAAACTTAGCCCTCCAAGGACTCATAACCCTCATCACTACCGGCTTCAGAATCGGTAGCATCATCATCATCTTCAGCAGCACCAGAAGAAGCACCAGCACCCGCCCCCTCTCCAAACACAGGCCTGTCCACAGGCCAGCTAGCGTACTGCAGAAACTGCTCACGTGTCATCATAGAATGCTCACCGGAGGGGTCGCGCATCTGCAACTGTAACAGCTGCATAGAATCGTGCATATCGAGCATGGCACGCTGAGTTGCCGCCATCCAATCCCAGTTGTAGTTACAGACAGCCTGCTGGAAAGGATCGGATCCTAGAGTAAAAGTACCAGGACCATCAGAAGCCCCGGTAACCTCAGCAACTGAACTACTTCTTAAATTCTCCGGTTTGTAGTACTTGGCCACGTATCTGTCATCAATGGTCGGCGGGATCCTTACTTGACCCTTGGAGGGTAGCCTTACCCTCGCTTGTTGGCACAAAGCCATGATTAGACACGGGAAAGCAAGGGGATAATTCACTCGTGCCCCCGACTTTAGCCCGCTTTCAATCACGGACTTCAACTCCAAAGCAATAATCCTCGCCACATCAATCTGGATATTCGTTAGGATGCAGTGAACCAAGTGTGCCACTGGGATCGGCATGGTAGAAGTGTGAGACTTGGGTTTAATGTTTGTAAGAACCAACAAAAGGATCAGTTGAGCCAAGGGAATCATGTCCTCCCTATGGTATCTCATTGGAACCCCAGATGGGTTCAGCTCAACTGATTTCCCTTCCAAAAGCAGGGCAGCAGAAATTGAATCGGTATCCCGGTGAAGCCTTAAATCTCTATGGTAAGTGTCTCTCTCATTGGCTCCCAGATGGAGCGGTTCACCCAGGACACGGTTAATTGCATCCCGATCGAACGCAACAGGACGGCCGGACACTCTAGACGTCCATGTGAATGGCTTGTCGTCGTTCGGCAGTGCGTTCGCGTAGAACTCACGCACTGTTGCGATGTCATAATGCTCCAAGGGGGATATCAACCGGTCCCACTTTTTGTTGTTAATCAAACCGGCGAATGTTCGGTACGTGCCTTCAGGGTTGATTATAAATCTCTTTTCCGGAAAAATCTTTCGCTTTTCCAAAGCAACATATCTTGCTGCTTGCTTTGGCCCGACAAATTTGTCGATGTCGAATTGTATGGGCACGGGACGGGAAGTGTTCCCGCCCTTTCTCTTTTTCGAAGCGCCGGACCTGGATTCCATCTGCAAAGACATAGAGAGGAAACAACACAAACACAAAACAGATTAGAAATCAAAACAGAATTCCAACTATTGTCATGGTCGTTGCTGCTTCGCCTAGCGAGAACCTAGCGAAGCTTCGCTACAGGTTCGTCTAGCGAAGTGGCAGCGAATGCTCGCCACTGATTCGCCTAGCGAGTTGCTAGCGAATCTTACGGGTTTTTGGATTCTGCATTGTTTACACTGAAATTTCAGAAAAACCCAAGGTCTCATGGTATCTATTTCAGAACAAAATGATTTATTATGAAAGGCATCGTTCCAAGGTACATGCAAATCTACACCCACATGCAAAACCTAATGCACTCATTCCCCCAAATTCACCCTAAATGACATATACTTCAGAAATTTACAATGTGAAAGCATAAAGTAACGAGAAGGGGCAAACCTGGTTTGAGATCTGTAGAAGTTAGAATGCACAATGATGGTTGCAATGTAACAGGTGGGGTTGTGAGTGAGATGCAAAGTGAGAGAGTGTGTGTGAGTTCTGGAGTTCAGAGTTATAAAAAGAAAAATGGTACTTGGGCCCAAAAGAGTGGCCTGTTGAGAATTAAATGATTCTGCCAAGCAGCACTCGCTGCTGCTTCGCCTAGCGAGCAGCTAGCGAATCCGCTCGCTACTGCTTCGCCTAGCGAGCATCTAGCGAGCATGACATCATTTGCTTTTTTCAAAATAGCATTCCTGATACATTCAGCAAGGTTTAACAATTGGAATCCCAATACGACACCACAGAAAAACTGTAAATACTTACAATGTTGGGGTGCCTCCCAACCAGCGCTTGTTTAACGTCGGATAAGCTCGACGGTTCGATGCTCACAGAGGAGCATCCAAAGAAATAGCACAGCTCTCGCGATCCACATGACCGCCGAGATAAACCTTCAAACGTTGGCCATTAACGGTCCAACTCTCCTTCTTTTCCATGTCCTCAATGACAATAGCTCCGTACTCCTTAACTTCTTTGACCCGAAATGGCCCGGACCATTTTGATTTCAACTTTCCGGGGAATAACTTCAACCTGGAATTGAACAATAGGACCAACTGTCCGGGCACAAATTCTTTCTTTCGAAGATTTTTGTCATGATATTTTTTTACCTTCTCTTTGTACAACCAACTTGAGTGATATGCGGCATTGCGCATCTCTTCCAACTCGAGCAGTTGCACCTTCCTTTTCTCACCGGCCAAATCCTTTTCAAAATTTAAAAATTTCAGAGCCCACAAGGCTTTGTGCTCCAATTCGACCGGCAAATGGCAAGTTTTACCAAACACCAATTGAAAAGAAGTGAGCCCAATTGGAGCTTTAAAGGCGGTACGGTATGCCCATAACGCTTCATCCAATTTTTGTGACCACTCTTTTTTCGAATTTGACACAGTTTTTTCGAGAATTCTCTTAATCTCACGATTAGATACCTCGGCTTGACCATTAGCCTGTGGGTGATACGGAGTTGCCACTCTGTGTGATACACCGTAATGTTTTAAAATGCTTTCCAACGGTGCATTACAAAAGTGTGACCCTCCGTCACTTATCAACACTCGGGGGGTTCCGAAACGGGAAAATATGTTTTTCTTCAAAAAATTTATTACCGTTTTCGCATCCGCCCGAGGTGAGGCAATCGCCTCAACCCACTTAGAAACGTAATCAACTGCGACAAGCATATACTCGTTACCATAAGAGGGTGGGAATGGTCCTACAAAATCGATGCCCCAACAATAAAATACTTCAACCTCTTGGATGTTTTGGAGAGGCATCTCGTCTCTCTTACCAATCCCACCGCTTCTCTGGCAACTATCACAACTTTGCGCATGAGTATGTGCGTCTTTGGAAATAGTGGGCCAATAAAATCCTGACTGAAGGATTTTAGTGGCCGTTCTCACCCCATTATAGTGTCCGCCGTAAGGCGAGTTGTGACAATGCCAAAGGATGCTCTGCGCTTCATCGCTAGTAACACATCTCCTTAAAAGGTTATCACTACCCAACTTAAACAAGTACGGGTCATCCCATACGTAATACTTGGCATCCGAAAGAAACTTCCTTTTTTGATTCGAAGTTAGGTCGGGAGGCACATAACCACTAGCCTTGTGGTTCGCAAAGTCTGCAAACCACGGCCTAACTTGAATTTTGAAAAGTTTTTCATCAGGAAACTCTTCCCGGATTTCCTTCTCTGAAGCGGTAACCTCCACATTAACTAAGCGAGATAAATGATCCGCCACCAAATTTTCCGATCCTTTCTTGTCTTTGATTTCAACATCAAATTCTTGCAACAAGAGGATCCAACGGATGAGCCTTTGCTTTGAATCCGGTTTGGTGAGAAAATATTTAATCGCCGAGTGGTCGGTATACACTACGACTTTAGACCCTATAAGATAAGACCTAAACTTTTCAAGCGCATACACTATCGCAAGTAATTCTTTTTCAGTGGTGGCATAGTTAATTTGAGCCTCATTAAGAACTTTACTTGCGTAATGTATCGCATGAAAAAATTTCTCTTTTCTTTGGCCTAATACCGCTCCGATTGCATAGTCGCTCGCATCACACATTAGCTCAAAATTTAAATTCCTATTTGGAGCGACTATAATTGGAGCGGTAACCAATTTTTCTTTCAAAGTCTCAAAAGCTTGCAAACATTCATCGGTTAAGAGAAATACCTAGTCCTTAGCTAGCAAATTACTCAAAGGCTTAGCTACCTTTGAGAAGTCTTTGATAAAGCGCCGATAGAACCCGGCGTGCCCCAAAAAGCTTCGGATTCCCTTCACATTCACCGGAGGAGGTAACTTTTCAATCACTTCAACCTTAGCACGATCAACTTCAAGCCCTCTTGAAGAGACTTCATGGCCAAGCACTATCCCCTCGGTCACCATGAAGTGGCACTTCTCCCAATTGAGCACAAGATTGGTCTTCACACATCTTTCAAGCACCGTTTTCAAGTTTGCCAAGCATAAACTAAAGGAACCACCAAATACCGAGAAGTCATCCATGAAGACTTCCATTGTTTTCTCAATAAGGTCGGCAAAAATGGCTTGCACACATCTTTGGAAAGTCGTCGGTGCATTGCACAACCCAAAGGGCATTTTTCGGTATGCGAAAACTCCAAACGGACATGTGAAAGCCGTCTTTTCATGATCGGCCGGGTCAACCGCAATTTGGTTATACCCGAAATAGCCATCCAAGAAACAATAGTATTGTTGCCCCGAGAGTCTTTCGAGCATTTGATCCATGAACGGGAGTGGAAAATGATATTTTCGAGTTGCGGTATTCAACCGCCTATAATCAATACACATTCGCCACCCCGTTGCAACTTTAGTAGGGATCAACTCATCCTTGTCATTTCGGATCACGGTAATTCCACCTTTCTTCGGAACCACATGCACATGACTAACCCATGGACTATCCGAAATCGGGTAAATCATTCCCGCATCCAACAACTTGACAACTTCCTTTCTAACAACCTCCTTCATAGTAGGACTTAAGCGGCGTTGTGGTTGAGCTACCGACTTAAAATCCTCTTCCATTAAGATCTTGTGCATGCAATAGGAAGGACTAATTCCTTTGAGATCGGAAAGAGTCCAACCCATGGCTTCTTGATTTTTTTTCAGCACATTGATCTAACGGGCTTCTTCATCATTCGACAAAAGGTTGCTTATGATGACCGGCTTTGCTTCGGTCTCATCTAGGAATACATACTTCAAAGTAGAAGGTAACATTTTCAATTCAATAGGCGCTTTTTCGTCATTAACCTCCTTCTTCAAGTCTTCCTCCTCAACTTCCCACGGTTGTAGTTCATTTACACTATCAAGTTCCCTTAAGCATTCATCAAGAGCTTGCTCTTCTTCAACTGTGAAGACTTCAAATGAGTCATCAAGAGCTAACTCCATAGGAGATATCTCATGAATATGCTTAGAAACCTCCAAAATTGCCTCTTCGATCACATCGATGCGAAAGCTATCACTTCTATCTTTTGAATGCTTCATTGCTTCGAATAGATCGAAAGTAACTTCTTCATTTTGGACTCTCACCTTCATCAAACCGTCGTCAACGTCTATCATCATGCGCGCGGTTTTCATGAACGGTCGGCCCAGAATGAGCGGAGCATCATCATCCTCTTCCATATCAATAACAATAAAATCGACCGGGAAAAAGAATTTGTCGACTTTAACCAAAACATCCTGGGCTACGCCATGAGGATGGGTAGTCGACTTATCGGCCAATTGCAAAGTCATCCGGATGGACTTAATTTCAATGTTGCCAAGCCTCTTTACAATAGACAATGGTATAAGATTAATGCTTGACCCCAAATCAATTAGTCCTTTTCCGACATAGATATCACCAATTTTAACAGGCAAAGTAACTCGTCCCGGATCAACCTCTTTTTTCGGAAGCGTCCTTTGAATGATTGCACTACAACTCGCATCTAGGACAATGGTCTCCGGTTCCGTATACCTCCGCTTTTTTGTAAGTATGTCTTTCATGAATTTGGCATACTTGGGCATTTGCTCCAATGCTTCGGCAAACGGAATGTTGATTTGCAGTTGCTTGAAAATATCCATGAACCGGGCGTAATGTCGTTCATTCTCCCTTTTAGATGGAGTATGTGGATAAGGAAGGTTTTGGATTGGAGTAGCGCTCACTACCTCCTTTCCTTTAGCAACTCTAGAACTTCTCTCTCTTTTCTTTGTCACTTTCTCCACCATTACTTCATCACTCTTATTTTTCTCAATTTTCACACTTTCTTTCTTTTCAACTTCATCATTCATTTTGTTCTTTTCAACTTCTTCCTCACTCCACTCCCCCACTTCACCATCAATATTATCCTCCAATATTTCCTCCTCATTTTTTTCTTTTCCTCTCTTTGTTCACTCTCATCTCTTTTTTTATTCTCACTAATCAACTCCCTTCCACTTCTCGTCGTGATCTCTTTACAATGCTCCTTAGGATTTGTTTGCGTGTTCGCCGAAAAAGATGGACCGGGTTGTTGTTCCGCTAGTTGCTTAGCAAGTTGTCCAACTTGAGTCTCGAGATTTTTGATTGCCGCATCGTTGCTCTTTTGATTAGCCATTGACATTTGCATAAATTGTGTCAATGTCTCTTCTAACTTTGAAGTTACGACTGGCGGTTGTTGAGGTTGATAAGGATTTTGGGAAGGGTTTTGACGACTAGAAGAACCACCCCCATAACCTTGGTTATGGTAATAGATACTCCTAGGTTGGAACCCTTGATTCCCTTGGAAGTGTTGTTGTTGATTTTGAGGATGTGGTTGATAAGGTTGTTGTTGTTGTTGTTGTCTCGGTTGGTAGTCTCGTTGGTTCGCCATGTAGTTTACTTCTTCGAACCCGGGAGGTGGACAAAATTCGGTGTCATGCTCACCTTTGCAAAGCTCACAACAAGCTATTTGTTTAGCTTTTGAAGGTTCTCTCAACTCTTTTATTTGCTGCGTTAAGAGTTCCACTTGTTGTGAAATGAGTTTGTTTTGGGCAAGAATGGCATCGTTCGTCCCAAGTTCCAGCACTCCCGGCTTCTTCAAAGAGTTGCCTCTACTTTGACTTTGGAGATCATTTAGAGCCATTCGATTTATGATATCTGTAGCTTCTTCGGCGTTTTTAGACAATAAAGAACCACTCGAGGTAGCATCCAACAAAGTCTTGCAATTTGGTTGAAGTCCATTTTTGAAAATATGGATTTGAGTCAATTCATCAAAACCGTGCCCTTTACACTTCCGAAGCATGGATTTGAATCTTTCCCACGCCTCATTTAATGATTCGTTGGTTCCTTGTGAAAACACTGAGATGGCCGTCTTGGATTCCATGAACCGGTTGTGGGAGAAGAATCTTTCGATGAACTTCTCTTCCAACACGTTCCAATCTGTCATGATGGCAGGTGTTTGATCTAAGTACCAATCTTTTGCTTTGCCGAGCAAAGCGTGAGGAAATAATCTTTTGAACAACGGTAGCTCTTGAGCTTAATCAACTCCGGCCGCCAATGCTATCTCGTAAAATTTGGTGAGAAAAGCAAAGGGATCTTCATGGTCCATTCCGGTGAATGGACTTCCACATAGTAAATTAAGAGTTCCCATCTTCATCTCGGGTTGCCTTCCAGTATGGGTGGCAAACTGAGCAGTATTCCTTGGACTGTTTACACATGGAGTGGAAA
Organism: Lathyrus oleraceus; assembly: GCF_024323335.1. Lineage (NCBI taxonomy): Eukaryota > Viridiplantae > Streptophyta > Magnoliopsida > Fabales > Fabaceae > Lathyrus > Lathyrus oleraceus. The sequence goes on from NC_066584.1 coordinate 262,807,767, forward strand.
TGGGCGGTGGTTGTGGTGGTTCCATGATAGGTATGAACGGTGGTGGATGTGTGGTAGAAGAACTTTCTCCTTGTTCTTGTCGTTGTCTAGCTTGTTGCCTCCTTCGTCTCGTTCTGCTATTCAGCCTCCTTGCGGTTCTTTCGATCTCGGGATCAAAAAGAAGTTCGTCCACAGGAATCTGCCCTCGCATAAAACGAAAGCTGCACACTAAACCAAACAAATTACAAGCACAAGTCAAAAATTCGAAAGCTAAAAATTAAGCAACTATTGCGATGCTTGCAATATCAATTCACAATCCCCGGCAACGGCGCCATTTTGTTGATTGTGTTTTTAAGTGTCGGGTTTTTGTTATCGTCTCCATAGGGATTATGAGATATCGCCGCCGTTCGATAGTTGTTTCAATTCTTAACTCGTAGTAACAAGGGGGTTTTGGTTTTAGTCACGGTATCTTGCATAAAAGTGTGAGAAAATGCGGTAAAAGATTTGGTTTTAATATTTGAGAAATATTGCCAAAGTTAGGGTTCGACGATCACTTTGCATGTATATGTTCGATCAACAAAACTTATAAACTCCTTTAGATGATAAACTATTTCACAAAGTCCTCCCAATGTGTTTATCTCTAACACACATTGTGAGTTTTCCCATTTTGATTCATTGTTTATCTCTAACACAATCTATCAAAATGACAACTTTTTGGTTCAACCTTATGGTGAACAAAATCATTCATTACTATCTCTAGCTAACAAACAAGATTGGATGAAAACCTAGGTAAAGAGTTGGTAAACATCTCTCGATCATAAACCAACACAAAGAGTTTTCAATAAAACAAAGTTTTCACCATATATTCATCATTAAAGAGTTTACAAATGAAGATCATCTCATATACACACAAAGCTTATGACCATCTACATCTAACCTTGACAAAATGAAGAACTTAACTACTCATTTTCATGGTAGCTTGGTCAACAAGTTTCGGAAGAAGGTTGATCAACATCCGAGTCGAATAATCGAGATTGGATGGGAATCCACCTTCTTTTTGTGAAAGATTGTTAAGAGATGAAGAGAAATGATTTCTAGGTCACAAAGTATCTCTAGAGCAATGCTGGAAAAATATCTCAAAAGTACAAAAGTATGGAAGTGTAAGGTATGGCTCCAAAAAGTAGCCCCTGCTACTTATAGTGCTGCTACTGAGCTGTCATGCTCGCTAGGCGAGCAGAATGGCTCGCCTAGCGAGCCCCAAAATGAGGCACCTGAGGCACCTGCGCCCAAAGAAATATCCTTTGCCAAATTTGCATGTTCGCTAGGCGAACAAAACCTTCGCTAGGCGAAGCCCACGCTTCAACCTTCGCTCCAGCGAGCTTAGGAGGTTTTGCTACTGGAATTGCTCGCTGGGAGCTCGCTAATGGCTCGCCTAGCGAGTGAGTGTTGGCTGCGCTTTTGACCAAGTCTGGACGTATTCGCTACCACCTTCGCTGGCTGCTCGCCTAGCGAGTTTGTTGATGTTTGCTACTGTAAAATACTGGAGCTGCTCGCTGGGTGCTCGCTTAGCGAGCTCTTCGCCACAGCCCTCGCCTAGCGAGCAAGCTGATGAATGCATCCTTTTTTTGGTCCCTTTGCCAACTTTCTTGTGCCTTCATTTTCTATTATTTCATGGCTAATTACTGCATAATAACAGACAAATCAAAGGTAGCAAGATCGTTTATCATTGTATTGTAATTCATCTAAAACAAAGGGGGTTTCGAACACTTTAGCAAGGAAATGGAGTGAAAGATGCCCATATTTGATAGCTCAAATAAACACTTTTGAGTATCTAACAATCTCTTAATTTTCTCATGTTGATAATTGTGCATTATTTGAATCGAGTTGGCTTATAATTTTACAAAAAAAAAATAATACCATTGTATCCACTTTCTTGGTGTACAACTCAATAATTAAGACAGCAATCCCCTAATTCTTTAAGTGAATTCGAAGTAACATTATGTAATCTAGGCAAGTTAATTCTCTAGCCATAAATTTAATTACATATTCCTAGTTAATTTCTAAGTTGAACAATTGTCCTATTTTCGATTAGTAGACTTACAGTCAATAATCCATACTCTTCTAATTTCACTTTGTGCACTCGTCAACACACAAATAGCATTAAAAATAGAAGCAATTACATATAAATTATCTACCAAACATTAAAATAACATCAAACAATCATACATTCAACAGAGTAAAATCAAGTTCACCTTCCAAGACCTAATCAAGAGAAACATAGTTATTCATAATTAAATAATAAAATACCATGAGTTTAGATAAAAGTACATGAAAATCAATGAAGAAATATGTCTCTAATGGCTCCAAAAAATCTCAAAATTTGTGTTGTAGAACACCTTGTCGTCACTTTCTCTTCTCCAAAATCGGAACCCTTGCAAAAGTAGCCCTTTTCTCCTTTTAAAGCTGCAAAAATGTCTCTGACACACACACCATTGTGACATCGATAGGCATTATCACGATCATAATACTTTTCCATCGTATTATTTTTCTTTTTTTTCGTATTATTATTTTTGTCCCTAATTTCTCTTCCTTTGGCAATTATTCTCATATCTTCAACATTTTTAGCTCATCTTTTGCTTAAAATTTCACTGGTTCTATAAAAAATACTCGCAAGTATTACACAATGATAGAGTGTCATTATGACCCCGAACTTACTATGTTGCTTGCCCTCAAATGATTTTCCTGTAAACTAAAAATTTCAACAGAAACGAAATGCTTACCCATACCAATGAACATCACCTTTCCATTTTTTATGATCATCACATCCATTCCCTGTTTCAATCCAAATAATTCCGAAAGTTCTTCCAACATCAAAAATACTCAACTTGTCTCTCATCTCACCTATGTTCACTCCAATTTGAAGGATAACCACATAATCAATGTACAAAATCATTTTACCATAAGTTTGCAAAATTCTAACAAAGTCAATCAAAGTCATATTTAAACACACACTTTCAAGGCTTATGTCATGGTAGGATATTTTGGGATAATATGATTAAACCTTTGGAATTAGGTACCTAGTTTTTCTTATGTTTCTATGTTCCTTTCTTTACAATCTTTTGCTTGGTCAATCGGTACTAGAGAATGAAATTTGTTGCTCATTTTCATTCATTTTTCATCATATTTTTCACTTTTTTATATAAGCCATTTTAACTTCTTTATTTTCTATCTTCTATTTTTTTATTGGTCATTTTTCTCTAGTACCCCAACCCCAAACTTAAACGTTGCTAACTTCGCAGAGCAACCACAAACTTATTCTTTTGCATTAGACAAGAAAACTAAAATTTCTACCTAACTCCAAAGAGGGTGGAAAGATTAATCTTTCAATTTAAATGGGCTACATATTAGGTTATGTCGCCGAAGAAAAAGCTTATGCTCAAAAGGGTTAAACAGAGAATATAAACATTTCATACAAGTTGTCTTGAAAAGGCTCAGAGTTATGAGAAATAAGTGCCTCAATATGTAATTATCAGACCAATGGACTAAAACATAAATAAAGAAAATTATAGAAAATAACAACTGTATGAATACTCTCATAATAAGGAAAAGTAAATTATGAAATATTTGTCTCAAACCTTACTATCCCTTTTCTTCATCAAATATCAATCTGCATCGGGAGCTTCTGTAATGATTAACTATTTTTGTTCAATCTTTTTCGGTGGCTTGTTTCATGTTAATTTTCATATTATCATTAACTGAAAGAAACAACAACCACAAACTCATTTATTAAGTAAAGTATAAAGAAACTACAAGCGGGGAGAGCATTTAGAAAAACAACTAATACTCTTGATTAAACTATAATTCGAAAGGTAAAACATAAATAAAAAATAACATACCACCTGTAAGACCCCAATTTTGGCCCTAAGATCCCTCATGGCCCATATCATTCATATCATAACCTCAAGGATCATTGCATGCCTTTGTCCCCTCCTAGTGGGTAGATTGCCTTGTAGGTTTGTTTCTTGATCACCAAGCATACTTTGCATTTGTATATCTTTGTTTTCATATGTTTATCATTCAAAAAGTACAAAAATATTGTCAGTCTAACCTTGTTGCTTGCAGTGGAAGTAATCATCAGCAATTAGGTCAAAGTCAGTCATTGATCAGTCAAAGCAATGGATGGTGGCCATTCTTGCAGAATTTGGGCACCATGATCATTAATCAAAAGTTCATACATCTTGGGACATCATTTGAAGTCAAGTTCTCAAGGAATTAGGGTTTGGAATTCATCAGAAGTGGTCCAGTCACTCAAAACCCTAGAAAAGTCAACAGACAGTCAAACTTGGTCAACTGTTGATTTAATCAAGAATTTGATGGATAGAATTGATTTGAAGGAGTTCATTCATGCTTGTATAAGCCTCATCTATCATGTTCAACCTCATCATGGAAGAAAATCAAGTCAAACAGAAAATTTTCCAGAAATAGCAAGTGGACCTGTAATTTCAACTGCCAAAAATGGAAACTTCTTGATCTTAAACTTACATCATGATACAAGCTCCAAATGGATTTTTGCCCAACATGAAAGTTGAAGATCTTGTTCTCCCATTTTCAAAAAGTCCAAGAACTCTCAAATCCCATGTGTGGTTGTCAAGATGTGATCAAATCATTTTCATCAATTTTTGAACTTCAACAAGCCATAACTCCCAAACCATAAGGCCAAATTTGGTGGGGTTTTTTCCTACAAACCACATTTTTCATCCTCTTTCCAAAAATATAAATTTCATGACCTAAAACCTTACCATTCAAAATGGCATTTTTGGACCTTTTTCATTTAAATTCAAAGTTTGACTCAAAGTTGACTTTTTGATCCTTTGACTTTTTCTCGATTTTGCCAATTGGGAAATGTTCCATATCACATTTGTGACTTGTTCCAATTCCTAAACCATGTTCATTTCACCCTTATGCCATCATTTTTGGACCAAATGCTAAAACTTGAAAATTGGCAAGAAGCTTCATAAAGCAAAATCAGTACAGCAGTACTTGTACAACCAAAACAGCAAAACATGTTGTCCTTCTGCAGCATTTCACAGGCCCAATTCGTGCAAGTATACACCCTCCACTTCACTTGTACAAAGATTAGCAAAAAGGCAAATGGTCCCATTTGAGCTAATCCTTGTTAGTACATCATTAGCCAAACTTAAACAGCAAATATAAAGCATGTTTGCTGTCATTTGCAACCCTAGTTTTGCAGCCTACCATCACAGAAATACACTCTCACTCCCATCTTGCATTTTTGCAAAAGCACAATTTCTGCAAAAACCCTTTGAAGAACTCGAGTAACATTGATTCCTTCATCATCCAAACCACATTTTGGAGCTTAATCAACATCCATTCCCCTACTGTAAAGCTTGTCCTCATTCTGTTTTCTCCAAAGCTACAGTCATGGTATTTCCTGCTTCAAGTGAAAATCGACTGGCTCAAGTTGCTTTTCATCACGTATATATCATCACCAACTAAGGGCCTGCATCTGTTTGCGCTTGTGACCATCGAAACCGCCCTGTTTTCACATTTCTTCAAACATAAGTAAGTGAATCGATCTCTCCCTTTTACCATGCCATGATATGCTTTAAATAGTTCACTTGATGCTGATTATAATGGATGTTAGTTTGCTTGAAATGGTTGACTATATCGTGTTAAATCTGAACTTTCATTTTCATGTGTAAATGCATTTTTCTTCGATTTGGCTTGGACCTGATGAGTTAATGAAATATGATACCACATTCTTGTGGTTTGATGCTTGATGAAGCTATTGGCATGCTCGGTTTCATTTTATGGGCATGTTGATTCATGATGATGTTGCATGAACTTGATGAATACTGTTGCATTAAAACCCTCATACTGTTTCCAGAAGTCCAACTCATACATTTTGGTTGCTGTGTGTTATATGTCGTATAAGCATATTGAGTGTATTATCATGAGTGTACATATGCCTTGCTATTGAGTGATTTTGCTCAAAACCTGTTTGATGCTAATGATGAACATGAAGATGATATTGCTTGCTGTTATGATGAACTGCCCAGGGATTCCACCTGTTGTGTTTGGTTTTGTTGTTATCTTGATGATGCTTAATATGTACATGCTGCTGTCCATGCCAAACCATAAACTCTGCCCAGATTTTTTCCCACAATGCCATGTTGTTGCTGTTGTTTGTTTTGGTTGAGATTGCATGTTGGAATTCTTGCTATGCTGCTGAAACTTGCCATGATAAATCCTGTTGTTTTGCCAGAAAATTAGCTCATGTATGTTGATTGTTGTTTGTTATATGAGCATCATGTTTGTGTTGCATTTGTGGTTTCCATGTGGTTGTTTAATTTCGATATGATGATGAACTTGGATGATGAATGTGTACATGCTGCTGTTAAAATACTTGTCCTGTCCAGACTTTGCTTGGATGATGAATGCTGTTGTATGCTGATCGAGTTTTGGTGTTGATGTTGGAAATATCATAAGGATGCCTTGCTGTTTGAATGATGATGATGGTTGTATGCTGTTGTTTCTCAAATCATAGAACCATGTTGTTTATGTGCTATTGTGTGATCTGCTTGTTTCGAGTGTTAGTTGATGATTATGAGCATGAGGTGATGATGTTTGCTGCTGCTGTTAAACATTACCCTGCACCAGAAAAATCCCATGTTTGTTGCTGTTTAGTTGTTCTCAAATGTTACATGGGGATAGAATGTCATGGCCATGTTTGACTTTTGATGTTGGTTTTTTTTGTTGTTCATGATGATGTTAAATGATGAAGCTTGCCCTGCTGTTCACAATGAACATTGCCCAAAAAACCATATGATTTATGCTGAATGCTGTTAATTGCTTGCTATGAGAACATGATACCAATACCATGCTGCTATTGCTGAACCTTACTGCAGTTTAGAAAACCCTCATGAATTGCATTTGAATGCTGTTGATTGTGCCTATTTGGAGTTGTCTGTGTGATGATGAACATTGTTGATTACAAATGCTTGGCTGCTGTTTCTAAAATTTGAGCTGCCCAGAATTTCTCATTTTGTTTGTTTTGGCATGTTGTTTGTGGTTCCCACTGCCATGCTATTTGGATGTCGCATGTTGATATCGAATTGTGAAGTTGAACACTGCCATGCTGTTGTGAGTTTTTGTTGGATTTCAGTTTGAATCGATTGCATGAAGTTACATGAGTATGCCCAGGAATTTTGTCTGAATGTATATTGGTTTGTTGCATCATTGCCATGATTAGTTGTTTTGTTCATGATGCTGTTGCTGGTCGAATTTGTGTACTGCTTTTGTGCTATGCCAAGCCATGCTGCTAAAACCATGTTGCTGTTTGAAATCCCATGAACATGCTCAGAAATCCATTGCATTGTTTTTGTCATGTTTAGTGGTGGCTGTTCAATGTTACACGATGCTATGCCCTGCTGTTGTGTTTTTGCTTGGTTTGATTTTAGTGTTGTTGTTTTTTTTGAACATGATAACATGATGCTTGAAAATGCTGGTAGAACCCTAGGGTTTTAGAAACCCAGAACATGAACAATGGATTGGCCGAGCTACTGTTCTATTGGCTAGTGGCCAATCAGAACATTTCATCACCTTTGCCTTATGCTGTGCGTTTCAATTAGTGAGTTGCCAAATGACAAAATTGCCATCCGTTGACTTGGTTGACCCCATATGCCATGCTTTTGTTCATGCTTGCTACATTATTTCACTCAATTTCAAAAATCAATTTCTCATTCATTTTAATTCCAAAAATCCTGATTCTTTTTCCATCATGTTCATGATTGAGTCTAGTTTTTAATTGTGATTTTTAATGAATTTTTCAGTGGTTGGATTTTTTATGGTAATTATTTTCCCAACATGTATGCATAAATGATACATTGTGCCATTTAAATTGTGAAATTCTCATGTTGCATCCAATGAGCTTGAAATTTTTTGTGGTGAAACTAGACACATTGACCTTCATTTCCATATAAAGTTTGTGCATTTATCATTTGTGGATTGAGAGTTATGATTTTTTGAAGTTATGTGTTACATTTGGTGCTATACCATGATCATGTATTTTCCCAATTTTTGTTCACATGCTTCCTCTTATCCAATTGACCCCAAATTTTGCATGAATGATCCTTCACATGTCTAGTTTGTATATGAATTTTCTTGGAATTAATCATGCTGTTTTCCATTTGATTGAGAATTTTCTTCCATACTTGGTCATTTGTTGACTTTTTGTGCTATGCCTTGCCAAATCTTTTGTGAAATTCTCAAATCTTATTGTATGATCATGAAATTTCATATGTGATAACTAGACTCCTTGAGCTTTGCATTGGTGTTAATCTCATTCATTTCTCTTCTGTTTTCAAATTGATATGATTTTTTGAAGTTGACCCATGCTTGTTGACTTTCACCATGCTTACTTAAACTTGGTTTGACTTCATGATTTTATTTGACTGCCTTCCTCTCATCCAAATGCCATGAAATTTTGCATGTATACCATGTTAGATGTTAGGATTGAGTGTGATTTATTTCATGATTTTTGAGATTGTTTGAGTTGACTTTTGAATGAAGTCTTTGCTGTTGACTTTTGTATGCTTCTCTTGCCATGCTTTGCATCCTTTTGCACATGAAATGACCATGATGCATGATATAATTGTGAATCCAATTGAGAATGCTTCTTGAATGTTTAAACTTGGTTTGGGTTGACTTTTTCTTGCTGCCTTGACTTTTTCTTTCATCTTTGACCCTAGGCTAGTCCTAGTGGTCTTCTAAGCTTATGTTGAGTTCATCTGTTTCAGGTTAAGCACCAATGCCCCAAAGACCTTTCAATTTTGATTGAGTTGGTTTGTTTATCATGTGCTAACACCTGTTTCGTAGGTGACTCATATGCTTGAGTCTTTGTGCCTTGCACAATTGGTCCCTCTGTGGTTGACTTTTGGGTTATTTCCTTTGATTTTGACTGTTGAACTGTTTACTAATTGGTTTGACTTTTGCAGGTGCTTTAGTTGCTTAAGTTCTTTGAACTTGCTTGCTTGCTTTGCTTTTTTTTTAGCATTTGCTTTGAGGTATAAACCTTTCTTCTTCATGTAGTCTGGAGACCCGGTCTGTTATTTGACCGGGCAAACTGTCTGAAGTCCTCCTTAAGAGGCAATGCCTGTGTTTGTTTAAATTTGTCCTAAGCAGGAAAAGTCCTTCAAGTAAGGCAATTGGTGGAAGGTAGGGATAAGCAATCTATCCCCCACTATTCAGTGTGTCCTCTCTTTGCTCCCAGTACCTGGTTGAAGCATTGAGATAAAAACCCAAGATCAATCGAGTCAATAATGTGGAGAGAGTTCCTACTTTCTGAACTCCCACACTTTCTTTGATGCTCTCTCTGATCTGAGATAGAAGCAATGAGGCACACCCCTCATCTCCTATTCATCTGCTTCACCTGAGTCCCTCAATGGCCAGGTTAAGAGCGACCTTCACCCATTACAGTGGACTTTCAAAGTCAAACCCTCTTGTGTGAGCCCCCATTGTTTGGCTATAGAGTGTGCTGTTTGATATTCATTGATTGATTGATTGCTTCATGTGCACTTGCTTGCTTGTATGTTATGCATTTATCATCATCAATTGCCATTAATGCATGATCATCTCATTTATCTTTGTGATGCTATCATTGTTGTTTGCCCATTGAGGACAATTGTAAGTCCATTGCTTTGGCATTTGCTCCTGTGATATGGAAGGATAGAGTGTAAGACCTCATTGGTCACTCATATCTTCTGTTGCTTTGTTTGTATGTGAGGATACAGTTATAAGTCCCTGTAAGCTGGCATCTGTTATCCTGTGATCATAATTTGATCTGTTCGATGTTGTATGAGAGGTTGCAATTATAAGTCCCTGTAAGTTGGCATTTGCATTCCTGTGATCATATTGTTGCTTTTGTTCTTGTATGTGAGGATCCGTTGTAAGTCCCTGTAACGTGGCATTGGATTTCCTAGGACCATACTGTGGAGTTAACCTAAGTCCAGACAGATTGGCAGTTGACTTTCATATCTCATTTCTTGTTTTCTTCTGTGGAGATTAGTGTAAGTCCATTGAGTGGCATCTGATATCCTGTTTTGTTTTAGGAGACTGGTGTAAATCCATCTATTGGTATCCGGTATCCGCTTTTTATTTCTTTGCCTGTGGAGATTAGTGTAAGACCATTGAGTGGCTTCTGACATCCATCTTGTTTTAGGAGATTGGTATAAGACCATTGATTGGCATCCGATATCCGCTCTTGCTTGCTTTGTTTGTTTGTTATTATCCATTGCCATTCCAAAGGACACACTTGAATCATCTGCTATATGATTTCAAGAAGTGAACCTTCTAAGAAGTTTTACTTTCCATCCTCATCCATTCATCATTCATTATGTCCTAGACTTTTTCACACTTTATCTTTCAAACTTGACATAAGTGTTGTGCAAACATCTTCATGTTTTTCTAACTAAAAACCTGGACTCAAGTCCTTGACCTTTTTTCAAACTTCATTTCATAATACTTATTTGAATTGATCTTAATCATACTTTGACTCCATTTTCATAATCATAATCAATAACTCCACCCATTCACTTGTTTTGGCTTTGTCCATTAATCTTTTCATACATGAGCTATAGGTTTGATTTATCTTAGTGGTTGATGTTAATCTCACCTTCTGTCTTTAGTGATTGAATTGTAAGTCTTCCTTGCCTATTATAGGGTTAACCCCTCCCTGGCAAGTTGAAGCTGTTCTCACATGGTGGACGTTGTTGTCTGTATAAGGTTGAGTTTTCTCCCGTGGATAACGTAAGACCTAGGGTTTGTGTTTAAAATTGAACCTAACCCACTTTTGGAAATCTTTTAGCCGAACTACGGCGTTCTGATCCTTACCTTTGATGGAAGGTACGTAGGCAACGGGTTCATCCGTTCGAATCCAATAACACAAAAATAACTAACTTGTATATTCTTTTCTCATCATCCCAATCATGTTTGCACAATCTTTATGTCATAACAAATAACAATTTTTTTACAACAAGTGTGAAAAGGGCTCCCTAGGAGTACCTAGGACGTAGTGGGTGCCTAACACCTTCCCATTACGTAATTTACCCCTTACCCAGACTCTCTGATCTTTTTATTAGTTTTCTACGTGTAAAACTTCTTAGGCTTTTGTTCGCTTTTTAGCCAGTCCTTTGGATAAATAAAAGTGCGGTGGCGACTCGAAAATTTCAATGTATCTCTTGCTTATGGTTTAATCGATAGATCATATAGCGACGAATACACCGCTACAGAAAAGTGGCGACTCTGCTGGGGAGACCTCACCAGAATCCCTGGTGGTATTGCCTACTTTTCACCCTTGTTGTGCTATATTGTTATTCTTTATCTGACATATTTTTGTACAATTTGGGATCACTGTATTGATTGTAATGTGTGAATTGCTTGATATACATTTGCTGTTTGCTTTGGTGATCTGTGAGATGAGTTCTATACCCGAACTCGAGTGCTCTCTAAGATAGGAGAATGGCATAGTCTTGTCGACTGGTGTGGAGTAGTCCTTAGCCAGTTGACTTGCGAGTCCATTCACTTGGTGGAGGTCATGTTGAACTAATAATGTCACACAAGTTATTTGTGGTTAGGCATTATTCTTTCAATCATGTTCCGCAGAAGCCAAGGACCTTAGTTTACCAAACCCATCTTGGCCTATTTTTAGGACCGTAGTGCGGAGGTCGTTCAGATGTCAGTTCTGATACGATTGTTACGCGATACTACACTCATAAGAGTTTCTCTTGAGAATATTCTTGGAATACGAGTATTCGTTCCTCCGATAATATTCGAAAGATGGAACGATGATTATGGGAACCTCTGATAGAACATGTCTGGCAGGTTTAAACCCTAGTACACTCCCTTTTGGTGGTTCTTAACCGAGACTCCATGCTCGTGACTCTCAACAAACCCGTGATTCGTGGTTGAGTCGTTCAAACATTGTTAATATCAATGGATCCCGGATCAGGTGTAAAACCTAAAATCCATCAAAGCGGCTGGTTGATATTAAGAATGTCTGAACCGGTTCATGTACCGTTAATATCAATGGAACTTGGGTGTCGATAAGGTGAAAACCTAAATCCACCAAAATGGATGATTGATATTAGGGATACATAGAGCTTTCCCACGACCTTTGTTTGGTGTGCTTTGTTTGATCCTTGAGTGTGTTTGTTGCATTCATGCATTCACGCATTCATCCGCATTCATGTCATCAAAAAGGAAATTTTCAAGGAACTTAAAGGGTTATTTGCAAAATTTTCAGACATGGAAAGACCGAAAAGGCATACAAAGAAGTACAGCTTTAAGCAGCCCGATGTAAAAGAGTTAAGGAATCTGACATCATATGTATTAGATCCCTTGGGTTTCAAAGCTCGATATGGGAAGCTTCTGCCGCTGTTGACTACTCAAGTGGATGAGGGATTGATGAGCACTCTTGCTCAGTTCTATGATCCGCTCTATCATTGCTTCTTATTTCCGGACTTCCAGTTGCTGCCGACTTTGGAAGAATACTCTCACCTTATTGGGATTCCGATTCTGGATCAAGTGCCGTTCAGTGGCTTAGAGAGTATTCTATCTGCTCGAGAGATTTCCAGTCTGTTGCATATAGATGAAGATCTAATTAGAGCTAATCTGACTACCAAAGGCGGAATTCAGGGTTTTCCTTCCGAGTTCCTTATTGCCCAAGCTACCTTCTATGGGAAGGCCATGAGTGAGGATGCCTTTGAGGCTCTATTCGTGTTGCTCATCTATGGATTGGTGCTATTCCCCAACTTCGACAAGTTCGTCGACATGAACGCCATTAGGATCTTCTCAGTCCTTAATCCAGTTCCGACCTTGTTGGGTGATGCATATGTCTCCATGCATTTGAGGAATATGAAGAATGGAGGAGTCATTGTCTGCTGTTTACCCCTGCTGTACAAGTGGTTTATTTCGCACTTGCCGCAGACAGTTGCTTTCAAGGAGAACAAGGGATGTCTACGGTGGTCTCAGAGACTCATGTCTCTCACCAATGATGATATCACCTGGTATGATCGCGTGTATGATACCGTCCAGATCATTAACTCTTGTGGTGAATTCCCCAATGTGCCTCTTCTTGGTACATGTGGTGGGATTACCTACAACCCTACGCTTGCACGTCGTCAGCTTGGGTTCCCCCTAAAGGATAAACCCCATAACATTCTGTTAGAAGGTGTGTTCTTTCAGGAGGGTAAAGATCCCCAAGGCCTGAAAGCCAGATTTGTCCGCGCTTGGCGCAATATTCGCATAAAGAGTAGGAATGAATTGGGTCCAAAGAACTGCATTGCTTTGGAGCCCTATACCTCTTGGGTCAGACAGAGGGCTGCTACCTACCTGATGCCGTATGATCATCCAAGACCTACACTGTTGGATGTGGCTGGGCCTTCAACCCTCCCTACCCAACGTGTAGAGGAGTTGAGAGAAGAAGACCTTTCGCGTGCCTGGATCCGCGAGAGAGAGGAATTGCTGCAGCAGCTCAAGGAGAAGGATGATATGATTGAATTTCTCGAGCACCGAGTGATCGACGATCCGAACGACACTTGGACTTCTCTGCTTCCTCAGTCTTCCCAATTCTGGAAGAGGAAGTATGATCAACTTGCAAAGGAGAAGCTGATATGGAGGCCGCCTATGAGAGAGAGATCAAGAAGTTGTGCACTTCTCGTCTTCCAGCATCCCGAGCTAATAGGGATCCATAGGATGTCATTTACCTTTTCTCTTTGTAATATTTAAAAGAATGTTGTACTTCTTTGTCTTAATATTTTGAATGAAATATTTTCCATAAGCAATCAAAATGTTTAAAATTCAAAATATTGCAAACAATACCCTGAGGGTTCCTTGAAAATCAAAGCATTTGCACAAAGCATTTCATGCATCATTCCTGCATAAACAGGTACCTTTTTCTGGTCTTCCGGTTCTAACATCTGCTCTTCATTTATTTTGAAGACAAGCTGACTCACCGGTATTATACGCGAGTCAACTCTGCAAGGATTATGGAGCAATTGGAACAAGAGAATCAGACTTTGAGGGATGAAGTCGCCAGACTTGGCGCTCTGATGGAGCAACTTCTTGCTGCCCAGAATCAGCCAGCTCCTCAGCCAGCAACTCCGGTTCAGCGGACGGTTATATCTGAGATAGCTACTTCGTCGGTGCCTGTCAGTGCCCATCAGCCAAATGCCATGCCTCCCGGTTTTCCTTGGGGGATGCCTCCCGGCTTTATGCCTGATCTGCCAGCTCCTACGTTTGCTCAAATGCCGGCATCTAGCCCGGTCCCTATTCCCGTTCCTCCTGTCGTGCATACCATGCCTAGGGTAGACGACACCATTTATCACTCTGAAGCGTCTGAAGGCTCAGATGTTCATGAAAAGATGGATGCAATGAACGACCAATTCCTCGAGCTGAGAAAGGAATTGAGAACTCTTAGAGGCAAAGATCTCTTCGGCAAGTCAGCAGCCGAACTTTGTCTAGTTCCCGGTGTGAAGATACCAGTTAAATTCAAGGTCCCAGACTTTGAGAAATATAAAGGGAACACTTGTCCTTTGGCACACTTGGTTATGTATGCCAGAAAGATGTCCACGCAGACAGACAACGATCAACTCTTGATCCACTACTTCCAAGACAGTTTGTCTGGTGCTGCTCTCCGTTGGTACATGAGCCTGGACAGCGTCAACATCCGCTCTTTCAATGACCTTGGCGAAGCTTTCGTCAAGCAATACAAATACAATGTTGACATGGCGCCTGACAGAGATCAACTCAGGTCTATGTCACAAAAGGACAAAGAGACGTTCAAGGAGTACGCCCAGAGATGGCGTGAGCTGGCAGCTCAAATTACTCCACCATTAGAAGAGAAGGAGATGACCAAGATCTTTCTAAAGACTCTTGGGTCATTTTACTATGAGAGAATGGTGGCTAGCGCTCCCTCTGATTTCACCGAGATGGTGAACATGGGGATGCGTCTTGAAGAAGGTGTCCGTGAAGGACGATTAGCTAAAGATGATAGCTCTTCCTCTAAGCGGTATGGAGCGTTTAAGAGGAAAGAAGGTGAAGCGCATGCTGTGCAGTCTCAGCCCAAACATCGAAGACCCTCTGTTCAGAGGAAACCTGCACATCGTGCCAGACATCAGCATCAGGTGGCTCATGTAGCGCCTGTATTCAAGGATAATGCTCAACAGTATCAGCATCAGCAGCAATATCCGCAACCGCAATATCAACAGCAACAGCAGCGTCCACAGCAACAGGCTTACCAGCCTCGTGGAAGTACAACCAATCAGGCTAACATGAACTATGATAGGAAGAAGGTCAGCTTCGACCCTATTCCGATGACATATACAGAGCTTTATCCCTCCTTGTTGGAGAGGAAATTGGTTTCTCCCAGGGATCCTCCTGCTATTCCTGCCAACCCGCAATGGTGGTACAAACCAGACCAGCATTGTGTCTACCATTCCGGTGCTCCGGGCCACAACGTTGAGAACTGTTTCCCGCTGAAGAATAAGGTTCAAGACCTTATGAGAAGCGGAATTCTGAGTTTTGAAGACTCCAATCCGAATGTCACCAGGAACCCATTGCCTTCGCATGGGAAGTCTGTGAATATGATCCAGGAGGACCTTGGGAAGTACAAGGTGAAGTACATCAGTCATATCCGGCAGTCATTGGTTGATTTACATAAGATGCTGTGTCAGCACAGTTATTTGGAGCATAACCATGACCAGTGCCGCGTCTGTTCTACAAACCGCTTGGGTTGTGATCAGGTCCGCCGTGAGCTGCAGATGATGTTGAATGAAGGTACCATTGAGATTCTCCAGAATCGCAATGTTGATATTGTTGAGCCCGAAGTGAGTGTCATCTCCCCGGTGTTCAAATTGCCAGAGCCCGTTGTTATTCGTTATAATAGCAACAAGCCTAAGGCATCCCCTGCTTTGATCATCAAACCAGCCGGCCCTGTGCCGTATTCATCTGATAAAGCCGTACCTTTCCGGTACAATCCTGTTGCTGTCCAGGATGGAGTAGAGGTTCCTTTGCCGTCTACTTCTGTGACCACTATTGCTGATGTTAGTGGGTTGACCCGAAGCGGTCGTGTGTTTTCTGCACCTGCCAAAGCTCCTGCTGTTTCTTCTGAATCTGTTGAGCGCCCTGTAGGGAATGCTGTGAATGTTCAGAATCCGGCACCTGCTGTTGCCCAGCCTTCCTCCTCCGTACCAAAGACTCCCATTTCTTCAGTTGTTGGCCCGAGTGGCATTATTGACGAAGAATCTGATGAGATGCTGAGGCTCATCAGAAAAAGTGAGTATAACATTGTAGACCAGCTTCTACATACGCCCTCCAAGATTTCCATTCTTTCTTTATTGCTGAATTCAGAACCCCATAGGGAGTCTCTTCAGAAAGTCTTGGACCTGGCATATGTCGATCACGACGTCACCTTGGAACAATTTGATAGCATTGTTGCAAACATTACCGCTTGCAACACTCTGAGCTTTTGTGACGCTGATCTCCCTGAGGAGGGAAGAGACCACAACATGGCTTTACACATATCTATGAATTGCAAATCTGATGCAATGTCCAATGTGCTTGTGGACACTGGATCGTCCCTTAATGTATTGCCAAAATCCACACTCTCCAGATTGTCATATCAAGGTCCTCCTATGAGGCAGAGTGGGGTTGTTGTGAAAGCTTTTGATGGGTCGCGCAAGACCGTGATTGGGGAAGTTGATCTCCCGATCAAGATTGGACCAAGTGATTTCCAGATCACTTTTCAAGTAATGGATATTCACCCATCATACAGCTGTCTCTTGGGCAGACCATGGATTCACGAGGCTGGCGCCGTGACATCCACCCTACACCAAAAGTTGAAGTTTGTGAAAAATAAGAAATTGGTTGTAGTAGGGGGAGAAAAGGCTCTCCTGGTCAGTAATCTATCTTCTTTCTCGTACATAGATGCAGAGGATGAAGTTGGAACTCAGTTCCAAGCTTTATCTATTGATAAACCAATCGAGAAGAAGTCTCCTTCATTCACTTCCTACCGTGATGCTAAACTGGCCATTGAATGTGGTGCAGTCGCTGGATTAGGGAAAGTGCTTGAACTTGAAGATAACCGTTCCCGGGCTGGCATTGGCTATGGTTCTGGGGCATGCAACGAGCAAGGTCTGTTCACCAGTGGAGGTTTCATCCATGCTGATCAACCTGCAGAAGAGGAAGCTGCTGCTATCATTGAAGAAGAAGATGCAGAAGACTTGAACAATTTTGTTATTCCTGGTGGTGTCTGCCACAATTGGGTCGCTGTGGATGTTCCTACAGTTATCCATAGATCAGAGTAATTGTTCATTTTGTTTAAAACCCTTCTCCCATGCCAAAAGGAGAAGTGATGACATTGTTGGCAAAGCATATATACAATGATATTTTCATTCAATTTTTGCATTGTCAAAACATTTGTTTTTCCTTTGTTTTCACTTTTTGCTTTCTTTATGAAATCAGTGATCACAAAAAACCATAAAAACAAAAATAAAAGCTATCAAAGCAACATTTTTCATCTGCATAATGATTTGCTTGTTTAAATGCTGAATTTTTCTTAACCAAAATCATTATGCAGGTTGATCCTAAAACCCATTGAACATAATGATCCAACGCCATCTCCCAATTTTGAATTCCCTGTATTTGAGGCAGAGGAAGATGACGTTGAAGAGATTCCTGATGAGATCACCCGTCTCCTTGAGCACGAAGAGAAGATCATTCAGCCGCATCTCGATGACTTGGAAACAGTCAACTTGGGATCTGAAGATTGTGAGCGCCTAGTGAAGATTGGGGCACTTCTTGAAAGGTCTGTTAAGGAAGATTTGATCAGCTTGCTACGAGAATATTCAGATATCTTTGCTTGGTCCTATGAAGACATGCTGGGTTTAGATACAGATATTGTGCAACATTTCCTGCCTTTGAAGCCTGAGTGCGTGCCTGTGAAACAAAAGCTCAGAAGAACTCATCCAGATATGGCAGTGAAGATCAAAGAGGAAGTTCAGAAGCAAATTGATGCGGGGTTTCTGGTGACTTCGACATATCCTCAATGGGTGGCCAATATTGTGCCTGTTCCTAAGAAGGACGGAAAAGTCCGTATGTGCGTTGACTACAGAGATTTGAATAAAGCTAGCCCAAAAGACGATTTTCCTCTACCACACATTGACATGTTGGTAGACAATACAGCTAAATTCAAAGTCTTTTCCTTTATGGACGGATTTTCCGGATATAATCAAATCAAGATGGCACCAGAGGATATGGAGAAGACAACATTCATCACACCTTGGGGAACATTCTGTTATCGAGTGATGCCCTTCGGTTTGAAGAACGCCGGAGCCACGTATCAACGAGCTATGACTACCTTGTTTCATGATATGATGCACAAGGAGATAGAAGTCTATGTTGATGATATGATTGCTAAGTCCCGAACGGAAGTTGAGCATATTGAGCATTTGTTGAAGCTTTTTCAGCGTTTGAGGAAATTCCAGCTTCGTCTGAATCCGAACAAATGTACTTTTGGAGTCCGTTCCGGCAAGTTGTTGGGTTTTGTGGTAAGTGAAAGAGGTATTGAGGTTGATCCTGCAAAGGTCAAAGCAATACAAGAGATGCCCGCACCCAAAACTGAGAAGCAAGTCCGAGGTTTTCTTGGCCGCTTGAACTACATTTCCAGATTTATATCCCACATGACTGCCACATGTGCGCCGATATTCAAGCTCCTCCGGAAAGATCAGTCTCATGATTGGGCCGAGGATTGCCAGAAAGCTTTCGACAGTATCAAAGATTATCTGACTGAACCTCCGATTTTGTCTCCGCCAGTAGAAGGAAGACCTCTGATTATGTACTTGACAGTTCTTGAAGACTCGATGGGTTGTGTACTCGGTCAACAAGATGAATTAGGGAAGAAGGAGTTTGCTATCTACTACCTCAGTAAGAAATTTACTGATTGTGAGTCTCGGTACTCTATGCTTGAGAAGACGTGCTGTGCTTTAGCTTGGGCAGCTAAGCGTTTGCGCCAGTACATGATTAATCATACAACTTGGTTGATATCCAGAATGGATCCGATCAAGTATATCTTCGAGAAGCCTGCTTTAACTGGGAGGATTGCCCGTTGGCAGATGCTGTTGTCTGAGTATGATATTGAGTATCGAGCTCAGAAAGCTATCAAAGGTAGTATCTTGGCTGACCACTTAGCGCACCAGCCGATTGAAGATCATCAGTCTGTTCAGTATGACTTCCCTGACGAGGAAATTCTGTATTTGAAGATGAAAGATTGCGATGAGCCTACACTTGATGAAGGTCCAGAACCTGGTTCCAGATGGACGATGGTGTTTGATGGCGCTGTTAATCAATATGGAAATGGAATTGGGGCAGTAATTGTTAATCCCCAGGGATCGCACATTCCGTTTACAGCAAGGCTAACTTTCAAATGCACGAATAACATGGCGGAGTATGAAGCCTGTATTATGGGACTTGAAGAATGCATTGACTTAAGAATCAAGTATCTTGATGTCTATGGTGATTCAGCTTTGGTTGTCAATCAGATCAAAGGTGAATGGGAGACAAATCAACCAAGTCTCATTCCATACAGAGATTATGCAAGGAGAATTTCAACTTTCTTCACAGAAGTTGAATTTTATCATATTCCTCGAGAGGATAATCGGATGGCAGATGCCCTTGCTACGCTTGCTTCCATGATTGTTGTCAGATGGTGGAATGATGTTCCCAATATTACTGTGATGCGCTTGGACAGACCCGCTCACATATTTGCAATCGAAGACGTGAAAGATGACAAGCCTTGGTATTTTGATATCAAGAATTTCCTCCAGAACCAGGTCTACCCGCCTGGGGCATCTGTGAAAGATAGGAAAACTTTGAGAAGGTTGTCAGGCAGTTTCTACCTCAGTGGTGAAGTGCTGTACAAGAGAAATTTTGATATGGTTTTGCTCAGATGCGTGGATAGACACGAAGCAAACCTATTGATGACTGAGGTCCATGAGGTTCATTTGGTACTCATTCCAATGGACATGCCATGGCTAAGAAAATGTTGAGAGCAGGCTACTATTGGCTGACAATGGAGTCTGACTGTTGCAAGTATGTGAAGAAATGTCACAAGTGTCAAATTTATGCGGATAAGATTCATATTCCTCCGACACTCCTGAATGTGATTTCATCACCATGGCCTTTCTCTATGTGGGGAATCGACATGATCGGCATGATTGAGCCGAAAGCGTCCAATGGACATCGTTTTATTCTCGTAGCAATTGATTACTTCACCAAATGGGTTGAAGCCGCTTCGTACGCGAATGTAACCAGGCAGGTGGTTGTGAAGTTTATCAAGAACCAGCTGATTTGCCGTTATGGTGTGCCAGAGAGGATCATTACTGATAATGGATCCAATCTGAATAACAAGATGATGGATGAGTTGTGCGCTGAATTCAAGATTGCACACCATAATTCCTCTCCTTACAGACCTAAGATGAATGGGGCTGTTGAAGCTGCTAACAAGAATATCAAGAGGATTATCCAGAAGATGACTGTCACGTACAAAGATTGGCATGAGATGCTGCCATTTGCTTTGCATGGATATCGTACGTCTGTACGCACTTCAACAGGGGCAACCCCTTTCTCTCTTGTTTATGGCATGGAAGCCGTTCTCCCAGTAGAGGTGGAGATCCCATCAATGCGAGTCTTGATGGAAGCCAAGTTGACTGATGCTGAATGGATTCAGAGTCGTTACGACCAGTTGAATTTGATTGAAGAGAAGCGATTGACTGCCATGTGCCATGGTCAGTTGTATCAGCAAAGAATGAAGAAAGCATTCGACAAGAAGGTCAAGCCTCGTGTGTTCCGAGAAGGTGACCTTGTGCTCAAGAAAGTTTTGTCTTTCGCGCCCGATTCCAGGGGCAAGTGGACTCCAAACTACGAGGGTCCATATGTTGTTAAGAGAGCCTTTTCAGGCGGAGCTTTGATGCTTACAACAATGGATGGGGAGGATTTCACTCGTCCTGTGAATTCAGATGCAGTTAAGAGATACTTTGCCTAAAAAAAAAAAAGTATATGCAAATGAAAAAAAAAAAAAAAAAAAAAAAACAGAATGAAAAAACAGAATAGCTCGCTAAGTTGAAAACCCGAAAGGGCGGCTTAGGCAAAAATGAGCGTCTCGGTGGAGAACCCGCAAGGGTAATCTAGGCAAAATTAGAGACTTGAAAAAAGAAGAATATATTTGCATCCCGCTAGATTGAGTACCTCACTCTGGGGCAATCTAGGCAAAAGTTAGGGATTTGGCAAGTAACTGCATCCTGACAAGACTTTCTGGTTCATCAGTCGTCATTTCGTCAGAAGATTCTCGATTCGTCGTCAACTGAAGCTTCGGATACATCGAGATTCAAATTGGTAGAGAAAGGATCATTATGTTCAATGTAGCCCTCTTCCAATATATATCACTGATTTCAAATTTGTACAGATCTATGGAGTCTTGCCATTTGCAGACTACCATTCTATCAAATCAATTTGAGCTTTTTATCCAATTATTTGCACTCTTATTTGTTCAATTCAATAAATGTTTTGCATGCTTTAAATTGATAAAATGTCATTGTTTTAAACAAATAAACTTTTCAAAAATTTTGTTTTAAAACAAAGTGAACATTCACAAGATTGAAAGGATACTCAAGAATATCTCAGTGCTCTCCCGAGGGTGGCATGATTTCCAACAGGTAAGACATGTGTTCATATTCCTGTTTTGGTAGTATCTTCTTTCTCCAGATCTTTGTTGAGGTTGTTCCTCAAACAAAGTTGTTGTTGGGGTTGTTTCCCAGTACAGTCGCAAATGATTTGTTGTTGAAGACTTTGTTTCCTCCAGCAGCAATTCTCCCTAGCATGGGTGTTTCCTTATAGAAGTTTCGGCGGTTGATGGTTTGTCATCTTGGTGCCCCGTCACTTTTCTCCAGTGGGTCGCGCCCCAGACTTTATTTATCTCCTCAGCACAGTCATGAGTATAACCATTGATTGATACTCCCCTCGGAGTTGCGAGTAGAGCTGTTATTAATATCCCCACCAGGGTTGCAAGTGGATTTGTTACCGCTTTTTCCCCATGCAGTGTGCCAGCAGGATTTGTCTGTTTCCTCAGCACGTTTGTTTTCTTTTGAAGATTCGGTAAGTCAGTGGTTTGATACCCGGTACTTTACCTTTTCCCCGGCGAAGTCGTCTGTGGAATTGTTACTATCTCTCCATCAGAGTTTATTCTCTCCAGCAGAGCAGGATTTATTTTCCTGAGCAGTTTTGATTTGGGTTGATATCCCAATGTATTTGCAACCATCTTTTCCTCAGCTTAGTCTGCAGAGTGTTTGTTGTGGCAGCTTTGCCTGTTGAATACTCCTTCAATCCCCGATATGGTTGGATGATGGCTCTAGCCTCCAGTGAACGGGTCTATGTCCTGACTGTTTGTGATCCCCAGTAGAGTGGCTTATATTGCAGAATCTACTTGTTGTGATCAGTTTGCGGTGTATTCTCCCCAAGTGGAGTGGTTCGTTGCAGAATCTACTTGTTTGATATGTCCTCCCTCAGGGGTCTGTTCCCAAGAGAGTAGCCGACAGTTTTCCCCAGTAGAGTTGCTTATGCAGTTGAATTCTATTTGGATGATACCTTTCTCCCTCAGTGGGTTGTTCCCCAGTGGAGTTATGTGGATTTGCTTCTACAGCACTTCGTGCTTATGCACCCCTTTTTGTTTCTCAGTTGACACTGGGATCCCCTGCAGATATACTTTGGGATTTCTCTTGTTCCCCTACAGATTTGTCTTGGTGGCTGTCTTGCCCGTTGTGACTTTCTGTACCCTGGGATTGGTTATTTCCTGATATCTCTGATTCTCTGCTTCTTCAGCAGTACCTGCAGATCTTTGCTTTACAGCATATAGATCTCCGCAGATTGGCTCTCCAGTTGGTTTTTCCCCTGGAAGTATAATACCGGACGTTGGTTCCTGAACCTGTTTGTGTTAGAATTGTCTGTTTTGTCAGCATTCATCAGACATAAATCACGCATATTCATGCATATTCATAAACATTCAGATATTCATGTTGCATTTCTCGCCATATATCTTTTGTTTGTTGTGTCTCCTGCTATGGTGATATAGATCTCTTTACAGATCCCCCCAAGCAGATGTCGGGTGTTTAAAATCTCTCCATATAGAGTCAACCCCATAAGCAGAAAATGTTGTCTTTCCTTCTGCAGTTCCCCACTGAGATATACCCTCGTGGATGATGGTTTCTTCCGTTTCCTCCCAACACATATATTGGGATGGATTTTCCTATTTGAGTTATATCCTCATTAGGACGTGTCTTGATTCAGTCTGTCTTTTCGGATCATTCCCGAATTGGCTATTTGTCAAATGTCTTGTGCTTCCCAGTGGGTTGTTCCCCAGCGGAATGTTTTTGGGCCTCTGCCTACAAACCAGCAGTTGTAAGTCCTATCTTTCCTGGCTTTCTTAACAGAATTTGTGGTTATACACCTTTTATTCTCCAGCCAGAGTTTTTGGTTTTCTACCTACTACCCGGTAGTTGTAAATCCTATTTTCCTGCTCTTCAGCAGTTGGTGGTTTGTTATAAACCCTATTTTGGTTTCCCGTGCGGATTTGTGATTTGTTCTATCCCCACGCGGAGTTCTTGGTCTTCTACCCCGTATTCGGTAGATGTAAACCCTAATTTTTGTGGTTATCTTCATCCAATTTTTGATGTTGATCTTCCTTTGCTTGTATAAGTTGCTCAGATCAGCACTTATATCCCTAGCAAGTCTTTTGTGGATAATTGCCGTATGCTAGCAATTTTATCCCCAGTGGGTCTTTTCACCGTATGCTAGTGATTTGTTCCCCGGATCATTGGTTGTTTACCAGTGCATCCCCAGCTAGTCCCTGTCGATAATTGCCGGATGCTTGCAATTTATCCTCAGCAGATCGCCTTTCATTTACCCTTTTGTTGGTAATGTCTGTTGCTCCTTCTGATTGGTTATACCTAGTTTGGTATCCCGATGCCTTTCTGTTCGGTTGATTTATCCTTTGTTAACCCAGTAACCGGTTGTGGATAATCTTCCATGCGAGTATATTATTCACGGTCTGCCGGTAATGAATAGTATATCTCATGCACTCTTCAGTCGAAGCCTTTTGTGTTTCCCCAGTCGAGTAAGATTCGTTATTTCCCTTTGTGGAGTCGAATATTCTTGTTGATGGATAATTGTCGGATGCTTGCAATTTATCCTTTGAGTTGTCTTTCGTTTACCCGTATGCTTGGTATCGATTGTCTCTCTTTTTGGTTAGTCACCTATTATATACCCAGTAACCGGTATCTCTGGTGTCTTTTCCTTTCGAGTGTATTATTCACGGTCTGCCGGTAATGAATAATATATCTCATGCGCTCTTTAGTTGGAATCCTTTGTTGATTTTCCCCAACTGAGCAAGATTCGTATTCTTTGTAGAATCGAATAGCCATCCTTTAACCAGTTTGTGTTTTGGATGATGAGTGTTTTGGAAGTGAAATCCAATTCACGTTTTCGGTAGATCACCTATTATATACCCAGTAACCGGTATCTCTGGTGTTTCTTACCATGCGAGTTTATTATCTACGTTCTGACGGTAATAGATAATACATCTCATGCGAGTATCATGTCCACGGTCTGCCGGTAATGGATATTATATCTCATGCACTCTTTGGGTTTGTGTCCCCAGTTGAGTAAGATTCGCATTCCTTGTGGAATCGAATGTCCATCCTTTAACCAGTTTGTGTTTCGGATGATGAGTGTTTTGGAAGTGAAAACCAATCCACGTCTTCGGATTTTATCCTATAAACAACCCAGTAACCGGTTCAGGATAATTTTCCTTTCGAGTATATTATTCGCGGTCTGCCGGTAATGAATAATATGTCTCATCTGAGTATTTTATCCACGTTCTGACGGTAATGGATATTATATCTCGTTCGCTCTTGGGTCAATCTTTTGCTGTTTTCCCCTCAGAGTAAGATTCATTTTCCTTATGGAATTGAATATCCGTCCTATAAACAAGTCTGCTGTTCTAGCTTTCTTCAGGATGATGAGTGTTTTGGAAGTGAAATCCAATTCACGCTTTGGTCGGTCACCTATTATATACCCAGTAACCGGTATCCTTGGTGTTCCCTCCTTTCTGCTCCCTATTATGACCTCGGTCCCCCTGTGGAGTCAGATTTTCCTGTTTTGTTACCCGTATGCCTGGTAATATCTCATTTCTTTGTTGCTTCCCTCAGTGGAACTTTTTGTTGCTTCTCCCCCAGGAGTCAGCTTGTGTCTCTCCAATGGATTTATTTTCCTTTGGAATTCTTTTCCCCAGTATGAGTCCTTCACTCCCCAGTGAGTTCTCCAGTCTGTTTTTCTGTTTTCCTTAATCAGAGTCGTGTTTTGTTCACGTTATGTCAGTTTTGTTTTTCCCCAATTTAGAGTCGTGTCTTGTCCACACATTTCTTTTTCTTTTATTATCCCCATAGAGTCTTGTTAGAGTCTCTGTTCCTGGTGAGTGTATTACTCCGATGGATCGTCTTTTCTTCTGTGTGAATCATATTCCCCACAGAATTTGTGTCTTTTGCATACATACATTTGCATCATGAGGTCTCTTAGGGACCAAAATTTGTCTCATTACTGTTATTTAAGCCCATTCTACCGCGTCGAGTTGAAGATTTCTAAACTTCACTTCTCCGGCTAGAATGACCTTAAATAGGGGCATCTGTAAGACCCCAATTTTGGCCCTAAGATCCCTCATGGCCCATATCATTCATATCATAACCTCAAGGATCATTGCATGCCTTTGTCCCCTCCTAGTGGGTAGATTGCCTTGTAGGTTTGTTTCTTGATCACCAAGCATACTTTGCATTTGTATATCTTTGTTTTCATATGTTTATCATTCAAAAAGTACAAAAATATTGTCAGTCTAACCTTGTTGCTTGCAGTGGAAGTAATCATCAGCAATTAGGTCAAAGTCAGTCATTGATCAGTCAAAGCAATGGATGGTGGCCATTCTTGCAGAATTTGGGCACCATGATCATTAATCAAAAGTTCATACATCTTGGGACATCATTTGAAGTCAAGTTCTCAAGGAATTAGGGTTTGGAATTCATCAGAAGTGGTCCAGTCACTCAAAACCCTAGAAAAGTCAACAGACAGTCAAACTTGGTCAACTGTTGATTTAATCAAGAATTTGATGGATAGAATTGATTTGAAGGAGTTCATTCATGCTTGTATAAGCCTCATCTATCATGTTCAACCTCATCATGGAAGAAAATCAAGTCAAACAGAAAATTTTCCAGAAATAGCAAGTGGACCTGTAATTTCAACTGCCAAAAATGGAAACTTCTTGATCTTAAACTTACATCATGATACAAGCTCCAAATGGATTTTTTCCCAACATGAAAGTTGAAGATCTTGTTCTCCCATTTTCAAAAAGTCCAAGAACTCTCAAATCCCATGTGTGGTTGTCAAGATGTGATCAAATCATTTTCATCAATTTTTGAACTTCAACAAGCCATAACTCCCAAACCATAAGGCCAAATTTGGTGGGGTTTTTTCCTACAAACCACATTTTTCATCCTCTTTCCAAAAATATAAATTTCATGACCTAAAACCTTACCATTCAAAATGGCATTTTTGGACCTTTTCATTTAAATTCAAAGTTTGACTCAAAGTTGACTTTTTGATCCTTTGACTTTTTCTCGATTTTGCCAATTGGGAAATGTTCCATATCACATTTGTGACTTGTTCCAATTCCTAAACCATGTTCATTTCACCCTTATGCCATCATTTTTGGACCAAATGCTAAAACTTGAAAATTGGCAAGAAGCTTCATAAAGCAAAATCAGTACAGCAGTACTTGTACAACCAAAACAGCAAAACATGTTGTCCTTCTGCAGCATTTCACAGGCCCAATTCGTGCAAGTATACACCCTCCACTTCACTTGTACAAAGATTAGCAAAAAGGCAAATGGTCCCATTTGAGCTAATCCTTGTTAGTACATCATTAGCCAAACTTAAACAGCAAATATAAAGCATGTTTGCTGTCATTTGCAACCCTAGTTTTGCAGCCTACCATCACAGAAATACACTCTCACTCCCATCTTGCATTTTTGCAAAAGCACAATTTCTGCAAAAACCCTTTGAAGAACTCGAGTAACATTGATTCCTTCATCATCCAAACCACATTTTGGAGCTTAATCAACATCCATTCCCCTACTGTAAAGCTTGTCCTCATTCTGTTTTCTCCAAAGCTACAGTCATGGTATTTCCTGCTTCAAGTGAAAATCGACTGGCTCAAGTTGCTTTTCATCACGTATATATCATCACCAACTAAGGGCCTGCATCTGTTTGCGCTTGTGACCATCGAAACCGCCCTGTTTTCACATTTCTTCAAACATAAGTAAGTGAATCGATCTCTCCCTTTTACCATGCCATGATATGCTTTAAATAGTTCACTTGATGCTGATTATAATGGATGTTAGTTTGCTTGAAATGGTTGACTATATCGTGTTAAATCTGAACTTTCATTTTCATGTGTAAATGCATTTTTCTTCGATTTGGCTTGGACCTGATGAGTTAATGAAATATGATACCACATTCTTGTGGTTTGATGCTTGATGAAGCTATTGGCATGCTCGGTTTCATTTTATGGGCATGTTGATTCATGATGATGTTGCATGAACTTGATGAATACTGTTGCATTAAAACCCTCATACTGTTTCCAGAAGTCCAACTCATACATTTTGGTTGCTGTGTGTTATATGTCGTATAAGCATATTGAGTGTATTATCATGAGTGTACATATGCCTTGCTATTGAGTGATTTTGCTCAAAACCTGTTTGATGCTAATGATGAACATGAAGATGATATTGCTTGCTGTTATGATGAACTGCCCAGGGATTCCACCTGTTGTGTTTGGTTTTGTTGTTATCTTGATGATGCTTAATATGTACATGCTGCTGTCCATGCCAAACCATAAACTCTGCCCAGATTTTTTCCCACAATGCCATGTTGTTGCTGTTGTTTGTTTTGGTTGAGATTGCATGTTGGAATTCTTGCTATGCTGCTGAAACTTGCCATGATAAATCCTGTTGTTTTGCCAGAAAATTAGCTCATGTATGTTGATTGTTGTTTGTTATATGAGCATCATGTTTGTGTTGCATTTGTGGTTTCCATGTGGTTGTTTAATTTCGATATGATGATGAACTTGGATGATGAATGTGTACATGCTGCTGTTAAAATACTTGTCCTGTCCAGACTTTGCTTGGATGATGAATGTTGTTGTATGCTGATCGAGTTTTGGTGTTGATGTTGGAAATATCATAAGGATGCCTTGCTGTTTGAATGATGATGATGGTTGTATGCTGTTGTTTCTCAAATCATAGAACCATGCTGTTTATGTGCTATTGTGTGATCTGCTTGTTTCGAGTGTTAGTTGATGATTATGAGCATGAGGTGATGATGTTTGCTGCTGCTGTTAAACATTACCCTGCACCAGAAAAATCCCATGTTTGTTGCTGTTTAGTTGTTCTCAAATGTTACATGGGGATAGAATGTCATGGCCATGTTTGACTTTTGATGTTGGTTTTTTTTGTTGTTCATGATGATGTTAAATGATGAAGCTTGCCCTGCTGTTCACAATGAACATTGCCCAAAAAACCATATGATTTATGCTGAATGCTGTTAATTGCTTGCTATGAGAACATGATACCAATACCATGCTGCTATTGCTGAACCTTACTGCAGTTTAGAAAACCCTCATGAATTGCATTTGAATGCTGTTGATTGTGCCTATTTGGAGTTGTCTGTGTGATGATGAACATTGTTGATTACAAATGCTTGGCTGCTGTTTCTAAAATTTGAGCTGCCCAGAATTTCTCATTTTGTTTGTTTTGGCATGTTGTTTGTGGTTCCCACTGCCATGCTATTTGGATGTCGCATGTTGATATCGAATTGTGAAGTTGAACACTGCCATGCTGTTGTGAGTTTTTGTTGGATTTCAGTTTGAATCGATTGCATGAAGTTACATGAGTATGCCCAGGAATTTTGTCTGAATGTATATTGGTTTGTTGCATCATTGCCATGATTAGTTGTTTTGTTCATGATGCTGTTGCTGGTCGAATTTGTGTACTGCTTTTGTGCTATGCCAAGCCATGCTGCTAAAACCATGTTGCTGTTTGAAATCCCATGAACATGCTCAGAAATCCATTGCATTGTTTTTGTCATGTTTAGTGGTGGCTGTTCAATGTTACACGATGCTATGCCCTGCTGTTGTGTTTTTGCTTGGTTTGATTTTAGTGTTGTTGTTTTTTTTGAACATGATAACATGATGCTTGAAAATGCTGGTAGAACCCTAGGGTTTTAGAAACCCAGAACATGAACAATGGATTGGCCGAGCTACTGTTCTATTGGCTAGTGGCCAATCAGAACATTTCATCACCTTTGCCTTATGCTGTGCGTTTCAATTAGTGAGTTGCCAAATGACAAAATTGCCATCCGTTGACTTGGTTGACCCCATATGCCATGCTTTTGTTCATGCTTGCTACATTATTTCACTCAATTTCAAAAATCAATTTCTCATTCATTTTAATTCCAAAAATCCTGATTCTTTTTCCATCATGTTCATGATTGAGTCTAGTTTTTAATTGTGATTTTTAATGAATTTTTCAGTGGTTGGATTTTTTATGGTAATTATTTTCCCAACATGTATGCATAAATGATACATTGTGCCATTTAAATTGTGAAATTCTCATGTTGCATCCAATGAGCTTGAAATTTTTTGTGGTGAAACTAGACACATTGACCTTCATTTCCATATAAAGTTTGTGCATTTATCATTTGTGGATTGAGAGTTATGATTTTTTGAAGTTATGTGTTACATTTGGTGCTATACCATGATCATGTATTTTCCCAATTTTTGTTCACATGCTTCCTCTTATCCAATTGACCCCAAATTTTGCATGAATGATCCTTCACATGTCTAGTTTGTATATGAATTTTCTTGGAATTAATCATGCTGTTTTCCATTTGATTGAGAATTTTCTTCCATACTTGGTCATTTGTTGACTTTTTGTGCTATGCCTTGCCAAATCTTTTGTGAAATTCTCAAATCTTATTGTATGATCATGAAATTTCATATGTGATAACTAGACTCCTTGAGCTTTGCATTGGTGTTAATCTCATTCATTTCTCTTCTGTTTTCAAATTGATATGATTTTTTGAAGTTGACCCATGCTTGTTGACTTTCACCATGCTTACTTAAACTTGGTTTGACTTCATGATTTTATTTGACTGCCTTCCTCTCATCCAAATGCCATGAAATTTTGCATGTATACCATGTTAGATGTTAGGATTGAGTGTGATTTATTTCATGATTTTTGAGATTGTTTGAGTTGACTTTTGAATGAAGTCTTTGCTGTTGACTTTTGTATGCTTCTCTTGCCATGCTTTGCATCCTTTTGCACATGAAATGACCATGATGCATGATATAATTGTGAATCCAATTGAGAATGCTTCTTGAATGTTTAAACTTGGTTTGGGTTGACTTTTTCTTGCTGCCTTGACTTTTTCTTTCATCTTTGACCCTAGGCTAGTCCTAGTGGTCTTCTAAGCTTATGTTGAGTTCATCTGTTTCAGGTTAAGCACCAATGCCCCAAAGACCTTTCAATTTTGATTGAGTTGGTTTGTTTATCATGTGCTAACACCTGTTTCGTAGGTGACTCATATGCTTGAGTCTTTGTGCCTTGCACAATTGGTCCCTCTGTGGTTGACTTTTGGGTTATTTCCTTTGATTTTGACTGTTGAACTGTTTACTAATTGGTTTGACTTTTGCAGGTGCTTTAGTTGCTTAAGTTCTTTGAACTTGCTTGCTTGCTTTGCTTTTTTTTTAGCATTTGCTTTGAGGTATAAACCTTTCTTCTTCATGTAGTCTGGAGACCCGGTCTGTTATTTGACCGGGCAAACTGTCTGAAGTCCTCCTTAAGAGGCAATGCCTGTGTTTGTTTAAATTTGTCCTAAGCAGGAAAAGTCCTTCAAGTAAGGCAATTGGTGGAAGGTAGGGATAAGCAATCTATCCCCCACTATTCAGTGTGTCCTCTCTTTGCTCCCAGTACCTGGTTGAAGCATTGAGATAAAAACCCAAGATCAATCGAGTCAATAATGTGGAGAGAGTTCCTACTTTCTGAACTCCCACACTTTCTTTGATGCTCTCTCTGATCTGAGATAGAAGCAATGAGGCACACCCCTCATCTCCTATTCATCTGCTTCACCTGAGTCCCTCAATGGCCAGGTTAAGAGCGACCTTCACCCATTACAGTGGACTTTCAAAGTCAAACCCTCTTGTGTGAGCCCCCATTGTTTGGCTATAGAGTGTGCTGTTTGATATTCATTGATTGATTGATTGCTTCATGTGCACTTGCTTGCTTGTATGTTATGCATTTATCATCATCAATTGCCATTAATGCATGATCATCTCATTTATCTTTGTGATGCTATCATTGTTGTTTGCCCATTGAGGACAATTGTAAGTCCATTGCTTTGGCATTTGCTCCTGTGATATGGAAGGATAGAGTGTAAGACCTCATTGGTCACTCATATCTTCTGTTGCTTTGTTTGTATGTGAGGATACAGTTATAAGTCCCTGTAAGCTGGCATCTGTTATCCTGTGATCATAATTTGATCTGTTCGATGTTGTATGAGAGGTTGCAATTATAAGTCCCTGTAAGTTGGCATTTGCATTCCTGTGATCATATTGTTGCTTTTGTTCTTGTATGTGAGGATCCGTTGTAAGTCCCTGTAACGTGGCATTGGATTTCCTAGGACCATACTGTGGAGTTAACCTAAGTCCAGACAGATTGGCAGTTGACTTTCATATCTCATTTCTTGTTTTCTTCTGTGGAGATTAGTGTAAGTCCATTGAGTGGCATCTGATATCCTGTTTTGTTTTAGGAGACTGGTGTAAATCCATCTATTGGTATCCGGTATCCGCTTTTTATTTCTTTGCCTGTGGAGATTAGTGTAAGACCATTGAGTGGCTTCTGACATCCATCTTGTTTTAGGAGATTGGTATAAGACCATTGATTGGCATCCGATATCCGCTCTTGCTTGCTTTGTTTGTTTGTTATTATCCATTGCCATTCCAAAGGACACACTTGAATCATCTGCTATATGATTTCAAGAAGTGAACCTTCTAAGAAGTTTTACTTTCCATCCTCATCCATTCATCATTCATTATGTCCTAGACTTTTTCACACTTTATCTTTCAAACTTGACATAAGTGTTGTGCAAACATCTTCATGTTTTTCTAACTAAAAACCTGGACTCAAGTCCTTGACCTTTTTTCAAACTTCATTTCATAATACTTATTTGAATTGATCTTAATCATACTTTGACTCCATTTTCATAATCATAATCAATAACTCCACCCATTCACTTGTTTTGGCTTTGTCCATTAATCTTTTCATACATGAGCTATAGGTTTGATTTATCTTAGTGGTTGATGTTAATCTCACCTTCTGTCTTTAGTGATTGAATTGTAAGTCTTCCTTGCCTATTATAGGGTTAACCCCTCCCTGGCAAGTTGAAGCTGTTCTCACATGGTGGACGTTGTTGTCTGTATAAGGTTGAGTTTTCTCCCGTGGATAACGTAAGACCTAGGGTTTGTGTTTAAAATTGAACCTAACCCACTTTTGGAAATCTTTTAGCCGAACTACGGCGTTCTGATCCTTACCTTTGATGGAAGGTACGTAGGCAACGGGTTCATCCGTTCGAACCCAATAACACAAAAATAACTAACTTGTATATTCTTTTCTCATCATCCCAATCATGTTTGCACAATCTTTATGTCATAACAAATAACAATTTTTTTACAACAAGTGTGAAAAGGGCTCCCTAGGAGTACCTAGGACGTAGTGGGTGCCTAACACCTTCCCATTACGTAATTTACCCCTTACCCAGACTCTCTGATCTTTTTATTAGTTTTCTACGTGTAAAACTTCTTAGGCTTTTGTTCGCTTTTTAGCCAGTCCTTTGGATAAATAAAAGTGCGGTGGCGACTCGAAAATTTCAATGTATCTCTTGCTTATGGTTTAATCGATAGATCATATAGCGACGAATACACCGCTACACCACCAGCCAGTGGGTTGCCTCCCATACAACACTTATTTAAGGTCCTTAGCTTGATTGTTTGATCCTCTAATCAGGTGCTTCCTTTAAGGTTATATCGATGTATCTAATTAGTTAGGAATTAAGATCGACCTATGCATGATATTAATAAAATATATTCTCTTTAGATCAAGTGTGTTCCATGGATGTGTGTATTTATTCTTTATCGGCGCTCTTTTAGGCTTATTTTTCTTTATATTAGATAAAGAACTACAAATTTGATCTGGTGGCTTTGGTTTTTTTCTAAAGACAACCTGTTTTATAAGTGGTGGGGGCTCTTCCATTTCAAGGATATTTGTTTTTTGAGATTGATCAACTACATATTTAACTATATCAATACAATATCAGTGAGGATTTCCGTTATGACTATGCATCACTTCAAACACTTTAAAATTCACATTCTTTTCTTGAATTCTCAATATAAATTCACCTAACTTCACATTAATCAAATCTCTAATTATTACCAAGAATGGTCTTCCAAATATCAAAGGCATTTTTGAATCTCCCTTCATGTATAGGATAAAAAAATCAGTTGGAAATTGGAAGTCATCCACCTTAACCAACGTGTCTCCAAGTACACCATAAGGCTAAATAATTGATCGATATTCTAATGTGAGTATCATCTCAATTTGCATAACTTCACCATAATCAAGATTTTTTAAACATGGAAAGAGGTATCAAGTTGATGCTTTCCCCTAAATCACACAATGTTTGCTCTATCTTTAGTTTACCAATGGTACAAGGGATGGTAAATCGCCCCGAATCTTTGAGCTTATAGGGAAATGTTCTTTGGATAATCACATTACACTATTTTTTTAAAGCTATCTTCTCATGGTACTTTGGATTTTTCCTTTTGGTCAAAAAATATTTTTCACACTTTTCACCTCCCATTATTTTCTCTACAACTTCACAAAAGGGTATTCTATACAGCCCTCTAGAACATAGTTGCCATTAGTATGCCCCTGACCATAAAAATCACATCGCATTTTCTGAACTTGACTAACGTTGGCCTGGACAATAGAAGTTACAACTAACTGTGTTGAAATAACCTCTAGTTGTGCTAGAACTGTTGTATACAAGTCTAATTCAAGCACACCATTTGGTTTGATTGTTCAGTCACTTATTGAGCCATACTCATTCTAGCACATTATTTCAATTAAGTCTTTTACCTTGTCTTCATTCTTAGTCCTTATGATACCTCCAACTTATGCATTCAAAAGAATTCCCATTTGAGCTTTAAGACCTCCGGTAAAATGTTACATCTTATTCATATTTCTCATATTTTGATTCAAGTATCTTCATAGTATCAATAATACCCGACAAATGCGTAAAAAATTGTGTTCGAATACATTTGAACTAATTAAAAAAAAGATTGTCACCACAGGGCATGCAAATTTTAACAAGTTTATAATTATACAATTTAAAGTAAACACATGGGGTTTTCCGATAGGTTGGTAAAAAAAATTACATGAATAAAAGTTAGTAAAATATACGATAGTGAGAGAGATAAGATCATATTCGAGTCCCTTAATTTACCCCTATTGATGGTTGTGCATTATTTGAATCGTGTTGACTTATAACTTCACAATGAATTAAAAATATCACTATACCAAATTCCTTGGTGTACAACTTACTAATTAAGACTAAAATTCCCTAACTCCTTAGTCAAATTCAAAGTAAACCTAGGTGATTTACGTGCGTTAATTCTATAGCCACATCTTATAGTTTTCTATTCCTAGTTAATTACAAAGTTGAACAATTGCCCTATTTCTATTTAGTAGACTTACAGTTAACAATCCTTATTCATCTAATTTAACTTTGTGTGCTCGTCAACACAGAAAGAGCATTATGAATAAAAGTACTTGAATATAAAATATATAATCATAACATTCAAATAACATCAAATAATCATATGATCCAACATAGTAAAATCAAATTCATCTTTTGAGACCTAATAAAGAGAAATCTAGATATTCATAGTTAAATAATGAAATACCGTGAGTTTAGATGAAGGGTGTATGTAAATAAATGAAGAAATAGATCACAAATGGCTCTAAAGACTGGCAAAATCTGTGATGTAGAACTCCTTGTTGTCACTTTCTTTTCTCCAAAATCAAAATCCTTTCAAAAGTGGCCCTTTTCTCCTTTTAAAGTTGCCAAAACGCGTTTGACACGTGGACTATCGCGACTGCGATATGCAATATCACAATCTCAATACTTTTCCATCGTGCCCACAAAAAGATCATCGCGGTTGCAAGAATTCTATGGGAAATTCTTGCTATTTTGCTAGCTATTTTTTCTTATTTTTTGTAAGTCCATAATTTTTCTTCCTTGGGAATTTTTTTCTCATTTTTTCGTCATTATAGCTCATATTTTGCTCAAAATTTCACTAATTCTATCGAAAATACTCGTAAATATTACGCAATGACAAAGTGACATAAATTAGAAAATGTATTATAGGTTTGTTGAAAAACTTATTGTCCTGGCGCAAAAAATAACTGGGAGTTCACACGCTCGAAATAATAACTGAGTCGCCACTGAAGTTTATTGATTCCAAAAGGAAAGGAAAATATCCATAAAACTATAAAAATAAAAATAAAATGGTCGTCGCAACCAAATTTGGGTTCGGAAGTTGGTTATACGAGGGGAAGGTATTAACACCCCTCACATCCATTGTACTCAACAAAAACTGTTTTGTTAGATTTGTGAATATGAGTGCTAGCTTAATGTCTATGGTTTCTTTTTCTTATTAAAAAATTTAATGGAAAAAGAAAAGGACTAAAAATAAGTTTTATTATGAGGGTGCTTAACAAGATTGTGGGTCTAGCTCCGACGTATCCTCAGGTGGGATGAGGAATTCAAAACTACTTAGTTCTGGGTTGAAAATATATTTTTGGATTTTTATTATAGTGTTTGACGAGACGTTGAATCTTGCTCCTACGTATCCTCTAGTGCAACGAGGAATTCAAAGCTATGTATTTTTGGGTAGTAAATATTTATTTGTTGGTCGATTTTAGAGAAATATATTTAGTCACATTCGAATGAAAAACATTGTTTGCTACCAAAAACATGGAGAAGTGAACATTTCCATTGCCTCATAATGGACAACATAATCTGGATTCTTACAGATTTACGTTCTCATTGCATTCGAGCGGAAAATGTTGTTACTTCTTGTGAATGGTAGGAACAAAATGTTGTTTGCATCATCTTGTAATAGGCTAAGCATCTTTTGTTTATGAAATTTTTTGCGTCACGCTAAGGCGAAAAAAAGGTTTCATTGGTTGAGTTTATTTTAGGCGGAAGACGAATATTCGAATGGTAGACTAATTACGACCATCATCCCAATACTCGGGGACTAGGATGGATAATCACGTCCAACTAATCATTTTTTGTCCAAGTTATTTTTTAAGTTTGTGAGGCTAATTAAGTAATGTTTCCTTAACGAAAGACAAGTATTTGAACGGTAGGATAATTACGGCCATCATCCGAATTCTCAAGGACTAAGATGGATAATTACGTCCAATTAATCATTTTTCATCCACTAAAGAGATGAACTAGATTCAATTATTTATTGTGTTTTAAACATATTTATTGTGTTTTAAACAAAATACAAATACTCAAACGGTAGACTAATTACGATCATCATCCAAATACTCGAGGACTAGGACGGATAATTTTAGCCAATTAATCCTTTTTCATCTGATTGTTTATTGTGAAAAAGATTTCAAAGTTTTTTTTATTAAGTGGAAAATAACTTGATGTTGGTCAAGTATTTGATTCGCAACGTATGAAATGATTTGATTACGAAACGATTTTGAATTTGAAGAGTGATGAGATGTTTTTGAAAATTACTTGATGTTGATCAAACACTTTTTGTTTTAGAAAATTTTGATTTTAATAGCTTTTGACTTTATTAAAATTTATCAATTAAACAATTACCTAATAAAAAAATCAAAAAAAAAATCATAAAAGATAAATAAAAGGAATGGGTGCACTATCAATACTATGGTAGAGTGGAAGTAATGAATGATGGGCCTAAGACCCAAAAAAAATCTAAAATAAAAACAAAGGAAGAAAACAAATAAAACAAAAAAGAGAGGGGTATATGAATGAATATGGGGGTATGGGTTAGAAAAAATGCAGGAGGCCCACTAGGTTAGGCTCATTAGTCCAAACATAAAAAATAAAAAAACTAGCTATAATCTGAACCACTTGATGGATTCAAGGGCGAGATCTGGCCATAAGATCCAATGATTTAGGCCCTTTAATCTTAATCTTGTGATCATAAGATGAGGGTCTATGATAGACCCAATGGGGGATCCTATACATGATCTCTTCATTTAAAATATAAACCAACCAAAATATTCCCGACATGTGGCAATCGTAATTAAAAAAGAAGAAGAAAACAAAACAAATAAATAAATAAACAAGAAAAGAAAAAAATACTAAGTAACTTCCCTCTCTCTCTTCTTCGTCTTCTACTTTTCACTTTTATCATTTCTCTTTCTTCTTCACTCTTTCTTAAATATCTCTTTTTCTCTTCAAAATCAAAATCAAACAAATCAAACTTTCTTTTACAACAACAATTCAAACGCATATGAAGCAACAAAAAATTTATCTTTCTCGATCAAAAAAAATTAAAGGGTAAAGGAAGGACCTAGGTTTACTTGTGAGCTCAATGGAAGTGGCAACAAGTGCAATGGAAGAATGCGCACGAATGGAGGAAGGTGGCCGGAGATAGCGTTCTACATAGTTGATTCACGGTGTGGTGGCAGGGTTAGGAGTTGTGATGGCCGGTGGTGTAGAGGTTTGAATTCTGCGGTGGCTATGTTGGCTCAAGTGGTGGTTGTGTTTGCGTTTCGGTGTTGCTTGCGTCTGGTTGCATTTTGTTCTCCTTGTTAGAAATAATTCATATTGAGTAGTAGTAGTATTAGTTTTTTTAAAGCTTAATCTAGCTAGTGTAGGTTAGCATTTTTCCTACATGGAATTATTGTTGTGTATATAAACAAGTGTAGCTGTCAACAGTGGTGTGAACAGTGGGTATGTGTAACCATTTGCTGTAACTATTTTGTAAGAGTAGTGAAAGTTTATTATTCTCTCTCTTCCCTCTCTTCTTTAGTCTTTAACTTCTTCATCTTGTGCACCAAAAATTGGTATCTAGAGCTCCAATTCAGATCCATAAGGAAACACGTTTGAACGGTGAGGAGTTGTGTGATTGATTTCGTTTCTTGAATTTGTGTCAAAAAAATTTCTCAGAATCGCAACAGAATCGCATTTTTTGATTCTACGGGATTGGAAAACACTAGTGTTTTGGTGAGATCTGAGTGAATTGCACAAGGTTGAAGATGAATGAAAAGGGTAATATGAGTACTAAGCTTCCAGTGTTTGATGGAAAGAACTGGATTCGATGGATAACTCAGATGTGTGTGTAGTTTGGCGCTCAAGATATTCTTGATCACGTCAATGGCGATTACGTTTCAGTTTCACTTCCGGAAAATGCAACGGATGCACAGAGGAATTATCATCGTGATCTTAGGAAGAAGGATCAGAAGGTGTTATTCTACATCCATCGGTCTATGGATGCAAACATGTTTAAGAAAATCGTTGATTCGACAATGTCGAAGCCTGCGTGGGACACACTAGCACGGTGCTATGATGGTGATGCATCAGTGAAGATGGTGAAGCTTCAGTATCTATGTAAGCAGTATGAGAGTATCATCATGAAGAATAATGATAAGGTACCTGACTACATCTCTAGAGTGATTCTAATCACAAATGAGATGAATTCATATGGAGAAACTTTTTCTAAAGAAAGGATCATTAAGAATGTACTTAGGTCTCTTACTCCTAGTTTAATTACATTGTTGTGGCAATTAAAAATTCTAAAGGATCTTAGCACCATGTGAATTGAAGAGCTGCAAAGCAGTCTAGAGGCACAAGAGTTGCGTCTGACTGAGAGAAACTCTGAAATAGAGATAGAGCAACAGGCTCTAAAAATAACTTATGGTAAGAAATATCAGAAGCAATCTTGGTAAGCAGCCAGGAAGAGATCTGATGGTGTTCAGAAGTCAGAAACCTCAACTTCTGAAAGGCAGAAGAGTGCTCAGAAGGGGAAGGATAAGTATGACAAGAGGAAGGTTCAGTGCTAGTGTTGTAAGAAGTTTGGCCACTTTGTTACTGATTGCTGGTCAAACCAGGAAGGAAGTCAGAAGAAGCAAACGTAGGCATATGAGATTCTGATGATGAATCTGCGTTATTAATGGCTTCTGAATCTAATGATGCGTATTAGGCAGACTGGTGGTATATTGACACTCGCTGCTCAAATTATCTTACTGGAAATAAGAAATGGCTGGTTGATTTTGACTCTAGAAAGAGGACAAAGATCAAATGTGCTGATGATAAGTATTTGAATGCTAAAGGAATGGAAAATGTTAGCATACTTCAGAATAATGGTAAAAATTGCATTGTTTTAGAACGTGTGGTATGTTCCTAGCATCAAAAGCAATCTAATTACTGTAGGTCAATTAATTGAGAAAGGAATTTTCTGTTACCATGAAGGACAATCTTTTGAAGTTGTATGACTGTAATCAGAAGCTGATTATGAAGTCAGAATAAGGAAGGAATTGAACATTCAAAGTGAATATTAAAACTGCAGACTCTGAATGCCTTAGTGCAACAAGTGTTGTGAAGGAAAGTGAGTTGTGGAACAAAATATTTGGTCATATGAACTCTAAAAGCTTAGGGCATTTGAATTCAAAGAAGTTGGTACATGAAATTCTTGCAATTAAGAAGCCAGAGAAGTCATGCAATGTGTGCATAAGAGGGAAACAACCAATATTGCCATTTGCATCTGCAATACCTCTAAAAGCAAAACATGCTCAAGGTGTGGCGCATTGTGATGTGTGTGGACTATTTACAGTACCTTCAATTGGAGGGAAATACTTTGTGTAATTTGCTTATGAGTTCACAAGGATGACGTGTGTATCCCTTATAAAGTTCAAACATGAGGTGTTTGCTGAATTTAAGAAATTCAGAATCAAGGTTGAGAATCAGAGTGGTCAGAAGTTGAAAGTTCTCAAAAATGATGGTGGATATGAATATAACTCTATACAATTTAAGAAGTATTGTGAGGAGAATGTAATTGAGCATGAGGTGACTGCTCCATACACTTATCAACATAATCGTCTTGCTGGAATAAGAAATTGAACTTTGCTTCATATGACAAGGAGCATGCTGAAGAAGAAGAAGTTGCCTCACACCTTATAGGGAGAAGTTGTTGCCACTATAACATATGTGCTCGATAGGTGTCCAACTAGAAAGCTGGAGAAAATTGTTCCTTTAGAGAAGTGGACTGGAGATAAGCAAAGTCTGATCTATCTAAAAGTGATTGGTTCTGTTTGTTACAAACATGTTCCAAATGCTAAGAGAAGGAAGTCGGATGACAGGAGCAGAGTTATGTTGCTTTTAGGGTACCATAATACATGTGCTTATAAGATCTATTGTCTTGTCACTAACAAGGTTGAATTCAGCAGAGATGTCATTCTGAAGGAATCAGAAGCGTGGGATTAGAGTAAATCTCAATCCAACTCTGGTGTAGTGCCAACTTATGAAGATACTTCAGAATCTGGAGGTTCTAAAGATGAGTCAGAATTAGAAGATGATTCTGAAAGTGACTCTAAAGGCGAGCCTGACTCTGAATGTGGATATGCTTCTGACCAAAACTCTGATGGTGATTCAGACTCTGGTGGAGATCTAGACTCTGGGAATATTCCAGACTCTTAAGGTGGTTATGCCTCTGAAGTGGTACTTTTAGGGTTCCAACATCTGATACTATTCCAGTGTTCGAAGAAGATTCTGAACAAGTTCAGAGGCCACAAAGAATCAGAAACATTCCAAGAAGGTTTGTAGAGTTTGACATGCTGCAAGATACTGAAATAGACTCTAAAGGAGAAGTCATTCAATGTGCCATATTAGTAGACTCTGAACTAGTTAGTTTTAAAGAATTTCTCAAGAAGAAAGTGCGCTGAAGTCCGTGAAAGAAGAACTTGAGGCTATAGAAAGAAACAAGTCTTGGGAGTTGACTGAGCTTCCAAAGGACAAGAAAGCCATCAATGTCAGATGGGGTTTCAAGGTGAAACTAAAGCCAAATGGATCAATTGGCAAACACAAAGCATGATTAGTAGTAAGAGGTTTTCTACAGAAACCTGAGTTAGACTGCTCTGAGGTGTTTTCTCCTATAGCGAGACATGAGACAATCAGACTGATGATTGCGATAGTTGCTAACAAGAATTGGCCTTTGATGCATTTAGATGTGAAATCTGCATTTTTGAACGGTTCATTGCAAGAAGAGGTATATGTGTCACAACCTCTTGGATTTCTAAAAAACAATCAGAAAGGGATGGTGTGCAAGTTACATAAAGCGTTGTATGGGCTGAAACAGGCTCCTAGAGCTTGAAATCTAAAAATTGATTCATTTTTCAGGCTCAAAGGATTGAGAA
Source organism: Lathyrus oleraceus (assembly GCF_024323335.1). Lineage (NCBI taxonomy): Eukaryota > Viridiplantae > Streptophyta > Magnoliopsida > Fabales > Fabaceae > Lathyrus > Lathyrus oleraceus. The sequence goes on from NC_066584.1 coordinate 262,849,496, forward strand.
AGTGTGAGATGGATTATGGTGTCTATGTTCAACATACTTCTAAAGGAAATATGATTCTAGTATGTTTGTATATTGATGACATATTGCTAACAAGAAGTTGTAAACATGAGATAAATAAGTTCAAGAAGGTGTTGATGAATGAGTTTGAGATGACTGATATAGGAAATATGACATATTTTCTAAGGATGAAGATTATGTACTCTGAGAAGGGTATCATTATGCATCATCTTAAATATGAACTTGAACTTGTGAAGAGATTTGAGCTGCTGAATTTTAAGATTGTAGTCCCACCTTCAAAAACAAATCACGAATTGGATTCTAATCCCGAGGGTGATGATGTAAATGCTAGAAATTTAAATAAGTTGGTTGGATCTCTAAGGTATTTGTGTAATACCAGACTTGGTATTTTCTATGCAGTTGGAATGGTTAGTAGGTTCTTGAGTAAACTGAAATGGTCTCATTACCAAGATGTTATAAGGATTCTAAGGTATATTAAGGGGAATCTGAAGTATGGAGTGTTGTTCCCTTCTGGTGAAAAATCTAATTCAGATCTGATGTGAGACTCAGACTTTGATTGGCGTGGAGACAAAGTTGATAGAAGAAGTACTTCAGGATATTTGTTTAAGTATTTGGGAGGTCTTATTTCTTGGTGTTCCAAGAAGAAAACCATTGTTGCTTTTCCTACCTGTGAAGTTGAATACATTGCAAGTGTTGTGGGTCTATGTCATGCTATTTGGCTTCTGAATTTATCGTAGGATCTGAAGACCAAGTTAAACAAGCTTCTGAAGCTGATGATTGATAACGAGTCTGCAATCAATCTTACCAAAAACCCAATGTTTCATGGGAGAAGCAAGCATATTGAGACTAAGTATCACTTTTTGAGAAGTCAGATTCAGAATGGAGTGCTAGAAGTTATGCACTGTAGCACCCATAAGCAACTGGCAGATGTTCTTACGAAAGTGATCAAGATCGATCAATTTCTCCACTTGAGGGATGAAATTGGTGTTGTCAGTTTTGATTAGCTGAATATGAATCAAGGAATGGTGTTATAAATAATTCATATTAAATAGTAGTAATATTAGTTTTTGTTAAGCTTAACCTAGTTAGTGTAGGTTAGCATTTTGCCTATGTGGCATTATTGTTGTGCATATAAGCAAGAGTAGTTGTCAATAATGGTGTGAATAGTGGGTGTGCGTAAACATTTGTTGGAACCATTTTGTAAGAGTAGTGGAAATTTGCTATTCTCTTTCTTCTTCCATCTTCATGTTCTTAACCTTGTGCACCAACACTCCTTACTCTTCTCTTTCTTTTCACTTCTCTTCTTCCCCTTTTTCATAATTCTCGCTTCGTTTTTGCTTGGATAGTTGTTGTGATTTATGAATGGATTATGTTTGTAGGTTTATGTTAGATTAATGGTGGTTTTGTTTGAATTTTGGGGGGTGGGGGTAATGTTGGCGTGTTCATGGTTGATGATGGAAAGAAGTAAGGTTGTTATGAAGATGGTGGAGGAGTGGTGAATGAAGGGTTTTGGTGGAAAATGAAGAAGAAGTGATGATGAAGATTATGGAAGAGATAATGGTTGGTGAAATGGTGTTGGAAATGAGTTATGGAGGAGGTTGTTTGTATGGTTTAATGGGGGTTTGTGAAAGATTGAGGAGAGGTTTTGTTATAATGATCAAGAATGGTTGAAGTTTTTGAAGGTTCAAGAGAAGGAGTAGAGTATGAGATTATGATGGAAAAATTTGAAGGTGGTTCAAGAGAGTTAAGGAGGAAGAGAGTGCAAAAGTAGTATTTTCGTGAGATACATTGTGTAGTCTCTTGTGTTAGAACAAGATTTTGATTCTGCAATATATCTCTAAGTTTTAATGATAATAAAGAATAAAAAAATTTGGTATCCTAATAATTTTCTCTAAGTGTGAATGTTTCTAAGGAAAAATGAATCTGAGGAAATGAGGAAACAAATATCTGGCATCAGATATAGTCCAGAAAAGTTGAACCAACACGAAGAAAACAGATCTGACTCTAACAAGAACACTCTTAAGAAGCAATCACATACAAAATCTGATGCTGCAGTTCAACTCTAATATCTGAAGAATCTACATCTGAATGTCAGTCGAGATAACATCTGAAGACTATTCAAGAGAATCTATCTGAAGACTATTCAAGAGAATATATGAAGACTGGAAAACTCTGCTCAAAGACTCTGACTCCGCTCACTCTGATTCACGCTCAACACTTTATCTGACATCACCAGATCAGAAAACTTAATCAAGAAGCATTCTAAATATAGTACAATTCTCTCTAAGGAAATTATGGATTATGTTCCAAGACTGCTATGGAAAGGACAAGGAAGTTAATACCTTTAATTCCCATAGTTGGCAAGAAATCTATCTTGATTTCCCTCCAACGGTATCATCTCAAAGTACTATATGAAGGCCTCATCACAACATGCTGAAAACACACTTCGATCTGCAACTCTCAATACACAAGATATTCTCATATCTCTCATTGTAATAGTCAATGTTTGTACAAGAGTTGTTACTCATATTGTATGGTCATTGTGTCATTGTTCTTAAACGCGTGTTTATGCTACTTACCTAGAAGCACCTAGTTAAACTCTTGTATTCCTAAAAATCTTTATAATTCCTCAAGTGACTTGTTTAGGTCTGTATACTTGAGAGTGTCGCATTACGTGAAAAACCGGCGGGAAAACAAGAACAACAGAGCCGCCACCGTGCGTTATTTATCCCAAAAGAGGGAAAGGAAACGCTCAGAGTAAACCTGGGAAAAGACATGGTCTCGCGACCAGAGAGAATGGGATCGGGAGTCGGTTATGCGAAGGGAAGGTATTAGCACCCCTACGCATCCGTCGCACTCGACGGGATCCACGCACAATAAGAAGGAAAAGGGTTGCTAAAAACGCTGCTCAAAGCACACACACACTGGCTGAAAGAGACACAAGAAAACTGACTGAAACTGACTCGGCAGGATACCGCATCCTGGGCCTACTTAGTCTATCAGGCATAGACATCAGAGTCGAAGTAGTTCGGACTGGGGAAACGACACATGCTCGCTAGGATATCGCATCCTATGCATACGTATCTCCTTGGACGAAGGAGAATGAGAGCATTCGTAGCTCGGCTGACACGCACACAAACGAACACAGGCAAAGGCAAACATGGAGCCCGACTGCTAATCACTGGACTTACATCAGCATCCGAACCAAAACACACCCACACTGGAACCCGAATGCCACTCGATGGACTTACATCAGCTTCCAAGCACACAACAACACACACAAAGAGGCAAACATGGAGCCTGAATGCCAATCACTGGACTTACATCTGCATCCGAACCAACAAACCCACACTGGAACCCAAATGCCACTCGATGGACTTACATCAGCTTCCAGGCACACAACAAGACAAAACAAAGACACAGGCGCCCGGAGAGATCAGCTCATCTCCTGCCTACGTACCTCATCTGGTATGAGGATCAGGGCGACGTAGTTCCCCTACGGAGGGATAAAGGACTAGCCTAACCAGATAACAGAGGGAGACACAACTAGGGAGACTACGACTCGAGCCTAGATGTTATCATGCAAAATCATCCCTAAGTTAAGGTTTCTAGCTAACTTACACAGGAAGCAAGCCTATCCTAATCATGACTTGCACAGGGAGCAAGCCACACCTAACTTGCACAGGAAGCAAGTCAAACTAAACCTAACTTGCACAGGAAGCAAGTCAAACTAAACCTAACTCGCACAGGAAGCAAGCTAAAGCAAACACACAAGCACAAGTAGCACACACTATATGCAAGCAATGGGCTCAAACAAGGTCAGGTTTTAGTCGAGGGGTCATATCAACCTCAACAAACAAACCACTGGAACTGGGTAGTGTTAGCTCTTAACCTTGCCATTGAGGGGCTAAGGTGAAGCTGATGAAAGGTGGGTGAAGATGAGACTTCACAGCTCTTATCCCTGGCCTGGGAGAGCTTAAGACAAGAATGTGTGGGTTCAGAAGGTGGGAACCCTCCTACACATTTGAAACTGACTCAACTGTACAATTGTACAAGATCTTGGGTTTGTATCTGCAATGCATCAACACAGTGGTATGAGCAAAGCAGATGACACACAGAATAGCAGGGGATAGATTGCATATCCCTTGTGTCTGCCAATGCCTCTTCACTTAGGAGGTCTTTGACTCTATACAAGGACAAATGTAAACAGTCACAAACATTGCCTCTTAAGGAGGACTTCAGACAGGTGCCTGGCCAAGTAACCGGCCAGGTCTTCCAGACTACATGGAGATTAGAAATATACCTCAATGCAAATTGCTTATACAAGCAAAGCAAAGCAAAAGTTCACAAGGAACTGAGCAACTAAAAGCACCTGAAATAGTCAAGCAAACATTAGTATGCAACTTCAAAACAAAGCAAAAGGAAACAGAAGTCAACCAGTCAACACAAACAAACTAAGTGTGCAATGCACAAGGCTCAAGGCATGTGAGCCAAGCAACCTACAATTTTTGAAAGTTTTGAAGTTCAAGAATTTTTGAAAATGAATTGATCATATCTTGCCAACCATACATGGGAATTGAGAGTTCTTGGACTTTTTGGAAATGGGAGAACAAGATCTTCAACTTTCATGTTGGGAAAAAATTCATTTGAAGCTTGTATCATGATGTAAGTTTGGGATCAAGAAGTTTCCATTTTTGGCAGGTTTCAATTACAGGTCCAGTTTCTATTTTTGGAAATTTCTTATCTGGCTTCAAATTCTTCCATGATGGTCTTTGACATGATACATGAGGCCTATTTGGACATGAATGAGCTCTCTCAAACCAAATCCCATCATCAAAACCATAAAAATCAGTAACAGTTGACCAAGTTTGACTTTTTAGGGTTTCTGGCAAACTGAGCCAAGACTGATGACTTCTGAACATCCAATCCTTGACCAAAATACTTCAAAAGGACCCCTAGGTCATGTGAACATGTTGGACAAACCCTAGGGCCTTGGCTCAATGAGAATTGCACTTGCTTGCTTGATTGACTGATCTCCTGACCAGTTTGACCTAATTCTTCTGATGACTTGCACTTGAGGCAAAGGGGACAATGCAATGTTATGCAGTGGACCATGTTATGTTATGACCAAATATGAAAATGTATGTACAATGATAGGTGCAAATTTGAGGTGCTACAGCTGCCCCTATTCAATCAGCTGGGAACCCGAACGGATGATAGCAACGGCTGTCAGACTTTCAGGGTAAGCAGGGATTGAATACCAAGAACCGTAGAAATTTGCACTCTGTCGGATATGATACAAGAAGAACCACGTCATTTACTGATGCCGCCTGCAATTGATAACTTCAGAAAAACGAAACCATTTACCGATGGTCAGAAACTGGTAACTTGATATTTACCGATATCAACTTCAACTCGACCATTTACCGACGGCTGCTGGGAAACAACTCTGATGTAAAAGGAAGCAAGACCATTTACCGATGGCGGCTTCAAAGAAAACTTGACATTTACCGATATCAACTTCAACTTGACCATTTACCGATGGCTACTGCAACTGGGGATCCGATATTTACCGATATCGAAGAAAACGGGGCCATTTACCGATGGCGGATAAAACTGGGCATTCAATATTTACCGATATCGAAGCATACAGGGCCATTTACCGATGGCGTCTCCACTTGGGGAGGAACAAAATCTTTGTGGTGTAATCAGACAAGACGTTTACCGACGACTTCTGGGGATCTTGATTTTATCAACAAGGAAACAAAACATGACCAGACATTTACCGATGACTGGGATGAGACTCGACGTTTACCGACATCGAAAGATGATGTTTACCGACATCCAAAAACGACCAGACATTTACCGATGACTGGGGAACACTTCACTAAGGGAAAAAACAAATATTTGCAACTGGAAACCAGATAGGACATTTACCGATGACTCTACTGGGGATCTCTAGCTGGGGATTATCAGACATTTACCGATGACTGCAGAAAAGACTCGATGTTTACCGACATCGAAAGATGATGTTTACCGACATCAAAAAATGACCAGACATTTACCGATGACTGGGGAGAAAACCCGATGTTTACAGACACCGAAACAATGGTGTTTACCGACACCAAAAATGATGACCAGACATTTACCGATGACTGGGGAGAATACCCGATGTTTACAGACACCGAAACAATGGTGTTTACCGACACCAAACAAAGAAACACACGTGGGTGCTGGCATGACACTTACCGGTATCACAAGAACGTCATCTTAGATATGTCAAGGCAAGGTTGACCACTTGCTGGGGGTCTCACTGGGGAGAAACAAACTTTCTGTCGCCAACGGGTGAGGTAATAAACCTCTGTGGGGATATCAATCCTGAATGCTGTTAAGAGCAACTGTAGCAGACTTGCTGTGCTGATGTTGAATGAAATGATCCGCCTCTGCCGGGGATACGGTCTGGTGAGGTTAACACATGAATGCATATGTTTGAATTTTTCTATGGCGTAATGCTCCATATTGAATGGGAATGCTACGCAGTTTGAGGATGCAATGATCACTAAAATGCAAAAATGCAAAAAGGATGAAAAACTCCGGCTGGGGAGCCAAAACTGATCGGGTACTCCAACTCTGCGGGGAGACTCTGTAGGGAGAGCAACGACTTCTCACTCATGTTGGAGAATAGCACTGCTGCCGGGGAAAGGTAAACTCCGCTGGGGATATCCTTCAGTCCACAGATAGGATAAATGCTGGAGATAAATTTCAATGAACCTGCCTCACTCGGGGAGGAAATCGGCAAATACAGGCCTGCTGAGGGATAGGCAATCCTTAGATCTGTTGGGGAATAGAAGGCACTATCCACAGACGTCTCCGCAGGGGAACATAGCTCTGATAGCTTCCAAACTTGCTTGGGGAAAATATCTGCTGAGGAAACGTCCTCACAGATGCCAATCCTGAAAAACAGCACAACAAAATGCCCCCAGGGGATACATGGACAAGATACGCTCAAGTGTCCTCAACATTCAAAATGATTTTCAAATGTTTTGTCTTTTTGCACGTTATTGTGTAGCCTTCATGTTCTTATATGCAATGCTTATCAAAAATTCGGACATTTTTGCAAACAAAACAGTAAAAATAAAAACAAAAGAGCCATTTATCTGAATAACGACTTTTATTGATTAAAAATGCGCCTGAAAAGGCAAATACATTGGGAGGCAATTCCTAGAAAGAGGTAATTGCGCACAAAAGGAAATATCTATCCTAATGGTAATGTGAACACGGCATCCGCTATTTCCCAATTCTGTTATAACTCACAGATCATCAGTTTTCCTCCCAACTCCTTGCTTTCTGAGAAGAATGACTGGTCGGATCACATCTTTCGAGATGGCAGACGACAAAGCTTGATGAAGTACAGACAACTCAGACTGTAATCTTCGCTTTAATCCCTCTTTTGGCTGGATCGCCCTTTCGGGTTTTCAATCCACCGGGATACCCATTTTTGCCTAAGCCGCCCTTGCGGGTTTTCGACTTACCGGGTCTACATTTTTTCATTTTTATCCCTAATTTTTGCCCGAACCTTTTTTTTTCTGTTTTTTGGTTCGCCGGGATGCCCATTTTTTGCCTGGACTCTTTTATTCTTTTTGTCCAGCGGGTCAATTTATGCGAAGTATTTTTTGACTACATCTGAGTTAACAGAAGACGGAAAATCTTCACCATCCATAGTTGTAAGCATCAAGGCTCCACCGGAGAATACCTTTTTCACAACATATGGACCTTCATAATTAGGAGTCCACTTGCCCCTGTTATCTGCACCGGGAGGGAGGATCCTCTTCAAAACTAGATCACCGATCTGATAGCTTCGAGGACGCACTTTCTGATCAAAGGCTCGCTTCATCCTTCGTTGATACAACTGTCCATGGCATACAGCTGCTAGCCGTCTCTCTTCGATAAGGCTCAACTCGTTAAACCTTGTTCGAATCCACTCGGCTTCGTCCAGCTTGACATCCAATAAAACTCTCAGAGAAGGAATCTCCACTTCAACAGGTAGGACAGCTTCCATACCATACACAAGGGAGTAAGGGGTTGTCCCGGTCGACGTACGTACTGAGGTACGGTACCCATGCAAAGCGAAAGGCAGCATCTCATGCCAATCCTTGTACGTAACGACCATCTTCTGCACAATCTTCTTGATATTCTTGTTCGCCGCTTCTACAGCACCATTCATCTTCGGTCTGTAAGGAGAAGAATTGTGATGTTCAATCTTGAAATCTTTACACAGCTCCTTCATCATCTTGTTATTGAGATTCGAACCATTGTCAGTGATGATTCTCTCAGGAACTCCATAACGACATATGATTTCTTTCTTGATGAACCGGGTAACCACTTGTTTGGTAACGTTAGCATAGGAAGCTGCTTCCACCCATTTGGTGAAATAGTCAATCGCTACCAAAATGAAGCGATGTCCATTCGAAGCAGTAGGCTCAATCTTCCCAATCATATCAATGCCCCACATGGCAAACGGCCAAGGCGAATTCATGACATTCAGAGGGCTTGGTGGTACATGCACCTTATCAGCATAAATTTGACACTTATGGCACTTCCGAGCATACTTGAAACAATCGGATTCCATAGTCATCCAGTAATAACCCGCTCTCAACAATTTCTTAGCCATTGCATGTCCGCCGGCATGAGTACCGAAGGAACCTTCATGAACTTCCTGCATTAACATGTCCGCCTCGGGTCTGTCCACGCATCTGAGCAAGACCATGTCAAAGTTTCTCTTATACAACACATCATCCTGATTCAAATAGAAGCTTCTAGCTAGCCTTCTCAGGGTTTTCTTGTCATTCTTCGACGCACCTTCGGGATACTCCTGAGTCTTGAGGAAGTTCTTGATGTCATAATACCACGGCTTCTCATCAATCACAACAGACTCGGCTGCAAACACATACGCAGGCCTCTCGAGTCGATTCACCGCAACATGTGGCACATGATTCCACCAATGAACTTTGATCATAGACGACAAAGTTGCCAAAGCATCAGCCATTTGATTCTCATCCCGGGGGACATGATACAACTTCACCTTCTTGAAGAACGTCAGTATTCTTCTGGTGTAATCTCTATACGGAATCAAATGCGGCTGGTTCGTATTCCAATCTCCGTTGACTTGATTGATCACTAGAGCGGAATCTCCATAAATGTCAAGAGTTTTGATCCTCAGATCAATGGCTTCTTCTATCCCCATGATACAAGCCTCATACTCAGCTTCGTTGTTGGTGACGTCAAACGTCAATCTGGCAGAAAAAGGTATATGAGCGCCTTTAGGATTGATCAATACTGCACCCACACCGTTACCGTTCATATTCACAGCCCCATCAAACATCAGTGTCCATTTGTCATCCGGATCCGGTCCTTCCTCAACAAGAGGCTCTTCGCAATCTTTCATCTTAAGATACATGATGTCTTCATAAGGGAATTCAAACATCATAGGCTGATAATCTTCAATCGGTTGCTCGGCGAGGTAGTCTGACAGAACACTACCTTTGATGGCCTTTTGTGACGTGTACTGAATATCATATTCTGTTAGAATCATCTGCCAACGAGCAACGCGTCCGGTGAGAGCCGGTTTCTCAAAGATGTACTTCACTGGATCCATCTTAGAAATCAATAAGGTAGTATGGTTCAACATATACTGCCTCAGTCGGCGAGCAGCCCAGGCCAAAGCACAGCAAGTTTTCTCGAGCAGTGAATATCTTGTTTCACAGTCGGTAAACTTTTTGCTAAGGTAGTATATGGCATGCTCTTTTCGACCAGACTCGTCATGTTGTCCCAATACACACCCCATCGAGTTCTCAGTCACTGACAGGTACATTATCAGAGGTCTCCCTGGAACTGGAGGTATAAGGATTGGAGGTTTCTGTAAATACTCTTTAATCTTGTCAAAAGCTTTCTGACAATCATCATTCCACTTGATCGCCTGATTCTTTCTAAGCAGTTTGAAAATTGGTTCGCACGTGGCTGTTAGATGAGATATGAACCTTGCAATGTAGTTCAATCTCCCTAAAAACCCACGGACCTGCTTTCCGTTTTCGGTTCAGGCATCTCTTGAATAGCTTTGACTTTTGCTGGATCAACCTCAATCCCTTTCTCACTGACAATGAAGCCTAAAAGCTTCCCTGATCTCACCCCAAACGTACACTTGTTCGGATTCAACCTCAGCTTGAACTTTCTCAACCGATCAAACAGCTTCTGCAAATTAACCAGGTGCTCCTCTTCTGTCTGCGACTTCGCAATCATATCATCTACGTACACTTCAATTTCTTTGTGCATCATGTCATGAAAAAGAGTCGTCATTGCCCTCTGATAGGTAGCACCAGCATTCTTTAGCCCAAACGGCATCACCTTATAGCAGAACGTGCCCCAAGGTGTAACGAATGTCGTCTTTTCCATGTCCTCTGGCGCCATCTTGATCTGATTATATCAAGAGAAACCATCCATGAAAGAGAATACCGAGGATTGAGCTGTATTATCAACCAATACATCAATGTGAGGTAATGGGAAATCATCTTTCGGACTCGCTCTATTCAAATCCCGGTAATCGACACACATTCTGACTTTACCATCCTTCTTCGGCACAGGAACGATGTTGGCCACCCATGGGGGATAACTCGTAACAGCCAAAAAACCTGCATCCCACTGCTTCTGAACCTCTTCCTTGATCTTAGCTGCCATATCAGGACTCGTTCTACGAAGCTTCTGCTTGACCGAAGGACATCCTTCTCTAAGAGGTAATCGGTGCACCACAATGTTTGTATCCAAACCAGGCATATCTTGATATGACCAGGCGAATATCTCCACATATTCTCTCAACATCTCAATCAGCCTCCTCTTGACAGAGTCCTCTAAAGCAGCCCCAATCTTGATTTCTCTTGTGGCGTCCTCAGTACCCAAATTAACAACCTCCAACTCCTCCTGATGAGGTTGGATGACCCTTTCCTCCTGCCTCAGCAATCTGACCAATTCTGCAGGGAGTTCACAGTCTTCCTCACTCTCCTCTTCAGCTTGGTAGATGGGATTGTCGAAATCATACTGAGCCATAACAGAACTGTTCATAGTGAATGCCATAAGATCGCTTCTGCATGTTTAATGCTTTGTTTTAGAAAAAGAGTTCAATAAAGTCACAAAAAAAACAAAAACATTGCCATTTTTATTGTTTTTTTTTGAAAAAGATGAAAACAAAAAATAGAAAGACAGGGATCACAAAGTTTGATTGCAAAAAATGTCCTTCATTAATGATAATCATTAAAACATGATGAGGCCCTACAATGAATCACTACGCCTTGGGCAGATCGTAGGATTTTCATGCAAAATGACAAAACAACAGAAAATTACTCTGTCTGAAGAGTAACTTGGACCACTTCTTCAGCCGTCCAGTTGTTGATAGACTCCCCTGGTGCACACGGGCGAACCCAGTTGTCCAAATCATAATTACTGTCACAGTCTTCACTACCGGTTGCAGAGACGTCGCCATGATTCATCAGCCCAGCGCTGGTAAAGGTACTCGGACCCGCTTGACCATTCTGCTCTGCCCGGAGAGGCTCATAACCAACGCCAAATTTGTCTTCTTTGACAGGCAAGTCCACCATCTTGCCCCAGCCTTCAGCTTTGCCGGATTTAACAACCTCCTTAGCCTGCTTGTAAGAAGTAATTGAAGCACCTGGCTTCCTCTGCTCAGCGTACGCCACTTTCTCAAGAGCCACAGTCTCAAACGCCTGGCATAAGGTTTCGTGGATCTCGCCATCCACCTCAACATATTTGAACGAGGATAGATGACTCACCAGAATCTCTTCTTCACCGCACACGGTCACAATCTGACCGTTCCAGACATACTTGAGCTTTTGGTGGAGAGTCGACGAGACTGCCCCTGCTGCATGAATCCATGGACGCCCCAATAAACAACTATAGGCGGGCTGGATGTCCATAACATAGAAGATGATATCGAATACCTCAGGACCTATCTTCACAGGCAAGGTAACTTCCCCACACACAGAACGTTTGGATCCGTCGAAAGCACGAACGATCAGGTCACTAGGAGTAAGCACAAATCCTTCCACATCAATCTTCTTCAGAATCTGCTTAGGCAACACATTCAGCGACGACCCGGTGTCTACCAATACGTGAGACAACACTGCCCCCTTGCACTCCATGGTGATGTGCAAGGCTTTGTTATGGTTCCGCCCTGCAGGCGTTAAGTCCAGGTTGGTGAATCCTACACCATGCCTGGTGCTCACATTGGCTATCACACCCTCCAGTTGATTGACAGAAATCTCCTGAGGCACGTAAGCCAGATTCAACATCTTCAGCAAGGCATTACGGTGTGCCTCAGAGCACAACAACAGTGAAAGTATAGAAATCTTGGACGGAGTTTGATTCAACTGATCTACAATCTTGTAGTCACTCTTCTTGATTATTTTCATAAACTCCTCCACGTCTTTCTCAAATGAGCCCTCGGGCGCTTCCTTCTGGACAGGCTCTTCCTCAACCACAGCTTGCTTACCCTTTGCTTTGGCGAGAGCCTCAGCATTATTGTCCCTCAAAGGCTGCGGTGCGAACAGACGACCGCTTCTGGTAAAACCTCCTGGACCCCCTACATTATCCACAGCCGGACCAACAGTTGCAGGAACTCTATTCGGTAAACCAATTGTCACTGGAGTTTGATTCACTGGTCTCGTCTGACTTTCAGCCCTTCTGTTACTGCGGTAAGCATTATCATACTTCCATGACACGGCTCTACTATTCTCAACAGCCCTTCTTCCAGACGCAACGATAGTAGTCGGAGCACTGATGGTTACAGGCACGGAAATGGTAACTGGGGTGCCATTTGTTGCAGGTGCACTAACGACCCTTTGTCCACGTCCTTCAGTTGGTTTAAAGTAAATGGTGATAGTTGACACTGTTCCACGATCTTTTACAGCCCTACTGAATTGCAAACAACCCTCATCCATCATACCCTGGATACCGGCCCTTAACTGGTCGCAACCATTCTCAGATTCGGCACAGCCCAAACAATCCTCATCACAGCCCGAGTAGATACCCCCATTCAGCAGACGGCCCTTCACAACTAGCAGAGAAGTCTGAACATCATCAACATTAACAACCAGATCTTCAGCTTCTTTCCCCTCAATATTGTTCACTCTATGCCCACCATGCTGAGGCATAGGGTTGTTTACAACGTTAGGCACTGGAGCGAAGTTGATCGCCTTGGCATCGATCAAATCTTGGACCTTGTGCTGGAGAGCCCGACACTTCTCAGTATGATGCCCTGGTGCCCCAGAGTGAAAGTCACAACGGACGTTGGCGTCGTACCCAGGAGGCAATACTGTAGGCGGAGCCATTGTACGCAACTCAACCAACCCCAACCTGAGTAGTTCGGGCAGCAGTTCGGCGTACGACATGGGTAGCGAATCAAAACGTCGATCAGGCATCCTTTGTCTGGGCTGATACGGACGTTGCTGTTGTTGTTGTTGCGGTTGTTGAACTCTTTGTTGTTGTTGTTGACGAGGTTGAGGCGCCAGAATGGTCACTGCAGCAACCTGACAGTGTTGACTTCTGTTCTGATCTCTGCGGTATTGAACAACATTAGTTTCACCCTCTCTTCGACGAGGTGCCCCAGCAAACGGCTTCTTAGAAGAAGAGGAACCAGCATCTTGGATCTTCCCAGTTTTAATCAAGCTCTCAGTCCTCTCTCCACAAATGACAACATCAGAAAAACTACCGAATGGGCAGCTCCCCATCCGGTCCATAAACACACCCTGAAGAGTACCGATGAACATATCTGTCAACTCCCTCTCCAGCATAGGGGGTTGAACTCTAGCAGCCAGTTCACGCCACCTCTGGGCGTACTCCTTGAAGCTCTCCCCGGATTTCTGACATAGACTCTGCAGCTGAGTCCGGCTAGGCGCCATGTCCATGTTATGTTTATATTGCCTCAAGAAGGCCTCACCCAGATCCCTCCAGCATCGGATCGAATCTCTCTTTAATTCCATGTACCAGTCTAAAGAAGCCCCAGATAGACTATCTTGGAAAAAATACATCCACATCTTTTCATCATCTGTATACGCAGAGATTTTTCGATAATAAGCCTGCACATGGGTGCGAGGGCAAGAAGTACCGTTGTATTTATCGAAGGACGGTGCTTTGAACTTGTAAGGGATTCTCAAACCTTCCACCAACCCCATATTGGTAACATCAAAACCGAGAGAATTCTGACATTCCATAGCTCTAATTTTCTCAGCAAGGGCATCAACTTTACGATCCCTCTCATCAACCCTTCCCAGAACGTCTTCGTCTTCACTGAGCAGAGTGAACATATCCTCTTGTCTGTCAATAATCGGAGCAGAATTACGGGCCGGGGCACGGACTGCTCTGGCATTAGCGGCATCTGGAGCAATAGGTTGACCGTTGATTCGAATACCCCCCAACTCATCACCTACTACATAGTTGTTGATGGGTACAGCAGCGGCAACATTATTATCATTGACCGGGCCTCCCTCTGGCGGCGCATGGTTGACCGGTGGAGTTGCAGCCTCTTGTCTCTGAACCATGGCTCGAAGTTCTTCTTGACCTTGTGCAACCCCTTGCATCATATTCATAAACTGGGCCATGTTAGCCTTCATCTCAGCCAACTCAGCTTGAACTTGATCCATACCTCTCTGTTGATTCAGTCTTGTTGAGTAGCGGTGCGGACGTTGATCAGCTATCCTGCCTAAAACAGGAACCAGAGTGAGAAGTCACGACCAAGTACACCTGTTATGCAAAATGATATGAGTATGGTGCTAATGATGCGTATGATGCACATGATATGTTCATTTCTCAGGCATTCAAAGAGCCTGAGTCATCCTCAAAAGATGGCAACCTGCAGCAAGAACAACACAGAAGCACAGAAACAACATACACAAGAGTGATGAGTACAAGGCGAAACCAACAACCTCATCTATATGAGTAACAGGATCATACAACAAAGTCGACAAAGAAAATCCAAACAATCGGAGTACAACAATGAATCCCATCCAACAAGCCTGGAGGTGATTCTCAACATACACATCAAAGATACAAGCTAAGACAAACGGCCTCCCGGAATGAGAGTCTTCAAGTACTGACACTGGTCTATCAACAGGTCACATTCTGAACATTCTGGCAAAAGAGTGATCTTCTCCTTCAGTTGTCGTCTAAGCTCTACCACTTCTCCTCCAAGGTGGTTCTCTGATGCCTGTCTCAAGTCTACTTCCTTCTTCAACTGGATGTCTTTATCTCTGAGTTGCTTCTCCAAGTCTCTGATCTTCTTCTGATAGCTGGCCTCAACTCTCTGCAACCTCAAGCACTCCCGGTGTTCTGCATCTAACATGCTCTCCATCTCCTCGTAGGATCTCTTCTTGCTTCTCAGTCTGCTAGCATCTTCTTCTCGCACTCCTCTGAGTTGATGAGCCAAGTTCAAACTATCAGCTTTGGCTTTGTACAGCTCCATCTGGGTATCTTGCTCCTTCCCTCTCAAACGGCGATTCTCCATCAGGGCTTGCTTGTAGTGCTCCGCAGGCACACTCTCAGCAAGGATCAAAGGTGGTTGCTCCTGCAACGGCTCCGTCCTATCGTAGGGTAACAACAAAGTTTCTACTCTCTCCTTGACCCAATCAGTGTAATCGGGCATAGCAACGGCAAACTTCTTCCCTAAGACAGATCCATCCTTCATACCAATAGACTTCCAAGCTCTTCCTACCTGCTCCAATCTATCCGGGTCACTCTGCTTCTCAAAATACACACTTTCTGCTACCTCAGCCTCAAGTGGTCTTCCCTTCATCACAAACCCCAACTGGCGGAGAGAAAGAACCGGGTTGTAATTGATGCAACCCCTAGTCCCTATGAGTGGCACATTACGGAATCCTCCACAGCTCATAATGACGTTACTCACATCCATCCGGTAAGATTGCCACCTGATATCATAGGAGGTAAGAGACATAACCCTCTGAGTCCACTTATGCGTGCTCTGAGCATCCACAAAAGGTCCACTGACTGGCAGGAGAGACAAGAACCATCTGAGCAAAAGCGGGAGACAACACCTGATAGCCCCACCCTTACCATGCCTACTGTGAACAGCATAGTAAGTGTCAGCTAACAGAGTAGGAACTGGATTTCCTCCAATGAAAATACTGACTGCAGCATAGTCAACAAAATTGGGCATACTCGGAAACAGGACGATCCCATAGATCATGACGGCCAACTGAGCATGGAAGGCTTCCCAACTTCCCTTCTCTGCTTCTTCTCTAGCTACCCTCAACAGAAACTTCAAAGGCAATCCTACAACATCCCCACTGGACTTCCAACTATCGCTGACTTCCTTGATACCCAAATGGAGAGCTCTGGCAACAACTCCGAAATCAACCTCCTTGGGCACATCCAAGAAAGGAACCTGATACCGGACCGGGACACTCAGCAGAATGGAGTACTCCTCAAGAGTAGGCGCCAACTGATAATCTTGAAAGGTGAAACAATGAAGCTCTGGGTCGTAGAACTGTAGAAGAGTCTGCAACGGCACCGGATCGACTACCATCTTCAACAGTGTCAGAATATCTCCATACTGGTCAACAAACCCCTTCTGGTTACCACTGGTCATAAGGTTACTCAACTCAATCAGAGACGTCAAAGGTTCACGGTGAAAGCTGTAGGAACAAGTCTTCCGCTTCAACCCTGGGACTGTTGCCATCTCTATCAGTGAACAAGCTCTGGAATGTACCTGAGAAATGATATGCATGCAGGGATTAGTTTTTTTCCTTTTCTTTTTCCCCCTTTTTTTTTATTGCGTATTTTTTTTGAAAATAAACATGTTATGATGCAAATGATGCAGACAAGACTGGTTGGCTGTGTCTCTCAGAACACAGGATCAAAGCTTCGGCTTGAACTCGGAACCACAAATTCATCTGAAACCCAAAGTCATCTGAGACCCCAAAATTCTGAACCAATAGTCACCAACAGGATCACAAGTCACCAACAAGTCACCAACTGTACCTGTAATAATGATCATTCCCTCCCCACTCACGGGTGTCATCTAGGCCAGGGTAAGGTCGAGAGAAACGCAGCATAAATAACCTTTCGCAGAATATCATCATATACACACCCGAAGTATGTAACGATGATATCCCACCAGGGTCTGAACTGCTCGTGATATCAATGTTCCGCTAAGTGGCGCAATACCACCCGCTTCCCATGAATCACTCTATTCCTAAGTATCCTAGATTTCACTCATGGCCTGGGTATTGGGCCTTTTACCTCATGTAACTCCCACCCCAACAGAGAGAAACAGACAACCAGCCAGGTGAACAGATGAATATGAATGCAAACATTAATGCAAACAATAAATGCAAACAGTAAATGCAAATATATACAAATGAATGGAATAAATACAACAGCAAACAGCAACCAAAACCCTAACCTAGAGAGCGCTAGGAGAGACTCGCTTAGGGAAGACGGACCAGCACAGGTCAACTTCTCTATTCCCCAGCAGAGTCGTCAGCTGTCGCATTACGCGAAAAACCGGCGGGAAAACAAGAACAACAGAGCCGCCACCGTGCGTTATTTATCCCAAAAGAGGGAAAGGAAACGCTCAGAGTAAACCTGGGAAAAGACATGGTCTCGCGACCAGAGAGAATGGGATCGGGAGTCGGTTATGCGAAGGGAAGGTATTAGCACCCCTACGCATCCGTCGTACTCGACGGGATCCACGCACAATAAGAAGGAAAAGGGTTGCTAAAAACGCTGCTCAAAGCACACACACACACTGGCTGAAAGAGACACAAGAAAACTGACTGAAACTGACTCGGCAGGATACCGCATCCTGGGCCTACTTAGTCTATCAGGCATAGACATCAGAGTCGAAGTAGTTCGGACTGGGGAAACGACACATGCTCGCTAGGATATCGCATCCTATGCATACGTATCTCCTTGGACGAAGGAGAATCAGAGCATTCGTAGCTCGGCTGACACGCACACAAACGAACACAGGCAAAGGCAAACATGGAGCCCGACTGCCAATCACTGGACTTACATCAGCATCCGAACCAAAACACACCCACACTGGAACCCGAATGCCACTTGATGGACTTACATCAGCTTCCAAGCATACAACAACACACACAAAGAGGCAAACGTGGAGCCTGAATGCCAATCACTGGACTTACATCTGCATCCGAACCAACAAACCCACACTGGAACCCAAATGCCACTCGATGGACTTACATCAGCTTCCAGGCACACAACAAGACAAAACAAAGACACAGGCGCCCGGAGAGATCAGCTCATCTCCTGCCTACGTACCTCATCTGGTATGAGGATCAGGGCGACGTAGTTCCCCTACGGAGGGATAAAGGACTAGCCTAACCAGATAACAGAGGGAGACACAACTAGGGAGACTACGACTCGAGCCTAGATGTTATCATGCAAAATCATCCCTAAGTTAAGGTTTCTAGCTAACTTGCACAGGAAGCAAGCCTATCCTAATCATGACTTACACAGGGAGCAAGCCACACCTAACTTGCACAGGAAGCAAGTCAAACTAAACCTAACTTGCACAGGAAGCAAGTCAAACTAAACCTAACTCGCACAGGAAGCAAGCTAAAGCAAACACACAAGCACAAGTAGCACACACTATATGCAAGCAATGGGCTCAAACAAGGTCAGGTTTTAGTCGAGGGGTCATATCAACCTCAACAAACAAACCACTGGAACTGGGTAGTGTTAGCTCTTAACCTTGCCATTGAGGGGCTAAGGTGAAGCTGATGAAAGGTGGGTGAAGATGAAACTTCACAGCTCTTATCCCTGGCCTGGGAGAGCTTAAGACAAGAATGTGTGGGTTCAGAAGGTGGGAACCCTCCTACACATTTGAAACTGACTCAACTGTACAATTGTACAAGATCTTGGGTTTGTATCTGCAATGCATCAACACAGTGGTGTGAGCAAAGCAGATGACACACAGAATAGCAGGGGATAGATTGCATATCCCTTGTGTCTGCCAATGCCTCTTCACTTAGGAGGTCTTTGACTCTATTCAAGGACAAATGTAAACAGTCACAAACATTGCCTCTTAAGGAGGACTTCAGACAGGTGCCTGGCCAAGTAACCGGCCAGGTCTTCCAGACTACATGGAGATTAGAAATATACCTCAATGCAAATTGCTTATACAAGCAAAGCAAAGCAAAAGTTCACAAGGAACTGAGCAACTAAAAGCACCTGAAATAGTCAAGCAAACATTAGTATGCAACTTCAAAACAAAGCAAAAGGAAACAGAAGTCAACCAGTCAACACAAACAAACTAAGTGTGCAATGCACAAGGCTCAAGGCATGTGAGCCAAGCAACCTACAATTTTTGAAAGTTTTGAAGTTCAAGAATTTTTGAAAATGAATTGATCATATCTTGCCAACCATACATGGGAATTGAGAGTTCTTGGACTTTTTGGAAATGGGAGAACAAGATCTTCAACTTTCATGTTGGGAAAAAATTCATTTGAAGCTTGTATCATGATGTAAGTTTGGGATCAAGAAGTTTCCATTTTTGGCAGGTTTCAATTACAGGTCCAGTTTCTATTTTTGGAAATTTCTTATCTGGCTTCAAATTCTTCCATGATGGTCTTTGACATGATACATGAGGCCTATTTGGACATGAATGAGCTCTCTCAAACCAAATCCCATCATCAAAACCATAAAAATCAGTCACAGTTGACCAAGTTTGACTTTTTAGGGTTTCTGGCAAACTGAGCCAGGACTGATGACTTCTGAACATCCAATCCTTGACCAAAATACTTCAAAAGGACCCCTAGGTCATGTGAACATGTTGGACAAACCCTAGGGCCTTGGCTCAATGAGAATTGCACTTGCTTGCTTGATTGACTGATCTCCTGACCAGTTTGACCTAATTCTTCTGATGACTTGCACTTGAGGCAAAGGGGACAATGCAATGTTATGCAGTGGACCATGTTATGTTATGACCAAATATGAAAATGTATGTACAATGATAGGTGCAAATTTGAGGTGCTACAGAGAGGGATAAGAGGTTGTTAAACTCTTATACATTTTTGTAATCTGTTGAGATTATTGGATTAAGTCCTTATTGAAGGCGAAATCACCTTGGCCGGGTGGACTAAAGTAGCTGTGATTTTCAAGCGAACCAGGGTAAACTCCTTGTGTTGTTAGAAATTATTTTTGTGTGTGTGGTGTTGCAAAAAGGTTTTTGTTTACTGTGAAAAGAATTCAAACCCTCGTTTCTTGTTTTTCTCTACCTTCAATTGGTATAAGAGCTTAGGCTCTATTATTGATTTTTGAATTAAACACTTAACAGTGTAGAGAAACCCAGGGTGAGAAAAACCTCATGGATAACACAAATGAAATAGATATCTACAATGCAAAAACTCAAGTTTTTTATGGAGAAAAATTTGGCTACCGGAAGGACCAAATTAAAAGTTTCTTCCTAGGCTACGACGCTGATCTTTGGGATATGGTTTACAAATGGCTATGAGATACCCAACTCTGAACTTGGTACTCCCATTCCAAGAAGATAAATGAATGAAGATCAGAAGCGTGATTTCAAAAATCACCATAAACCAAGAACCATTTTGTTAAATTCCATCTTCTACAATGAGTACAAGAAGATAACCAGCAGGGAAACAGCCAAAGAGATCTTTGACTCCCTGAAAATGATGCACGAAGGCAATAATCAAGTTAAAGAGACTAAGGCTCTAACCTTAATCTAGAAATATGAAGCCTTCAGAATGGAAGATGATGAAGTTGTTGAAGTGATGTTCTCAAGGTTCCAAACCTTAGTTTCATGACTCAAGGTTCTGGACAAAGGATAGACTATATTAGATCATTCCAAGAAGATAATCAGAAGTCTTCCCAAGAAGTGGAGACCTATGGTTACTTCTCTAAAGTTATCCAAGGATCTGAACAACATAAGTCTTGAAGAACTTATCAACTCTCTCATAAGTCATGAAATAGAGCTTGAAGAAGATGAACCTCAGAAGAAAATCAAATATGTGGCTCTAAAGTCTAGATCAAAAAGAAGAAAGCCAAAAAGGAACAAAGCCTTTCAAGCTAAAGAAGGAGAAGTTGATGACTCTGAGAGTGAAGATTTTGATGATGAAGAAGAATTACCTCTTCTTTCCAAAAGGATCAAACAACTATGGAGAAAAAGACAAAACAACTTCAGAAGGCCCAGACCGAAGGGAGATCGTCCAGATTCAACCTCCAGATGCAGACCCAACAAGGAAGTTACGTATTATGAATGCAAAGAGCCTGGACACTACAGAAATGAATGTCCAAAGTTAAAGAAGGATAGCTCCAGAAAAGAAATCTTCAAGAAGAATTATTTAAAAGCAAAGAAGAAAGGACTCATGGCAACATGGGATGATTCTGAATCTGAAGCATCAGTATCTGATTATGAAGAGGAGCAGGAAAAAGTAGCATTCATGGCAACTACCTCTGGAAGTTCATCTGAAACAGAGTCTGACTCTGAAAAGGTATTCTCTGATTTTTCTTGCTATGATCTGGAAGCTTGTTTGTCAGAAACTCTGAGCTTGTATCAGAAGCTTCGATAGAAATTCAAGAACCTGAAAAAGGTTCATGAAGGAACTGTTGAAGAGTGTGAAAAGCTTGAGAAAGAAGTTTATGAACTTAAAGAAAATAATTTTATTCTTGAAAGAGAAAAATAATTTTCAACTAAGAAATATTCAAAACTTGAAGAAACTCTTTCTAAAGCTCCACCTACTTCTGACACTATCATATACAAATATGAAAAAGCTTTTTAGAAATTTCTAAACAACAACCTGGATAGAAGCAAAATGGCTTCTATGATCTATGGTGTACGTCATAATGAAAAAAGAGGAATTGATTATGACTCTGATGAAGATGATCTGAAACCTTCTACAGAAAACAAATCAAAATCTCCTTTTTCTTATCACTATACACCTGCACAGACACATAAATTCTGCAATGCTAGAAAGCCCAAAGTTTTCAGAAACTCTGGGAGAACTAATCATAAAGGACCCAAAAGATTATGGGTACCAAAAGATAAAATAGTGTATGTTATAGATGTCTTATACAGCAGAGTTGAAACACCAGTCATGGTACCTGGACTCTTGATGCTCGCGACACATGATGAGAAGAAAGCATATGTTCCAAAAGCTGGAACTTAAAGATGCTGGTTTCGTAGGCCTTGGAGGAAATCAGAAAGGAAGAATCAGAGGATCTGGAACAATTGGTAATGGATATCTTCCCTCTATCTCTAATGTCCTCTATATTGGGGGATTAATGCATAACTTGTTATCCATAAGTCAATTAAGTGATAACGGTTAGGATATAATCTTTAATCAAAAAACGAGCAAAGTTGTTAATCAGAAAAATGGCATAGTCATTTTCACTGGAAAGAGGAAGAACAACATTTATAAAATAAAGCTTTCATATTTGAAAAATTAAAACGTAAAATGCTTGATGTCTGTAAATAAAGAGAAATGGGTATGGCATAAACACTTGGGTCACATTAGCTTGAGGAGGATTTCTAATCTAAATAAACTTGAGCTAGTCAGAGGCCTACCTAAGCTGAAGTTTTCTTCGAATGCTCTTTTTGAAGCATGTCGGAAAGGTAAATTTTCTAAAACAACCTTCAAAACCAAAAATGTTGTTTCTACCTTCAGACCTCTAGAACTTCGACACATTGATCTTTTTGGACCTTTTAAGACAACGTCAGTCAATGGTAAGAAGTACAAACTTTTCATTGTTGATGATTATAGTCGTTGGTCATGGGTAAGATTCTTAAGGCACAAGAATGAGTCACATTCTGTGTTCACCAGTTTCTGTTTAAAAGTGAAAAATGAATTTGACTCTAAAATCATCAAAGTCAGAAGTGATCATGGTGGCGAATTTGAAAATAAAATTTTTGAAGAACTTTTTGACTCTAATGGAATATCCCATGATTTCTCCAGTCCTAGAACTCCACAATAAAATGAAGTTGTAGAAAGGAAGAATATGACTCTCCACGAGATGGCTAGAACCATGATCAAGGAGACTAATGTGGCTAAGCTTTTTTGGGCAGAAGCTGTGAATACAACATGTTACATTCAGAATAGAATATCTATTAGACCTATTCTGAAAAAGACTCCTTATAAACTATGAAAGGGAAGAAAACCCAACATCTCTTATTTTCATCCTTTTGGATGCTCCTATTTTATTCTAAACACTAAAGATAATCCGAACAAGTTTGACTCTAAGACACAAAAGTGTATTATGTTGGGATACTTAGAAAGTTCTAAAGGATATAAAGTATACAATATAGAAACAAAAATTATGGAAGAATCAATTCATGTCATATTTGATGATAAGCTTGACTCTGAAAAGTCAAAGCTAGTTGAGAATTTTGCAGATCTGGAGATCATGCTTGTAGGTTCTGATGAAAAGACAAAAGATTCTGAAGAAGCAGAAAAAGGAATTTCAGAAGCACCTGAAATCATAATAAATCAGAAAAGACAAAGAAACAGGCAGAGTGTTTCTGAAGAATTATTTCTGGGAAACAAGAATGAACCTGTCAGAACAAGATCAACATTCAAAGTTTCTGAAAAAACACTTATGGGACTAGTATCTCTGATAGAGGCAACATCATGTGAAGAAGCTCTTCAAGACAAAGAATGGATTCTGGAAATGAAAGAAGAACTTGATCAGTTTTACAAGAATGATGTTTGGGATCTTGTACCAAGACCCAAGGGAACCCATGTGATTGGAACCAAATGGGTCTACAGAAACAAGCTAAATGAAAAAGGTGAAATGGTCAGAAACAAAGCACGGCTGGTGGCACAAGGTTATATTCAACAAGAAGGAATTGATTACAATGAAACCTCAACTCCAGTCGCAAGGTTAGAATATATTCGTCTTCTTGTATCTTTTACTATAAACTACTCCTTTAAATTATATCAGATGGACGTCAAAAGCGCGTTTTTGAATGGTTATATTTCTGAAGAAGTGTATGTCCATCAACCTCCTGGCTTTGAAAACTCAAAACTTCCAGAACATGTTTTTAAACTTAAAAAATATTTTTATGGTCTGAAACAAGCTCCCATAGCTTATTATGAAAGACTCAGCTTATTTCTTCTAGAAACTGATTTTACCAGAGGCAAAGTGGACTCTACACTCTTCTGCAAAAACATCAGAAACGATCTTATGATTTGCCAGATTTATGTTGATGACATAATATTTGGTTCTGCTAATCCCTCTGTTTACCAAGAAATTTTTGAGTTAATGTAGGCAGAATTTGAGATGAGTCTGATGCAAGAACTAAAGTTCTTTCTGGGGATTCAAATCAATCAAACATCAGAAGCCACATACGTCTATCAAAGCAAATACATAAAAGATATTTTGAAGAAATTTGACTTGTCAAAAAGCAAACCAGCTAAGACTCTCATGCATCCCACTTGCATTTTGGATAAATAAGAGGTAAGTCAAAAGGTTTATCAAAAACTCTATCGTGGTATGATAGGTTCTCTCCTCTATCTGTCTGTTTCGCGTCCAGATATATTATTCAGCATGTGTCTATGTGCTAGATTTCAGTCAGATCCAAGGGAATCTCACTTACTTGCTGTTAAGAGAATCCTTAGGTATCTGAAGGGAACACATAACCTTGGCCTGATGTATAAGAAAACATCAGAGTACAGAATTTATGGGTATTGTGATGTAGATTACGCTGGAGATAGGTTAGAATACAAAACTACATATGGGAACTGTTAGTGTCTGGGAGGAAACCTCATCTCATGGGCAAGCAAAAGACAATAAACCATTGCACTGTCAACTATAGAAGCAGAATACATTTCAGCTTCACTGTGCAGCACTCAGATGCTCTGGATGAAGAATCAACTTTAGGACTTCCAGATATATGAGCATAATATCCCTATCTTTTGTGACAATACTACTGCTATATGTTTAAGTAAGAATCCAATTTTACATTTCAGAGCGAAGCACATAGAAATTAAACATCATTTTATCAGAGACTATGTTCAGAAAGGGATGATTACTTTAAAGTTTATAGATATAGACCATCAATGGGTTGATATCTTTACAAAACCCTTAGCTGAAGATAGATTTCTTTTCATTCTGAAAAACTTAAATATAGAAGATTGCCCAGAATGAATCTGAACATGTGGTTCTCCTCTCTAAGGTTAAATCATACTCTAACTCAAACATATGTTGCTTGTCTGATTCTGGTTCTAATACTTCAACAAGTTATAAGATATCTGGATCAGAAACCTTCTGAGTCAGAAACCATTTGGTATTCTTGACTCCAGAAACATCAACATGTGATACCTCGAATGTGTGGCTCTGGATCTTCTAGACACTTGTCTAGCTTAGAACTCAAGGACCAAACTGTTGAGATCCCCTCGAGCAGTGTGCATATTTTTGAGATTAGACATCCATCATTAGCTGCATTTAATTCTCCCCACGCTTGTCAACTCATATTTTAGCAGTCATAATTACTTTTGTTCCCTCTTAAACTAACATTGTCGTTTTGCATGTGTTTTGAACTTGTGTGTATATATTCCCACGATTCCCACATTCACACTTTTCACTCTCACAACTTACACAAACCCTCTCTCTATCTCTCTGTAACTTCTTCATATCCTTCAACTTCAACAACTTCATGGATCATCATCAACAACAAGTGTTCGAATACCCATAACAAATGAACGTTGTTGAGAAACAAGTTAAAGCTTCACAATCAGATGCAACCCCTACTACTGCACCTTCAACAACTTCCTATCAGGAACCCCATGTTCTTGATCGTCCTCCTCACATCAACCTTGCTACTCCATTTGAGAAACTTGAAGTATTGTGTAAGCTATTGGTTGATTTCGACAATCTCAAGAAGAATGATATGGATTTAACACAAGAGCTGGAGAACCAAGGGTGGGCTAACTACTTCAAACGTCTTTATGGCCCCGTTTACATATTCCTGATGAAGGAATTCTAGAGATTTGTTGATTGCGATGATCATTGCATCGTGTCGTATGTTCTAGGCATCAAGACAGTGATCATAGAGAAATCAATAGCCAAGCTTCTGGACATGGAAAAATCTAGGGGGAGAAGAATCTACAACATAAACCCTAGGGAAAATTATATGTCCCAGGAAATTATCCCCACTATTTTTTCTCATAACCCAGAAGGGAAATCATCCAAGAACAAAGAGCTTCATCAGAATCTGAGAGTTTGGTTGAAGATCATTCTGGGAACCATCCATCATCGTCCTACTTCCAGCTCCTCTGATTACATTAACACTGACCAGAAGTGCATTCTGTACTGTCTTCACAAAGGGATGAAGCTGAATCTTCCCCCCTACTCTTCAAGTATCTGAGGGACTCTGTCAGAGACATCAGAAATAACATGAAGCCCATAAATTATATTCCTATGGGAAGATTAATTTCTGACGTGCTGATTGAGAGTGGTCTGAAGGACCATCTCATATCTATGAATATGATGGAAGACGTCATTGTGGACGTGGGGAAGCCTCTGAATACGAAGAATCTGAAGAGCATGGGCTTAATAGACAAGGTCAAAGTCAACCCCACAAAGAACACCTCCTAGGAAGCTCTGAAGGATAAAATGGGGATATCAAATGGTATGTACCTCTTATCCAAGATTGATCCCCTAGAGGTCATCACTCACTACCTTCAGGATTTGGAAGCTCAAGGAATTGACATTTCTAGCTTCACCTTAGGCTGACTTCCAAATCAACCACCAAACTTCATGAAGAGGAAGAGAGAACCCTCTGAGAAGAAGAAGAAGAAGCTGAAGAGTCTGAAGATGGGAGAATCTTCAGCAACTCAGAAGCAACCTGTGCCTATGAGCTTTTAAGCACCTGGTAAGTCCTCAATCTTAGAAGTTCCTGATATTTCTAGTTCTAGGAAAATCCTCTCATCACTACCTTAACCACCCCCACCATCTCTTCCTCTGAACCTACCATTTCTTTACCTACACTCTCTGAACCTCAAACTTCTAAACCCCATACTTCTAACCCTAACCAATCTTCACCTCCACTACCTCAATTTAACCTCACAACAACATCCATCCCCATATCTGAAGCCTTACTGCTCAACGAACCCATATCACCCCCTCATCTACCCCTAGTTCCCCTCCCTATTACGACCTAACATCAGACTCAGAACATTCAGATATCCCTGACCTAACTTCTCCAACTTATACAAAACTTCAGGCCATAGTTGACTCTGAAAAGGCTCAGTCTGTACCAGAACCTTCTGACATCATCCTACCTCCTTCTGAACCCACTTCTGAACCTTCTGAACCCACCTCTCAACCCTTTGAACCTGACCTTACTTTTCTTACCATTGATGAGGCTTTTTCCAAGTTCTCAGAG
Source organism: Lathyrus oleraceus (assembly GCF_024323335.1). Lineage (NCBI taxonomy): Eukaryota > Viridiplantae > Streptophyta > Magnoliopsida > Fabales > Fabaceae > Lathyrus > Lathyrus oleraceus. The sequence goes on from NC_066584.1 coordinate 262,876,962, forward strand.
AACTCAGCTTCAAGACCCACGAAGCTATCTAAAGAATCCAAGGTCAATGATAATCCTTCTGAAGTAAGGACTCGCTGGAATGAGTTTCTCAGGTGGATAACATATGAAGTTTTTAAACTGAAGGGACTTTTTTGAACAAGTTAGAAATGACTATATCAGATATGTTGAAGAGAGTCTGGAAGCGCGTCTGACGCAGGAGGCTGCTGAAAGGGCACAAAGAGAAGCTGAAGAAAGAGTTGTTGTTGAAGCTGCTGCCAAGGAGGCAGTTGAGAAAGCTGTTGCAGAGGCTGAAGTTGAAGCTTCTCACATAGCTGCAGAAGACGCTGAGAGGATTAATAAGGTTTCTCTGACTCGAGGTGAGTCACTAACATCTGACTTAGCTCCTCTAGTCCTCAATACTCTGGAAGAGCTACAGAAAGAAGAGCAATTGGTCAGATCTAGACTCGACCAGCAGGATCAAGTCAACTCCAGCATCCAAAATCTACTTGCTTAACTACTTCAGAGGATGCCTCCTCCTCCAAACCCTTAGACACTCTAGGATTATTTGCTTGTAATTTTTCTAAGAATTTTTTCCTCTCATGCCTTTTTTCTTCTATGTTCTTCTACGTTGTATCTCTCCGAATTATCAATGAAATTGTGCTTTCTGTGAATTTATCATTTGTGTTTTTTGTTAACTTTTTGAGTCTGACAAAAAGGGGGACAAATGAATATAAGCCTTTCCGATGAAATAACACATCTAACTCTCAGAATGCACTACTTACATTCTGACATTAAAATCAATTGCATAGTCTAAGTGTTTTTACAGGATCTATCTGAACAAAGAAAGAAATGAATATGTATCTGATAAACAAGTAATAACAAGGCAATCAACCTAAGAAGATCTAGTAAGAAATCCTCTACCCAAAAAACATTTCTGATACAAGTGTCTTTACAAATTTTCTAAGTATCAAACTTAGGGGGAGATTGCAAATCTCAGGGGGAGTTATACTCTATCTGACTCTGATTCATTTAAATTTGTATCTTTGTAAAGTACCATTGTTTCATCAAAAGTATGAGTTTTTTTCATCATAAAAAAGGAGGAGATTGTTAGAATAAAATTTTAATTATGCATTATATCTCTAAGTATTGATGATAACAAAGAATGAAACAATTTGGTACCCTAATAATTTTCTCTAAGTGTGCAAGTTTCTAAGGAAAAATGAATCTAAGGAAACAAGGAAACAAATATATGGCATCTGATATAGTCCAGAAAAGCTGAACCAACACGAAGAAAACATATCTGACTCTGAACAAGAACACTCTTAAGAAGCAATCACATACAAAATCTGACGCTGCAATTCAACTTTAATATCTGAAGAATCTACATCTGAAGGTCAGTCGAGATAACATCTGAAGACTATTCAAGAGAATCTATCTGAAGACTATTCAAGAGAATATGTGAAGACTGCAAGACTCTGCTCAAAGACTGACTCTGTTAACTCTGATTCACGCTCAACACTCTATCTGACATCACCGGATCATAAAACTCAATCAAGAAGCATTCTAAATATAGTGCAATTCTCTCTAAGGAAATTATGGATTATGTTCCAAGACTTCTATGGAAAGGACAAGGAAGTTAATACATTTAATTCCCATAGTTGGCAAGAAATCTCTCTTGATTTCCCTCCAACATTATCGTCTCAAAGTACTATACAAATGCCTCATCACAACATGCTGAAAACACACTTCGATCTATAACTCTCAATACACAACATATTTTCATATCGCTCACTATAATAGTCAGTGTTCACACAAGAGTTGTTGCTCATATTGTGTGGTCATTGTGTCATTGTTCTTAAACGCGTGTTTATGCTGCTTACATAGAAGCACCTAATCAAACACTTGTATTTCTAAAAATCTTTGTAATTCTTCAAGTAACTTGTTTAGGTCTGTATACTTGAGAGGGATAAGAGGTTGTTAAACTCTTAGACATTTTTGTAATCTGTTGAGATTATTGGATTAAGTCCTTATTGAAGGCGAAATCACCTTGGCGGGATGGACTGGAGTAGCTGTGATTTTCAAACGAACCAGGATAAACTCATTGTGTTGTTAGAAATTATTTGTGTATGTGTGGTGTTGCAAAAAAGTTTTTGTTTACTATGAAAACAATTCAAACCCCCCTTTCTTATTTTTCTCTACCTTCATCTTGCTCATTTTTTTGGTTTATGTAGAGTATTGTTAGCATTTCTAGATCCATAATTTGTGGGAATTTTGTGTGAATGAATTGAGCAGAGAGAAGAATGTGAATGAAAAAAAGTTGGTTAGAGGAAACGTGGGATTGTGATAGAGGGATGAAGATATTTTTTTTGTCATGTTGTGCCAAATTAATCAATTCATTAATTAAAAGAAAAAGTTAATTAACCAATCAAAATTAAACAAGTTAATTTTTATATGATAATTACTATATATTTTAATTATTTGGATAAAAAATTGAACAAAAAAGAATAAAATTAGGTAAACGCGAAAAAAATAAAATGAACACAATAAACTGACCTATGCGTAACACGGTTCAGTAAAACAGACAGTTGCAGACCAATTATTACAGTTGAAAATACCTGGATGAAAAAGCTCGAACTAAGCTAACTTACGCGAATGCGCGTATATGCGAGAAAAAATAAATGAGCGCACCAAGCTAACCTACGCGTACTGCAACTCAATAAAACAAACAGTTGCAGGCCTAAACTTGAAAATATTTTCTCTGATTTTACGCATGATTAAAAAATTGATTCAACTGGTGTATCTGCAAAACTGAAATTTTATTCTGAACGCAATATAACTGGTTTCCTGAAGGTTTAAAAATATCTGGACAAAATTGGGGTATGACATTTATACACTTATGATGCTGGTCTTGTTGTAAGTTTAATCCATTATCTATTTCGTGCAACAATAAAGGAGTTTCATTTACAAATTGCACTTTAGACTATATAATATTTGAAGGGAACTCTAATCAGAGGATTTTTGTTTAAATGTAACGGAAGTGTGAATCTTGAAGCATATACTGATCTTGATAATGCAGGGTCAATTGTTAATAGAATATCAATTATATAATCCTGTGACTTAGAAGAATAGAAAATAAAGTGATGTATATAAATCTTGTATTAAAGTAGAGTTTAGGGAAATCTCACAAGTTACATGCAAACTAGTATGACCGAAAATGATTTTAGAAGATTTGAGGATAAAGACTAATGAATCAATGAGACTTTATTATGATGATAAGTCTACTATATTCATAATGTATAATCATTGCAACATGATAAAATCAAATTTGTTAAAGTTTTTTTAATAAAGGCAGATTATTTAAATTAAAAAGGAAAAACAAAAAGGATATGGGGATATAAAACCTAACCCATCAAACCGTCAACAAAAATGGTAGTTGGACAAATCCAACCTATTCCTCAATTTTTTTTTTCAAAAGTACAAACATGAAGTGACTCCCGCAAAGTATCATAATCAACCAAGAACTTGCATTGCTTAATCTATATCCACATTCATTTCTCTTTTTAAAAATGTGAGATATCTTGAATATAAAGTAGTGTATATTGTGTAAATTATTCTTCCATTTAATTAAAATATATCATTGGACAATATTCACATTAAAAAATGCACGAATTGTGAACATTGAGTTAGTTTCAAGTCAAAGATTTATTTAATTCCTTTTGTTAGCATATTCGATAACAAACATGATTTCATACAATTTATCTTGAAAGGAGGTGCAAACTCCAATCTTAGCTGAGAAAGCTCTCAACAATATTCTAAATTATCCCTAAATATGCTATCACAAGTTGATAATCTAGGATTTCCTCTTGAAACCATATGCACTAACTCTTTGAATCAGGTTGTCTTTTGTTGCAATAACATTATACATTCGCTTCGAAGTCGCCAATGACTTAGCATGTGGTATGTAAGGCTGCTAAATAAACTTTGTTGAAGAAGACTTAATGTGATCACTCCATATACATTTACATTTGTAGACATCTTTAAATAATAGATCATTATTTGCACGTTTTGTCCAAATGAGTTAATTTATAATAGTACTATCAAATGAAAAATTAATCATCAAAATGTCTTCAACAATTTGAGGTGCCAAAATAGATAAGTCATTTTTCAATTGATGTTTTGGAAAATTGAATTCACCTTATCAATTTGTATAAATTTAATATCCATTGACAATACTAAATGTAAATCTTTAATTTTATATCCCAACCAATCGTTAATTCATATATCAATGTTTATCAATGTTTTTTCCATTATCAATCCGTCACTACAAGAAAAACTCCCCCCTGCCACATGATTATCACGTGGCAAAGGTGAAAATCACTTCACTAGTCAAAAATAGCGACGTGTTGATTCACGTCGCTGGAACGCGTGTGGCAACTTTTTGTGACGTGATAAACACGTCGCTAATTTGCCAAAGGCAAATCACATCGCAACATTGTGAATTAATTTCCTTCTGCACTTAAACTTTGCCACGTGATATTCATGACACAACTTTGCCACATGAATATCACGTCACAACATTTGAAAATGGATGGTATGTTGCCACATGAAAATCACGTGGCAAATTACCCACGTGATTTACACTTCACAACATAAAAGATAAAATGTATTGTTATTATTAAATTATATTATTAATAAAAGATAAAATAATTAATAAATAATAAAATATAGAATAATTAATAATTAAGTGAAATATTTTTAAATTAAAATTACACATATGAAAATGTATTATAAAAATAGCAAAGTAATTATTTATACAAAAATTAATATTTAAAACTAAATAAATATTACACATCAAATTCGTCGTCATCTTCATCGTCTTCACTTGTTCTTTGATTTTGATTTCTACTCATGGACTGCATAAATTGTCTCATTTGCTCCTCCATATCGTGTTGTCTTTTTTTCATTTCCTCTAATTCGGCCTTTAACGCCGCCTCACGCTCCGCCGTCTCTCGTCTAGCCTCTGTTAGAGCCAGTTGCCTCACCGTTTCCATCATTTCAGGTGTCAATTGTGTTGGACGGGACGTTCCTTCCCCACTTGCAACTCTATCAAATAAAGTTCTATCTCCGGTTCTGTAGTTGCCAGCCAAAGGACCAACACCAAAAAAACACCCATTACGTCCCTTCCCTCCAGTGACTAAGCTCCAAATATACATATCCACGCGTGGATCAAGCGGATTAGAACCAACAGGTGTATATTGAGGATTTTCAACTAGAAATTGTGTGAGCAATCTTTGATACTCCTCCTACACATACAACAAATAAAATAATTAGATACAGTTGTGACATGAAAAGAATCCCACATATATTGTTGCCACATGAAATTCATGCCACAAACATTATTACCACGTGAAATTCACGCCACAAAATTGATAGAATTTTAACAAAAAAAAATAAAATAGAAACAACTTACTATAGTTCTTCTCGACCGATCATCAACCAAATCCCCCGATTTTTTTGTACGGGTCTTCACAAACAACTCATTAAGTCGGGGGGGTCTTCCTTGTGCCTTAGTCTGATTAATATAAATAAATTTAATTAAACACATAATAAATCAAAATATAATTTTAAACCGTAGTTATAATTTTTACCATCCGTTTTGCATGTTCTCCAATGCTTATACTTCCTGTAGCATTAAGGCAACCCCCCCTTTCGGATGCTCTCATGTCTTTTGCTTTTTGAGATTTAGCTTTAAAATTATCGGTAGCCCAATAGGCAAGAAGTTCGTCAAATACTTCCTTGCCTATCCAGTTGGGACGAATATTTCGTTCTTCCCAATCAAGTCTGACACGCCTAAGCATGTCAGAAAGTCGGACAGATGTTCTTCCCCGATAATTTTTTCTAATCATATATTCATCCATTACATTCCACGTACACTTTTCCTACAATGTTGTATGACATTCAAAAAAATTGTTAGATAAGTGTTAGATAATATATTACAATAAAATAACTAATTAAAATAACAACAATAAAATTTATTTTACCTTAAATTTATCAAACCATTCATCTTTCTCATCCTTGGAAAGTTCTTTGAATGACTTCCAAGCTTTTTTATACATTTGTTGAATCACATGTTTTACACACTGTGCAGCTGGCCTACTCGGAGAGAAACTAAACAACAATTTGAATAAGTGTTAATTATAAACATGGAAACATGGAAACATGTATACTAAATAAAATTTATAAATTAGATACTTACGATTTTCCACATGGCTCAATAAAATATTTGCCATCAATCATCTCATACTCTGTGGGATTTGCAGTTGGTTGCTCTAAAACATGGTCATCCTGCTGCTCCTGGTCATCCTGCTCCTCCTGCTCCTCAGGCACGGGTATATCTGTGGCACGTGGTGGGTGTGGGGTGCGAGATCCCCCATGATGCGTGGATGATGAGGGCATGTGTGTGGTAGGTGGGGTGTGGGACCTCGAAAGCGTGGATGATGATGGTGTGTTTGTGGGATGCTGGGACGACAGAGGTACCTGTGTGGGATCTGGAAAGATCCCAGACTGCATGAAGGGTGGGGGTACCTGTGAGGGATGAGGAAAACTAGATCCCCCAGTCTTATGGTATGATGAAGTCCCAGATGGGCTAATAAAGGATGGGTTCCCAGATGGGCTAATAAATGATGGGTTCCCAGATGGGCTAATAAAGGATGGGTTCCCAAGTTGGGCCATAGGATAACCATGGGATGATAGTAGCGAGAGAAAAGGCTGTGAACCCATGGTCATGGGATCTACCTGAGTCTGTGGAGGAGGATACCCCATAGATGACTGCAGTGGCATAAAATGTTGAGAGGTCGTAGACATGGGCTCTACCTGACTCTGTGGGGGAGGACATACGGCCGACTGAGGAGTTAACATCAAGTGATTGAAATAATGACTGCAAAAATGTGATGTTTCCCGATGCAAATAATGTGCACATATAGATCCTTCAACTTTAGCTTTATTTTTCACGGATCTCTTCGAATCACCCATGAATCTTTCAAACGGATACATCCACCTATATTGAACAGGGCCTCCAAGATAAGCTTCATATGCAAGATGCACAGGTAGATGTTCCATAGAGTCAAAAAAACCAGGCGGAAACACTTGTTCCAACTTACAGAGAATAACTGGAATATTTTTGTCCAACTTAACGATGTCATCCACTCTTAATTTTGATGCACAGATATCTCTAAAAAATTGACTAATTTCAGTGAGTGGATTAAGCACATGTTTAGGTAGTGAAGAGAACGCAATTGGAAGCAATCGTTCCATGAAAACATGGCAATCATGGCTTTTCATTCCATGCAACTTTCCGGTGCTAGAGTCAGCACACCTTGCTAAATTTGACGCATAACCATCAGGCATTCTCAATTCGTTTAACCATCGACAAATCGCTTTAGCTTCTTCGGAAGTTAGACTGTAATTAGCCTTGGGTTTTAGTAACTTCCCATTCGGTTTAACCTTCAACTCCAACTCCTTTCGATTACACAAAATCTCCATGTCCTTTCTAGCCTTCTCATTATCCTTTGTTTTACCTTGAACATCCATCACTGTGTTAAACACGTTATCAAAAAAATTCTTCTCAATATGCATAACATCAAGATTATGTCGCAACAAATTATCTTTCCAATACGGGAGATCCCAAAAAATACTTCTTTTTGTCCAGTTATGTGTATCCCCATATCCTTCAATTCTGCAAGCTTTACCATAATCTGTGAATTTTGGCAGTTCACTAACTCGGTTCCATACTTCACCGGGTGAGAAACGAGGGGGAGGCAAGTCTGTTACTCTTATGCCTTTTTTGAAGTCATTCTTATTTATTCGAAAGACATGATCTTTCGGTAGGAATCTGCGGTGACAGTCAAACCACGAACTTTTCCCCCCTTTTTCCAACGTGAACGCATGAGAGTGTTCCATGCAATGCGGGCATCCCATTTTTCCATGTGTCCCCCAACCGGACAACATGCCATATGCGGGAAAGTCGTTTATAGTCCACATCAAGGCTGCTCGCATAGTAAAGTTTTGTTTGCAAGATATATCATAAGTCCATTCTCCAATCCATAACCTCTTCAAATCATCAATTAAAGGTTGTAAATACACATCTATTCCAGCTTTTGGACTCTTTGGACCTGGAATGAGGCAAGTCAAAAACATGTATGGTTTTGTCATGCACATCTCAGGAGGGAGGTTGTAAGGGGTAACAATAACTGGCCAACAAGAATATCCACTTCCAGACGCTTGGACATATGGAGTAAAACCATCAGAGCATAGTCCAAGTCTGACATTTCTAGGTTCTGCTGCAAAATCAGGATGTATCATATCGAAGTGCTTCCATGCCGCACCATCAGATGGATGTCGCATTGTGCCCGAACTTGTTTGGTTTGTATGATGCCATGTCATTTGACTTGCACTATGCATTGAAGCAAACATTCTTTTTAACCTTGGTATGATCGGCAGATAAAACATGGACTTCACTGCCACATGTTTTTGCTTACGGTTAATGGCTTTACTGCGAACTTTGTATCTCGGACTCTTACAAAACTTACATTCCTCCAACGATCCATCATTAGTACCAAACTCATTATCGTAAAACAACATGCAACCATTAGTGCAACAGTCAATCTTTCTTACCTCTAAACCCAATTTCGACACCAACCTCTTTGCATCATAAAAACTTGTGGGAAGGTTGTCTTTCGTAGGAGTTGCGTCCAACATCATTTTTGCAAAGAATTCCAAACACTGGTCAGGAACATTCCAATTGGACTTGGCGGCCAATAATCTCACACACATCGATAATTTTGAGTCTGACGACCCTTCAAACAACGGCGTATTCATTTCTTGCAACAATTGATAAAATTTTTGAGCTTCCTCATTCGGCAACTCTTCCTGATCGAAGTCTTGAGGTTCATCATAGGTCACGTTAACCCCAAAAGCATCGCCAACCATGTCACTGATCAAACTAAATTCTTCCCGGTGTTCCATATGTGATCGACTGCTAGAAGCATGTGTAGTCGTAGTCCTTTGTACATTACTCGGCAACTGTTCTCCATTATATGTCCAAACCCAGTAATTTTTAATGAAACCCCTTCTCTTCAAATGACGTTCTACTTCCTCCGGGTCACTAATTATAGGTCTACATTCACATTTTAGACAAGGACATCTTACTCCTCCTTCGCTTAGACAACATTCTTGAGCGAAAGCCCATGTGATAAACCCTTTAACTCCTTCCTCAAAGTTCGGTTTAAGTCCACGTCTTACTGGATACGTTCTATCGTACATCCAACTACGATAGTAATGAAAATATTCCATACTGCACATTTACAAAATCGTTACTATTTTAATTTCAAAAGTGATATTCCTCTATCGTCCAATTTAAAAATCGTTCTATCGTACATCCAACTAATTATTACGTACAATTTAAAAAAAATATATTATACTATTAATAAATATATAATATAACTATTATATACTTTATTGTTTAAACTAAACATATATTTATAAAACATATACCCTAATATGTGTTATTTAAAAAAAAAAACATTTTAGACATACATATTATTCATACTAATTTTTTTTATAAACATATTTTTAATATAAAAATATATATGAAATTAATGTTTTGTTTTTTTATACATTATTTTAAACATAATATTAATAATACAACTTCTATTTATTTAGTTATCTAAATAATATATATACACACTTATCAATTTTTACTCAAAACACTAATCTATTATATTTTTTAAACTAACCATATTATCTAAATAATAATACAACTTCTATTTTTAGACATGATTCATATTACTTTTTCTAATAAACAAAATATTTCGTTTTTTTTTATAAATATTATTCTGTTTTAATATTTTGTTTAAAAAAAATTATATATTATATTTCTAAAAAATATAATGTGCACATATATAAAGGCATTAAATAGTTTCTAAACAAAGTAATATCAAAGTTTTAATATTTCCAAACTTGACATGATTTTCTTTTGAAATTTATAATTTCTCTAGAAATAATTAAAAATGATTTTATAAATAGGGTATTAATAGAGAGGATAGTATTGGTATTAATAGTATATTATATAAAATCTATTTCTAAACTATAAAAATTTAATACATAAAATATTCTGTTTTTTTTGTATAATACATTAAATATATAATACATTAAATATTCTGTTTTTTTAAAACTATTATATATTATATTTCTAAACAAATTCTAAACAAATTCTGTTTTAATAATACATTAGGGTATATGTTTTATAAACAAATTCTAAACAAATTCTAAATATATAATACATTAAATTTCTAAACAAATTCTATTTTAATACATAATGTGCACAAAAACAAAATCCAGTCCAAACAAATTCGGTTTTAATACATAATAAGCACAACACATAATCCAGTCCAAACTCAATACATTTAACTAATCTGAAAATAATTAAAAAAAAAATTAAATTTCACAATTTTGAATATACCTGGATGAAGACTTTGAATCTGTTTGCTCCAAATTCTTGAATGAATAATTCACTCTTAGCTATTTCTTAAAAAAAATATACAATAATTAAAATAAAATTCATATATATTAAACAGAAATGGGTTTAAGTTGAAATAATAAAAGTATTTACCTTTAAATTTCCAATTTCAAAATGGATCTGAAGCTTGAAGGAGAGAAATGGGTTGAAGGGGAAAATGGGTCTGCAGGTGGAAGGGAAGAGGAAACGAAGAAGAATGAAACGGTGAAGGGAAGAGGGAGAGAAGAGGGAAGGTAAAGGAAAGGTTCCCACGTGGTAAACACGTCGCTATTTGCGACGTGATTTACACGCCACAAAACATTCAACGGTCATCTGTAACGTCTCTCTGAACCCAGTACCCACATGCTTGTCACGTCGCTATTTGCGACGTGATTGTCATTTCGGAAATTAAATTACACCACATGTACCCACGTGATCAGCACGTCACTAGTTGCGACGTGAATTACATTTCACAAAACATTATTTGAATTTTAAATTTAAAATAGCGACGTGATCTGCATGTCACTACCAAATTTTAATTATTTTCATTTCCCCCCAACCTGAAAAGTTGTCATTCCATTTTTTTATTATATTTTACCTTTAGCCACGTGAAATTCACGTCGTAATTGACATTTTTTGCCACGTGCATTTCACGTCACTAAATCACGTGGCTGCACAAAGTTATTCTTGTAGTGCGTCATGTAATATGTTCGTCCAAAAAAGAAAAAAAAATGTTTAATCTGAGACCATATTGAAGAAGAAATATGATGCATGATTGATTTTTTGTGCGTGAAGTATATACTAATAAACATAGAAGATAATTGATTATTGATAGTCAATAGCTTTTAACAAAGATAAATAATCATCTTTATTTATTGTCTTAATATCTCTCGGACCAATACATCTTTCTGATGAACTAATAACCATCTAAACATAATAATCAACTTTCTATTGTGTATGCTACTTGTCCATACAAAATTTCTAATGCAAAAAATTATTTTTATTAAAAAGATGATTGATCACTCATAAATTCTAAAATTATACAAAAGCATGTTGTGTTTGACGACTATAACTAAAATTGAGAAATACTTCGCTAAAGGAAAATTAAATAGTAATTTTATTTGCACGTTTCTCATGTCTAATTTTGATAGTTATACTCAAATTTAAAAATGAATTTAATTTTATATATATAGTTAAATTATGAATTATTTTACAAAATTATAGTTGATTAATAACCTGATAAAGATGAACTAAAATAATTATAAAAGATGATTGATAAAGAATAATTAATATTTCATTTATAAATAAATTTTATATTTAAATAAAAGGAATTAATCTCAAACTAAATGTATGAAAAAGTGTTAAATGCAATAAAATAAACATTATAAGTTGAAGAGAAAGCAGGAGATATATCAAAAATATAAAATTATTTTACACTTAACATGTCTAACAGAATAGGAGATACACAAATTGTAAAATTATTTTACAGTCAATTATCCATAATGTTGATGGTGTTGGGTCTCCACCTAAACAAATTGCATTTGATTTTGTAATGTTTATCCGAAGTCAAAGTCAATTTCCTAGCAAATATGAAAAGGAAAACAGGTGGTCCTTGAAATGTGATAAAAGTGCAGACTCCACCGACAGAAGAATCGAAAACAGCTAGCAGGTAAGCAAAAGGGACTATTAACAGAAAGTGGTTTCGTATTTATATGCTATTGGAAATTGAAGGTTGGTGTTCAAATTCAAAGGACGGTCTTATGTTGGTGTCAGAAGTCATTCTGTGACGTAACAAATAAAGCCATTGGCCCTTTTTTGTAGTTTGGCCATTGCTGATTATTTTAGGTTAGAGACGGTGGTCAAATAGTCAGATTAGTTTAGGTTGTTGTGAACAATAATTTAGACCAAGGTCCACAGTGCTGAACCAAACAAGAAGACAGAGTCATGAGTCAACATTTATAATATTTTTTATTAGTAAAGTTTATGTGGGTTTCATCACTTATTATGAAACTTATTTCTTCTACTAGTAGTTTATAAAATAATGTTGCCCACATAAAATTCAGAGATTTATTTGGTTACCGAATTAAGAATGTGAGACATTGTCAACAATCTAACGTGACCAAGATATGGGATATCTAGTGTTTAGGTAAAAAGTGAGTGTCATTTTCTTTTGAAGAGCCTTCCCATAAATAACCTCTCAGCATCATCCTGTTTGGGATGGTGGGCAGTCCTAATTCGGTTGTGGACGTGTACTTGGTGGCCTAGCCAAGTAAATGGATGTGCAGAGCTCTTAAGGTTATGGACTACTGGGTGATGTGTTATATGGTTGGAGTAGTTTTGGATAGAATATAGTATTATGTTATAATTAGGTATAATTAATTTTCTATAATTATATTGTATCATAATTAGATAGTTGATCAAATGTTACATATTGATGTATATATATTTTATTCAGATCAATGAAAAGGACACGATTTCCATTATCTTACATGGTATCAATCCTAACTGATCTCTCTCTCTAAAAAAAGCAAACGCAGAAACGCGTTTCTTCTTCTCCCTCATTCAGTCCGCCGCCGCATGCTTCTTCTCCCTCCTTGAAGTCTGCCGCCGCAACAGGACTACCGTACTCTGTACCGCTGCTGCCGAACACGAGAACCACCATATTCTCTCGCCTTCCGTCTCTGTTCGCGCCGCCGCCATCGCACCTGCAGCCATGTCTGAATCAGACCATTCAGAACACAGTGACGCCGATACCCACAAATCTGCCACCGATACCCACAAATCCGTCGATACTGGTGATTCCGGTCAGCCCAAGAACATCACGTTTCGAGGTTCTAAATTGGAGTTTCATCCCGCACTTGCCGTCTCCAATATTAGGAACCACATTCCTATTATTCTCGAGATGGAAAAAGATCAATATGGTACCTGGGGCGAGCTTTTCCGCATCCATGCTCGCTCAAATCGAGTCCTGCATCACATCGTTCCATCTATCGGAAAAGAGCCACCAGCCATTACCGACGCCAACCATGAACAATGGTCCATTCTTGATGCCACCGTTCTTCAGTGGATTTATTCAACTATTTCTACCGATTTACTGACCACTATTCAAGAACCCAACTCCACTGCAATGGAAGCATGGAATCACTTGGAAGATATTTTTCAAGACAACCAAAATGCTCGAGCTGTCACTCTTGAGCAAGAGTTTTCTAACACTCGTATGGAGGATTTTCCCAATGTCTCAGCTTACTATCAGCGTCTTAAGATGCTTTCTAATCAGTTGAGAAATGTCGGCTCCCCTATCAACAATCATTGTCTGGTCCTTCAACTGATCTCTGGTCTCCCAGAAGCTTACCGAAGTGTTTCTACTTTGATTCGCTAGAGCAACCCTCGTCCGACATTCTATCAGGCTCGTTCCATGCTCACTTTGGAAAAAGCCAATATGGCTAAGATGGCAAACACAGGCTCTCATGCTGCTATGAACACCACTCAGCCGAAACCTATTGAAGACACCTCTCAGCGTGACAACCGCCACCCCGACAACCGTTCTCGCTCCCGTGCCAACCAGGGTCGCAGAGGGGGATGTGGTAACCGCAGTGCACCTCACTCTAGAGCTCCTAACGCTCCCTCACCTTGGTCCGCTCCTCCTTGGCAACAACAACAGCAGTACCCAACCTGGCAACCATGGGGTTCGATTCCATCACCATTGACTATGTCACCGTGTCCGTATCCCACCTCTCGGTGGACACGTCCTGCCGGTCCTCCTAAGCAGTCAGGCATTCTAGGACAGTGTCCTCAGGTTTATGAAACCTCTACCTCATCTCAGATACCGACAGACATTGAGACCGCAATGGACACCATGTCACTCCACACTTCTGACAATCAGTGGTACATGGACACGGGCGCAACATCTCACACAGTCGCATCACAAGGTAATCTCTCGTCTTATTTTTCAGTAAGTAATTCAAATCAGAAAGTCATTGTAGGCAGTGACCATGGAATTCCAATTCACGACACCAGACACACACAAATAACCACATCTCACCAACCCCTTCACCTTAACCATGTTCTGCATACCCCAAAAATTATTAAAAATTTAATTTCTGTGAGATGACTCACCACTAATAACAATGTTTCTGTTTCCTTTAATCCTTTTGGTTTTACTGTCTCTGATTTTCAGATGGGGATCACCCTTCTCAGATGTGACAGTCATGGAGATCTTTATCCAGTTACCACTCTTCCCAGTTTTGCCGGTCTCACATCCAATCTTTGGCATAGTCGTTTTGGTCATCCTAGCGTGTCTGTTTTGGATTCCCTTCGCAGAAATAAGTTCATATGTTGTGAACCTTTTAATTCTTCTGTCGTTTATGACTATTGTGTTTTAGGCAAACAGGTTGAATTGTCATTTTTTATTCTCAAACTACGACTTTGGTGCCTTTTGACATTTTACATAGTGATTTATGGACGTCTCCAATTTTAAGTTATGCTGGTCATAAATATTATGTCTTATTCTTATATGGTTTTACAAACTTCTTGTGGACTTTTCCTATTAGCAGAAAATCTCATGTGTTTGAAACGTTCAAGTCACTTACTCAACTCATTCAAACTCAATATTTGCAAAAAGTCAAAACATTTCAATGTGACAATGGCGGTGAATACAATAATGAGCTTTTTCAAAAATATTGCACTGATCATGGTCTAGTTTTTCGTTTCTCTTGTCCCCACACATCCTCACAAAATGGGAAAGCGGAATGCAAAATAAGAACCATTAATAATATGATACGCACTATGCTAGCTTATTCTTCTGTTCCCCCCTCGTTTTGGCATCATGCTCTCCACATGGCAACTTACCTGTTAAATATTATTCCCTGTAAAACACTTCATAATCAGTCACCAACACAACTCATGTATCATCGTGATCCCACCTACACACATCTCAGAGTCTTTGGTTGTCTATGATATCCATTATTCCCGTCATCTACCATTCATAAGTTACAACCCCACTCTACTCTATGTGTCTTCTTGGATTATCCGCCGAATCATAGAGGTTATAAGTGTTTTGATTTGTCTAATAGAAAATTAATAATTTCGAGGCATATTATTTTTGATGAAACTCAATTTCCCTTCACCAAGATACACTCCCCTTCATCTCACTCTTATCAATTCCTAGATGATGACATTCACCCCTACCTTATACATCAGTGGTAAAATCAAATTTCACCACCTGTTGCACATAACCAACTAGCACTCACAATCCCAATTGACCAACCACTACCCTCAATAAACCAACAATCATTATCTCCTGTGGTGATGGCAGGTCATAGGTTGCAGGTGTAGATTGTGATGAGACTTTTAGCCCTGTGGTAAAACTCGCTACCATTCGAATAGTGCTTACCATTGCTCTCTCCAAATCCTGGCCCATTCACCAACTGGATGTCCAGAATGCCTTTTTACATGGTGATTTTCATGAGACTGTTTACATGCATCAGCCATTGGGTTTCCGCGACCTCCATAATCCAGATTATGTATGTCAGTTGAAGAAGTCATTGTATGGTCTCAAGCAAGCGCCTAAGGCATGGTACCAACGTTTGCTGACTATGTCACCACCATTGGCTTTCGCTATAGCACATCAGACCACTCCCTCTTCATATATCGACAAGGTTTAGACATAGCCTGCATTCTGTTGTATGTAGATGACATCATCCTCATCACATCCACTCAGGTCCTCCGCCAATCAATTATGTCACTCTTAGCATCTGAGTTTGCAATGAAGGATTTGGACCCTCTGAGTTACTTTCTGGGTATTGCAGTATCTCGTCATCCTGATGGCATATTTCTTAGTCAAAGCACTTAGGCATCAGAGATCATTGAACGTGCTGACATGGCGTCCTGTAAACCATCAGCCACTCCTGTTGACACCAAGCAGAAACTCAACACCTCCTCCGACACTTCTTATGAGGATCCCTCCTTGTATCGGAATATTGCAGGGGCCCTACAGTATCTCACCTTCACTCGACCTGATATATCATATGTTGTTCAACAAGTTTGTCTTCACATGCACGCCCCTCGCACGAAACACATGCTTGCTCTTAAGCGCATTTTGCACTATGTTCAGGGCACCTTACATTTTGGACTACACTTATCCCCATCTCCCATTACAAAGCTTATCTCCTACACTGATGCTGATTGGGGTGGATGTCCTGACACCAGACGTTCTACATCTGGGTACTGTGTTTTTCTAGGTGACATCCTTATTTCTTGGTCTTCCAAAAGGCAGCCAACTCTCTCCCGTTCCAGTGTTGAAGCCGAATATAGGGGGTTGCCAATGTTGTCTCCTGGAACTCCATTTTCCTATTCCTCATGCCACTTTGGTGTATTGTGACAATGTTAGTGCCATCCATCTATCTGGTAATCATGTGCAACATCAGCGCACTAAGCATATTGAGATAGACATTCATTTTGTTCGGGAAAAGGTAGCTCGTGGTCAGGCTTGCGTCCTTCATGTTCCCTCAAGACATCAGATCGCAGACATCTTCACCAAAGGACTTCCTCGCATTCTCTTTGATGATTTTAGGATCAGTCTAAGCGTCCGTGAACCTCCCGCTTCGACTGCGGGGGTGTGATAAAATAGAATATTTTGTTATAATTAGTCATAATTAGTTTCCTATAATTATGTTGTATCATAATTAGATAGTTGACCAAATATTACACATTGATATATATATATATATATATATATATATATATATATATATATATATATATATTCTATTCAGATCAATAAGAAGAACACGATTTTCATTATCTTATAAATTTAAACTACTTATATAATGTTATTTTTCTGTAGGGTTAACTTTTCTAGAATTGAACTAGATATATATCGGCGTTGTTATTTAAACTTTTGTAAGTTGCTTAATGAAATAATGCTTTTGTAAGTTGCTTAATGAAATAATGAAAAAAAAAGTGTTGTTTAGTATTAGAAAACATTATAACCATCACAATTGGTGGCTCAAATATAAAAAATTATAAATTGATAGAACCAAATATAGATTGTTCATTAAAATCATCATAGAAGTTGAATCATATTCGGATTAAAAAATCATATTAAACATGTTTGTTCATTCTGGTACATGTTTTTCAGTACCTGTATAAAATCATAGTAAAGAACCTGGTATATAAAAATACATTTTTTCTATGCACATATTTTATATGCCACTGCTTCATGTATCTGCTATATGCAAAACCGTGGGTAACGTTAATAAGAGATTTTTTTTCTCCATTAGGATTAAAAAATCCTGAGTGTGTTATATGGGTTTTGTTCATTCGAATTGTAGAATCCGAAAATTATCAACTTAAGAGAAAAGTGAGAAGAGGAAAGTTTCGTGTGTTATAGAGATGTTTGGATTCTAGAATCTGGAGAGTGTTTTTAAGTGTCTGAATTCTGGATTCCTGAAAGCATTTCTGGCCATTTCAAGGAGTTTCTGAGAAGTTTAAGGTATGAAAAAAGAAAAACTCATTTTTCTTCTTTATGATTACATGTTAAACCCCAAAGTTTCTGTTTCTACAATCCTACATGTGTAATTTCTTATTGCCTGTTTGTTCTGGCGGTGTTCAATATCTAGCTTTTTACAATCACAATGTAAGTGACTTTGAAATGCAAGATATATAATTTGGACACAACCAAACAATGCATACCTTCTAAAACACCATTGCGAGTGAAAGAATACCAAGGTTACCCAAAATACATCCAAACCAAGAATATGATGTTTCAGCTCATTCAAGATATATCATCCTAATCCTGCAACCAAATAATAAGGATAAATCGCGAAAAGGAAAGAAATCCGGATACAGAAACCGTATTTTGAAAACATGGTACTCACTGCATCTTTTGGTATTATTATACTGTGAAAGAGTGCTCAAATATCTACAAAGCACAAGGCCAGAAGCACAGAAACAAAGAAAGAATATCTATTCACAGAATAAATAGAATATGTTGCAGTGTATGCCAAAAAAATAAATCCAAAAGGAAGAGTAAGGATATGCAATGGGGAGCCAATCGACTTCATGCAATAATATGTCCCCTTCACAAACAATCTCAGGAACAAAATCCGACACAATAAGGATATTCTGAAATCTATAATGTCAAAATATAAGACATCGACACCGTTATATATAGAAATTATTTAAGCATTATTTATTTATTAATAATTTAAAAAATTAGAAAATATTATAATCAAAATTAATATTTTAATTATTTGTTAATAACATTATTTAAATACAGATTTTAACAATTTTAAATTTGTGTTAGATTTGACCAAAATAAGTACAAAGGAGTGTTAAATAAAAAAATAATATTTTTTTTCAAACATTCGTTTGAATTGTATGATAAACAAAAAAATATTTATTTTTCTTGTTACAAATTATAAGAAAAAAAACATCAACTTTATTTCATTTAATCATTTTATTCTAAAAAGTTCATCTTTTTCAAGATAAAATTAAATGTAAAGTGTATTTAATTTGATTTCTCTCTCATTTTTTCGATAAACAACAACCAATCAAAATTATTTTTACATCTTCCAAAAAAATATATTTCAAAAAAGATATCAAATTTTAAATTTTCTTAATAAGCATGAAATATTGAATTTTTGCTTATAAATAGGTACGGAGTAGTATGTGTTATGAGGGTCTTACGGATGTCAACCATTTATTTAAAGAGTGTCGAAAAAAAATATTTTTTAATGAACATTTGTCTGATTTTTTTCGATATTTCTTTGACTTTTTTTCAACACGTGTACAAGTGTCGAACACCGACGCAGGGTCACCAGCAAGACACCTAATTCTAAAAGTGTCCGTGCTTTATAGATTAAGCTTAAACTTGTAAACCTGTTATGTGTACATAAATTTAATATACCTGGAAGCAGATTATACCCAAATTGAAACCAATAATAAGGATTGCATTTCTAAACTCAACCTGATAACAGGTTTGGTTTTGTCAAACTAGTTTCCAATCCGGATTTAAAACCAGGATTCTTGTTTGATATTTTGTAAGAAAACATTGGATCAAAAGTTTATCACCAGTAACGTTCAGATACACCATCAGCTTGCCATCAATAAGCAAGAACATTTCAGTTTGCAACCAATCTAACCAATTGACTCTTGTTCTTCAATCTAATATTGCCACTACTAGAATAATAAATGATATTGGTCAACTGAGCAGTACAATCACAACATCTTGGTCCCAAATTCCTTGTTACACCTGTATTTTGTTCAAAACCCAATTTTCAATCAAGCTTTAAAACCTGCTTCAAAACCGGTTATGGTTTGGTTCAAACTCGGTTTTAAACTAAAAGTAAACCAGTTTTGGGGGAATATCTGGCTCAATTTTGAAATCAAGTCCTTATTGGTTGAAATTTCGTTATGGCTTGGTTTTATAAATATCCAAACCATGCACAGTCCTAGGTTACTAGCTTTACTGTTGGAAGAAGGAGGCAGCTGTGGAATGGTGAAAGAAATTTGATAGTTTAAGGAATTGAATAAAAAATGGATATGAAAAAGGATAATGTGGATATCCAACCCGTTAACAAAACCAAATAACCAATATAGAGTTTAAAAGGTAAAACACATAGGTTAAAAATCAATTTTAATAACCAGGTCTTAAATATGGTTTGGATTTGGTTTACTTCACTTCACTAATAAAAACCTGATAGGTTGAATAGGCCTAAAAGCAATGCTTATGCACTACATTCTGGCAGATCGAGCAATTGATTACTATCAGGTAACAACACTTTAGAATTAATCAATTAACAAGAGATTATCCAAATAGAGAAACGATCCAACTTTTCAAAGTTAACTTACCTGATATCTCAAGAAGTTTCAAGCACATGTTTGAGAATCTCCTTCACCATTTTTATGATATCTTCTTCCTTACAAGAGGTTGCGAAATTTACTGACAACAAAATCTCTTTGATGGTTACTCAGTATGCAAAATTAGTTCATATGGTTGTATGAATAGGTTTATAGAAAACTAAAACCTAAAAACATAATATTTGAACCTAGATTCAGTTTCTTACCCCATGCAACAACTGGGAACTCCCATTTCTGTTTAGGGACTGTCATTAAGTATGATACAACCTGCAAAAGTAAATCACATTTTTCCAAAATCAAAAGCTTATATGACATTATTTTGAATATGAAAATAGCTAAGGAAAAGGAATATACAGATTACCAAGATTGACGCAGCAAGGGAGTGAGGAGACCTATAAAGAAATGATGTCTCTTCCTTTTCATAAAGAAGATCCATAATTTCCATGCAAGCTTCAAAGCTAATCAACTCACCAACTTTTGCTACTCCCCTTAGCCCAACCATTCAAAAGCACGAATCATCATCGGTGTTAGACACAATATAAAAACCATTCTTCATCTTAAGAATAGCATACTCACTTGATTTGAATCCAAAGCTCTTGAAGGAACGAAAAGGCTATATTTGATGTGCCAATCTCAAAGCTCAACACCTGAGGAAATCCAAAACAATGTCAAAATCAGATGATATACCTCAGCTGAGTCCACACTTCAATTTATACCTGCATGAAGAGCACCTCCTGCAGATCAAGTACTTCAAATTTGAGAGAAATACAAAACAAAAAGCTTCATGGTATATCAAAACGGAAAACAAAATACAATCCTATATACCATGCAAATATTATGCATTTTATAATTCACAAGAATCTCTATTTGCTGAAATAAAAACAAAATTAACCCAATAGACTTGTTTTCTTACTGCTTCCATGAAATTACGGTTTGTGAAGTGTTGTTCCTTGATTGATTCATCCGCCAAAGACTTCAAACTTGCAACAGAGAGCGGTCGAGAATCATGTATCTAGAAACAAATATCAACAACACAATTACAGTCTCAAATCACAGTGAATTATATAACAAACAGGTGTGAAATCTGAAAAGTAAAAATTGAAACTCCCACTTTGCTTGAAATCCATAGAGAAATAAGCACAAACAGCTGCAAGGTGCTTTCGGTGACAGGTTTCAACAGCCAGTTCAACGAATTCGCGCGTTCTATAAAACTAAGTATCGAAAAATAAGACAATTAATCAGTAACAAAACCTCAACAATGCAACATTCATAGGGAGAGAGAGATTACGCTGGTAATGAGAAAATGAAGCGATCGGCGAAGAAGGAGAATGCTGAGTATTTAACAATGGGGGAAACTTTGAGATGCTATAGTTGGAAGAAAGAGGATTATGAGAAAGTGAAAAGAGTAAGAAGAGAAATGAGATAATGGAAGAATGGTTAGTAGTTACTTGTGATGATTTGATGAGAAACTCAACGGTTTTGAGGCGCTGAGACGAAGATGCCATTGCTTGGACTCTACGTTATGGAGTCACTGAATTTGATCTTTTATGTTTGGTTCTATATAATTGAGTATTTTTTTTTAAGTATTTTCTCTCTGAAACTAAAAAATCATTATTTGATTTTTACATTAAAATTTAAATTTATCTGTTGTATAAATGTATCTATACATTTATTTTATTTTATTCAATTTGTTTTTTTTATTAAATTAATTTATTCAAAATTTATTTTTAGGAAGTTTTTTATAAATAATTATCATTGGAAAAACTCAATTTTTGTGAGTGGTGTTGATAGCAAAAGTGTCTAAGACAAGCCTTATCACTCACTAAGTGTTTAAACAAGCATTATCTTCTTTAGTTCTCTTGTTTGGGTTTCCCTATTAGAATTTTTAGATCACAATTGTAATATTATACGTGTTAGGGTTATTATATAATTAATTAAAGTTGTGGTGGTCTAATTAATATTAAATTTGTGGTTAAAAGCATAAATATCATAAAATATAAGATTAACGTTTAGATACCATAAGTCAATATCTAATTTGATGAGAGGGCAAATTAAAATATTGAAAACTAAGAAATAACTCTAAGGTTATTTATTAGGGGTTATGGTCCCCATTTGTAGACAATGCAAAACAGTTTATCAGAAATTCTCTCTTCATCTCCATCAGAGGAGAATCAAAGAGCCATAGATGAATTCTACAAATTGAAATATCAAATACACACAAACCTTCGGTGATTTCCTTTATTCTCTTATTGAATTATGATATGGGTTTAATAGATACAAGTTGATGGGTTATCGATTCATAAGAATTAGTGTCGCAACCTGAAAAAGGAGATGCGAAAAAATAACCGGCGAGAAAAGAAATGACAGAAGAGTTGCCACCGCGCGTTATTCATCCCAAAGGAGGGAAAGGAAACGCTCGAAGTAAATCTGGAGAAAGGAAAGGAAAAGACAAGGTCTCGCAACCAAATCTTGGGTTCGGGAGTCGATTATGCGAAGGGAAGGTATTAGCACCCCTACGCATCCGTAGTACTCTACGGGATCCACTCTTGTTGTTCTTGTCTAAAGGGTGTGGGTTTATCTAATGTACTATTTACTAAAAGAGGGGGTCAAAAGAAAATGACTCGCACGGATGTCGCATCCACTGCATGCGTATCTCATCTAAATATGAGAATCAGAGTCTTCGTAGCTCGACTACCTATGGGTTAAAGAGGAGTGTGCTCGCTAAGACATCGCGTCTTATGCCTACGTATCTCATCTGGAATGAGAATCAGAGCAAGTCGTAGTTCGGCTACCTACGGGTTAAGGGTTGTGTTTTGGGGTGAACGATGTTACTACGCAATCTACCGGATGCTCGACCTTTGGAGACTTACTCGCCTGTAGCAGAAGGAGTTAACGTGTTCTTAGGAGAAGAAAAATCAATGAGTTGGTTTGTGTTTTAGGAATGCTCATGCAAAAAGGAAGTCCTAGACGAAGGAACAGTGCTACCTTAATTAACATGCAAACGGGAGACTATACGAAGCCTAGCAATCCTATGGGGAGACGATCACACCATACAAAACAAATATGCATAAAGTAAACGCACCAACGAGGGGGCTCAAACATACATGGGTAGGGCTTTAGTCAAGAGGGGTCATATCAACCTCGACAAACAAGCCATGAAAAAGGTAATCAAATGGGCTCTTAACCACTAACATTGAACATCAGGGTGAGCAGATCAAAAGGGTAATGAGGATAAGACCTCATAGCTCTTAACCCTGGACAAGGTGAGCTCATGACAAAAAGTGGGGATTCAGGAAGATGGAACCCTCTCCACTGACTGACCGGACAAAAGATCTTGGGTTTTTGTTCTGAAGCATCGACACGTAGTGTGATCTTAAAGAACGACGCACTGAATAACGGGGGATTGATTACTAATCCCTTTTATCCGTCAATTGCCTCTTCAGGGAGGTCTTTAGCACTGATGCCTCTTCTTGGAGGTCTTTGGGTACAAAAGTAAACAAACAAAAGAAAATATTGCCTCCTATCGAGGTCTTCAAGATCAACGTTTGACTGATGAATAGACCCCATTTGAACATGTTGGAAGTATCTCAAGCCATTCCCTTGTGTTGACTGATCACCCAGATAGGACCCACAAAGTGTCTTCGATGATATTCAAGCTTCTTGGATCTAATTCCTATTGACATGATGAAATGCAATATGAAATGATATATGACCTAAAAATGAATGCATGAATGATGGGGGCAAATTTTGAGGTATTACAGCTGCCCCTATTCAATCAACTGGAGACCCGAAAAGAAGATAGCAGCGACTTTCACACTTTCGAGGTATCAAGGGATTGAATACAATAAAAGCCCGAAATTTTGCACTGAAGTGAAGTGAAGTAACAATGCCTGTCAGAATCGGCAAAGAGGTGGTCTTGAAAGAAGAATCCGTCTGGTACGGTGAGAGTCAGTCTGAATACCGAAAAAGAATGTTAACTTGGATACCAAAATAAATGGTAACATAGAAATAACCATGGCCTGAATGCCGCTCATCAGTCTGAATACTGGAAATGACTTCGATCTGAACATCGGAAGATATGAGATTATTAATATCGGTCTGAACACCGAGAGGCTGGCCTGAATGCCACAAGTTGCGTCGACCTGAATGTCGGAAACTTCTTCGATCTGAACATCGAAAAACTGGCCTGAAAGCCACTTCGATCTGAATATCGGAAAATTGGCCTGAATGCCACTTCGATCTGAATATCGGAAAATTGGCCTGAATGCCACAAGTTGCATTGACCTGAACGTCGGAAACTTCTTCGATCTGAACATCAGAAAACTGGCCTGAACGCCACTTCGGTCTGAATACCGGAAACTGGCCTGAATGCCACAAGTTGCATCGACCTGAATGTCGGAAACTTCTTCGATCTGAACATCGGAAAATTGGCCTGAGCGCCACTTCGGTCTGAATACCAGAAAAACTTCATGCCTGTCAGCATCGGCAGAAATAGGGAAAGATAATAGAGGCGGCGCATGGGCCAATAAAGATAAGTCATGAACAATCTTCAGTCTGAGTACTGGAAGCAACTTCTGGCTTATCACTTGGGATACCGAGAATGTTTTATGCTTACATGCGTATGTTTGAATTTTTCAATGGCGTAATGCTCCATGAAAATGGAAATGCTACGCGATTTGGGAGGATGCAATGCAATATGATTCTACATGCAGGGATGCGAAATGCTGGGTAGAATGTCAAGCTGAGGCAAGGGAATTTGCTGGGGAAATGATCACCATCTTCTGGACCCTGACAAGGCTGTTGGAGGTGCACAGCGCAAAGAACTCTATGGGGAAATGACCCGCCACACGGTGTTCTAGCAATGACGAAATACCGAGACTCTGACTAGGGAGAGAACGGCACTGAAAACCTACTGTTGGGGAAAGCGATAGTGGTTCTGGCAACCATAATCTGCGAGAGAGACGACTTAGCAGGGGAAGCAAACACCGATATGGTACCAAGATTCTTCTTCAAGGAAAGAGACCATGGATCTGGCGTCGAGATCATCGATCTGGCATCGAACCCTGAGGAGCAGCCGTTTCTGCTGGGAAGATACATTCTGGCACTGTCAACTCCGCTGGGGATATATAGTCTGGCACTGTCAACTCTACTGGGGAGTGTATATTCTGAAATAACCGCTTGGGGGAGGTACAGCAGTGAGAGCCTACTGGGGATCAAAGAATCCAATGCTCTGATCAGCTCTGCAGGGATAAGATACCAGCTTCGACTGTTGGGGGAAAACATTCGCGATCATCGGCGGGGAACCTTAAGGAAATGCTCCGAGGGTACCTGTTCTAAATGGACGATCTAAACCACTTAACATTTACAACAATTTTAAATGTTTATTAAGCATGTACCTATAAAGCTCTTATGTTTCATGATGCAATGTTTATAAAAAATTCGGACGTCATTTTTGCAAACAAAATAGTAAAATGAAAATGAAAACAGAGATATACTGAATAACATGATTTTATTGATTGAATGGCCTCTGAATAGGCATTTACACCAGGAAGCAATCCCTGGAAAGAGGTAATCGCACAAAAGATAAAAACAGAAATTAATCTAATGGCAATGTGAAAAGGATTTCTATTGGGTTCCAATTCTGCTATGACTTGCTCGTCTTCAAGATCCTCCAGATGATCAGCTTTCTGAAACGAGTGATTGGACTGTTTCCTATCCTTCAAAAGTTTCCATTCATTGACACGAGATGAGATTCATAACTACTCAGAACGCAGTAATTCGTTTAATCCCTAACTTTTGCCTGGATCGCCCTTTTCGGGTTTTCAATCTACCGGGATACCCATTTTGCCTAAGTTGCCTTTTCAGGTTTTCAACTTACCGGGTGTACGATCTTTTCATTTTTAATCCCAAATTTTTGCCCGAACCTTTTCATTTTCTTGGTTCGTCGGGATGCCCATTTTTGCCTGGACTATTCTTTTTACTGTCCAGCGGGTCTATTTTATGCGAAGTATTTTTTAACTGCGTCTGAGTTCACAGGGGAAGTGAAGTTTTCACCATCCATAGTTGCAAGCATTAAGGCCCCACCATCAAAAACCTTGGTGACAATATACGGTCCATCATAGTTAGGAGTCCACTTGCCCCTGTGATCTGTCTGAGGAGGAAGGATCCTTTTCAACACCAAATCTCCGACCTGGAAGCATCGAGGATGCACTTTCTGATCAAAGGCTCTCTTCATCCGACTCTGATACAACTGCCCATGACAAATGGCTGCCATTCGCTTCTCTTTGATAAGACTCAACTCATTGAACCTTGTCCAAATCCATTCAGCTTCGTCTAACTTGACATCCAACAGGACTCTTAGAGAAGGAATCTCCACTTCAACAGGTAGGACTGCTTCCATACCATACACAAGGGAGTAATGGGTTGCCCCGGTCGATGTACGTACTGAAGTACGGTACCCATGCAAGGCGAAGGGTAGCATCTCATGCCAATCTCTGTACGTAACGACCATCTTCTGCACAATCTTCTTTATGTTCTTATTGAAGGAGAATTGCGGTCCAAAACGCAGCGGAAATTAAAATTTTCTCCTTTAGAGATCCTTACGAATGGTCATGATCAGTGATAGAATATTTACCTCTTGTGACGATTGAAAACTTTGGTGCAGATCTCTTGTGACGATCAAAACCTTTGATGCAGATCCACGAAGCGATCACGAACGTTGAACGATGACAACGTCTCTACTCAGTCCACACGAACGGGTTCCTTCAATCTCAGTGCTAGCTGGTACGAATGAAGGCTTTGAGTGAGAGAGAGAGAGTGAGAGAAAACGAAAATAATGCAACCGCGTTGAATGCTTCTGCACAAGGGTTCTATTTATAGAACCACTTGTGTGGGCTTCAAGCTAAAAAGCCCACTTAAGTGTATTTTGGCCCATATCTTATAATATGCCCAAAATCACTTAAGCCCATGGTACCTTACCATATTTCGTATTCTACTCAAGTACACCGTACCTTACGATGTTCTATAATTCACTTAAGGGCACCGTACCTTACGGTATTCCTTAGTTACTCTATCTCTCATCAATCCGTCCTTTGTGTGTGACCCTGTAGGTTTTCATGACGTTGGCAATTATATTAAATCACGCATTTAACATAATAAACAGTGAGCGGTATCTAGCAACACATCACTGCTACCCAAGACACGAAAATGTCATGTGATCTGACAAAACCTTCTGTGATAATAATTATGTGTATAATTACCCTTTTGCCCTTATGTCTATATTGAACACAAGGCATAGACCGTGTCATCCTTGTCTAGTTCAATATTGGGCCCATAGACATTTATCCTGTTATGTAGGATGGGCAAATTCCATCTAGGTCACTCATGTCCCTCAGCATGCTTTGTGGAGTACCCATCAACTGTCTTTATGGTTATCCAGTTACGGACAACGTTGGATCAGCAATAAAGCACTCGACTCTACATCTAGGATCCATAGTGGTTTCAGGTCGAAGAGTGATATACACTATTATCACCATGAGAATAACTTATGACACTTTGCATAACTTTCTATATAGTATTCTCATAGCGGGTCAATCCGGTATAAATATTACTCCTAATATTCATACCTATGTTTAAGACTTGATAACTCTTTATCCATGATCCATGAGATGTGATCATCAATCTACAAACATAATAGTCTCAATGCTTTAATGTTATCCCACTTCACACTAAAGCTCGACTACGGATACTTTAAGAATAGTGTCCTTATGTTTAATGTGTTCTCATGATTAAGTCACACTTAATACATTAAACGGACTATCTGTTCTAGGGACTTTATTAATCAACCATAATAAAGAAAATGCCTTTTATTATTAATAAATAATTCGATACAAGTACCAAAAAGTATTGGCCTCTAGGGCTTACACCAACACTTATTTGCCGCCTCAACAACACCGTTCATCTTAGGGCGGTAAGGGGAAGAATTGTGATGCTGAATGTTGAAGTTCTGGCACAACTCCTTCATCATTTTGTTGTTGAGATTAGAACCATTATCAATAATGATTCTTTCGGGAATCCCATAACGACAAATGATTTCTTTCTTAATGAATCGGGCAACCACGTGTCTGGTGACATTCGCGAATGATGCTGCTTCGACCCACTTGGTGAAATAGTCGATGGCAACAAGGATGAAGCGATGCCCATTGGAGGCGGTCGGCTCAATCTTTCCAATCATATTGATGCCCCACATAGCAAAAGGCCAAGGCGAAGACATCACATTCAAAGGATTTGGCGGCACATGTACCTTATCAGCATAAATCTGGCATTTATGACACTTCCGAGCATATTTGAAACAATCAGATTCCATGGTCATCCAGTAATAACCTGCTCTCAACAATTTCTTAGCCATTGCATGTCCGCCGGCATGAGTACCGAAGGAGCCTTCATGAACTTCCTGCATTAACATGTCCGCTTCGTGTCTATCCACGCATCTGAGCAAAACCATGTCGAAGTTCCTCTTATACAGCACATCGTCTTTGTTCAAGAAGAAACTGCCTGCCAATCTTCTCAAAGTCTTTCTATCATTGTTGGATGCCCCTGTAGGGTACTCTTGATTCTTCAGAAAGCACTTGATGTCGTGATACCAGGGCTTGTCGTCAACTACCAGTTCAGCAGCAAACACATATGCGGCCATGTCGAGGCGCATCACATCGATCCTGGGAGCGTGGTTCCACTGAATCACGTTGATCATGGAGGATAGAGTGGCAAGAGCATCTGCCATCTGGTTCTCATCACGAGGTATGTGATACAGCTTTACTGTTGTGAAGAAAGTCAATAGTCTTCTCGTGTAATCTCTGTAAGGGACCAGATTGGGCTGAAGGGTGTTCCAATCACCATTCACTTGATTGATCACTAGAGCTGAATCTCTGAAGATGTCCAGAGTCTTGATTCTCAAATCAATGGCTTGCTCAATACCCAAGATACAGGCTTCATACTCAACTTCATTATTTGTGCACTCAAAAATCAGACGAGCGGTGAAAGGCATGTGGGCACCTTTCGGAGTAGTAATGACAGCACCAATTCCACTTCCTCTGGCGTTGACGGCCCCATCAAACAACAAAGTCCACTTTTCGTCTGGATCAGGTCCCTCCTTAACAATTGGCTCTTCACAGTCTTTCATCTTGAGGAACATGATGTCTTCATCTGGAAAATCAAACTTCATCGGCTCATAATCATCAATCGGCTGCTGAGCAAGATAGTCTGACATAATACTCCCTTTGATGGCTTTCTGGGATGTATACTGGATATCATACTCTGTCAGTACCATTTGCCTACGAGCAACCCTTCCGATGAGAGCTGGCTTCTCGAATATGTATTTGACTGGATCCATCTTGGAGATTAGTAAGGTTGTGTGAGACAGCATGTATTGTCTCAAACGCTTAGCAGCCCATGCAAGTGCACAACATGTCTTTTCAAGCATCGAGTATCTCGACTCGCAATCTATGAATTTCTTACTCAGGTAATAGATGGCATGCTCTTTCCTACCTGTCTCGTCGTGTTGACCGAGAATACAACCCATAGAATTGTCGAGTACTGTCAAATACATAATCAGCGGTCTCCCTGGGACCAGAGGCACAAGGATAGGAGGATTCTGCAAATACTCTTTTATTTTCTCGAAAGCCTTTTGACAATCTTCATTCCACCTGATAGCCTGATCTTTCCTCAACAACTTGAATATTGGCTCACACGTGGCTGTTAGGTGAGAGATGAACCTTACAATGTAGTTCAACCTCCCTAAGAAACCACGAACTTGTTTCTCTGTTCTTGGCTCAGGCATGTCCTGTATTGCTTTCACTTTGGCCGGATCTACCTCAATCCCCTTTTCACTAACAATAAAACCCAGCAGTTTCCCAGATCTCACCCCGAAAGTACACTTGTTCGGATTAAGCCTCAGCTTGAATTTCCTCAAACGCTCAAACAGTTTTTGCAGATTCACCAAATGTTCTTCTTCTGTCTGAGATTTGGCAATCATATCATCAACATAAACCTCGATTTCATGATGAATCATATCATGGAACAGAGTCACCATCGCTCGTTGATATGTTGCTCCGGCATTTTTCAGACCAAACGGCATCACCTTGTAGCAGAAGGTGCCCCATGGGGTTATGAATGTTGTCTTCTCCATGTCTTCTGGTGCCATCTTAATTTGATTATAGCCAGAAAAGCCATCCATGAAGGAGAATACCGAGAACTGAGCTGTGTTATCCACCAAAACGTCGATGTGAGGTAATGGGAAATCATCTTTAGGACTAGCTCTGTTCAGATCCCGGTAGTCAACACACATCCGTACCTTTCCATCCTTCTTAGGTACTGGAACGATATTTGCAACCCATGGCGGATAATTTGTGACTGCTAGAAACCCTACATCCAACTGTTTTTTCACTTCTTCCTTTATCTTGACAGCCATCTCTGGTCTTGTTCTTCTGAGCTTCTGCTTGACCGGAGGACAACCTTCTTTGAGAGGAAAACGGTGTACCACAATATCTGTGTCAAGCCCTGGCATGTCCTAATAAGACCAAGCGAAGATGTCAACATATTCTTGCAGCAATTCAATCAGCCCTTTCTTCACATTATCTTCCAAAGCAACCCCTATCTTGATTTCTCTCTTGGCGTCCTCGGTGCCGAGATTAATCACTTCAACAGACTCTTGATGCGGTTGAATGACCTTTTCCTCCTGTTTTAATAACCTGGTAAGTTCTTCAGGGAGTTCACAGTCTTCATCACCCTCTTCTTCAGCTTGAAAGATTGGATTTTCAAAGTCGAAGCGAGCCATAGCAGAACCGTTATCAATAGGATCCGGTGACATGCATCTGTATGAGTGATGGTATATGCTTATGAATGTGAACAAGAAGTGGAAACTAAACAAAACATTGCCAAATATATATTTTTTAAAACTGCAAAAATAGAAAGACAGTGAACAAAATATTTGAATGCAAAAAGACGTCCTTTATTTATGATAAAAAATGCACGTATCCACATAGATGAGCCATACAATGAGTCATTACGCCCTTGGCAGAACGTAAGACTTGGATATGCATGAATAAACAAAGAAAATTACTCCTTCAGAAAAGTGACTTGGACAATCTCCTCAGAAGACCAATTGTTGATGACTTCACCCGGGATCCTCGGACGCACCCAGTTATCGATGTCGCAATCACTATCCCCATCTTCATCGTTGACCGCAGAGACCAATTTGGCTTCTCCTTCAACCATGTTAACATTCGCACTACCATGCTGTGGCATGGGATTGTTGACGACATTCGGAGCCGGTGCAAGGTCGATGGCCTTTGAATCTATGAGGTCCTGAACTACGTGCTTAAAAGCTTTGCAGTTCTCAATATCGTGGCCAGGTGCCCCAGAATGGAAGCTACACCTAGCGTTGACGTCGTAACCCACCGGAAGCCTACCAACAGGAGGAGCCAGAGTGCGTAACTGCACAAGTTGTAGTTATTGAAGACTAGAAAGCAACTGAGCGTACGACATTGGGAGAGTGTCGAAACGCCGGTCCATCGTACTTGGCCTCTGTTGATAAGCGGGTCTGTTACCCGGTTGTTGTGGTTGGTACTGAGCTGGTTGACGTTGGGGCTGTTGTTGTTGTAGTGGTGCTGCAGCTGGAATGGTCACAGCCGCAACATACAGTTGCTGATGATAGTTCTGAAAGTTATTCCTCCGGTTATCCCTGTTCTGATAAGAAGATATGGCACTTGCATCCCCTTCTCTCCTCTTCTGTCCCTAGATGAACGACTTCTTCACCCCTGATGAAGATCCACCTCCACTCTGGGTCTTGTATGTCTTCAGGTAATTCTCCACCCTCTCTCCGATAGAGACTACATCAGCAAAGTTGGAGGCATTGTAACCCACCAGGCGCTCCAAGTAAGGTCCGGGCAGAGTGTTCATGAACATGTTAGCCATTTCCTTTTCCAACATAGGAGGTTGAACACGGGAGGCTGTTTCTCTCCAGCGTTGAGCATATTCCCTGAAGCACTCATTGCTTTTAAGAGACAGATTCTCAAGTTGAGTTCTGTCCGGAGCCATGTCTGCATTATACTGATACTACTTCACGAAAGCCTCCGCCAAATCCCTCCAGCAGCGGATGTGGGCTCTGTCCAGCCTCATGTACCATTCCAGGGATGCCCCAGCTAGGCTATCCTGGAAAAAGTACATAAGCAACTTTTCATCGTCAGAGTATGCAACCATCTTTCGAAAGTAGGCTTGCACATGGGTCTTCGGGCAAGAGTTGCCACTGTATTTGTCAAATATCGGGACCTTGAATTTCGGTGGCACCCTTACGCCTGAGACCAATCCCAAGTCAGCAACGTCTACTCCCAGAGGATTTTGTCCTTCCACTGCCTTCAACCTCTCTTCCAGTCTTCGAAACATAGGGTCCATACCATGACCCATACCAAAGTCCTCCTGAAGCAAGGGGAACTGATCCTCCTGATCATCATGGACGGGTTGCTGACCGGAGTTGACAAGTAGGATCGGAGTAGGCCCCGGTCCACTGGGTTCATTAACCTCTCCAGCTGGAGGATCAGTCAACGTCTCTGGTTGAGTAGTGGCGGGATTCCTCTGCATCATCTGCCTGAGCTCTTGCTGTCCCTGAGCCACCCCTCGAACCACATCCATAAACTGGTTCATGCGGATCTTCATCTCGGCGAACTCTGCTTGTAGGCTTTCCATTACTCTCTGGTGGTTTCTACGAGTACCGTACCGGTGAATGCCTGAGTCAGCTATCCTGCTAGTGGAACACCAAACAAACTGAGAACACTGCGGCGGTACCTGTTATGTAAGACATGCTAATGAATATGCAAATGCAATGACATGTTTATCAATTCCAAAAGGTATTCTACCCCCTTGATTCCAGTCTCACATTTGATCAACAGTGTAAGAAGAAAAACCCCGACTAGAATCAAGAAGAAGATATGAACCCCTGGGAATAGATAAACATGTGTTGAATGATATGAATGCAAGATGATGTGATGTAATGCAGTGATATGGGAATCAAGGTTTCTGTATCTGCTTGAATATCTGTCGGGTTGCACTATCTGAAGAGAAACCCACTAAAGAATATAATACAAGATCAAAGCTCTGCTCCAGAAAACCGGGTTGGTAGGAGGTTAAGGTTTCCTGAATTTAGCCCGCCCCTCACTGGTAGGTTCTAAGAACAGAAGTTTGTCAACTTCGGCCCTTCGGTCGAGAATAATACGTTTACCACTAAAGGTTTGGCATTATTACGGGATAAAAGACCTCCGCTGACTCCCCTCAACAGGACATCCTAATAGCAAGTTCCCAGTCTCGGGGTCCTCGGATTGATCAGCGAGAATGCGCCCACCAAAGCTAACATAATCACGTCTCGGAGGAGAGGCCTCGACTGAGTTCTCGGGAAATGGTCACCAGAGTCGACGATTTCTAGAGGAACATCTGCTGTTATGGAACACCCATAGGACAGAATATATCCAAAAGAAACCTCGTCTGGATGTGGGTCTTCATGAACGACTTAACGTAGCAACACGCCATGCAAGCCTCATGACTATCCACTCTAAAACCTGTGTGTACACTCAAGCCTGGGTAATGGGCTTATCTCTCATAGAACACCCCATCCCAACAAACAAACAAACCAACAACAGAGCCAACAGATACAACAATGATATGTACACAATGCAATGAAGCAGGTAAATGCTGAAAAATAAATAACTGTACAAAAGAATGAACACCCAATAAACAAACAACCGACAAAAGCTAGGAGGGACTCGCTCAGGGAAACCAGGGTCCCCAGCAGAGTCGCCAGCTGTCGCAACCTGAAAAAGGAGATGCGAAAAAACAACCGGCGAGAAAAGAAATGACAGAAGAGTCGCCACCGCGCGTTATTCATCCCAAAGGAGGGAAAGGAAACGCTCGAAGTAAACCTGGAGAAAGGAAAGGAAAAGACAAGGTCTCGCAACCAAATCTTGGGTTTGAGAGTCGATTATGCGAAGGGAAGGTATTAGCACCCCTACGCATCCGTAGTACTCTACGGGAAAGGGTGTGGGTTTATCTAATGTACTATTTACTAAAAGAGGGGGTCAAAAGAAAATGACTCGCACGGATGTCGCATCCACTACATACGTATCTCATCTGAATATGAGAATCAGAGTCTTCGTAGCTCGGCTAACTATGGGTTAAAGAGGAGTGTGCTCTCTAAGACATCGCGTCTTATGTCTATGTATCTCATCTGGAATGAGAATCAGAGCAAGCCGTAGTTCGGCTACCTACGGGTTAAGGGTTGTGTTTTGGGGTGAACGACGTTACTACGCAATCTACCGGATGCTCGACCTTTGGAGACTTACTCGCCTGTAGCAGAAGGAGTTAACGTGTTCTTAGGAGAAGAAAAATCAATGAGTTGGTTTGTGTTTTAGGAATGCTCATGCAAAAAGGAAGTCCTAGACGAAGGAACAATGCTACCTTAATTAACATGCAAACGGGAGACTATACGAAGCCTAGCAATCCTATGGGGAGACGATCACACCATACAAAACAAATATGCATAAAGTAAACGCACCAATGAGGGGGCTCAAACATACATGGGTAGGGCTTTAGTCAATAGGGGTCATATCAACCTCGACAAACAAGCCATGAAAAAGGTAATCAAATGGGCTCTTAACCACTGACATTGAACATCAGGGTGAGCAGATCAAAAGGGTAATGAGGATAAGACCTCATAGCTCTTAACCCTGGACAGGGTGAGCTCATGACAAAAAGTGGGGATTCAGGAAGGTGGAACCCTCTCCACTGACTGACCGGACAAAAGATCTTGGGCTTTTGTTCTGAAGCATCGACACGTAGTGTGATCTTAAAGAATGACGCACTGAATAACGGGGGATTGATTACTAATCCTTTTTATCCGTCAATTGCCTCTTCAGGGAGGTCTTTAGCACTGATGCCTCTTCTTGGAGGTCTTTGGGCACAAAAGTAAACAAACAAAAGAAAACATTGCCTCCTATCGAGGTCTTTCAGCTAAGAAAGCGGTAAAATGCGGGAAAGATGTGTAACACCTCAAAATTTGCCCTCCTCTTCTTGGGACTAGTTTAGCATATTGCATTTCATTTTTAGGGCATTAGACATTGCATTTTGCATATCATATGAAAATAAGAAAGTCATCCTCCAAAGTCTTTTCAGAAGATGGAGAGGTTACATGATTCAAGCCTGAGGGTTTTCATGGATTGATGATCAACCATTTGAGGGTTTGCACTTCAGTCAGGGTTACTTGATTCCTCAAAGGTCTTGAACATTATCTTGGTTGCAAGGGTATATCACCATCATCATGGTTCTATCATCATCCAGGGTTTCATGATTATCAATTTCCTTTGGATTAGGGTTTTGACCTCTGGTCAACCCTAATCAATGGCAGTTTTCCAGCTAGGGTTTCTCAAGGAGATGAGGTATTTTTATGGGATAAGTATCACATGAGTATTATATTGAGCTTACATGAGCTAGGGTTTCATTTCTGAGCATTTTTCTCAAGTGGTAGAGGCTCAAGCTGATCAGGGCATGTCAAGGTCATCTGTGGACCAAACAAGTCAACTGTGCAGTCAACTGAGGGCTATGAGGTGGGGAAATGAGTTTCAACACCTCAATCATGTTCAAGAAAGGTTCATTTTTCATTTCAAACATCTATCTTGAAGAATTTGAAGTCAGGGCAAAAGTTTCCAAAAATGGAAAGTGACTTGTAATTGAAAGTTTCCAAAGATGGCAAGTTTTTGGTCCACATTCAACTTGACTTTTCAACATCAAAGAAGCTTCAAATGGATTTTTGGTGAACATGAAATTTGAAGATCTTTCTCTCCCCTTTTCAAAAAGTCCTATTTCATGATCATCTGATGATTGGTTGGGAAGTTATGGCCAAATGATCACAAAGTGTACATGGAAGTTCAACATGGCATAACTTTTGATTCAAAACTCCAAATTGGTCCACTCTTTTTGCAAAATGCTTGTCTTGATCAATACTTTCCAAATGAATCATTGCATTGCATGAAAGAAGCTCATGTGATCATGTGTTCATTCATGTACATTTTGGAGGGAAATTCAAAAATTCAAATTTGGTTGATGCTACAAACAAAATACCACTTCCATTATGTTTATTAGATGATTTTAAGTGGATTTGCACCTCAACATGGCATTGTTCACGTATGGATTGTACATGCTACCTCACACTTGCCATTTTTGCAAAACACCTCTCATTTCACTAATTTCAATTAACCATTGTCTAATTTTGATTACAGCATGATTAACACATCATATATAAGCCTAATCATAACAGAATTTGCCATAACAACAATTCTAGATCTCAAATTTTCATTTTCCCTCCAATTTTCTCTCTCTTTGATTTTCATTTTTGTCCACACAAGCCTTCAATCTCTTGGCATATTCATAATCCTTGTGCAATTCTGAGCAAGATCCAAACATTATTCGTGACAATTGAGCAAGATTTGGAGCTATTCAAGTGCATGAACATGGAGATGGAAGTTTGAAATTAAGCTGGATCCAAGTGGTTTCAAGTGGTGATTCTTGCACAAAGCTTCTAGTCAAGCATAGTGGAGGAGATCTGGAGATTCTGAAGGCTTAAGGACACGATTTCATTGAACTTCATCTCAGGTGAGTTGAAAATCGATTCTCATATTTAGATGTTTTATGTTCATAAACCTGTAGATCTTGCTTAGGTGATCACACTGATATGTTCTGTTTTGAAAACGGATGAAAAATGAAGAAGATATGATGATTTAAAGTTTTTATACCATAAATGTTTTTGCTCGATCAGATTAATCCATGAGGTTTTAGAATGTTTTGATTGCATATTTGAATTCTACGTTGAGAGATATTTCGAATGGTATAGGCCTCGCTGATTTCTGGAAAAAATCCACGGCGACGCTCCGCCTGGCTGGCCGGAGAAGACGGTTGAAACAACCGTCCGCCGTCGCCTGGTTAATGCTAGGGTTTGTGGTCCAAACACGGCGTTTTGTTCAAGCGCTCCTGGACTTGCCTTGCGCGGGTTCGATTCTCTGCCATGTGTTTTGTGAATTTAATTTGAGCGCTCATTTTGGACCTTGTATGCGCGCGCTCGATTCCTGGCCATGGCGCTTTGTGAATTTATTTTGATTTCTTTTGTTAACTTTGCCAACCTGATACGCCTAAGTTCGATTCCTGGCAATGTGTTTTGTGAATTTATTTTTTGAGCGCTCCTTTGACCTAGCTAGCGCGTGTTCGAACCTGGCATGTGATCATTTCTGGATTTTTATTCAAACATTATTTTCCCTCCATTTCATTTAATGTTCCATATTATTTCATTTTTATTCTTCAACTTCAAAAAAATCACTAAAAATAGTAGATTAATCCAAATTGATCCAAACTTTTTTTCACATGCTTGTGTTAATGTCTATTTTTTTATATGTTATTTTCATGAATTGTTTGATTCTGGTTTTTTAATTGTGAATTGTTGTTTGAACCATGTGCCAAATTGACATGCTACATTCATTTGTTTGTGAAATGCTCATGGTTAATCCAATTGGCTTGAAATTTGGCATGCTTGATCCTCTCTCATGATGTGATTTTTGAGTTTTGATTTTGAATTTTTATCATATGCCATCACTGTTTTGGACACATGAACATATGGTGTGACAATTTGTGTCACATATTTGATGTTGCATTTGTGCATTTTCATTTACATATCATTGTAGCTCTTCTGGAGTTGAGTTTTTGTATGATGTTCATTCTTAACATGATAAGCTTGTATAAAAAATTTCATAGCCATTGGATGCTTTTCTGTTTTAATTTGGATTTTATAATTTGATTGTCCACTTTGTGCACCTTTGCTTGCCTTTGCTTCACATTGATCATTTGGTGCCTTTGCTTTATGAATTGGTCTTGGTCCTTTTGAGGACTCTTTCTTGATTGATTGAATATGTGTTGTGCAAAGTATTGACTTCTGTTTTCGTCATTTGACTTGCCTTTGACCCTAGTCTTTGTACTAGTGGTTTGTACTCACCAATTGTGTTTTGTGTTTCAGGTATTTAGCACTAATGGTTGGTGTGGTCTCATTACTTGAGATGCCAATTGCTTTGATTACTAACTCTTGTTGTCTTGTAGGTCAATTGATATGGGGAACTCACTTAAGTGCTTGCACTTATGACTTGCATTGTGTAGATATTGGATAGTTTTACTGTGTGTTTTCTGATTGGTTGTCTGAGATACTAAA
Organism: Lathyrus oleraceus; assembly: GCF_024323335.1. NCBI lineage: Eukaryota > Viridiplantae > Streptophyta > Magnoliopsida > Fabales > Fabaceae > Lathyrus > Lathyrus oleraceus. Next base: position 262,915,643 of record NC_066584.1, read on the forward strand.
TGGTTAGCTTTTGTACAGGTACATTAGTCGCTTGCTAGCTCTTGCTTGAGATTTGCTTTGGATTGTGGTTGATACACCACTGAGGTAGTTTAGCCTTCTTACTCCATGTAGTCTGGAAGTCCTGTCACCTTTTTGGTAGGCATTTTGGCTGAAGTCCTCCTTATGAGGCTCTGATTGTGTTTGTTTACATTTGTGCCAGAGACCTCCAAGTGAGGCATGTTACTTGATAAGACCTCAAGATGAGGCAATGGACAGATAAAAGGGATTAGCAATCAATCCCCTGTTATTCAGTGAGTCGTTCATTATGCTCGCACTACGTGCTGATGCTCTTGAACAATGTACCCAAGATCTTTGTACAGAGTCAGTCAAGTGGAATAGGGTCCCTCTTTCTGGACCCCCACGCTTTCTTTGATTTGAGCTCACCCAGGCCAGGGTTAAGAGCATGAGGTCTAATCCTCATTACCATATTTGATCAGCTTCACCCTAACTCTCAATGTTAGTGGTTAAGAGCTTCATCACACCCCTACAGTTTTAGCTTGTTTGTTGAGGTTGATATGACCCCTCTTGACTAAAGCCCAACCATTTGTCTGAGCCTCTTGTATGTATATAGTTGTTGGTGTAAGCCCTAGAGGCCAATACTTTTGGTACTTGTATCGAATTATTTAAAAGGCATTTTCTTTATTATGGTTGATTAATAAAGTCCCTAGAATAGATAGTCCGTTTAATGTATTAAGTGTGACTTAATCATGAGAACACATTAAACATAAGGGCACTATTCTTAAAGTATCCGTAGTCGAGCTTTAGTGTGAAGTGGGATAACATTAAAGCATTAAGACTATTATGTTTGTAGACTGATGATCACATCTCATGGATCATGGATAAAGAGTTATCAAGTCTTAAACATAGGTATGAATATTAGGAGTAATATTTATACCGGATTGACCCGCTATGAGAATACTATATAGAAAGTTATGCAAAGTGTCATAAGTTATTCTCATGGTGATAATAGTGTATACCACTCTTCGACCTGAAACCACTATGGATCCTAGATGTAGAGTTGAGTGCCTTATTACTGATCCAACGTTATCCGTAACTGGATGACCATAAAGACAGTTGATGAGTACTCCACAAAGCATGCTGAGGGACATGAGTGTCCTAGATGGAATTTGCCAATCCTGCGTAACAGGATAAATGTCTATGGGCCCAATATTGAACTGGACAAGGGTGACACGGTCTATACCTTGTGTTCAATATAGACATAAGGGCAAAGGGGTAATTATACACATAATTATTATCACAGGAGGTTTTGTCAGATCACATGACATTTTCGTGACTTGGGTAGCAGTGATGTGTTGCTAGATACCGCTAACTGTTTATTATGTTAAATGCGTGATTTAATATAATTGCCAACGTCGCGAAAACCTATAGGGTCACACACGAAGGACGGATTGATGAGAGATAGAATAATTAAGGAACATCGTAAGGTACGGTGCACTTAAGTGGAATACGAAATATGGTAAGGTACCAAATACTTAAGTGATTTTGGCATATTATGAGATATGGGCCAAAATGCACTTAAGTGGGCTTTTTGGCTTGAAGCCCACACAAGTGGTTCTATAAATAGAACCCCTTGGGTAGAAGCATTGTCACTCCAGTAACTCACTGAGATAGACAACACAACTGAAGAGTTGGAATTTCGTATCTCTCTCACTCAAAGCCTTCATTCATAACAGCTAGCACTGCGATTGAAGGAATCCGTTCGTGTGGACTGAGTAGAGACGTTGTCATCGTTCAACGTTCGTGATCGCCCCGTGGATCTGTATCAAAGGTTTTGATCATTATCAGAGATCTGCACCAAAGGTTTGAATCGCCACAAGAGGTAACGATTCTATCACTGATCATGCCCATTCGTAAGGATCACTAAATGGAGAAAATTTTAAATTCCGCTGCGCCTTGGATGGCTATTCTCCATTAGTGGTATCAGAGCCACTTACGAAACCATGAATCTGATAACTGTTTTTGTTCTGTAATAATATGATTAAAGACAAAATGAATCAAAGGTTAAATTGAGATCGATCAAGTTACATATATGTGATATATGTAATCCTGATGCAAAATACATTATATATGATATAGTGTTCTCGTTTCGTTCATTCAAACCCTCAGTGATTGTTTTCCTTTGAGCGATCAATGGTCGTTTGCTTCTTGATCCGACATTAGTATGGTGAAGCAATGACGTGTTGATCAATCATACTGAATTAACAATCGAGATGTGTTTGACGGTCTGAAATTGGTGCATCAGGGTTAGTGACGACACAAGGGTTGTGTTGTCAGAGAGTTATGCGATTGGGGTTTGACTGCACAAGAGTTGTGCGTTCTAAACACTTTTCCGAACAATGTTAATCGGTTAACGTGTATGGTTAACCGGTTAACGCAATACGAAATAATTTTTTTTTAATTTTGGAACAGTGTTAACCGGTTAACGCATTTGGTTAACCGGTTAACGCAAGGCGAAAAACAGTTTTCCAAGAATTTTTCAACAGTGTTAACCGGTTAACGCATATGGTTAACCGGTTAACGCAAGGCAGAAAAGAGTTTTCTAAAAGATTTCAAAACAGTGTTAACCGGTTAACGCATATGGTTAACCGGTTAACGCAAGAAAATTTTCACCCATTCGGCTAACTCAGTGCTTTAAAAGTGTCAAGTGTTGATACGAAAAGCGACATCGATTTTAAATGAATTGTTCATTAAAATGTGATGATCGATCGTCGAAATTTAATTTGATTTTAATTAATTAAAGGAATTAATAATAATAATAATAAAGTGTTTATTATTGTCTTGTGGTGATCGGTTATGGCCTTAGTTTTCCTTTGTTTTGTTTTAGGTTTTTAAAATACGACCTGCGTGTCGTGCCTCTCTCTTAATCTCCCAAATGTAACTTCTTTTCTCATCTCACTCCCTCGTATGTAAAACGAGTTTCTTTCATGTAATGTAATGATATGAAGAAAGCAAAGAAGTCAGTGCCAAAGGAGGACAACCTTGAAGATCTTGCTTGGAGAAGCTTAGATCGTTGTAGGTTAGCTTAGGTTCTCTCATTGGCGTGGGAGAACAATTGCGCTAGGGGCCATAACTGTTTCATTATGTATGTATGTATGTTGATGCATGTGAATGTATGTTGATGCATGTGAGAGACGGTTTATATGATAAACAAGCCGGTGAGATCAGAAAAATTACAATTCCCTCAAAACTAAATATTAAGTTTTAAGTTTTTGAAGTTTTAACACTCATCAAGACTAGTATCGAATAATGTAGGTTTCGCCTACGCGAGGTGCATGTTCTATATTAGTAAGGTGCGATGGGATAATTGTAATATCCAACTGTTAAAACAATGGGTCAAACTTAACTAAACAAATTATAATAAGATTATATATATGTTTAGAAGCAAGAGTTGGGAATGATCCATATGATGGATTGGAATAAGGAGTTATTCACCCAACTGAAATTTTCGAGAGTTGTATGAGATACAATTGGAAGGAGTTCCTACCTAAATAACCTAGTTTTGTGTAATCCGCCTACGCGGACTTAGAACGAAGTGAAATATGGATCTCGACCCACTAGAAAATCTTCCAACGGGATTTTCCGAATCAGATGATGAGGGTCATTTGTTTTGAATAAAATAGTGGGAGCATATTTAATTAAAGGCCTAATTGAATATGTCAATGATACTTATATTTTCATTAATCCTTGTGTAGATTACCATGACAACAGACACCTCTAACAACATATTACGATCAAACCCTGAGAAAGCAAAATTGTCTGGGACAAATTTTCTGGATTGGTACCGAGACATGAGGACTGTCCTCAAACATGATAAACGGAAAGGCAAGGAAGTTGCCAAACCCAAACCCACTAGTGCTGCTTTGAAGCCTAGTGGAAGCATAGAAAAGGAGGGCACCTGCTTCCATTGCGGTAAGACCGCACACTGGAAGAGGAACTGCCCAAAGTACCTGGAAGATAGGAAGAATGGAGTAGAGACTCCAACTTCAGGTATTTTTGTTATTGAAATTAATTTATCTACTTCTGCATCATGGGTATTAGATACTGGATGCGGTTCTCACATTTGTACAAATGTGCATGGACTGAAAAGGAGTAGAGATTTGGCAAAAGGTGAAGTCGACCTACGAGTTGGCAATGGAGCAAAGGTTGCTGCCTTGGCCGTAGGAACTTATGAATTGACTTTACCTAGTGGTTTAATAATTCAGTTAGAGAACTGTTATTATGTACCAGCAATTAGTAGGAATATTATTTCCGTTTCTTGTTTGGACAAGTTCGGTTTTTCATTCATAATAAAGAACAATTGTTGTTCAATTTATTTGAATGATATATTCTATGCTACTGCTCAAATGAACAATGGATTATATGTCCTTGATCTTGAAGTGCCAATTTATAACATTAATACTAAAAGGATGAAACCTAATGAGTTAAATCCAACTTACCTTTGGCATTGTCGATTAGGCCACATAAATGAGAAACGCATTTCCAAACTCCATAAAGATGGATTGTTGGACTCTTTTGATTATGAATCATATGAGACATGCAAATCTTGTTTAATTGGAAAGATGACAAAGTCTCCATTCACAGGAAAAGGTGAAAGAGATAATGATCTTTTGGCCCTCATACATACTGATGTATGTGGACCACTGAACATACCAGCCAAAGGAGGTTTTCAGTACTTCATCACATTCACTGATGATTTCAGTAGATATGGTTATGTGTATCTAATGAGACACAAATCAGAGTCCTTTGAAAAGTTCAAGGAATTCAAGAATGAAGTATAAAACCAACTGGGTAAGAATATTAAAACTCTTCGATCAGATCGAGGTGGTGAGTATTTAAGCCTAGAGTTTGATGACCATCTGAAAGAGTGTGGGATCCTATCCCAACTCACTCCTCCTGGAACACCCCAATGGAATGGTGTGTCTGAGAGAAGAAATTGAACCCTGTTGGACATGGTCTGATCCATGATGAGTCAAGCCGATCTTCCAAACTCCTTTTGGGAACATGCGCTGTTGACCGCAGCTTACACACTTAACCGTGTTCCATCCAAAAAGGTTGATAAGACACCATATGAGATATGGAGTGGTAAGAGACCACATATATCTTACATGAAGATTTGGGGTTGTGAAGTTTATGTGAAACGACAAATTTCAACTAAGCTTGAGCCCAAATCTGACCAATGCTTATTTGTGGGGTATCCTAAAGAAACAAGAGGATATTACTTCTACAATCCTTCTGAGGGCAAAGTGTTTGTCGCTCGAACTGGAGTTTTCCTAGAAAAGGATTTTATTTCCAAAGGAACCAGTGGGAGGAAAGTAGAGCTTGAAGAAATTCAAGAATCACAAAGCATCGATACACCTATGGAGGAATTAGAGCAGGAAACACAAATGGTTGTGGAAGAGCCACCTGCTCAAGTAGAACAAGACCAACGTAGGTCAGGCAGGATACGTCACCTACCTGAGAGATATGGATATCTCATAACAGATCAAGGTGATGTATTACTCATGGATCAAGATGAGCCTGTGACCTACCAAGAGGCCATAACTGGTCCCGAGTCTAAGAAGTGGCTAGAGGCCATGAAATCCGAAATAGATTCCATGTACACTAACCAAGTTTGGAACTTGGTAGAGCCTCCTGTAGGAGTTAATCCTATAGGATGCAAGTGGGTCTTCAAAAAGAAGACTGACATGGATGGTAAGGTACATACCTATAAAGCAAGACTGGTTGCAAAAGGATATAAACAAATTCATGGGGTTGACTATGATGAAACCTTTTCACCAGTTGCAATGCTTAAATCTGTTCGGATTTTACTTGCTATTGCTCCATATCATGATTATGAAATATGGCAGATGGATGTCAAAACTGCTTTCCTTAACGGGAATCTTCTTGAGGATGTGTACATGACACAGCCTGAAGGATTTGACATACCAGAAGAAGCCCATAAGATATGTAAGCTACAAAGATCAATCTATGGATTGAAGCAAGCTTCCAGAAGCTGGAATCTTCGTTTTGATGAAACGGTAAAACAATATGGATTCATCAAGAATGAAGATGAGCCTTGTGTTATATGTAGATGACATATTACTCATTGGAAACGATATCCCTACCCTGCAACAAGTAAAGACTTGGTTGGGGAAATGCTTTTCTATGAAGGACCTAGGTGAAGCAGCCTATATATTAGGAATCAGAATCTATAGAGATAGATCACAAAAACTGCTTGGCCTAAGTCAGAGTACATACATAGACAAAGTGCTGAGACGCTTTCATATGCATGATTCCAAGAAAGGATTCATACCTATGCAACATGGCCTGTGTCTGTCAAAAACACAATCCCCTTCAACTAAGGAAGAAAGGGAACGCATGAATAAGACTCCATATGCATCTGCAATAGGATCTATCATGTATGCCATGTTATGTACTCGACCAGATGTCTCGTATGCTTTAAGTGCAACAACTAGGTACCAATCTGATCCTGGTGATGCCCATTGGGTAGCTGTTAAGAATATCCTTAAGTACTTGAGAAGGACTAAGGAATCATTCTTGATATATGGAGGTCAGGAAGAGTTGGTTGTAATTGGTTACACTGATGCTAGCTTCCAGACAGATAAGGATGACTTTAGATCGCAATCTGGTTATGTGTTTTGCTTAAATGGTGGCACTGTGAGCTTGAAAAGTTCAACGCAAGATGCAGTTGCTGATTCTACAACTGAGGCCGAGTATATTGCTGCCTTAAGTGCAGCAAAGGAAGCTGTTTGGATCAATAAACTTGGCATAGTCCCTAGCATTGTGGATCCCATTGGTCTCTATTATGATAACAATGGTGTTATCGCACAAGCTAAGGAGCCTAGATCTCACCAACGATCCAAACACATACTTAGGCGTTGTGCGAAAATATGTAGAGTACCTACACTTGACAATAGGATTGACCCACTGACAAAGCCTCTTGCGCAGCAGAAGCATGATGGCCATATTAGATCAATGGGCATAAGGGTTATGCCTGATTGGCTCTAGTGCTAGTGGGAGATTGTTGGTGTAAGCCCTAGAGGCCAATACTTTTGGTACTTGTATCGAATTATTTAAAAGGCATTTTCTTTATTATGGTTGATTAAAAAAGTCCCTAGAATAGATAGTCCGTTTAATGTATTAAGTGTGACTTAATCATGAGAACACATTAAACATAAGGGCACTATTCTTAAAGTATCCGTAGTCGAGCTTTAGTGTGAAGTGGGATAACATTAAAGCATTAAGACTATTATGTTTGTAGACTGATGATCACATCTCATGGATCATGGATAAAGAGTTATCAAGTCTTAAACATAGGTATGAATATTAGGAGTAATATTTATACCGGATTGACCCGCTATGAGAATACTATATAGAAAGTTATGCAAAGTGTCATAAGTTTCTCATGGTGATAATAGTGTATACCACTCTTCGACCTGAAACCACTATGGATCCTAGATGTAGAGTTGAGTGCCTTATTACTGATCCAACGTTATCCGTAACTGGATGACCATAAAGACAGTTGATGAATACTCCACAAAGCATGCTAAGGGACATGAGTGTCCTAGATGGAATTTGCCAATCCTGCGTAACAGGATAAATGTCTATGGGCCCAATATTGAACTGGACAAGGGTGACACGGTCTATACCTTGTGTTCAATATAGACATAAAGGCAAAGGGGTAATTATACAAATAATTATTATCACAGGAGGTTTTGTCAGATCACATGACATTTTCGTGACTTGGGTAGCAGTGATGTGTTGCTAGATACCGCTCACTGTTTATTATGTTAAATGCGTGATTTAATATAATTGCCAACGTCGCGAAAACCTATAGGGTCACACACAAAGGACGGATTGATGAGAGATAGAATAATTAAGGAACATCGTAAGGTACGGTGCACTTAAGTGGAATACGAAATATGGTAAGGTACCAAATACTTAAGTGATTTTGGCATATTATGAGATATGGGCCAAAATGCACTTAAGTGGGCTTTTTGGCTTGAAGCCCACACAAGTGGTTCTATAAATAGAACCCCTTGGGTAGAAGCATTGTCACTCCAGTAACTCACTGAGACAGACAACACAACTGAAGAGTTGGAATTTCGTATCTCTCTCACTCAAAGCCTTCATTCATAACAGCTAGCACTGCGATTGAAGGAATCCGTTCGTGTGGACTGAGTAGAGACGTTGTCATCGTTCAACGTTCGTGATCGCCCCGTGGATCTGTATCAAAGGTTTTGATCATTATCAGAGATCTGCACCAAAGGTTTGAATCGCCACAAGAGGTAACGATTCTATCACTGATCATGCCCATTCGTAAGGATCACTAAATGGAGAAAATTTTAAATTCCGCTGCGCCTTGGATGGCTATTCTCCATCAATAGTGTGTGATGCTTGATCATTTGTGATTGGTGTTTATTTGCTTTTTTGAGCTGACTTGCTTCTTGTGTGAGTTAGGTCCTGATTAGAGACTTCAACCTAGGGATTTGTTTGCATGACAACTATTAGGCTCGAGTCTTAGTCTCCCTATTAGTTTGTTGGCTTCCCTGGTCTCTGGTTAGGAGAGAGTTTCTCCCCTGTTAAGGGGAACTACGTCACCCTGATTCTCATACCAGATGAGATACGTAGGCAGGAGATCGAGCGAGATCTCTCTGGGCAACCTTTTTTGAAACCTTTTTGTTTTTTTGACGTCTCAGCGTCTCTTTTTGTTTGCATGTCAACTATTAGGCTCGAGTCTTAGACTCCCTATTAGTTTGTTGTCTCCTTTCCCCTGTTAAGGGGAACTACGTCGCCCTGATTCTCATACCAGATGAGATACGTAGGCAGGAGATCGAGCGAGATCTCTCCGGGCACCCTTTTTCTTTTTTCACCCTTTTGTTTTTTTGGTGTGTGTTCAACCTTTTTGTTTCTTTAGACGTCTCAGCGTCTCTTTGTGTTTGCTTGACAACTATTAGGCTCGAGTTCCAGACTCCCTATTAGTTTGTTTGTTCACCCTTTTGTTTTTTTTTGTGCGTGTTCACCCTTTTTGTTCTTTTGACGTCTCAGCGTCTCTTTATGTTTTTGTGACAACTTTTAGGCTCGAGTTCCAGACTCCCTATTAGTTTGTTAATCTGATAACTTTCTTCTCTGGCGTTCGCTGGTTAGCGTATGCTATTTGTTTGGAGTCGGATATAAGTCCATATATTGGCATTCTGTTTCCTTGTTTGTGTTGTCTGTTTGAAGTCAGATGTAAGTCCATGTATTGGCATTCTGTTTCCTTTTGTGTGTGTTGTTTGTTTGGAGTCGGATGTAAGCCCATGTATTGGCATTCTGTTTCCTGTTTGAGTGTTTCTCTTGACGTCTCAGCGTCTCTTTTCGGTGTTTTATTTCGGCGTGCGTTAGTCGAGCTACGAGTGCTCTGATTCTTCCTCTGGATAGAGAAGATACGTAGGCATAAGATGCGATGTCCTAGCGAGCATGTTTCCCATTTCCCCGAACTACGTTGACTCTGATGTTTGTTTCTGACAAACTACGTAGGCCTAGGATGCGACATCCTGCCGAGTCCCCTTCCTTCATCTTCTTTCACCTGTTTTATTATTCCAGTGTGTGCATTTCTTTAGCAGTTTGTTAGCAACCTTTTCCTATTCTTTTGAGCGTGGATCCCGTCGAGTACGACGGACGTGAGGGGTGTTAATACCTTCCCCCTGCGTAACCGACTCCCGTACCTTGCAATCTCTGGTCGTAAGATCGTTCCTTTTCCCTTTCTTAGGTTAGTCCTGCGCTTCCTTCCGTCATAGGATGAATAGCGTCGGTGGCGGCTCTGTAAATATGTTTTTTTCCGCCGGTTGTTTTTCGCGTTGTGACAAGATGTAAAAGGGATCAAGAGATTTATCACGCGGATAAAGATCCGAAGTAACAACAACTAAAGAAATAAGAAACCCAGAGATCTCTCAGGCTAGCACCACCAAAGAAAACAAGTCAGCAAAGCAATCAGAATAAATCTCCACATGGTATCACACAAATAAAGGGGAATACCAAGCAAACTATCTCTTCAAGGTTCAGGTGAGCCTGATTGGGGAGGATCGATTGAAATTGAATTGCACCGTTGGCTTTGCAGAACAATCTTAGGGTTTATATGAGAGGGAATTGGTTCTTTGCAGATGAGTTCCCTTCAGTCTCTGGAGGTTGCTCTGAATTAGTTAGAATCTCTCTAGGGTTTTGTTCCAAGGAAACTTCAGAGTGTTTTCAGCTTTCACCAATTCTCCCTCTTTCCTTTCACTGAAATTTCAGGATTTATAACTTGATTTTCATGGCTTTGTGGGCTCAAATGAGAGAGGTCCAAGTCCAAGATTTTTTCTGTTATATTTATTTATTTATTTATTTTTTCGTTTTATTTTTTTTTTATTTTTTTTCGTTTTATTTTTTTTTATTTCAAAACGCGTGGGCTTCGCCTAGCGAGCATGACAGTTCGGAAATTCCTCTGAGCGTAGGTGATTCTGGTGGCTTTTCTTGGGACTCGCTAGGCGACCCATTCTGCTCGCCTAGCTAGCATGACAGTGTTAGACTATGGCACGGATCTAAAAGGGGGGGTTGAATAGATCCCAATTAAAAACTTGAGTCGGCGCTGCCAATTTAAAAGAAAATTGGTTTTGAAAATTTGTTTTAAGTGCGGAAGCGGCCGAGGAAAATTTTAGTCTAAAACGAATCGTTATTGGAAAACCGGATATGCGTTAAGCTAATGGATTAGAGATAAAGTGAAATACAAATCACTACACTATTTGCACACTCAATGATATATTTCACTAACTAGCAAGCCTAGTTCCAGTGATCCAAAATACCAAATTAAACTGGATGCAAACTTAAGACAACTTTGGCTTATGCAAATTAACAAACACTTGGTGTGCATAAACACTCCAAGAGATATTTGAGTTGAGTAAGTAATTCAAATTTATCTAGTACAATATACTATTGTACTTTGGATTCAAACAACAGTCTTAATCTCTTACTCAACTTATATCAACGTTTGATAAAATTGGTTAAACTAAAATCACTTAATTTTTAAGCTGAAAAACACTTATGCAGAAAATTAAAGAAGACAGATATTTGATGAGGCAGTTCCCCCGCCGTCCTCGCTTCGGGGTACGTCTGCCCTCAATTCTAAAATTAGAATTGAGATGATTAATTAGATATCACCTGTGAAATTTAACCGTTTATACAAGGATTGCAAAGCAAGTAAACAACAGAACTTCCAATGTGTTGAATGATGCTTCCTATCCTTGTTCCTTGATTCAAGATGAATCAAGACCTTCGATCGTTGTTGCTAGACCTCCGATTCCAGCCCCTTTGTTGTAGAATCTTCTGTTCTTCAAACCCTCGGCCCGGCTGATCTCAAATACAACGAATCGAACCTGAATCCTTCACTTCAATATCACCGAATCCGCTACTAGACTGATGAAGACTTCCTCTTCTCAATCACCTTCGCTCGGCTGAATATTGATGAATCAATTCGTCCAAAAACCCCCAAACACAAACCGGTATTGGAGGACAAAACCCTAACGGTTTTATTCAAGAAAGAACCTGCCACAAGCTTCAACCCGAACCGGATTCTTCGATCACAGCTTCGAACCTTATCACCTTTAATCGATCACGAACCACATCAAAAATGATTGTGTGTCGTTGATGTGTTGTGAAACGTTGAAGATGAAGATGATGAGTCTTGGACACCTTTTTCACTCTTTCTTGTTTCCTTGAACACTTGAACTCAAAATGACAAATGTTAGTTGATAAAAGTGTTTTGACTTCTATATATAGTAACTGGCAAACCAACCAAAAATAACAGCTTTTCAAACAGTGGAAAGTATTCAGAAAACTGAGTTTACGCACGAGCGGTCGACCATAGGTCGGCGTGCGCTGAGCCGTGGGAAATGCGCCGACCCCTATGGTCGACCCAAGGTTTCATGCGCTGACCCATGGATAACATCATTATGCTATGCGCCGACCTCTGGTCGACTCAAGGGTTTTATGCGCTAACCCGTGAGTTATGCGCCGACCCTTATGGTCGACTCAAACACGCATGCGCTGACCAATCTCCAATTTGGCTGAGTTTTCCGCTGACCCGTGAGCTATGAGCTGACTCTTATGGTCGACTCAAAGTCTTCAAATCTGCATAAATCTGTGTTTTGTGATTTTCATGCATTTCGTCATGATCACACTTTGTCCACATATGTTCTTAAACATTATAATAGATTTAGATAAGCGTAGGAAAGGATATGATGGGTAATGTGTTGCATTTGTTTGTAGACGTGCATGATGGTCTTTTGTCATCATCGAAACTTGCGATCGTATGTTGTCTGACTCTTTGTCTTTACATACTCCCCCTTTTTGATGATGACAACCTGTATAAATCAACGTGACAAACAGCATGCGGTATTGACACATTTTGCACACTCCCCCTTTCTTTTGTAATCTAAGGCTATCTGTAGAAAGCGACTGTTAGTTGTGGGCATTTTTGGCTGCCTGCTTTGTACACTTTTTCTCCCCCTTTGACAACATCAAAAAGAGACACATAATGATTATTCAACATAACAAGGAAATTTCATAGGAAATAACACAAACAGATAATAATATCACACCAATGTCATTTCTGAGCAATAGTCATTAATTAAGAACAAGTAAAATAGAGAGCTGAATACATCCAAAATAACAATCAAACTACAAAGTGCATGTGAATGTCTATGTCCTAATGGCGGTGTCCTGGATGATAACAAATGCCCGGGTTTTTGTAGGGGTCAGCCAGAGATGATAGGTATTCGGTAACACTGTTCAGATGCTTGAGACTCTCGTCGATCGACCGTTCCTGAAGTTCAAATGATGCCGAAAAGGCTGCATACCGGTCATTCATGCTTGTAGAGAAGGTGTCGAGACGCTCATTTTGGGCTTGAAGTTGCTCGTTAATATGAGCATAGCGCTCATCTTGAGTTTGCATGAAGGACTGTTGAGCGATCTGCATATTGTGCATCATATCCAACAGTTCTGAAGAGTCTGCTTGCTGTGGAGGGGACGGAGGAGATTCTTCATCATCTTGGTGATACGGCCGGTAGAATTGACGTTGAGTTGACCAGCCCGTATGTTGCCAGTCACCCCAGCCACCCCAGCGTGGAACATCTTCTTCCGTTGAATGCGACTGCTGAGCCCAAGCGGAGTCGGAGTAGTCGTGAGTGTCAACGGGTGGAGGACTATCATCTCCACCATTGTGATCAAAAGCGTGCCTGGCTTCCTCTTCTTCATTTTCCTCTTCATCTTCTTGTTCTTCGCTTTCATCATTGTCATCATCTGCAGGAACATTTCCTCTTCGAACAAACTTATACATTCTCCGCTCATTGCACCAAAGATATCCCATCATAGACATAGTTTTTGTGCTGAACTCTTTGTCAGATGAGATGGAAGTGTATGGGAAAGACGGATGATTAACGTTGGCTGCAGTAAGGACCTCTTGAATGAAGGATCCGTAGGCAAGAGCCGTTCCTCGTCCGGAATCACGTAGACTGAACATTCTACTTGCAATGTAGTACGGCCAGTTGATTTTCTTCTTATTTTTCAGAATGTAAATGAGATGAACCTCGGCCTGTTCGACTCTGGAGAGACCGCCCTTCTTTGGTCGCAGGATGCGTGAGACAATCCACTGAAGAATCCGTTCTCCGGCTTTCAGCTTGCCGGCAGTGACAGTTCGTGGGAACGCGTCACTGTTCACAAAATGATCAGGATATGGTCGTTTCAGCATGTCATTCAATGCACTCTTAAACTCGTAGCCATCTATTTGGTGAGAGTCAGTTACCTCAGGTAGAGGATTTTCAGCATCATCCACAGACATATCAAAATATTGGTTCCAGATATTTGACTTAAGCGATACCTTTGTCGGGCCAATTCTGGAGTGAAACTTGTGCCCGCGAAAGTTGTCATGAAGGCCGGCGTAGAACACTCGGACTAAGTCTTCACTGTATTTAGTGTTGCATTCCAAGAAGTTGATAAAGCCTTGATGCTGCAGCAGAGCCATGATTTCAGCGAGGTGCATGCATTCGGCGGTAAGTTTGTAGAACGCATGTTGTTGCACAACTCCTCTTTTGCCGATATCTTTGTTGAAGGCTTCGACGCGAGCGGGTGGAACGAGCGATACAGCAGATATGGGGAGAGATGCGGCAGATGATTCTCAGGATCTCTTACCGGAGGGTCTGCGTGATGTGGTAGCCATATGAGCAGGTTTGAAACTGAGTGTTTGGGTATAGAGTGAAGGTTTGTGAAGGGTTTTGAGAGTGATTCTGCTAGAGAGAGGTTTCTCCCTATTTATAGAGGAAAGGTTAGGGTTTTGGGAAGATGGAAGATCAAGGAACAATAGCCACTAGGTAGATGCAAGTTACAAGGTAGTGGGTAGTTTGAAAGGTGATGGAATGTAAATGCACACTTAATGATGATTTTTGAATGGGGATGCATGAAACGATTTAAATTTTTCTGCAAAAAAACAAAATTTTCGAGCGATGCGTCGACCATACCTCTGTATGCGTCGGCGCATACTGTTTGATTTTTGAGAAAATGCAGAAATTGTTAAGCGTGCGTCGACCATAGCCCTGCTGCGGTCGACTCATATAGTCCAAATTTCAATTTTTCATTATTTAGCACATGCGTTGACAGGTTTGATGCATAAATAACAATTCATACAGCAATAAACATCCAAAGAGAGATATCATGTGTATATAAACAACATCATTATGAGGTTTAACTATTTTAATCATGAGACTTTGCAGAGAGAGAAAGAGAGGAACAGTATCACCTCGATGCCGGAGTGACTTGGTGAACGGTAAACTTGTGCTTGCAACAACAATGATTTGTTAGAAGTACAAGATTAAAGTCTTATATAGAATAAGGTAAAACAGCAGATTATAGTGCCCGTTCCGAAATATCGAGAATGCCAAGTTCTCGGCGGATATGAAAGAAAGGTTCAGTGGCTAGCGGCTTTGTGAAAATGTCCGCTAGTTGATTTTCAGTATTGACATGTTCAAATACAATGTCACCTTTCTCTACATGATCCCGAAGAAAGTGGTGTCGAATTTCGATATGTTTGGTGCGAGAATGTAGCACAGGATTCTTGGTCAGGTTAATGGCACTTGTATTGTCACAAAAAATGGGAATACGTTCAAGTTTGAGGTTAAAATCCAATAGTTGTTGCTTAATCCATAGGATTTGGGCATAACAACTACCGGCGGCAACGTATTCCGCTTCGGCGGTTGACAGAGCAACTGAAACCTGTTTCTTGCTATGCCAACTGACCAAAGAGTTTGAAAATAAGTGACAAGTGCCACTGGTGCTCTTCCTATCCGATTTGCAGCCGGCAAAATCAAAATCGGAGAAGCCTACCAATGAACAATCATTACCTTTGGAATACCATAGTCCATACTTCGGAGTACCGGATAGGTATCGAAGTATTCGTTTAACGGCTTTTAAGTGGGATTCCTTGGGACATGATTGATATCTTGCGCACATGCATACGCTAAACATAATATCGGGACGAGAAGCAGTAAGATAAAGGAGTGAACCAATCATACCTCTATACCGTTTTACATCTACTTCCTTACCGTCTTCATCTTTGTTCAAGTTTGTACAAGTAGGCATGGGGGTGTCTATGGCCTTAGCTTTTTCCATGTCAAATCTCTTGATAAGGTCCAAACAGTACTTTGTCTGGCTCACGAAAGTTCCTTCTTTGAGCTGTTTAATTTGCAGACCGAGAAAGTATGTGAGTTCCGCATCATACTCATCTCGAATTCGCCCTGCATAAGGTCAGAAAACTCTCTCACAAGATTCATGTTAGTAGATCCAAATATGATATCATCTACATAAATTTGCACTAATATCAAGTGCTTTCCTTGACGTTTAATGAAGAGGGTTGTGTCAACCTTTCCTCTTGAGTATTCTTGATCGAGTAAGAATTTGCTTAGTCTCTCATACCAAGCTCTAGGAGCTTGTTTGAGGCCATACAAAGCCCTTTTCAGTTTATAAACATGATCAGGATACTCATGGGATTCGAAACCCGAAGGTTGTGCGACGTAAACCTCTTCATTTATGTGACCGTTAAGGAACGCACTCCTAACATCCATTTGGAATAGCTTAAAGTCTTTCGCACAGGCGAAAGCAAGGAGAAGGCGTATAACCTCGAGTCGGGAAACCGGCGCATAAGTTTCCTCATAGTCGATGCCTTCCTCTTGGTTATACCCTTGCGCGACTAAACGCGCCTTATTACGGGTTATTACCCCGTTTTCGTCCAGTTTGTTCCTAAACACCCATCGGGTGCCGATTACTCGATGATCTCGCGGAGGAGGGACAAGGTCCAAACCTCATTTCTGGTGAACTGATTAAGTTCCTCCTGCATTGATAAAAACCAGTGTTCATCGAGTAGGGCTTCTTTAGGGTCTTTAGGTTCCATCTGCGAAACGAAAGCGAAGTGATAACAAAAATTACTTAGCTTAGATCGAGTTGTTACACCCTTTGAGATATCTCCGAGAATGTTGTCGATTGGATGGTCTTTGGAAGACTTCCAAGCTTGAGGGAGATCATCGTTTGAAGGCGGATGAACTACCTCGGTTTCCTCATGGTGTACATCTTTGTCCTCCTCAATTTTGACTAAGTCGGGTTGATCAATCCCCGGCTCGCCACCTTTGAGTATGTCTTCGGTAGATGTACCTGCACCATGAAAAACACTACCCTTTCCGATGTTTCTCGGATTGGATTCATCAAAAGTGACATGTACAGACTCTTCTACAGCAAGTAATTGTTTGTTGTATATTCTATATGCTTTGCTAGATTGAGAGTATCCGAGGAAGATACCTTCATCGGCTTTGGAATCGAATTTCCCTAAGTTTTCCTTTCCATTGTTCAATACAAAACATTTACAGCCAAAGACATGTAAGTGAGAAACATTTGGCTTTCGCCCTTTTAAAAGTTCATACGGTGTTTTGTTTAGAATGGGGCGAATGAGCACCCTATTCAGAACATAACAAGTCGTACTAATGGCGTCGGCCCAAAAATATTTCGGTAAGCCACTTTCATTGATCATTGTTCTTCCCAATTCTTCCAAAATTCGATTTTTACGCTCCACAACCCCATTTTGTTGAGGAGTACGTGGAGCGGAGAAGTTATGATCAATACCATGGTTACCGCAATATTCTTCAAATAAGTGATTTTCAAACTCACCCCCATGATCGCTTCTAATTGCCACAATGTTTGTATTTAGTTTATTTTGGGAAAGCTTAGCAAATCGTTCAAAGGCGGCGAACGTGTCGCTCTTACTTACTAAGAAAATAGTCCAACAAAATCGAGAAAAGTCGTCCACTATTACGAAACCGTAATAGTTTCCTCCTAGACTTTTAATCCTAGATGGCCCAAATAAATCCATATGAAGAAGCTCGAGAGGTCTCGTTGTTGAAACGATATTTTTGGATTTAAATGAGATCCTCGTTTGCTTCCCCTTTTGACAAGCATCACAAAGGTGATCCTTGGTGAACTTAATTTTGGGGAGACCTAGGACTAGATCTTTTGAGACTACTTTGTTAAGTAAGTCAAAGTTAACATGTGCTAAACGCCTATGCCATAACCATGAATCTTCACTCATTGTTACAAGGCATTTGTCACTTGTTAACGATACTTCATTTAAGTCAAGCATATAGACATTGTTCACACGCAGGCCATTAAACATACTCTTCTTATCATCATTATGTACAATTTTGCAACAATCTTTTGAAAATGATACATTGTATCCTTTGTCACATAGTTGACTGATGCTAAGTAGATTGTGTTTAAGACCTTCGACAAGCAATACATCAGAAATAGTAGTGGAAGAGGGGTTACCTACACTACCTTTACCAAGTATTGCTCCACGGTTGTTGTCACCATAAGTTACATATCCCTTCTTCTTAGCCACGAAGTCAATGAAGAGAGATATGTCTCCTGACATGTTCCTTGAGCATCCACTGTCGAGAACCCATCTTCTCTCGGTAGTCTCGAGGCATTGTACCTATGACAATATAATTAACAAGAGAAGGTACCCAATGGCTTATTGGGTCCTGAATGGTGAGGAACGAAATGGTTGCATTTGGGCATCCATTGATAAATGCCTTTAGGAACTAAAAATCTCCTAAATCTACATTTAGCAATGGAGTGGCCTTTCTTGCAACAATAGAGACAAGAGAAATTTACATTTAGATTGCTTTTGCTATCTTCATCCTTTATAACATATTTATATTTTTGATATGGATTAACCATACTTTTTCGAAAGTTTGATTTGTCGATAGCAAAAGTAATCTTGGGCTCAAGAGCCTTGTCAAGTTTGGCCTTTAGGTTTCTTACTTCACCTTGCCAAATGTATCAAGTATCACACCCAAAGTTCATCATTCTACTTCTAAGGTCCTCATAACTTGTTTTTGTGCTTTCCACTATAGAAGCTTTAAGTGCCTCAAGTTTCCTTTCGGATTCTTGAATTTTATGTTCCAAATGAGAAAAAAAATTCTTATTTGAGGCAAGCCTTTTAAAGGCCTCTTTCGCTTCACAGTGTAAAGTATCAAAAGCATTTTGCAATTCATGATGAGACATACTGGAGGATTTTTCATATTTAGCATGTCGTACCTGTTTCTTTTTGTTCTTTTGATGAGCAGAGAGACATAGGTTTGCATTTTCATCTTCATCACTAGAGCTTTCATCATCGGAGGAGTCGCTATCGCTTTCCCAAGCTATGTATGCCCTCCTTGGCTTTGATGGTTTCTTGTGTGATTTGTATGATTCTTTTTCTTTTGTCTTCTTGTTCATCGGACAGTCCGGTTTGTAGTGACCCGGCTTTCCACACTTATAGCACGACCCTCTAGTTATTTTTCCTTTTGAGTCATCATTTTTAGAGTACCTAGATTTCTTTCGGAAGTTTACCAAGTTCTTCTCGGAATGTTAGATGCCGTTCTTTCTCACGTAACGGTTGTAGCGTTTAACGAACAGCCCCATATCTTCACTCTTGTCCTCTTCTTCTTCGTCGCTCGATGAATAATCACTTTGCTCTTTTGCTTGAGACTTTGAGGAGGAAGTCTTTAGAGCTATTGATTTCTTTTCACTCACCTTTGCTTTGTCCTTCTTATCTTTCTTTTCGTGTTGTTCCAGGCTCAAGAGAACTTGTCCGTGCTCTTGTAGTTTACCAAACAATGTTGTCAAGTCCAATGTGGTAAGATCATTTGCCTCTTTGATGGCGGTCACTTTCGGCTGCCATTCCCTGTTAAGACATCTTAAGATCTTATTAGTAGCAATATCATTGGAAACAGGCCTACCAAGTGAATGCAATCGATTGATGAGATGAGTGAATCTCTTTTGCATGTCAGCAATGGTTTCCCCTTGCTCCATGAAAAAGAGATCAAACTCTTGTGTTAGTGTATTAATTCTAGCCAATTTAACATCATTCGTCCCCTCATGGGCAATTTGTAGTGAATCCCACATAGCCTTAGCAGTAGGACAATGGGATACACGATAGTATTCATCTACACCTAATGAGGAGATTAGGATATTTTTGGCTTTCCAATCATAATTGTATTTCTTTTCATCATCATCGGTCCATTGTGCTTCGGGCTTAGGAACCACTTCGTTGTTCTCATTGGTCATGGTTATTTGAATTGGACCATTGAGAATAACATTCCATATTTTTCTATCTATGGAATTTATGTGCACCCGCATACAGTCTTTCCAATAACTATAATTTTCACCATTGAAAATGGGAGCTCTATTATAAGCCCCTTTAGGTTCGTTAGCCATTTTCTATCAAAGTTATATTTTGAAGCACGGAGTGAACCGGAGCTCCTGATACCACTTGTTAGACTATGGCACGGATCTAGAAGGGGGGGTTGAATAGATCCCAATTAAAAACTTGAGTCGGCGCTGCCAATTTAAAAGAAAAATGGTTTTGAAAATTTATTTTAAGTGCGGAAGCGGCCGAGGAAAATTTTAGTCTAAAACGAACCGTTATTGGAAAACCGGATATGCGTTAAGCTAATGGATTAGAGATAAAGTGAAATACAAATCACTACACTATTTGCACACTCAATGATATATTTCACTAACTAGCAAGCCTAGTTCCAGTGATCCAAAATACCAAATTAAACTGGATGCAAACTTAAGACAACTTTGGCTTATGCAAATTAACAAACACTTGGTGTGCATAAACACTCCAAGAGATATTTGAGTTGAGTAAGTAATTCAAATTTATCTAGTACAATATACTATTGTACTTTGGATTCAAACAACAGTCTTAATCTCTTACTCAACTTATATCAACGTTTGATAAAATTGCTTAAACTAAAATCACTTAATTTTTAAGCTGAAAAACACTTATGCAGAAAATTAAAGAAGACAGAGATTTGATGAGGCAGTTCCCCCGCCGTCCTCGCTTCGGGGTACGTCTGCCCTCAATTCTAAAATTAGAATTGAGATGATTAATTAGATATCACCTATGAAATTTAACCGTTTATACAAGGATTGCAAAGCAAGTAAACAACAGAACTTCCAATGTGTTGAATGATGCTTCCTATCCTTGTTCCTTGATTCAAGATGAATCAAGACCTTCGATCATTGTTGCTAGACCTCCGATTTCAGCCCCTTTGTTGAAGAATCTTCTGTTCTTCAAACCCTCGGCCCGGCTGATCTCAAATACAACGAATCGAACCCGAATCCTTCACTTCAATATCACCGAATCCGCTACTAGACTGATGAAGACTTCCTCTTCTCAATCACCTTCGCTCGGCTGAATATTGATGAATCAATTCGTCCAAAAACCCCCAAACACAAACCGGTATTGGAGGACAAAACCCTAACGGTTTTATTCAAGAAAGAACCTGCCACAAGCTTCAACCCGAACCGGATTCTTCGATCACAGCTTCGAACCTTATCACCTTTAATCGATCACGAACCACATCAAAAATGATTGTGTGTAGTTGATGTGTTGTGAAACGTTGAAGATGAAGATGATGAGTCTTGGACACCTTTTTCACTCTTTCTTGTTTCCTTGAACACTTGAACTCAAAATGACAAATGTTAGTTGATAAAAGTGTTTTGACTTCTATATATAGTAACTGGCAAACCAACCAAAGATAACAGCTTTTCAAACAGTGGAAAGTACTCAGAAAACTGAGTTTACGCATGAGCGGTCGACCATAGGTCGACGTGCGCTGAGCCGTAGGAAATGCGCCGACCCCTATGGTCGACCCAAGGTTTCATGCGCTGACCCATGGATAGCATCATTATGCTATGCGCCGACCTCTGGTCGACTCAAGGGTTTTATGCGCTAACCCGTGAGTTATGCGTCGACCCTTATGGTCGACTCAAACACACATGCGCTGACCAATCTCCAATTTGGCTGAGTTTTGCGCTGACCCGTGAGCTATGAGCTGACCCTTATGGTCGACCCAAAGTCTTCAAATCTGCATAAATCTGTGTTTTGTGATTTTCATGCATTTCGTCATGATCACACTCTGTCCACATATGTTCTTAAACATTATAATAGATTTAGATAAGCGTAGGAAAGGATATGATGGGTAATGTGTTGCATTTGTTTGTAGACGTGCATGATGGTCTTTTGTCATCATCGAAACTTGCGATCGTATGTTGTCTGACTCTTTGTCTTTACAGACAGCTCATGAACAAACTTTTGCTCCTTCAAGATCAACGTTTGACTGATGAATATACCCCATTTGAACATGTTGGAAGTATCTCAAGCCATTCCCTTGTGTTGACTGATCACCCAGATAGGACCCACAAAGTGTCTTGGATGATATTCAAGCTTCTTAGATCTAATTCCGATTGACATGATGAAATGCAATATGAAATGCTATATGACCTAAAAATGAATGCATGAATGAGGGGGGAAAATTTTGAGGTATTACAATTAGTTTAGAAATAAGTGGTATCAGAGTTATCATATATGATTCAATTTGAATTTTGGATTTTTTTTATATTAAGATTCCAAAATTGAGATAATTTTGATCTTCTTATTTGTGTAAGAATTTTTCGGCTTGCCTCTTTTTTTCTTCTTATCGGTTAGTTACTTAGAACCAATGAAGATTCAAGTATCAATTTTATGATTGTTTATGTTCAGGAATGCGAAAAAAAAGTATATATAAAGTTTTAAGTCATATACTTTTTGCATTTACCTGAAAAGTTTGGTTCTTATTATGTGTGCCAAATAATGATCTCAAGCTATTGTATAATATTATAGTTGTTGGAAATCCACCAAAATCTATGGAGAATTTCAATCAATCTTGATGAACAAGATTGTTATCACCCACACAATAATAATGAAAAGAGAAGAACAATGGAGAAAGAAAGAAAGTAAAGAACGATGAAGGAGAAGAAGAATTAAAATTCTATAGAGTTTCTCTCTGTCCACAAACTGTGGAAAACTTCTTATTTACTTTGCAAATGCAAAATACTATGAATACAATATTATGAATACTTTATTCACCTCATTGCAAGAATAAGAGTTACTCTATCTATTTATAGATTTAGGTTAACTTGGACCCCAAGCCAAAGCTCAAAACTATAAAAGTCCAAAATGGCTAACACTACTAAAATAGGCCTAAGTCGAAATCCTGTGTGACACAAGGAATTATAATTCAACACACCACCTAATTCATTGTGTCTAAGCTATCTACATTCATCATAGCTCTTAGTCTTCTGAACACTTCGACCTGCACTCCCTTTGTCATGATGTCTGCAATCTAATTCCCAGTTCTGTAGTGTTCCATATTCATCTTCTCATCTGCTACATGCTCTCGAAGATAATGGAACCTCATTTCGATGTGCTTGCCTCGACCATGTGCTATCGGATTCTTCGCCGGATTGATAGCTGACATGCTGCCGATCTTCATGGTAATTTCTCCATGACTATTTACTATTATCTCTTCAACCAGATTCACCATCCGCGTTTCTTGACATGCACAAAGAGAAGCAACTATGTATTCTGCTTCGCACGACGATAATGCCACTACTGGCTCCTTTCTCGAACTCCAAGAAACTGGTGCACCACCTAGCATAAACACATAGTCAGTTGTGGATTTTCAATCCTCAGCATCACTACACCAACTTGAGTCAGTATATCCCACTAGTTTGCATTCTTTTCCTTCATCAGTTGTAGGAAACAAAATGCCATAGTTCAGAGTTCCTTTCAGGTACCTTATTATCATCTTCGTCGCTTCTAGATGTGACACATTTGCCTTTTGCATGAATCTACTCGC
This sequence comes from Lathyrus oleraceus, assembly GCF_024323335.1. Lineage (NCBI taxonomy): Eukaryota > Viridiplantae > Streptophyta > Magnoliopsida > Fabales > Fabaceae > Lathyrus > Lathyrus oleraceus. The sequence continues at coordinate 262,938,985 of NC_066584.1, forward strand.
CATACCTACACTGTATGCTAAGTCAAGCCTTGTGTGACAAAGGTGTTGAAGTGACCCAATAAGTATTCTGTATTGGGTTGGATCGATATCATCTTCATATGAATCTTTCGACAGTTGTAATCTGGGCTCAGATGGAGTCGAAGTTGGGTTGATATCTTGCATCTCTAATCTCTTGAGTATTTCGCCTGCATACCTTCTTTGGTGCATCATCAAACCTCTATCACTCTTGTAGAATTCGATGCCAAGGAAATATGAAATGTTACCCAAATCTGACATTTCGAATTCCTTGTTGAGATCACCTTTGAAATCTTCGATCTCCTTCTTCCAGCTTCATGTTATCAACAAGTCATCGACATATAGACATTGTATAAGCAATTCACTCTTGCTTCTTCTTAGATATACTCCATGTTCAGATTTTCACTTCACAAATTCCTTCTTCCTTAGAGAGTCATCTATCTTGTTGTTTCAAGCTCTTGGAGCTTGTTTAAGTCCGTACAGAGCTTTATGTAGCCTGTACACCTTTCTTTCTTTGCATTGTTTCACAAACCTAGTTGGTTGTGCAATATAAACTTCTTCTTCTAAGGGGTTATTCAGGAATGCACATTTCACATCCATCTGGCACATCTGCCAATTGTTTTTGTTTTCTAGACCAATAACCAACCTGATTGTTTTGATCCAAGCAACAAGTGCAAAAACTTCGTCGAAGTCGATTCCTTCTTTCTAAAGAAATCATTTCGCCACAAGTCTCGCCTTGTGTCGATTCACTTCTCCTATGGGATTCAACTTCACCTTGTATACCCACTTCACATCGACTGCCTTCTTGTCTTGGGGCAATTCAACAAGTGACCAAGTGTTGTTGGCTTCGATTTACTTCAGTTCTTCGTCCATTGCTTTCATCCACTTTGAATCTTTCAATGCCTCAACTGCATTGACTGGTTCGACATTTGCATAGAAAGCATAGTGTACCAGCTCACCTTCTTCATTGACCATATCATCTGATGTAATCACACATTCTTACAACCTTGCAGGAATGTGTCTTGTTCTTTGAGGTCGGCTTGAGCCTGCTTGACCTCTGACTTCTTCCTGTCGAACTTCTCTTTTGACTTCACTAGATGTTTCATCATAAAAGATTCTCACTGAATATTTCTTGACATTCTTAATCCAACCCCACTCCTTAAGCTCATATATGATCAAGTCCCTGCTGATCACCACTTGCTTATTCACTGGGTCGAACAACTTATATCCTCCAGTCAAATGATATCCTATCAGGATCATCTGACTCGAATTGTCATCAAGTTTTCTTCTCAACTGATCTGGAACATGTCTATGTGTTATATATCTAAACACCTTCAGATGACTTAAGCTAGGCTTGACATCAGACCAATATTCTTCTAACGTGATTCTGTTAGACGGTGTGGCTAGTGATCGAGAGGGGGGTGAATAGATCACCTCTTTAAAATTAAACGGATTTAAAGTTTTATCAGAGTTTTCAAAGTTGGCGGAAAATTTCAGTCCCGAATCGACTTCCGTCTATTCTGAACCGCTACTAGAAAACCGGACACGCGAGTTTAATGCTGGATTTGAATAAGAATGACAGAAACTATTAACACCAGAATTTTAGCTAATTGAATGCACTTATCATTAAAGTCTATTTCCAATGAATAAAACCTAGCTAACAATTTTGTCAAACAGTTGGTGTGTGTGTAATCAATAATGAACAACAGTGGAGTTTAGTTAAAGAAGTTTTCTTGCCACTGCTGTCTTGCAAACGGTACAATCACCACACACTAACTGAATTTGCAAAACTGTTGGAAACGTAAAAAGGAGTAAGGGAAGAATACAATACGCAGAGATTTGGTAAGGAAGTTCCCCACGTCGTCCTCGCGTGTGGGTACGTCTCCCTCTCAATTTCAAATGAAATTGAGAACTTTGATTATCAATTAATGCCGAATTCGTTGATACAAGGTTATGATACAAAGACAGAATTCTAAATTCCAAGAACTTCTTCTTGTATGAAACCTCCACTTGATCTGGGCACGATCAAGAATTTCCTGCACGAAATTGCAAACAATTCACCGGTTCCACGACCTGCTTGCGAAATCCCCCGATCTCCAAACGCAACGCTGCGGCTGAATCTGTTCTGCAAACGTGACTAACAAACCCGCAAGAACACTCCAGTTCTTGAAGGACAAACCAGTAGGTTTTTCCTCGAAACCCCCTTCAATCTTCAACTCAGCTAGATCCTCGATCGTTCCACTGAAAACCTCAGCTAGATCCTTGATCGTACTGCTGAACGTTATCTCTTTGATCCTTTAATCCGAAGAATAAGAATGATTATGTTTTGATGTTCTTGAAGAAAAGTGATTGAGAAGATGAAGAAGATGAAGTCTCTTTCAGGTTTCTATTTGCTCAAGAAACAATTGCTGCTACACACTGCTTTGATCTTGTGTTCAATTGTTTTTGCTCTTAGAATTCGTGTTTTGCACTGCTGTCACAACATCTCTTATATATGCTGAAAAACAGAAACTGTTAGAGCACAAAACAGACTTATGCATTGATACATGAGAGTATGGATCGATGCATACTGTAAGATAAGTGAGTTTTTGGTGAATTGAATTAAGCATGGATCGATGCATAATTCGTATGTATTGATGCATATGACATTTCCACTAACATGTATCGATGCCTAATACGTATGCATTGATACATAGGCTGTTTCAACTGATCATGCATCGATGCAAGGATCGTATGGATCGATCCATAGAGCATTTTGCCTTTCATGTGTCGATACATGACTCGTATGCATCGATGCATACTGAACAAAAAAAGTTTTGTGATTTACCACATGTTGTATGGATCGATGCATAGGCTTATGTGTTGATGCATACTGACACAAAATGGATTTTATGTGTTATTTTAAGAGATGTATCAATGTAGGTCTTTATGTACAGTTATGCAACAATAGAATGGGATAAAAACACAATAAAAACACAAATGTATCATGTAATGTAATGCACAGCCAACATTTGGATGATGATCACACAATTTGCTATCATTCAAAATTAATTCAAAGTAAAGAATTTTCTCACAAACTCCCCTTTTTTGATGATGGCAAGTTCTTGGCAAGATATGTGATACTCCCCCTGAGTTTGTGCATATCTGCATTTTCTCCCCCTTTGTCAACATCAAAAAGAGGAAGAAACAGGTTTATCAAGGTAGCATGTTGTAGCAGGGCATGGCAAAAAAAATTGATAAAAAGCTATCATTCACAAAGTAAAGAATCATTCACAAAGAATGACGAATAAGGGCAATAACAATAGAGATAAACAGAAAGTGAAAAGCATTTAAGGATTCAAACGAGTTTAAGAATTACATAAGCTAAACCATATATTGTGCAACAAAATAAAAACTTGAGCAATATGAGATAAAATGCAGTGAGATGAAATGATGGTGGGTTAATTGGGATTGTGGCCACCACAGGACTCGTCATCATCTCTGGCAGGATCTCGGTAGCTTGGCGGAGGCGGAGGAGGAGGCATTGTGTCTGGATTTTGGCCCATGAAGGAGTATTGCCTAAATCGGTCCTGAACTTCAATGCTTCTAAATCTGTCCATAATACCAGGATTTTCGCGGCAGTCGTCCATAAAGCCAGACATTTCATTGTAGAAACCTTGGTGCCACTTAACCAAGTCTTGGTGCCAAGAGTGTTGATTCTGATACATCCGTGTATGCTCATCATGCCAGTCACGATGCTCCTGATGCCACTCATTTTGTTGTACATGCCAATACCGTGCCTCTTCATAACGCTCTTTGTTGGCAAGTTCCATTTGTTGAAGCATATGAGTGATATCCGCAGAAGGTGTTGAGGTTGAAGTGCCACCGGAGAACGGAGGAGCCGTAGGTTCAGGCACATAGTTGGTTGGAGACCACCTTCGTGGCACCCAATCACCCCAACCGGCATTGGCCTCAGCTGGAGGCACATCTGTTTTAGGCGCATCCTGCATTTCTTCATCAGGCTGATCTTCAGCAACATGGATTCGTTCCGAAGGCACGTCAAAGTTGTAGATTCTGGTTTTGGATTTTCTTTCAAAGAAGTAGAAACATTTACGGTCCTTGTCCCACCGATATCCCATATGTGATAGAGTGGAAGAGTCAAACTCTTGAGCAGCAGATGGAGATAGGAGAGGAACAATAGGTATTGCAACTTTCCAAAACTTAAGAATTTTCATTATTTGAGAAGCATAACCTAGAGCCACATTCTTGGAGCTGTCTCGCACGAAAAATAGACGTTTTACAAAGTAGTTTGCCCAATTTAAGAGAACCTTATTTTGCAGAATGTAGAGAAGATGTATGCTTGGCCTATCCAACCGAGAATGTCCACTGTTTGTTGGACGCAGAATGTGTGTGATAATCCAGTGAAGAATACGCGGAGTTTGCTTAATCATACCAGACGTGACATGTTCATCCTCACTCAGCGGTCTGTCTATCTTTAGGATAGATGGAGTAAAGTCCTTCATGTCAAATTCAGTATCAAAATGCAGGTCATGCCAGGACTTGAAATTCAGCGACGGAGGCGGAATTTGAAACACCGTTTCCCAATCAGAGGCTTCAAAGGTATATGTTCTGACACCGATAGAACACCGGAACATATAGCCTCTACCAGTTTGTAAGCCAGCATAAAAGGCCCGGATGAAATCCTCATGGTAATCATCCTTTGTAGACAGAAATGACCCAAGTCTTTGTGCATGTAGGAGTTCAACCACCTCATTTAGATGCAGGTGAATAGCATCTGTTTTATCAAAGACATGGGGTTTCATAACTAACCTTGTCTGGAAGGATTCCTCAAATTCAGCAGCAATAGCAGGATGAAGTAAGTCTAAGGCATTTGGAGGAACATCTGATGGTTGTTGAGAAGTACCGGCTGTTTCCTTTCCTTTTCCTTTTCCTTTTGCTCTGGTTGGAATACTGCGTGGAGGCATGGTGATGTGAGATTTAGGGTTTTAGAGAGAGTTAAGATGAGGAAGATTAGGGTTAGCCACTGGTTTTGGGGTTTTTGAGGACAAATGATATGAAGTCTTGAGATAGGAAGTGATAGGGTTGGCTGATGTGTCGATGCATGAGAGAAAAAAAAATGCATTTAATTCAAATAGCATCAGTATGTGTCGATGCAAATGGCCATGGATTGATGCCTATCATTCATTTTTGTTTATAACAGGTCTGTGTATCGATACATGCGATGGATGCATCGATGCATCCTGAACCAGTTGTTTTAAAAGAAGTTGAAATCCAGAGTATATGGATCGATGCATACATGTTTTGTGTCGATGCATACTGATGCCAAACCAGATTTTAATGAATTTTGATGCAGTATGGATATGCATTATGCACTATGTCATGATGGTTATGCCCAAGAAAGATTCATAAGTCAGATTTTTAATGTGCAAACAATATAGGCAAACAATATATGCAACCAAATTTATATCAACGAGAGTAAGAACATTTGTTCTAACATACACAACCACTTAGCAGTAAGAGAATTGTAGAAAGGAGTGATATTACCTCTGTTGGCGTAATCTTGTGATGGATAATTGACATCTAAAACGAATCTTATCAACCAAGGTGAGGCATAATATAATTAAGAGCCAACATGCTTAAGACATCAAATAAGAAAGATCTAAGATCCCTAATTCACGACGAATGTTGAAGAAAGGTTCCGTTGCCAAAGGTTTAGTGAATATATCAGCAAGCTGATTTTTGGAGTCAACGTGCTCAAATACAACGTCTTCTTTTTCAACATGGTCGCGAAGAAAGTGATGTCTAATCTCTATGTGTTTAGTGCGTGAGTGTAAAACAGGGTTTTTAGTAAGGTTTATGGCACTAGTGTTGTCACATTTTATAGGAATACGTTTGAGTTGAATGTTAAAATCTTGTAGTTGCTGCTTCAGCCATAAAATCTGAGCGCAACAACTACCGGCTGCAACGTATTCTGCCTCTGCAGTTGACAAAGCCACAGAAACCTGCTTTTTGCTATGCCAACTTACCAAGGAATTTGAAAACAGGTGACATGTACCACTTGTGCTTTTCCTATCTGATTTGCAGCCAGCAAAATCAGAATCGGAGTACCCTACTAAACTATAATCACTTCCTTTGGATACCAAAGCCCATATTTAGGTGTTCCGTGAAGATATCTAAATATGCGTTTAACAGCTTTTAGGTGTGATTCCTTAGGATTTGATTGACAGCGTGCACACATACAAACACTAAACATGATGTCAGGTCTAGAAGCAGAAAGATACAAGAGAGATCCGATCATACCTCTGAACTTTTTGACATCTACACCATGCTCATCCTTATCTAGATTTCCGTTGGTAGGCATTGGAGTGTCAATTGATTTTGAGTCATTCATTCCAAAGCGCTTGAGTAGTTCTCTGCAGTATTTTGTTTGACATACTGCTGTACCCTCATCAAGTTGCTTAATTTGCAGTCCTAGGAAGTAATTCAGCTCCCCCATTAGACTCATCTCAAATTCACCCTGCATAACCTTAGAAAATTCTTCGACCAAGTGTATGTTAGTTGAACCAAAAATTATATCGTCTACATAAACTTGAACTAAAAGAATGTGCTTTCCTTTGTGTTTAATAAAGAGAGTATTATCCATTTTACCTCTTGAATATCCATGATCAATTAGAAATTTGCTAAGCCTTTCATACCAAACCCGAGGGGCTTGTTTAAGACCATACAAGGCTCGTTTTAATTTGTAAACATGATCTGGATTTTCAGCATTTTCAAAACCAGGAGGTTGTGAAACATATACCTCTTCATTTATGACACCATTAAGAAAAGCACTCTTTACGTCCATTTGGTAAAGCTTAAAATCATTAGAACACACATAGGCAAGCAAAAGACGTATAACTTCAAGGCGAGCAACTGGAGCATAAGTTTCCTCATAGTCTATGCCCTCCTCTTGGTTATACCCTTGTGCTACTAAACGTGCCTTGTTCCTAGTAATCACTCCGTTTTCATCAAGCTTATTTCTAAAAACCCACTTAGTGCCTATGATATGATGATCTCGCGGACGAGGGACAAGTTCCCAAACGTCATTTCTTTTAAATTGATTAAGCTCTTCTTGCATGGCCATTAGCCAAAATTCATCAATCAAGGCCTCTTTGGCATTTTTAGGTTCTACTTGTGAAACAAACGCGAAGTGAGAACAAAAATTACTTATCTTAGAACGGGTCATTACTCCCTTTGAAATGTCTCCCAAGATGTTGTCAATGGGATGGTCTTTTGAGGATTTCCAAGCTGTTGGAAGATCATTCACTTCAGCTGTCTTTTCTTCCTCATTTTCTTCATGACTAGTATCTTCCTCCTTCTCATGGGCAGCGGTTTTGGACTGATCAGTTTCCTCAACAGCTTCCTTGAGTATGTCTTCTGTAGATACCCCTGCGTCATCAAAAGAAATACCTTTTTCGACATTTTTCGGATAAGACTCATCAAAAGAAACATGAACAGTTTCTTCAACAGTAAGTAAACGCTTATTATACACTCTATATGCTTTACTTGACAGTGAGTAACCAAGAAAGATACCTTCATCCGCTTTTGCATCAAACTTCCCAATATTTTCCTTACCGTTATTCAAAATAAAACACTTACAACCGAATACGTGAAGATGTGACAAGTTTGGTTTTCTTCCTTTCAAAAGTTCATAAGGAGTTTTATTTAAAATAGGGCGAATTAAGATTCTGTTTAAAACATAACAGGCTGTGCTGACAGCATCAACCCAAAAGTATTTTGGTAATCCACCCTCATTAAGCATTGTTCTTTCCAACTCCTCTAAAACACGATTTTTACGCTCCACAACGCCATTTTGTTATGGAGTTCGAGGAGCTGAAAAATTATGCTCAATACCATACTTGTCACAGTACTTCTCAAAGTGATAATTTTGAAACTCACCACCATGATCGCTACGAATTGTAACTATTTTGGAATTCATTTTATTTTGGGACAGATTTGCAAAATTCTTAAAAGCAGAAAAAGTTTCATCTTTGCTATGAAGGAATATAGTCCAAGTAAATCTAGAATAGTCGTCAACGATTACAAAACCATAGTAATTTCCACCTAGGCTCTTTGTCCTAGAAGGTCCAAAGAGATCCATATGGAGAAGCTCAAGGGGTCGTGAAGTTGAAATTACATTTTTAGATTTAAAAGAGACCCTCGTTTGCTTTCCCATTTGGCACGCGTCACATAGGTGGTCTTTTGAAAATTTTATTTTTGGTAGACCGACTACTAGATCCTTAGATACAACCTTATTAAGCAAATCGAAATTAACATGCGCTAAACGTCTATGCCAAAGCCAAGAATCATCATTCAAGGTGACTAGACATTTAGTACTTGTTAAAGGTACATCAAAAAGGTCAAGCATATAGATATTGTTTACTCTTACACCCTTAAACACAACGTCCTGTTCAGCATGTTCAATTATGCAGCAAGTTTTTGTAAAAGAAACTTTATAGCCCATGTCACATAATTGACTTATGCTTAACAAATTGTGTTTAAGTTAGATGGACATAAGAAATAGTAGTGGTGGAGGGATTACCTACACTACCTTTGCCGAGTATAGCTCCTTTGTTATTGTCTCCATAAGTAACATATCCCTTCTTCTTTGCCTTGAAGTCTATAAAAAGCGATATGTCACCGTTCATGTGCCTTGAGCAGCCGCTGTCAAGAAACCACCTTCTATCTGCGGAAGCAAGGCACTCATCCTACAATATCAAAAGAGAGAAGTTGGTACCCAATTTTCATTAGGTCCAAGTGGGTAAGTGCTAACATGGTTGCCTTTTGGCTTCCATTGATAAATACCTTTAGGAACAAGAAATCTCCTAAACTTGCATTTCTCAATGGTATGGCCAGCACGACAACAATAATGACATAAACCATGATGATGTGGTTGTTTATTCTTGTTCATTAAATCCTTTGGAATGAAAGAGTATTTTGCATATGGTGGATTTAACGACTTCTTAAACAACCTAGAGTCAACGGCATAAGTGACCTTAGGTTGCAACGCTTTTTCTAATTTGACCTTAAGAGTGTTTACCTCTTTTTGCCAAATATGACAAGCGTCACAATACCTAACTCTACTACATCCATCAATGTCAATATCTTTTGAATTTTTTGCAATACTATCTTTCAACGCTTCTAAATCATTTTGAGCTTTGTATACTTTTCCTTCCAAAAATGAAAAAATATGTTTGTCGGAAGATAGTCTTTTAAAAGCATCTACAGCTTCATTATGCAGTTTTTCAAAAGCTATTTTTAGTTCGGAAAAAGACATAAAAGAGAAATTATTGTAATAGGCTTGTTTTACCTTTTTGTCATTGTTTTTCTTCTTGTGGTAGGACAGATTTTTTGTGTGAGCCATAAGGCACAGATTTGCGGCTTCATCACCATCACTTGAGCTTTGTGTGCTTGATGAATCACTATCACTTTCCCATGCAATGTACGCTCTTCTTTGTTTGCTGTACCCTTTTGGTGAAGCTTTTCTTTGATCCTTATACTTCATAGGGCAATCCGTTTTATAATGTCCAGATTTACCACAATTAAAACAAGATCCTCTTCCTCTACTCTTCTTGTTCTCTTCTTGTTTCGAATCTGTAGATTGTCTTTGAAACTTCATGAGATTTTTGTCGGAATGCTTGACTCCATTCTTTCGAATGAATCTATTATATCTCCTTACAAACAGTCCCATTTCCTCATCATCCGAATCTTTGTCACTACTAGAATCATTTTCACTTTGCTCTTTTCGTGAGGACTTAGAGCTAGAGGCCACAAGAGCTATTGGCTTCTTCTCTCCCTCTTTGTCTCTTTTCTTCTCCTTTTCCTTCTTACTTTTGTTCTCATATTTTTCAAGACTTTCCAATGCTTGCTGATGTTCTTCCAGCTTTCCAAACAAAGTTGTAATCGTAAGTCTCGTTAGATCGTTGGCTTCCTTAATTGCTGTTACTTTAGGTTGCCATTCCCTGCTAAGACACCTGAGAATTTTATTAGTAGCAATTTCATTGGAAATAGGTTTTCCAAGCGCATTCAATCGGTTAGTGAGATGAGTGAATCTCTTTTGCATGTCGGAGATAGATTCTCCTTGTTTCATGCGAAAGAGCTCAAACTCTTGATTGAGTGTGTTAATGCGGGACTGTTTTACTTCAGTAGTACCCTCATGGGCAACTTCTAAAGCATCCCACATTTCTTTGGCTGTCGTGCAATGGGATACCCGATAATACTCATCAACACCAAGTGCTGAAATTAGCATGTTTCGAGCTCTCCAATCACACGACCACTTTTTCTCATCTTTCTCATTCCAATCATCTTCTGGTTTAGGAACTATGGCGCCAGCCGCATTTGTCATAGTGATTTGAAAAGGACCATTTTCAATGGCAGCCCATACTAGCCTATCCATAGAATTTATATGAACTCGCATGCAGTCTTTCCAGTAGCCGTAATTTTCACCGTTGAAAATAGGCGCTCTATTATACGCCCCCTTTGGTTCAGAATCCATACTGTTACAGGCAGCCACAGAGCACCAGCGAACCGGCGCTCTGATACCACTTGTTAGACGGTGTGGCTAGTGATCGAGAGGGGGGTGAATAGATCACCTCTTTAAAATTAAACGGATTTAAAGTTCTATCAGAGTTTTCAAAGTTGGCGGAAAATTTCAGTCCCGAATCGACTTCCGTCTATTCTGAACCGCTACTAGAAAACCGGACACGCGAGTTTAATGCTGGATTTGAATAAGAATGACAGAAACTATTAACACCAGAATTTTAGCTAATTGAATGCACTTATCATTAAAGTCTATTTCCAATGAATAAAACCTAGCTAACAATTTTGTCAAACAGTTGGTGTGTGTGTAATCAATAATGAACAACAGTGGAGTTTAGTTAAAGAAGTTTTCTTGCCACTGTTGTCTTGCAAACGGTACAATCACCACACACTAACTGAATTTGCAAAACTGTTGGAAACGTAAAAAGGAGTAAGGGAAGAATACAATACGCAGAGATTTGGTAAGGAAGTTCCCCACGTCGTCCTCGCGTGTGGGTACGTCTCCCTCTCAATTTCAAATGAAATTGAGAACTTTGATTATCAATTACTGCCGAATTCGTTGATACAAGGTTATGATACAAAGACAGAATTCTAAATTCCAAGAACTTCTTCTTGTATGAAACCTCCACTTGATCTGAGCACGATCAAGAATTTCCTGCACAAAATTGCAAACAGTTCACCGGTTCCACGACCTGCTTGCGAAATCCCCCGATCTCCAAACGCAACGCTGCGGCTGAATCTGTTCTGCAAACGTGACTAACAAACCCGCAAGAACACTCCAGTTCTTGAAGGACAAACCAATAGGTTTTTCCTCGAAACCCCCTTCAATCTTCAACTCAGCTAGATCCTCGATCGTTCCACTGAAAACCTCAGCTAGATCCTTGATCGTACTACTGAACATTATCTCTTTGATCCTTTAATCCGAAGAACAAGAATGATTATGTTTTGATGTTCTTGAATAAAAGTGATTAAGAAGATGAAGAAGATGAAGTCTCTTTCAGGTTTCTATTTGCTCAAGAAACAATTGCTGCTACACACTGCTTTGATCTTGTGTTCAATTGTTTTTGCTCTTAGAATTCGTGTTTTGCACTGCTGTCACAACATCTCTTATATATGCTGAAAAACAGAAACTGTTAGAGCACAAAACAGACTTATGCATTGATACATGAGAGTATGCATCAATGCATACTGTAAGATAAGTGAGTTTTTGGTGAATTGAATTAAGCATGGATCGATGCATAATTCGTATGTATTGATGCATATGACATTTCCACTAACATGTATCGATGCCTAATACGTATGCATTGATACATAGGCTGTTTCAACTGATCATGCATCGATGCAAGGATCATATGGATCGATCCATAGAGCATTTTGCCTTTCATGTGTCGATACATGACTCGTATGCATCGATGCATACTGAACAAAAAAAGTTTTGTGATTTACCACATGCTGTATGGATCGATGCATAGGCTTATGTGTTGATGCATACTGACACAAAATGGATTTTATGTGTTATTTTAAGAGATGTATCAATGTAGGTCTTTATGTACAGTTATGCAACAATAGAATGGGATAAAAACACAATAAAAACACAAATGTATCATGTAATGTAATGCACAGCCAACATTTGGATGATGATCACACAATTTGCTATCATTCAAAATTAATTCAAAGTAAAGAATTTTCTCACAAATTCTAAATTCTTCGTCGGATATCTGTTCAGGATACATGTCGCAGTCGACACAACTTCTCCCCATAATTCTTTGGGTAAATGCTTTCCTTTCAACCTAATTCTAACCATATTCATGATGGTTCTATTCTTCCTTTGTGTGACTCCATTATGCTGTAGAGTGTAGGGTGGCACCACCTCATGCACAATCCCTTCTTTCACACAGAATGCATCGAAGTCTTTCGACACATATTCTCCACCACCATCAGTCCTCAGAATCTTGATCTTTCGACCGCTCTGTCTTTCAACCGGTCTGTCTTTCGACCATAGATTTAAACTTGAAAAATACCTCGATCATTTCACTTTTCTTCTTGATCAGGTAAGACCACAGTTTTCCACTGAAATCATCTATGAATGTAAAAAAAGTATTTGTTACCTCCAATCGAATCCACCTGGAGAGGACCACACACATCTGGAAACTCTGGCTTTGGAATCCATAAACCTAACATCGATAACTCCGACCTTGTTGAAGGAAGGAGGAGCAGCATGACCATAACCAGGGAAAAATCCTTGGACTGCTTTTGGTGAGGAATTTGGGTCTGCAAGAGGCCCATGAAACATAACTAATTTCTTGTCAACGACAAAAGTAATAAGCATCTGGCGTTGCCAGATTTTCGTCACCGCTTCATCAGAAGAAGCAAGTTGAGGGATGCTTTTTATGCTTTCTTTTACATTGAGATGAAAGGAAATAAGGTTGTCACCGGTGTTGAAAGATCTTGTGTCTTTAGTGTGGATGGAAGAAGCCATTTTTAAGAAGGTTGAAGGAAATGTGGTGAAACTGAGGTTGTTGTGAAAGTTGCTGAAGAAAAATGTAGAATAAATGTGATGGAGAAGTATGCAGATACGCGATTGTGGAAGCAGAAAAGTTTGAGAATGAAGAGGTGGCTATTTATAGGCAAACAAATGAAGAGTCAAGCATTAGTCTACTGACAAATGCCCAACTAGGAGGGAGTGGGAGAGTTGGTGGCGTTGTTTGTGATCCCACGACCTAGAGGATAGCTAGTAATGATGATAGTGTGTATGGGAAACCGTAACACAGGAAAGCCATCATCATACATAAAACCATCATTAATGATTAGATGACTAGCTGAAATTTGAAAAGTCAAAAGTCAGGTTTCTCAGTCGAAGAGCTCAAGTCGAAACCAGCCTTTTTAGGGGGCAATTTGTTATTTGGAAAATTTCTCCCCAAGAAGTGCAAAGCCTGGTCGACCACGAGGACGGTCGGAGGACTAGATCGACGAGGCAGAAAATCGAAGCACAGGGTCGACGTAGAGGGAAGCTTGTCGAAGTCGAAGGTCGACACACCATGATGGGAATTAATCATGGGTATTTGAACGTGGGAAGTTACCTGCAAACGTGGGAGAGGTGCTCCAACACGTATCATCTCATGAATGGGTAGCAACCTCCCAACGGTTATTTTCTACTAGTATTTAAACAAATTTTAATGATCATTTCAAGGGTGGTATTTTTTAGCATTACAGTAGGAGTATACTTGAAGTACCAAAGCGTTTACGAGAAAAGAGTCATCTCCCTACAAAAATATACTTTTGCTTCCATTTATATTTACAAGTCATTTAACTTACCAAATTGTCTTTGTTTATTTTTGTTCATTTTCATCAGACTTTTGTCCTTTACTGCACTACTTTACATTTCTAACTTGCAAAATGTTACATTTACTATCCTTAAATATTCCAAACACTTTACCAATGAAATAGTCATATACTTAACACCAAGTATAGGACTTTGTAGCCGGTCCTGCAAGTAAACCTAAGATAGGAAGGCTAGAGATTGTCGGCGAGAAACACCCATCTTTAGGATATTATCAACACACCAATTACTCAGAAATTAATAATATTCTCAAGAGAATCTCACTTGAGTGTAGTATCGCGTATCAACTATTTCGGATTTACACTCTCATAGCCATCGCACTACATCCTAAAGGCCAAGGGGGGTAAACGGGTTACCAAGGTCCTCAGCTTCTAAGGTTACCCAAATCAATATAGTATGTGTTTTCACAATTGCTTGATCAACAATACTAATTGTAAAGGGAACCTCCATATGAGTGGTGGATTCTCAAGTCAGTTTGTTCGGGATTAAACTCCCTATAAACCTTCTTGACTATACCACATCCTATCTTATTTATGTACACTCAAGTCCGGGTTTAGACTTACCTCACCACATAATGGATCACCCAAATCAAAGAATCCAAACAAACAAGGCAAACAACTAATAAAAATAACACAAATATAATCAAAATAGGCTTAACCCTCTTGCAACGCTATCCCTAGTGAAGTCTCCATTTCTTTCGCGGTGAGAATCAGATATCATTTTATTATATTAACTTGAATCACAAAACATTGAATATTCACCGCCGAACTTTAATTTATCCAAGGGAAAGGGAAAAGATCGAATAAAACCCTAAGTGTGCAATGTAAAAACAATGCGAAGAGATCTAAGGTTCGGGGGTTGGTTACACTAAGGGAAGGTATTAACATCCTAAGTATCTATAGTATCATAGAGGAACCTTTTTTAAAGTATTTATGTTATGTTATTGCTTGTTTGCTATTGTTTGGAAAAAATTTATTGGGAAGGACCTAAAGGTTTGATTAAGTTTGCTCGCAAAAACTTCGCGGTCATGTGCCTATGTACCCTTATAAGGATGTAATTAGAGAAACTGTAGTTCACCTAACTAAGGGTGAAACAACACTTGATGGTGATCAAGGTTCCAAAGGGGGAAGTAAGTGTTCATAACAAACACACTTACAAGAGTTACAAACTCTTACTTAAATCTGAGTTGAAAGTGAAAATGACTCTAACAAGGTCAAAGGGGAACTAGGGGTTGCTAAACTACCTATGACATTAAGTCAACAAAGAGTTATTTCCCTTGGATTTGGGAAAAAAGATGAACAAAATATAAGCAAGATGTTCAAGCATGACATCCACAAAGATAAGCAAATGATAAAGAAAGATGTTCAAGCATGACATCAAAGGTAAACAAATGGTAAAGAAAGATGTTCAAGCATGACATCCACAAAGATAAGCAAATGAAGAATATGTTCAAGCATGACATCAACAAAGATAATCACATGATCAAGAAGATGTTCAAGCATGACAACTAAGGTAAACAAATGGTAAAGAAAGATGTTCAAGCATGACATCAACAAGAATAAACAAGGATGAAGAAGATGTTCAAGCATGACATCCACAAAGGTAAAGACATGATAAAGAAGATGTTCAAGCATTACATCAACAAAGATAAACAAATGGTAAAGAAGATATTCAAGCATGACATCAACAAGGACAAACAAAGATGAAGAATATGTTCAAGCATGACATCCACAAAGGTAAACACATGATAAAGAAGATGTTCACGCATGACATCTACAAAGATAACCAAATGAAGAAGATGTTCATACATGACATCAATATAAAGATATGGAAGCATGATCATAATAATATCAAGCATGGTATGTAAACACATATGTATAAAATGTGAACATGAACAAAAGATACAACAAAATCAATCAAAGATGTATAAAGTTAACATGAATATGAATGACATGGATATATCGTCATGAAGAAACAAAGATGAATGACATAACAATGCATGAACATGTATATGGATGTCATGGTAAATATGAATGAACATGTATGTGCATGAAGTAAGACATGGTTTAGACATAACATCAACTTAATCATGAAAACAAGTTAAGGTATGCAAAACATGCATGTTAAGGTTCAATATAATCACAATAAAAGGTTCAACATCATACAAAAGGTTTGAACATGCAAGCATACAAGTCATAAAAAGACATGTTATCACAAGTTTAAAGCATTTACAAACACATAAACAAAGACAAACGCAAGGGCACACATGCACACAAAGTTTCAACAAGACATTAAAGAATGACATGTGAATCATGGATCAATGTCAAAATAAACACACAAAAGTTCATGGTATAGTAACAAAGTTCAAAGCACATAAACATGTAAACATACATTAAAGTAAGTCAAAATTAGGTCAAAACCAAGAGGCACATATTTATAACATCAAACAAAGTTCATATATGATGCACAACATTCATACAAATCATAGTGATCAAGAAAAATTAAAGTATCAACCAAAGAAATTCATTTGAAACCCTAAAACAATCCTAAAAAGGTACCAACTTTGGACAAGCATAAGTATGTGTAAAATAAATCAATTCTGGAATTTCTTTTCACCACCATAAAATAGACAAAATTATGAACACATAGCAAAAAAAGTGGATAAAAAAGGCTTATGGATCATAAAGTTATGAACCTTTGAAGTTATGAACCTTTGAAGTTATGAAAAACAACAAAAATAAATAGGCAAAAAAATAATGAAAAAAATTTGTCTGGGGCGAGGGGGATTCAAACCCCAGACCTTACACACACACAAACCTTAAAACGCATGCTCTAACCGTTGGGGCAGAGATACATCCGGTTATTTATTTGCAAACAATTAATTATATAATAAAACAAGTTTTACAAATTTGAAAACACGCGCCACCACCGTCTTCATCTTGAACCTCAAGCTCAACATTCGTTTTTGCTCATTTCTCAACCAAATGCAATGAAGTAAACATGGAAGTTGCTTAGAATTTTACCAGGAATTCAATGGTATAATTTAATTAAACTGAAACTCAAAGAATAAGAAACACGATCCTAAAAATCAGAAACTAAACTTAGATATTCGGTCATGCCAAACTTCACATACACACATGATAAATTTCAATTGACCTAGGGTCCACAATTAACATATCAAATGCTACATTTTTGCTTCAGAAACCAAACATTAATGATGCGTGTATGACTGACTTCCAAAACAAGAAAATCTTACCTACTGGAGCAAGGTCCAATGCCTCTTCTACTGGTTACAGATGAGAACTAATGATCTGGTGAGCTTGCTTGGACCCTAGGGAAGCTATTTGAATGCTCACTTGTGCTTGAGAACCCCTGGATTCTTCTGACCAAATCAACTTACAAGTGTGCAAAGTGAGAGTTGGAAAATGATGATGGAGGTGTTACAGTTGTGTTTTAAGGGTTTAAAAAACTTTTATATGATATTAAAAGGTGTTTGGATGGTTGGTTTCAAGAATTTTCAACAGAAATGAAATTTGGAAGTTTGAGGTTTGGAAGTTGCAACAATGGAGTTTTGGATGAAACTCTTGGTGTTCTGAGTTCTAAGGCTTGGCCCTCTATTTATAGAGGCTCTAAAGCGCTCAAGTAACTTGAAAAAATTATCTTAGTTCAATTTGAATGTTGGCTTGGATGTTTGGTTTCATTTTACACAAAAATGCATGTTGGCTTTATAATGAAAAGGTGGAGTGAATCAAGGATCTTGGCCATGCTTTTCTAAAGCCTAGAAGGTTGCTTATGGCTTTAGAGGTTAAGTGTGATCAGAGGAAACAATTTAGAGGCTCAATTCAAGAGTGGTTGGCAAAAGCTTGCTTTATGCAAATGGATATTAAGCTTTATGCAAAATGTTCCAAAAATGGCATTAAAGGCTCAAATCTTTGTGTACTGCACTTAGGACTTGTGTACTTATCTGATTATGTGTACTGTAGGTGTTTAATTGGCTGCATTATATGGTAAAACACTAGATGGTTACTAATGTCTTGACTGATGTCATGACATGTATGTGTGACTACAGTGTAGTTACTGCAGGACTAGCTAACACAGGATTGATTGAATGTCAAACTGGATGCTGTGACATTCATACCTGTCAACAGATACTAAGGAATAGAATAGCAGGTGTTCTGTTAGAACTTAGTATTTATTTCCAGTCTGGTTATCAAGGAAAGACCAGACCTGGCATAAGGCCTAATGACTGAATGTCAAACTGGATGTTATGACATTCATAAGTGACAGCAGCTGCTGAAGATTAGACAGAGTGGTGTTCTGCTATACTTCAGCATGTAACTTAGTTTGTTCTTCAAAAGAATTACAGAACTAACTTAAGGCCAATTGTGTAAATGTTAAGTTGGACACTTTGACATTTATTAATGTAAGCTTTCACTGTAGTATGGTCATTTTGATCATGTACAGGTCAGCAAAATTGTACAGTCTGTTTTCTGGAAAAACAGACTCAACATATGGACCTTGATGTCAAGCCGAATGTCGTGACATTCATGCCTGACAGCATATGCTATATTGTAGGTTGTTCAGTTTTCTGTTTCAGCTTTTTCTCAGGCTATTCTTCAGGAAGTCAATAACTTAGAGAAAAACCAGGAAATCAACAACCAATCTACATTCAATGAACCTAACAAATAGCCTATTTGTTAGTAACCTAAATGTTGAATTTATGGGAACTTGTGTGACCTTAAATTCAGGAGAATACAGGTGCAAAAGCCCAAGATACTGCAATATAAAAGGAAGGCGTTCCTTCATTCAGTTTCAGGGATTTTGAGGCGTGAAGATTAAGTGTGTCCATCATACTTCACTGCTGTATTTTTGTGAGTCATGTATTAGACGTATCTTGTAAGCCAAGTCATTATCAAGTAGATGATAGCTTTGACATAGGGTGTTCATTGAGTTGTAAGTGTTGTGTCACTCAAAGCTTTTAAGCGTGAGTGCTGTGTATCTTGATTAAATATGTGAAGCACAATCAAGAGTTGTTTGAAGTGTGACTTCAACTTGTCTTTAATATTGTTTAAAGATAGTAATCACTGAGGTGATTGAGGGGGAGTGAGTAGGAACTTTGATCTTAGGTTAAGATTGAAATTGCATTGGGTAGGGATTAAGTGATAAGTTGTAAACGGGTGAGTTTAGCTTTGAATTGATACTACTAATAGTGGATTTCCTCCCTGGCTTGGTAGCCCCCAGACGTAGGTCATGTTGGACTGAACTGGGTGAACAATTACTTGTGTTATTTACTGCACTTACTGTTAAGTTCTGCATAATCCCTGTCTGTGCAGAATTGGATGTCATAACAACCAGTGTGACATCCAAAGTCTGATAACTAGAATTTCAATTGGCATCAGAGCAGGCACCCTGCCTGTGAATTTCTGGGTGAGATCTAGGGAAGTTATTTTCTAGTACCATGGACAAGGATTTAGGACACTCAAATAGACCACCCATGTTGGATGGCTCTAATTATGATGACTGGAAGCCTCGTATGATAGCCTTCTTAAGGTCTCTAGACAGCAAAGTCTGGAGAGCTGTCAACAAAGGATGGGAACATCCAATGAGGACAGGTGAAGATGGAGTCAGTGTGCAGATTCCTGAAGAAGAGTGGGACAAGGAGCAAGAGGCATTAGCTCTTGGAAATTCCAAGGCCTTGAATGCATTGTTCAATGGAATCAGCAAGAACATCTTCAGGCTGGTACACCACTGTGAACTAGCTAAGGAAGTTTGGGATACCCTCAAGGTAACTCATGAAGGTACTTCCAAGGTGAAGATGTCCAAACTACAGATGCTGACCACCAAGTTTGAAAATCTGAGGATGAAAGAGGATGAGACTATTCATGACTTTCACATGAATATTCTTGAAATTGCAAACACCTCTGGTGGACTAGGTGAGAAAATGGCTGAAGAGAAACTTGTAAGAAATATTCTCAGGTCCTTGCCTAAGAGATTTGCTATGAAGGTCACAGCCATAGAGGAGGCGCAGGACATCTGCAACATGAAGGTGGATGAACTCATTGGTTCCCTCCAAACCTTTGAAATGGGCTTGGGTGAGTATGCTGAGAAGAAGAACAAAAGCATAGCTTTTGTATCTAATGCTGAAGAGGAGTCAGAAGCAGGATATACTGGAGGTGATGAAAGTATATCAGAAGCCTTAGCCATGCTTGGGAGACAGTTCAACAAGTTCGTGAAGAAGATTGATCAAAGAGGTAGACCCAATGTCAAGAACATCCCGTCTGACATTAAGAAAAGATCAACTTCTGATGAAAAGTTCAATCACGGCAAGGGAATCCAGTGTAGTGGTTGTGAAGGGTATGGACACGTCAGAGCTGAATGCCCTACTTACCTCAAATTGCAAAATAAGGGGTTAGCTATCACATGGTCTGAAGGAGACTCTGAAAGTGAATCTGAAGGAGAATCTGCCAAACATGTCACTGCACTAACCAGTGTTTGTGCCTCTGAAGATGACTCAACTGCAGCCTATAAGAAGCTGTGTTCCACCAGTGCAGAAGTGCGTGCACAAGGAGAAAAGAAAAAGAAACTCATCAAGGAACTGGAAGATGAGAGACAGATGCAACTGGCTGTCATAAAGGGTCTAAATGGTGAGATAACCCTGCTGACCTCCAAGCTGAATCAGATGACTAAATCCATCAGAATGATGAATAAGGGAACTGACACCTTGGAGGAGATTCTAAAGGTGGGACAGCAGTCTGGAACCAAATCTGGCCTTGGATTTGGGAAAAGATCCTCAACTGAACACAAACGCCCAAAGGCTAAAGTTCAGAAGTTCAAGCGGAAGTTAAAGCCAATGTCTCAACATCGAGGAACTAGGATGAATGATCATCAGAAGAGGAAATACCAGGAGTGGAGGTGTCACCACTGTGGTAGGCTTGGTCATATAAAAGCCTTCTGCTACTGGATTCATGGTTTCCCTAACCAAGCCTTGCATGTTAAACCTAAGCATAAAACACATAAGCGCTATGTTTCCATTAAGAAGCAACAATGGTATGCTAGGATAGCACACACTGCTCTAAGGGCTTCTTCCAGAGAAGACTGGTACTTTGACAGTGGATGCTCAAGACACATGACTGGTATGGAAAATCTACTGGTAGATATTCAACCTCACTCTACCAGCTATGTGACCTTTGGTGATGGTGCCAAAGGAAAAATAAAAGGTGTTGGCAAACTGGACTGTTCTGGAGTGCCAAAACTGAATAATGTGCTGTTAGTAAGAGGACTAACTGCAAACCTCATCAGCATAAGTCAGCTGTGTGATCAAGGGTTTCATGTTCAGTTTACTAAGGAGCTATGCATTGTGACAAATGGTGACAATCATGAAGTTATGAGAGGAACCAGGTCCAAGGATAACTGCTACCTGTGGGAACCTGAAGTCTCAAACTTTTCCACAACATGCTCCTCAGCCAAGGAAGAACAGGATGTGAAGTTGTGGCATAGACGTCTTGGACATCTCCACTTACGGGGAATGAAGAAGATAATATCCAAGGAAGCTGTCAGAGGAATTCCAAAGCTCCTGATTGATGAAGGAAGAGTCTGTGGAGAATGCCAGGTGGGCAAGCAAACCAAGATGTCACATCCAAAGTTGGGACATCCCACAACCTCCAGAGTTCTGGAACTGTTGCACATGGACCTAATGGGACCTATGCAGGTTGAAAGTCTTGGTGGGAAGAAATATGCATACGTGGTGGTGGATGACCATTCCAGATACACGTGGATAAGCTTCATCAGAGAGAAGTCAGATACATTTGATGTCTTCAAAGACCTGTGCATAAGACTTCAAAGGGAAAAGGACAATGGTGTGGTCCGGATTAGAAGTGATCATGGTACGGAGTTCAAGAATTCCAAGGTTGATGAGTTTTGCTCGTCTGAAGGAATAAGTCATGAGTTCTCCTCACCTATAACTCCTCAGCAGAATGGAATAGTTGAAAGAAAAAATAGAACTATTCAAGAATCTGCCAGAGCAATGATTCATGCAAAGAAGCTCCCCATGCACTTCTGGGCTGAAGCAATGAACACCGCATGCTATGTTCACAACAGAGTCACCTTGAGAAAAGGAACCTCCTCCACTCTATATGAAATATGGAAAGGCAGAAAACCCACTGTGAAGTACTTTTATATCTTTGGAAGTAAATGCTACATTCTCACAGATCGTGAACAGAGAAGGAAGCTAGATCCCAAAAGTGATGAGGGTATATTTTTGGGATACTCCACAAACAGCAGAGCCTACAGAGTGTTCAACTACAGGACCAATGTCCTGATGGAATCCATAAATGTCATTGACGACGATAAAGAGGAAGGAACCGGTGTCATGGAGGATGTTGAAACATTCCTTGACAGTTCAACTGACAGTCCAGTCAAGTCTGAAGAAGTACAGGAACCTCCTCCTGAATGTGAAGTAGATGCAACCACCAAAGTGCCATCTATCAGAATTCAGAAAGACCACCCTAAGGATCTTATCATAGGGGATCCCACCAGTGGTGTAACTACCAGGTCAAGAGGAATAAACTCAAATTCCTGCTTTGTATCCAAGGTTGAACCAAAGAATGTGAAGGAAGCCCTGACTGATGAATACTGGATCACTGCCATGCAAGAGGAACTTGAGCAGTTCAAAAGGAATGAAGTCTGGGAGCTAGTTCCAAGACCTGAAGGGACCAACATCATTGGTACCAAGTGGATCTACAAAAACAAATATGATGAGAAAGGAGTAATTACTAGGAATAAAGCAAGACTAGTAGCTCAAGGATACACTCAAGTTGAAGGGGTAGATTTTGATGAGACATTTGCTCCTGTGGCTAGGCTTGAGTCCATCAGATTGCTGTTGGGGGTAGCATGCATCCTGAAGTTTAAGTTATTCCAAATGGATGTGAAGAGTGCATTCTTGAATGGCTACCTGAATGAAGAAGTCTATGTGGAACAACCTAAAGGGTTTTGTGATCCTAACCAACCTGAGCATGTATACAAGTTGAGGAAAGCCTTGTATGGGTTGAAACAAGCACCTAGAGCATGGTATGAAAGGTTAACCGACTTTCTGAGCTCAAATGGATACAGAAAGGGTGGCATAGATAAAACCTTGTTTGTGAAGGATGAAGAAGGCAAAATCATGATAGCTCAAATCTATGTTGATGATATAGTCTTTGGTGGAATGTCAGAACAAATGGTTCAAAAATTTGTTCACCAGATGCAGTCTGAGTTTGAAATGAGTCTAGTGGGAGAACTGACCTATTTCCTTGGAATGCAAGTAAACCAAATGGAGGACTCTATGTTTCTCTCCCAAAGCAAGTATGCCAAGAACATAGTTAAGAAGTTTGGTATGGATAATGCTAGGCACAAGAGGACTCCTGCTCCCACCCATCTGAAGTTAACCAAAGATGATGGAGGGCCTAGTGTTGATCAATGCCTGTATAGAAGCATGATAGGTAGCCTGCTGTACCTAACTGCAAGTAGACCTGACATTTCTTATGCAGTTGGAGTGTGTGCCAGATATCAAGCAGAGCCTAAGGTGAGCCACTTGAATCAAGTCAAACGGATTCTCAAGTACATCAATGGGACATGTGACTATGGGATGCTGTACTCACATGGGTCTGAGCCTGTCCTATCTGGGTATTGTGATGCAGACTGGGCTGGGAGTGCTGATGACAGAAAAAGCACATCAGGTGGATGCTTCTTCTTAGGAGACAACCTCATATCTTGGTTCAGCAAGAAGTAGAACTGTGTCTCTCTGTCCACTGCAGAGGCTGAATACATAGCAGCTGGAAGCAGTTGTTCCCAACTGGTTTGGATGAAACAGATGCTCACTGAGTACAATGTCACTCAAAATGTCATGACATTGTTCTGTGATAATCTCAGTGCCATCAATATCTCCAAGAATCCCATCCAACACAGCAGGACCAAACATATTGACATTAGGCACCACTTCATCAGAGATCTGGTGGAAGACAAGGTGATCACTTTGGAACATGTAGCCACGGATCTTCAACTGGCTGACATATTTACAAAGGCTCTGGATGCTACTCAGTTTGAAAACTTAAGGAGCAAACTGGGAATATGTCTCTCTGAGACCTTATAGCAACCACTGATGTTTGGGATAAATTTTTTAATATCTCTGCCTATTAAACAATTTGCACTAGGCTATGATTGGTCACCAGATCATAGCAATGCTACCTACAACAAGGGTGGTTACAGGAGGGTAAGGAGACACCCTACTGTGAGAAGGCCAATGTATCTGCAGGAGTTCAAGGATGTTGTTCATGCAGGAGTGGTTTTGGATGTCAGAAACAACATCATGGCATCTGATATGGTGGTACCTACTGTAAAGCAAAAGTGGGTGATTACTTGATCAAAGCTGTGAAGCAAGATCAAGTGGATGGTAACTTGGTTCAAACTGTGGAGTAAAACCAAGTCTGTAACTCTGTCGTTATTCTCTGGTTATGTTGTTGGCTTTGGCAACATTTTTGACAAAAAGGGGGAGTAACCCCTGAACAAACAGAGTGGGTGTCTCTACCAGAACAACTTTTATATGATATTAAAAGGTGTTTGGATGGTTGGTTTCAAGAATTTTCAACAGAAATGAAATTTGGAAGTTTGAGGTTTGGAAGTTGCAACAATGGAGTTTTGGATGAAACTCTTGGTGTTCTGAGTTCTAAGGCTTGGCCCTCTATTTATAGAGGCTCTAAAGCGCTCAAGTAACTTGAAAAAATTATCTTAGTTCAATTTGAATGTTGGCTTGGATGTTTGGTTTCATTTTACACAAAAATGCATGTTGGCTTTATAATGAAAAGGTGGAGTGAATCAAGGATCTTGGCCATGCTTTTCTAAAGCCTAGAAGGTTGCTTATGGCTTTAGAGGTTAAGTGTGATCAGAGGAAACAATTTAGAGGCTCAATTCAAGAGTGGTTGGCAAAAGCTTGCTTTATGCAAATGGATATTAAGCTTTATGCAAAATGTTCCAAAAATGGCATTAAAGGCTCAAATCTTTGTGTACTGCACTTAGGACTTGTGTACTTATCTGATTATGTGTACTGTAGGTGTTTAATTGGCTGCATTATATGGTAAAACACTAGA
Organism: Lathyrus oleraceus; assembly: GCF_024323335.1. Taxonomy (NCBI): domain Eukaryota; kingdom Viridiplantae; phylum Streptophyta; class Magnoliopsida; order Fabales; family Fabaceae; genus Lathyrus; species Lathyrus oleraceus. Next base: position 262,964,038 of record NC_066584.1, read on the forward strand.
TGGTTACTAATGTCTTGACTGATGTCATGACATGTATGTGTGACTACAGTGTAGTTACTGCAGGACTAGCTAACACAGGATTGATTGAATGTCAAACTGGATGCTGTGACATTCATACCTGTCAACAGATACTAAGGAATAGAACAGCAGGTGTTCTGTTAGAACTTAGTATTTATTTCCAGTCTGGTTATCAAGGAAAGACCAGACCTGGCATAAGGCCTAATGACTGAATGTCAAACTGGATGTTATGACATTCATAAGTGACAGCAGCTGCTGAAGATTAGACAGAGTGGTGTTCTGCTATACTTCAGCATGTAACTTAGTTTGTTCTTCAAAAGAATTACAGAACTAACTTAAGGCCAATTGTGTAAATGTTAAGTTGGACACTTTGACATTTATTAATGTAAGCTTTCACTGTAGTATGGTCATTTTGATCATGTACAGGTCAGCAAAATTGTACAGTCTGTTTTCTGGAAAAACAGACTCAGCATATGGACCTTGATGTCAAGCCGAATGTCGTGACATTCATGCCTGACAGCATATGCTATATTGTAGGTTGTTCAGTTTTCTGTTTCAGCTTTTTCTCAGGCTATTCTTCAGGAAGTCAATAACTTAGAGAAAAACCAGGAAATCAACAACCAATATACATTCAATGAACCTAACAAATAGCCTATTTGTTAGTAACCTAAATGTTGAATTTATGGGAACTTGTGTGACCTTAAATTCAGGAGAATACAGGTGCAAAAGCCCAGGATACTGCAATATAAAAGGAAGGCGTTCCTTCATTCAGTTTCAGGGATTTTGAGGCGTGAAGATTAAGTGTGTCCATCATACTTCACTGCTGTATTTTTGTGAGTCTTGTATTAGACGTATCTTGTAAGCCAAGTCATTATCAAGTAGATGATAGCTTTGGCATAGGGTGTTCATTGAGTTGTAAGTGTTGTGTCACTCAAAGCTTTTAAGCGTGAGTGCTGTGTATCTTGATTAAAGCTGTGAAGCACAATCAAGAGTTGTTTGAAGTGTGACTTCAACTTGTCTTTAATATTGTTTAAAGATAGTAATCACTGAGGTGATTGAGGGGGAGTGAGTAGGAACTCTGATCTTAGGTTAAGATTGAAATTGCATTGGGTAGGGATTAAGTGATAAGTTGTAAACGGGTGAGTTTAGCTTTGAATTGATACTACTAATAGTGGATTTCCTCCCTGGCTTGGTAGCCCCCAGACGTAGGTCATGTTGGACTGAACTGGGTGAACAATTACTTGTGTTATTTACTGCACTTACTGTTAAGTTCTGCATAATCCCTGTCTGTGCAGAATTGGATGTCATAACAACCAGTGTGACATCCAAAGTCTGATAACTAGAATTTCATGTACTTATATGATTATGGAGAGATTTGTACACAAAAGGACCTGTAATCAAGGGATTTGCACATTTGAAATGGTTTTCCTCCAAGAATTCATCATGAACATGACTTGAAATTCAAGTTTGAAACCCTAACGTCCCATTTTCGAAACTCATAGCTCATGCATGGGAAAAATGTACTTCTCCTTTTTGGAAAGCCCAAGACATGATCTACAACTTTCATGTTTTCAGTGTTTGCTAAATCAAAGTGGATCATAAAGAAAACTAGCTCCAACGTGTAGTACTTTTTAGGGATCATAGCTGACTTGAAAAGTTTCCAAGTGTTTCAACTTGAGACACCAACTTCATGGTCTCATAACTCAAAATCCTTTCACTTTTAGGGAATCAACACTCTAGGACAAAGTTGAATAATGGAACAAGAACCTTAATTTGTGCTTTGGAGAAAGAAAATGGATGCTTGGGTTAGAAGTTATGGCTTTGGGAAGTTTGCCACTTTTGACATGAAATTTGGATACTTAGTGAAATTTTCAATGTCTTCAAGATTGCTCTTTTTGCAAGTAACCTCAATTCTCTTGATTTTTCTTGATCAAATTCATCAATTAAACATATCTTCATAAAATTTAACTTGAGAAGTTCGTATTTGATCATAAATCTCAAAAGTCAAAGGTTTGACTTTGCAATGCATTGGTTGTGTATCAGATGAATTTGAACTTCTTGATCTTCAATGAATTCAAACTTATCTGTTGACGGAGAGAGATATTGAGTGTATGAGAACTTGATTTATTGATGATCAATCCAAAACTTTGACTGATCAATCCTTTGAGCTCTTTAAGGGAAACCCTAATTCACAGATGAAACAAAATCAGGCATATCTTGATCTTGAGGTTAGCTATGCATGAATGATGTCTAGGATGCAAATGATTATAAAATCTATGGGTAAAATTTGGGGTGTAACAGTGGCTAAGGGATTTTTGAAAAGAGAAGGCATATACTTTGAAGAGGTATTTACATCAATTGCTAGGATTGAAACTATTAGGCTTGTTGTTGGTATTGTTAATAACCATAATTGGCCCATCTACCAAATGGACGTCAAATCTGCATTTTTGAACGAACCGCTTGAAAAGGAGGTATATGTAAGATATCCCCTAGTTTTGTTATGAAAAACCAAGAGCTGAAGGTATATAAGTTGAAGAAGGCGTTATATGATTTGAAACAAGCTCCAAGAGTTTGGAATAAGAGAATAAATGGTTTTCTAAAGGATGTTGGCTTCAAGAAGTGTGTATCCGAGCATGGAGTGTATATGAAGACATATACGAGTGAAGAAGTGATTATGCTTTATCTATATATAGATGACTTGTTGATAATGGGAAACAACGGAAAGTGTATTTCTAATTTCAAGAGTGAACTTATGAAAGAGTTTGAGATGAATGGACATGGCCTCATGACATACTTCGTTGGCATTGAGTTCCACAAGTCCAAAAGGAGACTGTCATGCACCAAAGAAGGTATGCTCTTGAGATATTGAAGAAGTTTGAAATGGAGCATTGTAATGTTGTCATTACTCCAGCTTAACCAAGGTTGCATTTGTTTAAGAATGAGGATGAGCAAAATGTTGATCCAACTCAATATAGGAGGTTGATTGGATCCTTGCGTTATTTGTGCAATACGCAATCGAACTTGGTGTTTAGTGTCAGTATTGTGAGTAGATTCACGGGGAGACCAGATGTGTCTCACTTGGCAACAGCCATGAGGATCCTAAGATATGTCAAAGGTTTTGTTGGATGCGGAATTCTCTCCCCTACAACTGACAGAAAATGAAATTTTCTCGATTTTATCAATTTCAATTGGTGCGGAGATAAAGATGAATGAAAGTCTACAGCTGGATACATCTTTATGTTCGGCGGAACACCAATCTCATGGTGTTCAAAGAAGCAACTGGTAGTTGCACTCTCATCTTGTGAGGTCGAGTACATTGCCGCTTCATTATGTGCGTGCCAAGCCGTGTGACTTATGAATCTATTGGAGGAGTTAGGCAACAGTGAGGGTGAGGCTGTTACACTCCTGGTTGATAATATTTTCACAATTAATCTTGCTAAGAAACCAATTGAACATGGGAGGAGAAAACATATTTTGATGAGGTATCACTACTTGAGGAAACCTGTTAATAAAGAAAGGTTACGATTGGGATATTGTAGGAGTGAAGACCAAGTAGTTGATTTGTTGACTAAGAGAGTCACAAATTATGTGTTCAAGAGGTTGAAGATGAACATGAGCATGAAGACTTGGAGTACTTGAATTAAGGTGGTGTGTTGAATGTATTTCAAGTAATTCAAGTGTTGTAACCGGTTACTTCAAAGTCGGTAACACTTCCAAGTAGCAGAAAATTGAAGTTTTCGCAGCTGTAACCGGTTAACTTGTGGCATTAACCAGTTACCACTGAATGGGATTTAATTTCCAGGTGTAACCGGTTAACCAAATGGTGTAACTGGTTACGAGCTCAAATTTTGTACTTTTCTGTTATTTCATTTGGTTGTTTTGGTTCATAATCATAATGTAATATTTTTATAAATATATATGATGCATTCTCATCCTAGACTAATATAGTAATCACCTCTCTCTCTCTCTCTCTCTCTCTCTCTCTCTCTCTCTCTCTCTCTCTCTCTCTCTCTCTCTCTCTCTCTCTCTCTCTTCTCTCTCTCTCTCTCTCTCTCTCTCTCTCTCTCTCTCTCTCTCTCTCCTCTCTCTCTCTCTCTCTCTCTCTCTCTCTCTCTCTCTCTCTCTCTCTCTCTCTCTCTCTCTCTCTCTCTCTCTCTCTCTCTCTCTCTCTCTCTCTCTCTCTCTCTCTCTCTTATATATATATATAATATATATATATATATATATATATATATATATATATATATATATATATATATATATATATATATATATATATATATATATATATATATATATATATATATATATATATATATATATATATATATATATATATATATCTTATCCAATCTACCGTTTGTACATTTTTCATGATTTCTATTCTTCAAAATATCCTAGTTTCTTGTAATGAAGTCAAGAAAATATTTCCACTAAAATATGAAAATTGAAAGTACACATAGAAACATGAAAAAAATATACTCTTTAAAGTCACTTACCTTACACAACTTCTTTGTCGCGCAAAATCTTTTGTAAATTGTGGTTTCCCAAACATGAGTTTCTCAAGTTCTTTGTAGCAATGTTTTTGTGCAAGATTCCATCAACTTTTTGAACTCTTACTCCATTATTCACAAGAGTTTTTTTTTTTTTTTTGGTATTTCTAATTTTAGTGAAGATTCATTAAAACATAGTCAGAATAACTTAAAAATAATTATTAATAAATATTGAATTATAAAGCAAATATAAAAACCTAAATAAATATACATTCTCTTCGATACTGAGATTCATAAAAATAAAAATAAAACTTACATGTTACCTTGTATAAGTTTTATATTACTACGTGCAAAATCTTTTATAAGTTGTGGTTGCTCAAGCTCATTTGTAGCATTGCTCTTGTACAAGTTGTCATCAACGTAGTTTTTTGAACTTTAACTCCATTATTCACAAGAGTTCGATTTTTTGGTGTTTTTAATTTTAATGAAACTTAATGAAAATATTATTATAAATAAGGAAAATAAAAAAATTCAAAACATAAATTGTATTATACAATTGTATATAATCATGATCATTAGACCAGAAAATAATTTGCTCCTATAACTTCTATAATCTCTTAAATCATTTATCTATTATTTCCATGTATTCTTTCTTGCAATCTGTCAAATTTTTTCTTAACTTGCAAAATTTTCTTTGCCAATTTAAAGCTTTTCTTAAGAAGAACAACAACAATAATAACCATTCACACCCTAGGGTTTAGGGACTAGTTAGAACAAATACATTCAATCCATACACTAGCATTAAAAAATTACTATAATAATCAAATAACGGAAACACCTTTAACATGAATCCTTGAACTTTTTACAAAAATACCCAATTTCTTAAGGAAATTTCCAAAATACCCCTGATTTCAAAAAAATTCCCAAATTATCCCACTTTTAAAAGGAGACGCCAATTCAATTGGCGACTCCTCTTAAAAGTTGAATGGAGGCGCCAATCGGATTGGCTAGGGCATGTGCCCTAACCAATCCAATTGGCGTCCATGTGTATTTTTACAAAGGAGACGCCAATTGGATTGACACCTCAGTGTAAAATGCAATTTTTTTTGTTATAAATAGATGTGTTGTGTGAGTCATTGTTCCACATCTCATTTAATCATTTGGCAATCATGTTAGGTGTTCGTCGTCGATACAGAAAGGTGATTTATGCGAGAGACAAACATCAGATGCTGATGCTCTTCTGGAACATCACTACGTTCGAGCAACTGAAGAGGGAACTGGTTCGTTGGTTAGATGGGAAAATACCAGAAGGGAAAAAAATTAGAAGTATTAAGAGACTCGACAATATCTTTGGTTGGGTGCGAATGAAGACTGATAAGGATGCTATGGAAATGATGTTCGATCGAGATGACATCAATTTGATTGTTGTAATCAGTTAGAAATATTTTTGTTTTCAGTTAGCTTATTTTGTACTGATGTTTGTTGTGAACCTCATTGTAACAAAAACTTTATGATATATAATGATTGAAGGTTACAAAAATATAATGTTACAAAAAGCTTATGACCCAGATGATGCTCCTCGATTGGGACAGTTGTTCTTGTTGTGTCCTAGTTGACGATAAATACTACATAATCTTATCATTTTATCTGTCGAATCCATTTCTGTCCTGATACGTGTGCTGTTTGGCCTTCCTTTTTTCTTTCTACGCATCTCTTCGTTGTGCCAAACTATATCACTTTCATATGGAGGCCAGTATTCCTCCATTGGTAGTACCGAGAAGCTTTTATTATACACATTCATGACGGTGAAGGCCTTGTACAAATCAGATAAATGGCTGTAAGCATCTTGACGAGTATATGCGCATGCTGCAATGACATGGGAGCAAGGAATGCGGAAGGCCTGGAATTTTCCACAATCGCACCAACTTCTCTTTAGTCTAACAACATAGGCTAAATTTGGTCTCCCCTCGTTGTGGTCCATTATTTCCTGGACGCTAAAATTTTGCCTATGACGGTCAAAGACTGTTACAGCGTGTGTGCTAGCTTTGATGCTCTCCTCTTTCATGACTTTCATGCAACACTCACTGAATACTTGCCCACACATTAACACCGCACTCCATCTTTCACCTCTGGTTGCGAACGTAAAAGCCAACCTATAATAGGTCGATCTTGCCAAGGCGGTTATTGGAAGATTTCTAATTCCTTTGAATACCATGTTCATGCATTCCACAAGGTTTGTTGTCATGTGGCCCCATCGGCAACCTCTGTCAAATGCCCTTGTCCACTGCTCTACTGGTATGTTATTTAGCCATCTCCCCGCGTCTTCATTAGACAGTCTAATTTCATCATGATAATATTGAAATGACGGCTGAGTTAGATCATACCCAACATTCATCACCTTCTTGCGAAGATTCTTATCTTTTATTGCACGCATGAAGTTTTGTGCAATATGTCTAATGAAATAGACATAGGTAGAAGGAGGATCATGCCATCTGTTATCATGGTTGTTGTAGGCACTCTCAATGGCAGCATGTCTATCAGAAATCAAATAGAGATTGGCTTGTGGAGCCACATGCATTCTGAGATGTTGAAGAAAGAAACCCCATCCACCAGCCGTTTCACCTTCAACCAGAGAAAATACAATGGGAAAGACATTGTTGTTGCCGTCTTGTGCAACCGCCATAAGCAAAGTACCCTTGTATTTGTCGTATAACCAAGTGCCATCAATTTGAATAATAGATTTGCAGAATACGAAACCTTTGATGCATGGGTCAAACACCCAAAAGAGACGGTGAAAGATTCTATTACCTGTAACACAGGTTCCGTCTGGCATCATTGCTGGCAATGTCTCCATAATTGCCATAGTTCCTGGGACATATGTTTTTAGTGCCCATAAAAGTCGTGGCAATTCTTTCTATGAATCCTCCTTGTTGCCGAATACCTGTTCAACAGCCTTTAAAGATTTTATTACAAAAGTAAGTTGTTTAAATTGCTATATATTTACTTATGCATAAAAGTAAGTTGTTTAAATTGCTATATATTTACTTACTTCTTTAAAGATTATTATATCTAACTAATATTTTTACCTTTTTGGTGTAGATGGTCTGCACGTGGTATGAGTTATCACAGATGTCCTAGACATTGTATTACTCAGTATCGCAATCTGTTGGATCACCTTCGACCGACAGACGTAAGGATAATAACCTCATTATTTCGTTATAATTTGTTAACTTCTTCTACCTAGATTATAATCTTATTTTTGTTCACATTTCAGTTCATTTGGCGTCCATACCTTAATTTGGATCATGACCATGAGGTCAACGCTGAAGACGCGTCCGTATGGACTGCATGCACACCGATAATACGATTCACAACTGTGGAGATGCACAATAGTGATTGTGTGAAGTTGTAGTTCGGTATGCCCCAAAACATCCCAGATCCCCCAGCAAGCCTAGGAGAATGGCATCTGCACAAAGTTAACGACCAATGGAACTTCAATCCATGGCAAAGCTTCGCAAGATCGGAGTGTCGCAAATGGAAGCACCACCATGACCATGTCTTAACTGACGCAGTCATGCCAAATGAAGAAAAACCAAGTCGTACTTATATGGCTTGGTACAGATCGATTGGTTTTCAGTTCATCGCCGAGGATATGTACCTGTACGACCCACGCCAACAAACTTACACACCTTACACCTCAATATCAAACCCCCAACAACATTGTCAGACCGGATACATACAACCCCTGTCCGTCAAACGTTACATTCAACCAACACACAAACATACAACCAAAACATGACATACACCCAACCTCAATACCAAGAGCATACCCCATACCACCACCAACAAATTGACCATCAACCTGAGACCCAACATCGCTTCGCACCCATCACATCACCCTACCAAAGCCGCCTTAGCCAGAACACCCAACGGTCATTCAACACCAATCACCCATCTTCCTACCATAGCCAAGAAGCCCAAACCTCACAAAATCAAAACCTCCAACAACCCTATCTGTACCAAACACCCCAACAACCTTTCCAATCTTTCCTCGACGCATCATTCACACCCATGTCTCCCTTCAACCATCTTGGTCGCCCACCAATGAGTCAAACACAACCCAACTACTTTGGCATGGGTCATGAACTCAGCTACGGCGGTACACCCTCGATGCATACTGAAGACTATGCCGACTTGTCTGACTACCTCAACAAGCCATCTCCTGTACTTAGTAGTGATGCTCCTGGCCCCTCAGATGCTCAAATACCAGTAGTGAATCATCAACGTGGGTTAGAGCCACGGGTTATGGTAGCTAGGGAATGTGGGACCGGAGGTCGGTTAGGTGATCCCGGTCATCACCATTAGGCTTTTTTGTGTAAATGAAATTTTTTATTAATATCAATTGGTCTTATTTCAAAATTATGTATCACGTAGACCATTTAGCCAAAAAAAATTTGCATTTTACACTTAGGTGTCAATCCAATTGGCGCATCCTTTGTAAAATACACATGGGCGCCAATTGGATTGGCTAGGGCACATGCCCTAGCCAATCCAATTGGCGCCTCCATTCAATTTTTAAGAGGAGTCGCCAATTGAATTGACGCCTCCTCCTAAAAGTGAGGTAATTTGGATTTTTTTTTTAAATCAGGGGTATTTTGGGATTTTTTTTGAAAAATTGGGTAATTTTTGTAAAAAATTATGAATCCTTAGTTCAAATTTTTTGATATGAAAAAATATGTAAACCAAAATGCCAAAAATGGTCTTGATGACTACAAAGATGACATACCTTATAACTATACCTTATAACTAGTAAGTATTATAAAGAAGGGTTGACATAGTCACTAACTTTATGAAACTACATTCAATATATATATACTTGGGTGACATTTAGCCACTCAATGAAGTGGTCACTATGGGGATGTCAATTTTTAGTCTGATTTATTGTTATTTAAATTGGATGGTTATGATTGAAGACTAGTTAGTTACATTGAATTAGCCTTTTGTTTTTTATTCACTTCTAAGAAAATTACAATATTTTTTATTAATATTTAAATGTTTTTCTGTTTGGTACTTATGAATTTATTTTATATTTTTGTGTTGGGCTTACTCTTATAATTATGCAAAGTGCTTTTCAAAATTATAATCATTTGAATTTTAAATAAGTTTACAAATATATAAGAATTCATGATATTAGAAGATGAGATTAGCGGTTTTGAAATTGATGTTAGACCTTTATTTGATAAATTATAAACTATTTTTAATGAATTACATGATAAATTTTTGAAATTTTTTTAAAAAAATTTAAAACACTATTTTAAATCTAGAAATTGAGGCTAATATTACAAAAGTAGACTTAGACTTAATCAAAAATCCAGTATGCACTCATTCTTCTTCTTTTGAGTTTAAATAGTTGAATTAAACCAAATGACCATGAAAAATGAAAAAGGTCAATTTGATTTAGAAAATATGTTAAGTAGTCAAAGATTTTCAAATAATATGTCGACTTGTCTTTACTAATTTTGATAATCCTAGTACAAGTCAAACCAACTTTGTAAATGCTATTAGAAAATTCAACAATGAAGAATCAAAGAAGGAACATGTTGTAAATAATCATAAAAGGCCTTATAGAAATAACTTTTATGTGAATAAAATGAATCTTGTTTTTAGACCTATGTTTCTATTGTAATGTAAAAGATCATACTTCTAATGCTTTATACATAAGAAATTATGGTATTTCTTATGGTGAGTATGTACGGGTGAGAAATTGATCTAATCTAAGAAGACCCAAAGAAAATTGATACCTAAGTATTACTCATTATTTTGTATGTACTTGAAGATCATATGCTAGTATTGCCAAATCATGATTAATTCTTCAAGATGCAAGACCATATGAATAATAATTCTAAAAGTTTTATTGAATGAAAGATGTTTTTAATAAATATCAAGATTGATATCAACTTTGACTTCATATTGATATCATGTGAAGAAGATAAGTCCTCTTATTTTTAATTTTCAATATGCATAATTGATTCTTGTGTGGTTTACCTTTCATATTTAACCCATATTTCCCTTCTTTTTGATACTGGAAAAAAGGGGAGAGGGATGTATATTCTTGTTATTTTCTTGTTTCTATTGAACTCTAGGTATAAAAGTTTATCAATCCAAAGGAATTCAAAGGATCGTGAACTAAGGGGGAGATAACCAGCCTAGGGGGTGCTTTTCTGGAAATCAACTAACATCAATTATTTGTCATTATCAAAAAGGGGGAGATTATGAAGACAAGTATCTTATTGAAGTTATTTTGATGAAGACAAATATGCATAAGAATAAAAAGATTCAACATGAAATTTGTATCAAGCAAGTAAAGTATCTTAGCAAGAAAGAATCAAAGAATTGACCATCAAGCATGGACATATGAAATTTAATCAAAGGATAAACTAAGGTACAATATGGATTAATTATATAATCTTAGATGCTCAAAGAAAAATATTCAAAAATTCATTTTATACACTTTTCGAAATTAACACAAAGTGACATTTTTATTTGTGAAAATTCTCTAAGTCCACAAGAGGGTTAGTTGATTAACCCATCGCAAGGAAGACCATGGTAATCGATTAACCAAGCTTCTGTAAAAGTAAAAATTGAGTTTTCATTTAAGGCTAATCGATTAGCATATTGGAAAGGAATCCAAAGTAATTGATTAACCATTCGTCCTTTTTACACTAGCATAATTGATTAACGTCTTTTTCATATGGCTAGCATAATCGATTAACATGCCATCCTTTCATATGACGATAATAAATTATACTCCTTAAAAAGGGGAAGGGATAATTGATTAATACTCATTCCTTTCATGTATTTTTTCACGTTGTTTCCTTTTGAATTTTTACTGAAATATTGCATCTTTTCTATCACCTATTCTCATCACCAATCTTTTCTTAACCATGAAATTTTTTCATAAGATTCTCTCCAACAATTGCTTCAATAAAATTAATAGAAGTATGATCATTATAAATAACATAATTTCAAATTCTAAAATCACCTCTTTCCTGACATATTTTGCAAGTGTACTTAAAGTTTCATCCAAAAAATTTATTACATTATCAATGGTTGTAACTTGTTTATCAAGTTGTGATAACAAATGTGTAAAAATGGAAGTAATGTTCTTTCTCTTAGATTGGAAATCAAGGAAGTGATGTGCTTCTTTGTTGTTGTTAGAATATTGTAGGAGAAGTCTTGGTGTGGGGATTGTACAAAGATCTAATAATAGTGAAATCTCTCACAGGATGTGAGATGAATGAAATACCCTTGTTTAGAAAGGGAAACCAGTATATATTTTGTGTTCATTTACTCTTGCTGCATATTTATTTTTCTTCTCTTTCATTCAACCAAGAAAAGTAACTATTATACATAAACTAGTAAAAAAACAAGTAACAAATTTTTAAGACTTTCAAAAATTCATCAATATATATATATATATATATATATATATATATATATATATATATATATATATATATATATATATATATATATATACCCTAAACACCAAGACTTCTCCTACAATATATATGTATGTATATATATTGTTTTTGATGTGTCATAATCTTAGTATTTTGTTCAAACATGTTATATATGTATGCACTATGTTATAGACTATGTGATTTCTGTTTGGTGAGAGTATAGAAGTAGAAAACAGTCTAGGGGGGGTGAGTACACCCTTATTAAAAAATTCAATCGATTTTCTAAGAATAGAATATCAAAGGTTTTTCGAAAGGGCACACTGAAGGTTTGAAACGAAAATATGAAGATTATACTTTTATTGGAACTTGATCACGTTAACGCTAAATCAATCTACAAATACCAATTGATGGTTTTATGACGATACACAAAGGTAGTCAATTGATTCAGTTGAATGTTCCACGAGGCGTGTTTATACAACGAATCAATATCAATGAATTCTAACCTCAATTGTTTATCGGAATTTAATTACCAATTTAGCTTGATTAGGCACCAAATCTAACAAAACCTAACCTTATGTAATAAATCACTATTAATGAATGAACGACAAACTACGCTAGAATTGAAATACCTAAGCATGCAATATCCTACGAAAATTAAATATAATATCAAGGGAAAGAGAGTGCACCAAGATTTATAATGCTTCAGGATTCGTCCTCGCTTTGCCTACTGCGTTCTTCAATGGTTTTCCATTGGAACCTGCATAGTTCCTTTTTATTTTGACAAATATTTCAAGAGTATATATAATCACTAATCCAGATGAGAAATCTCCTATATGGATCTTGACTTGTATACATCGTAATGCCAAACTCTTCTATGTAACTTTTACTCAATTAACGCTTCTTGAATCTTCTAGTATCACAAATCTGCTCCAAGCCTTCGTGTGTAACAATCACTCCTTGATCCTACTAATCCCTTGAGCGATGAACTGTGAGAAGATTTGAGAAGAACTTTGCCTTGTCCGTATCCTTCATACAGTCACTACCAGGGTAATCTGGAGAGAGAAGAATCCCATTCTTTTTAATGGAATTTTTCAGAACCAATGACAACAACCTCAATATTGCAAGCTACCTAAAAATCTCAACCAAATTTTCAAGAACAATTAGTTTCAAGACGGTGTGTCCCTCAATCATTACAAATCCCTCATGATTAAGATTTGAAATCAAACTTGAGGTTGAAGATGCAAGAGTTTCGTTGCAAGAGTTTTTGAACTTTGAAAAAGAGAGAGTGATGGTTTTCTTTTCTTCACAAAATCACAATGTAATAGTTGTGTAAGTTGTAAAGGTTTTGATGAGAAAGAGATGACAAAAAGATTTTATATGTGCTTGAGATTATAAGCAGAAGAATGAATGGATGAATAAAGTTAGTTAGACATGAATCAAGAGCATTTCATGATTTGAGTCAAATGAGTAAGTGAAGTGAAACAAGAAAGAAAACTGATTTTGACCCATTTCTCAGCTGATTCGAATCAAGAACAAAGTATAATTCTAATAAAAACCTTGTGATCCGAATCAAGTGTAAATTCTGATTCAAATCAATTCAAACAGAGTCAAAAAATAAATGTGGAAAAACTTTCTGATTCGAATCAAATGTAAAGTATGATTTGAATCAAATCAAGCAGAGGTAACCCATATCATTTTTTATTCGAATCAAGTGTAAAGTCTTATTCTAATCACAAAGCTGCCTGATTCGAAGCAAGTTAAAAGTCTGATTCGAATCAAGTTAAAAGCCTGATTCAAATCAGAGTGTTTGCAATTTTTTAGTTTGCCTCTATCCAATTTGATTTGAATCAAGATATGTACATGATTGAAATCATGCACACAAAATCTCATTTTTTCATGATTTTCAAAATACTTTGAGAATTTTCTTTCCACCTAACTTGAATCAATAACACACATGGTTCTTATTTCACTATCTTATGCAATTGACTAAACGCATCATGATCAAGTTCAAATATAACCATTGGTTCATGCATGCTAAAAACGAATAGATTCAAACATGATTCATATATGATGTACAATGATGAAGGAGACTCAATAAATGAAAGTAAATGAAAATGAAAGCAATAAGACAAGCAACAAAGTCATCGTGTTAGGGTTCTCCCTTTGAATGTATTAGGGACATGCAACTATATTTTTCCATGTATTTATATCACTTATGCAATGTTATATGTATTAGTACCAGCATCTAATATTCTGAATGTTGGATTCGGAATGTTACACGCATGTTAGTTGGCTTAACCTATTCTCACCTCTATTTCAAATAGACAAACTAATGCTTTAAATTACTTCTAAAATATCATTCTTAATTATATAACTGTAGTTACATGTTAAAAAATTAAATTTCAAATATAAAATTAAACAAAAGAAAAATTCAGCTACCATTTATATTGTATTGATACATTAAAAATAATTAAAATTTAAGAGTTAATTTAGTTGAATTAAATCAATTGTATATATTACAAATTAATGGTATGATAAAAGACAAACACGTAAAAACAATATCCTTGTGTGTATTTAAAGACCCAAATAATCACTTAATCTACAGGGACATACTCAACAATCATATTCACTATCTTTCTAGATTATCAACATAAAATGGAGTGCTTCATCATAAATCTTAATATTGATTGTGTTGATTGATTATATAAAATTCGAATCTTTCGAATTTGGAATGTCTGAAACAATGCCATTTTTAGGAGATCAGTAGCAAACTCATGCTCCTTCTCTGATTGGTCTCACAACCATATTTTGTGTCTAAAGCAATATCGGTTTGAGCACCTATGTACAGGTTTTGGGGATTTGATAATGGCTCTAGTGTTTTCTTTTTAGAGGTTTATGTTTTTGTTTGATGATCGTCTCGGTGGTTGAGTTTCTAGTCCGTGTCCCCTTTTGTTAGGGCTATTCGGGGGTTAACACGAGGGATCATTTTTACTTTGGGAACTTTCTTTTATGAACAATACACATTTGTGAGAGACATGTCACATACTCATCTAAAATCTTAAGATGACAGGTGTATGGGTTATATCACTTATAAATCCTTAAGTCTTCACATTTCTAACCAATGTGAGACTTTCTCACACTACTCACACTTGTTTTTCTCAACATTCTCTCTCAATTGTGAGTCTATCCACAATATCCCCCCAGTGGAGGCTCTTTTTTTACACTTGCACCGTTGTTGACACTTTTCAACGGGTCATCTCCTACCTAGTAGAGAATTTCAATACAAATAAGTCGGTCCCTTCACTCAAACCAATTGTTCATGATACCACTGTTGGGGCTATTCGAGGGTCAACACTAGGGAGTATCTTTACTTTGGGAACTTTCTTTTATGATAAACACACATTTGTGATAGACACACCATATATTAACCCAAAATTTTAAGGCGATAGGTGTGTGAGGTCTCTCACTTATAAACACTCAAATCTTCACATTTCTAATCAATGTGAGACTTCTCTACACTACTCACATTTATTTTTCTCAACATCTTTGAGATGTGGTTTTGATTACCTAAACCTCTCTCCAGTGTTGTTTTGCTTTCGTTTGTCCATCCCGTAATCTCTTCTTTCTTAGTGTTTTAGTTGGACACATATCTTGTGCTTATTGAATTTACTTTATGTTGTATTTTTTGAGTTTTTACCCCTATATCTATAAATTATTTTTTCATTAAAAAAAAACTAGTAACACCAATAGGAATCAACAAGAATGGTGTTAGTGGTATTAAGAAAATGAGATTAAATATACAATTAGTTTTTTTTCAAAAGATTGAATATACGAATCTAGATCCGCATAAGATGGGGTTGGAGCACCGGCCTTTCTTTTTTTGGTAATAGGGGTTGGAGTTAAAGCATCTTATATGAATGCAAAACTACATGCTAAATATGCTTATAGTTTAATGTTTTTTCATAGAAAGACTGCACGCCACAACTATAGTATTCATCAGAGACACATTATTCTCACAAGTTGCATCTATAAAATCATATATCTACAAGAAAAACTTAACTCTTGCTTCATACCATTGAATGGAAGCAATATACACACATACTTATTCTTACAACTTGTGTTTATAATACTATATGTCTTGGAAAATTTTAACTTCATATCCTTGAAAACCATATATCTATGCATGTGGCTAACAATTTTTTGAAATTATTCTAGTAACCAACTTGCTCAATTATTGGCTTATAATTCATCGACTTTCATTTTTTAAATGCATATTTTTGTTTTTCTTATGTTTAAATATCATATAGTTGGAATATAATATATTTGAATGTTAGAGCTTCAAAATTTAAATAGAATAAACTAGTTTGAGATTAAAGTTTTTTTAATGCATGTACAATGACATATTTCCATCATCAACTAATTACATTCTGGATTCAATCCCTCAAACAACCACAAATTTTCTTACCTAAGATTTAACAGCGACAAATATTTAATAAAATACTATTTAATCACAGTTTAACTGTAACATATTTTTTAATTGTTTTTTACGTACAAATTCGTGATTATACAAAATAAAACATGTTTAGTATAATATATAAAACGATATTAATATTTACAAACGAAAACTTGATTGTTTTTTACATGCAAACTCGGGAGAAACTTGAAATACATTTTTAATTTGTTCAAATCTTTCCGACATAAACAAACTTGACAAGTTTTTGAATGATGATGAAACCTTTACTTCAGCTGTAAACAATGCCTTAACAGGCCTATGATCCGATAACTTTGATTCACTTCTTGAATACTCAATTTGCTTTAAACCATTGCCAAACCATATAACTCTATCACACCTAAAATGAAGATAAAAAAAAACACCAAAATATAAGAAACTTTGAAACTTTATATTATCAATCATGATTAAATATTAGTTGTATTAATTATGTCTCTTATATACCATGCTGGTGATCTTTTCTTTGCTGCTTTTTTGCTTCCATGATAACAACATCCATAGTACAAATCTGAATTTGGAAAATACTTGTAGGTTGGAGCAAATTTGATTGTCCCTTCATGCCAACCTCTTAAAATGTGTCCATTCACTAGCTCCATCTTTAGCTTCATTTTCATCATCACTATGTTAGAACAATATACAAATAAATATTCCAAGTCTTTATAATCTATACATATAATATATACTTATAATATAAATGCATGCATACATAGTACATAGACATGTATATATATATACCTGATCATTTTCTAATAGGGAATCCCAGTCTCTTTTTTCAACCAATAAACGTGTAGTTTCTTCCGGCATAGAAATTCTATAATTTAAATCTCCAAGCAATATTACATGACTGCATAAAATAATGTCAACATTAATTAATTTCTTAAAATAATACAACATGCATATTTTATCAAAAAATAATTATACAACATGTATATCAAAGTTAATTTATTTATTTAACTCTAAGTCGGCAGAAAGTTGCTTCACTTTTATTATTCACTAATTAATTACAATAGATCAAATGATTTTTAACTTTTTAATCATATCTTAGTTACTAGTTGAATTTTATATCTTTTAGTTTTTTTATATTTTAACTTTGTTTTATTCTATTTGGTAGTTCATGCATCTTTTTGTTGCTTTGTAATTAATTATCTCTCTGTCAATTTGATTACATTAAAGTTGATTAATTAACTAATCATATAGTTTAGTTTAAACTAGAAAGACAAATTCAAAGCTGGAAACTTCCAATAATAATGCTTCAATTGAACTTGAACAAATTGTTTAATTTTAACAGCAATAAAAATAGAAGAAAAAACAAAAAAATTATATTCAATATTATAGCACCTTGTTTTCATGACTTGTTGGGAAAGGAACATGATTATTAAAGGAACAAATGATTGAGGTTGATTGGTTGGACGGTTTCAAACAATTAATACTTACTCATGATCAAGAATCTTTCTTGGTAAATCCAAAAGAGTGCCTTTAGGAAAACTTGTCCTAGAAAATATTTCAGCAACGTTGGAATTTCTGTGCTTCTCATCTCCTTCCTTTCCACCAGAAGCTAGATGGCTGCATACAAAGCAGAAGCTTGTTTCATGTAACAGAAATCTCACAGATACTGAACCCTGCATGTTTGTCGAAGTTGTCGAACAAAAGAAAAACGTTAAAAATGAAAAATGATATCAAATACAAAAGTATCGGCTCAGATCCTCTGTGCAGTCAGTTCAACCAAATTTCACTTTGTTGGTTCGAGCTAGGTTACATGCTTTGGTTGAACTACTGTAACAAAGATGAGTCTGAGCCGATAATCAGTTCAACCAAAGTGGTAACAGCTTCTGTATTGAGGCGGTTTATATAGAAACTGTTTTCAATAGTAAAAGTTCTCTGTATATAAACTGACTCAATACAGATACTGATACCACTTGAAAATTTGAGTTTAAGACCTTGAGACGAGTACACAGACACGCGCCACTAGATTAAATGTTAGATTAATCTAAATACCGTTGGATTGATCTTATTGGACAGTAATGAGATTATTGGCTAACAAATACATACAAATGTAAATTCTAAGGATAACTAAAGTAAGATGAACTAAAATTAGGGTTTGATTAAGTCACCTTGTTGCCTAAGCAACCCATGATGCCACAACCAACACAAGAGACACATGGATGTCTTATGAATGGACTAAGGTCACTTCTAACCCACACAGATATCATTATACCAACCATTTGCTTGCTAATGATACAATGAAAATCTTGTGAGGCTGATTTGCACTGCTGACCTGGAATATTTCCTTTCAAATCTTGCTTTATATTATCATCATCACTTTCAATATCTTTGCAACAGTAGTGATGTGTTCTCTTGTTTAAAGCTTCTCTTATTAAAGAATTCCATTTTGTTGATATCTTGTTATCTTCTGATCCCAATACATTCGATGCTTTTAGTGGCACAATTTCTTGAAACCTAATATGTAATCAAACAGTTCAAAATTATTAATCATAAAGAACTAAACCATATATATATTTGTATACATGCATGATATTCATAATCATCTTTTCAACAAAGTTGAAATAGCGACGAAAATTCGGATACGGAATATTGTCAAATCCGACGCTAATTTTGTCGCTAAGTGTCAAAAGAGTCGAATCCAACGCTAATTTCGTCGCTAAAGGTGGAAGAAGTCAAACTTCTATGAAGTTATTGATGAAATTACCCGAATACATAGATATCGAATGACTTGCTGCATGTCTCCAACAAATCCTCAATATTCAATCCTTCATCTGGTGCAATTCCACCTATGTTCCATGTACTCACAAAAACCCTTCAATAAATAAACATAAAGAATCATCAAATATGGAATAGATAAGAATATAAAACCATTGCATGGTGATGTTTTTTTCTTCTTACTTGTACTTTTCGGTATCGCGATGATCATTAAGAATGGAATTGGTGGTAATAGATAACTGATCATCACTTGTGATACCTAATAAAGGATCTGTATAACTTTGATAATCTGCTACAAAATTTCTGCTTCCAAGTCTCTTATGGAGTATCTTATTAGCAACTAATGCAGGCCACATAACCTAAACAAATGATAAAAATATAAACCCTTTGGTAAGAAAATTTAAATGAAAATGATTTTAAAAAAAAGATGAGAAGTTAAATGATATACTTCTACTAGTTTTGCAGGCATGGTATAAGAAAAAGTGGTTTGAAATAATAATTAATATAAACTATTGATGAATTGAAGATATCATGTTGGTGTTGAGGAAGAAGAGCTTGAGAAGGAAGAAGACTTTTAAGGTGTACATTTTCTACATTGGTGGTTAAATGTTGTAATATATAGGGAACATTTGACATTGTGAGGGAAGAAAAAACATGGGTCATGTAGAAGAATTGAAATTTTGTGTTTGTTGAGGAGTAGAATTTATTGTTTTTCATATTTAAATTGTTGAAAATGAGTGCAAGTGGGAGTGTGGTCCATGCAAAAAAAAAATGGCAAATAGGAAAAAATATTAGTTGTTACATGCATTAGTTGCAAAAGGATTATGATCACATTGCGGCTAAATTCGTTTTGAGGAATAAGGGAAGGAATGAAAAAGGAATATGATTTTATTTTTTTTTGCTTGTAACACTTCTTACATCTAATTAGTGATCATTATTATTAGGAAGGGTTAAATATGTTTTTATTTCTCTTAAATATTTTAAATTTTATTTTTAATTCTTTAAAATATTTTTTTTAAAGAATATTTCTCTTAAAATTTATCACCCATATTTTTGGTCTCTCCTGTAATTTAGCGATGTTTTTTATAACTTAACGACTAAATTAGTGACGCTTTTAGGACGATTTAATGCTTAGTGACTGAATTAACAATAATTTTAACGATAATTTTAATATTAGAGAACAAAAATGTGGATGAAAAATTTTATGAGGACCATGTTTTTAAAGAAAATATTTTGAGGATTAAAAACGAAATTCAAAATATTTTGGAGGACATAAACATGTTTAATCAAGGTGTCATGAGAATTAATGGTTGTGTGCCTTTCTTTATGATAATCCTTTTATAGATTATAACTAGAGCATTTACGTACAATTGAAATTCATAATGATAATTAGTACAGTATATTATTTGATTTGTCTAGCTTATTTTAGAAAATTTAATATATACAATTAAGAAGTTATCTTCTTTACAAATAAATAAATGGTTAAATTTGAAGTTGTTGGTCAAGAGACATCAACTTTTAATAAGAAAATGATGGTGCAGGCAGACGAGGTATAATCTTGATAAGAATGTTTGTTTTTTAATATTGGATGTTGATATGAAATAGTGATATAAGACGGTCATTAGGTCTCATGAGTTTATGGAAGATCGGATTGTCAATAATTTGAATACCAATAATTTGAATACCACTTGTATTATTAGCCTAGAGAGACATTGGCTTTGTTAGAGAATATATAATTTCAACTAAAAGATCATAGAGCCTTTATATTTCATAACAATGGAGGGCTAGTTAAATTCAATAGAGGATTTAACAACTATTTCTTGCTTCTTACACTTTTAAGATATCAATGCATAACCTAAAAAGCTAAAAACTTAAAACTTACTATAACAATAACCATGTATTTGAAGGGTTATATGTGATATTTAGGATCGTTAAGGGTGGTTAAAGCTAATTCACATATACGGGTGAAAAATTCTATATTTATGGTCTTTAGGTGAATGAATCATCTCCTCCTACATCTTCAAGTTAAGGTATTTATAAAGATTCATTGGGTCTAGGTCTTTAGACTTAGGAGCGTGGAGGTGGAAGTTGTTATTCTCCCTATTAACTTGTATAACGTGGTTTTCTCCTTTGAATGATATTTATGTATCGTTAAGTACATATTGTTGGTTCTTGTGTTGGTAGCAATTTTGGTAAAACCTAGAGTGTTCACAAGTTGTCACATGTGTTGTCTTGACATAAGATGTGATTATGCAGGATTTTACTGAGATGTCAGACCCGATGTCATGACATCTGTATACAGATCATTCAGCCTGAATGTTATGTATTATGTGATTGCATTTTTAATGCTAATCTGTGTATGATTGATGAGATGATTGAACACGCTATCAATCAGTAATTACAACTAGATTGACTTATTTTCCAAAGAGATATAATCAACTGTCATGAGAAGATATGAGTGGAAAATAGTTTTAGGGTTTTATGATGTTCAAGCCCAGCTAATTGCTTCTATAAAAAGGACATAGAAAACCTGATTTGATACACAAGAAATAACGAACAAAATATTGAGAGAGAATAAGGGTTTTAGTCTTGTGTGGTCGTGTGAATTGTAAGCCATTCAATTCATCCATAGATGATTGAATTGGTCTGATTTTTGAGTTGTAATTTGTCTACTCTAAGCTTTGAAGCATGAATGTGTGTTTACTTGATTGAAGTTTTTAAGTAGGATCAAGTATGTGTCTTTGAAGAGTGTCTTCTTTTCATTGTAATTCTTGTTTTATATCACTGTTGTGATTGAGGGGGAGTGAGTAGGATCTCATATCTAAGAGTTCTTAGGTAGAAGTCACACGGGTAGAGATCAGGTGAAAAGACTGTATGAAGTTATTTACTGAAAGTCTTTGAACTGATTCTGTTTAGTGGATTTCCTACCTGGCTTGGTAGCCCCCAGACGTAGGTGAGTTTGCACCGAATGTTGGTGTAAGCCCTAAAGGCCAATACTTTTGGTACTTGTATCGAATTATTTATTAATAATAAAAGGCTTTTTCTTTATTACGTTTGTTTAATAAAGTCCCTAGAATAGCTAGTCTGTTTAATGTATCAAGTATGACTTAATCATGAGATCACATTAAACATAAGGACATTATTCTTAAAGTATCCGTAGTCAAGCTTTAGTGTGAAGTGGGATAACATTAAAGCATTAAGACTATTATGTTTGTAGATTGATGATCACATCTCATGGATCATGGATAAAGAGTTATCAAGTCTTAAACATAGGTATGAATATTAAGAGTAATATTTATACCGGATTGACCCGCTATGAGAATACTATATAGAAAGTTATGCAAAGTGTCATAAGTTATTCTCATGGTGATAATGGTGTATACCACTCTTCGACCTGAAACCACTATGGATCCTAGATGTAGAGTCGAGTGCTTTATTGTTGATCCAACGTTGTCCGTAACTGGATTACCATAAAGACAGTTGATGGGTACTCCACGAAGCATGCTGAGGGACATGAGTGACCTAGATGGAATTTGCCCATCCTGCATAACAGGATAAATGTCTATGGGCCCAATATTGAACTGGACAAGGATGACACGGTTTATGCCTTGTGTTCAATATAGACATAAGGGCAAAAGGGTAATTATACACATAAGTATTATCACAGAAGGAATTGTCAGATCACATGACATTTTCGTGTCTTGGGTAGCAGTGAGGTGTTGCTAGATACCGCTCACTGTTTATTATGTTAAATACATGATTTAATATAATTGCCAACGTCACGAAAACCTACAGGGTCACACACAAAGGACGGATTGATGAGAGGTAGAGTAACTAAGGAATACCGTAAGGTACGGTGCCCTTAAGTGAATTATAGAACATCGTAAGGTACGGTGTACTTGAGTAGAATACGAAATATGGTAAGGTACCATGGGCTTAAGTGATTTTGGGCATATTATAAGATATGGGCCAAAATACACTTAAGTGGGCCTTTTAGCTTGAAGCCCACACAAGTGGTTCTATAAATAGAACCCTTGTGCAGAAGCATTGATTGCAGTTGCATTATTTTCGTTTTCTCTCTCTCTCTCTCACTCAAAGTCTTCATTCGTACCAGCTAGCACTGTGATTGAAGGAATCCGTTCGTGTGGACTGAGTAGAGACGTTGTCATCGTTCAACGTTCGTGATCGCTCCGTGGATCTGCATCAAAGGTTTTGATCGTCACAAGAGATCTGCACCAAAGGTTTCAATCGTCACAAGAGGTAAATATTCTATCACTGATCATGACCATTCGTAAGGATCTCTAAAGGAGAAAATTTTTATTTCTGCTGCGTTTTGGACCGCAATTCTCCTTCACCGAATTGGGTTAACAATTGCTTGTGTCTCTTGCATTACTGTTCTTTATCTTTTGTCCTGTTTGTATTGTTCAGATATTAGTGTCGTGACATTACCTTCGACATCTCATATCTGATACCAGAATTTCAATTGGTATTAGAGCAGGCATCCTGCTCTGGTTCTGGGTGAGATCTAGGGACGTTACTTTCTGGTATTATGGAGAGAGATGGAGGATCTGTTCACAGACCACCTATTCTAGATGGATCCAACTATGACTACTGGAAACCTCGAATGGTAGCCTTCCTAAAATCTTTGGATAATAAGGCTTAGAAAGTTGTTTTAACAGGATGGGAACATCCAGTTATTACTAAGGATGGAGAAGCTACAACTGATAAGAAGGATGAGGAACAATGGACCAATGAGGAGGATGATCTAGCCCTTGGGAACTCTAAAGCATTGTATTCTATATTCAATGGAGTAGATAAGAATATCTTCAGATTGGTAAACAACTGTGAGGTGGCTAAAGATGCTTGGAACATTCTCAAAACCACTCATGAAGGCACCTCTAGAGTAAAGATGTCTAAACTGCAGCTGCTCACTACCAAGTTTGAAAATTTAAGGATGAAAGAAGATGAAAACATCCATGAATTTCATATGAATATCCTTGAAATTACTAATGCCTCAGGAGCCCTGGGTGAGAAGATGTCTGTCGCATCCGCGAAAAACAACCGGCGGGAAAAAGCAAAACAAACAGAGCCGCCACCGTGCGTTATTTATCCCAAAAGAGGGAAAGGAAACGCTCGAAGTAAACCTGGAAAAGACATGGTCTCGCGACCAAAGAGAGATGGGATCGGGAGTCGGTTATGCGAAGGGAAGGTATTAGCACCCCTATGCATCCGTCGTACTCGACGGGATCCACGCTCAGAAGGATAGAAGAAAGGTTGCTAAACACTGCTCAAAAGAATGCACGCACACTGAAATAAAACACAGATGGAAGAAAAGGGGAAAGGGCTCGCTAGGATATCACATCCTATGCCTACGTATCTCATCTGGAATGAGAATCAGAGCTACCGTAGTTCGGCTCACGCACACCGAAACAAAACACACACAGGAAACTGACTGCCAATCGCTGGACTTATGTCAGACTCCACACAAACAGGCAAACATGGACACCGAATGCCAATCGCTGGACTTACATCAGACTCTGAACCAACAAACACACTCAGGAAACCGACTGCCAATCGCTGGACTTACGTCAGACTCCACACGCACACATAGGAAACCGACTGCCAATCGCTGGACTTACGTCAGACTCCAAAAAAATAAGAGGTTAACCGGACGCTGAGTCGTCAAAAGCAACAAAAAAGGACAAACAAGCTAACAGGGAGTCTGGTACTCGAGCCTGCTAGCTGTCAAGCAAAGACACACAAAAAGAGAAAAGGGTGCCCGGAGAGATCTCGTACGATCTCCTGCCTACGTACCTCATCTGGTATGAGGATCAGGGCAACGTAGTTCCCCTTAACAGGGAAAGAACTTCTAACCTAACCAGAGACTGGGAAATGACAAACTAGAAGGGAGCCTGACTCGAGCCTAATAGTTATCATGCAAATACACCATGGTCCTAGGTTGAGGTTTCTATCTAACTTGCACAGGCAGCAAGCTATCCTAAACAGCACAGGCAAAGCCATACAAGCACAAAAAGCAAGCACACACACTATATGCAAACAATTGGGCTCATACAAGGTTAGGCTGTGAAACACAAGCCAACTGGAATCGGGTGTAGTTAGCTCTTAACCCTAACATTGAGAGTTAGGGTGAAGTAGATGAAATAGGAAGTGAGGGTAAGACCTCACAGCTCTTATCCCTGGCCTGGGAGAGCTTCAGACAAATGAAAGTGTGGGAGTTCAGAAAGTAGGAAGTCTTCTCCACATATGACTGACACAACAAAGATCTTGGGTTAATATCCTCAATGCATCAACACATGGTGTGAGCAAAGTGGATGACACACTGAATAGCAGGAGATGGATTACACATCTCTTTTATCTGCCAATTTCCTCATAAGAGGACTTTTCCTGCTTGGCACAAAAGATAAACAAACACAAGCATTGCCTCTTAAGGAGGACTTCAGACAGGTGTCTGCCCACATAACAGGACAGGTCTTCCAGACTACATGAAGTCAGAGAGTTATACCTCAATGGTTAAGCAACCAAGCAAAAGCAAGTTCAAAGTGAACTTAAGCAACTTATGTACCTGAAAACAATCTAAACAAATCAGTTCAACTGTACAAGCAAACAGACAATCATGAATATCAAACAGTCAAACCCAATGAGCAAAGGCATAAGCCAACAAGTCAAACTCAAATGAGTTAACAACCCTACAAAACATACAAAGTTAGTAGTCAAAAGTAAACATCAAAGGCTCAAGTGATAGAGCACCAACAACTAAGGAACTTGAATGCTCCACCTGAAATCAAAGCTCAAACATAAGCAACAAACCACTAGGTCAAAGCCTAGGGTCAAAGATGAAGAAAAAATTTAAAACAGGAGCTGAAAATTAACATGAACCAACTTCAAACACATCTTGAAACAATCCAAAAGGTCTCACATCAATATCATTAACCAAAAGTATTTCATGATCAATTGAACTTCAAAGCAATTTAAAAGCTCAAATGTGATCCACCAGAATGAAAAATCTCAATTAAATCAGAAATGATTCAAATAATTCCAATAAAATTCATGAGCAATCAGAACATTCATAACATGTATCATACAAAAAATCAGGATAATTGGAGATCATTTGGCATGGCCAACACATCATTTAAGTTGAACATCACAAGGTGTGACACAAATTGTCACACCAGTTTAGAACAATAATAAAACAGAGATGACAATTGATAAAAATACCAAATCAACACCAAAATGTCAAGCAATATGTCTAGTTTTATCATGCAAATTTTCAGATTCATTGGATCAAAAACCAGCATTGCACAAATGAATAAGCAAGGCAAGGTACAAAATAGATACATGTTCAAACATTCTAGCACAAAAAATTATCCAGCCAAGCACAACTTTGGAAATTATGATCAATAAAAAATAGACAAACAGAGGAACAAGATGCAAAAAATTGGGATCAAATTGATGCAATTTCCTATTTTATATGATTTTTCTAAGTTGGAAGAGCAATTAAAATCAAAGCATGGCAAAGTTAGAAGGAAAAGATGAAAATATGAAAACATTTTTGAAAATCAGCGCTCAGCAGGGATCGAACCCTGTACAAATTCACTTTGAGCGCGCCAGCAAAAACCCTAACCAGAGAAGAGTCGACGCATGGCCAGCTATGGTCGACTCATAAAAACACAGCTAGAGCTTCGGGTTAGCGCAAGACCAGCTACGGTCGACGTAAAACTGCTGTATGGTCGACGCAACCTTGCTGTATGGTCGACGCATAGCTGAAAATCTTCATCTTCTTCATGAAGAAGAAGATGAACAATGCGCGAGATTCAACATTTTTCCAGAATTTTTTCCAGAACTCAGAAACAAATACATCATCATGAAGCTCTTGCAATGGAGAGCATAGATCAACAAATATTTAAGCACAAATCATCAAGATCTAAGAGAATCAAGCAAGAACATTCATGGATGTAAAACTTTAAACACTCATATCTTGCTCAATAATGCACCAATTCACACGATTTTTAGATCAGAATCACCAGGGGAACAAGATCTACCAGAATATATACATGAATTTGAGAATTAAGAGACTCGAAAACTGAACCTCTTGAAGAGCAGTTCTTGATTTTGCACGATCCACAACTTGTAACTATCCAAATCCACTCTACAATGCTTGAAATGATGTTTGGTGAAGAAAAGGAAACTTGCACACGTGTAGATCTAGCTTAAACTTGACTTTCCATTTTCAACTTCATGAGCTTGCTATGCACCATTCTTGCACGAATTCTTCAAACAAATACTTGATCTGCACTAAATCAATGCTAGGGAACAAGAATATGCAGTAATATTGCAATGCTATTTGGAAAAATTTTGAATTATGAATGGAAGAAAATTTTGGAGGGAGAGAGAATTTGGATCTTGAAATGTGAATTGTGATTAACCTCCAAATTCTGTTATGATTATGGTATTTATATGTTGTACTAATCATACTGAAAGTGCAATTAGCAATTGGTTAATTGTGATTAAGTGAAAATAAGGTGTGTGAGCAAAATTTGGAAAATAACCAACTTACCAACCAAAAAACAGCTTTTCACACAGTGGAAAATACTCAGAAAACTGAGTTTTCGCACGAGCGGTCGACCATAGGTCGGCTCAAGCATGCTATGCGCTGACCCGTGGTCCATGGGCTGACCCTTATGGTCGACTCAAACATGCTATGCGCTGACCCGTGGTCCATGCGCTGACCCTTATGGTCGACTCACAGCCTGCAACAAATTTTTTTTTTTTTTTGAAAGAAGAGGAGGGCAAATTTTGAGATGTTACAGCTGGCCCTATTCAATCCACTTTGAACCTGTCGATATGAATAGCCTCGGCTTTCAGATGATCAAGGTGAAGAGTGATTGAATACCAAGAACAGACGAACAATTTGCGCTCTGATGGGAAGTAATTAACAGTGCTTGTCAGAATCGGCAAAGAAGTGATCTCAAAAGAAAAATCCGTCTGGTACGGGGACAGTCGGCCTGAACACCGAACAGAAATTCGCCCTGTATACCAAAATAAATGGTAACACATGGATAATCATGGCCTGAACACCGCATCCGCTGGGGATTATTATTATTATTTCTTTTACTTTTTCTTGAACCCCGGAACTTTCTGATTGATAAACTTTTTTTGCTTTTCTTGAACCCCGAACAAATATCTTCGCGCGTATGATCCCCGATCACCGCATTTGAACCCCGACATATTCATAGTAGTCTTGTTTGCCAAACAATGAACCCCGTTCTCCAATTGAACCCCAGTCGCCTGACGATAACTCGCGATCGCCATTGTGAACCCCGTTCTCCAGAAAACACCCCGTGTCTCCCTTTCTCCATTTGAACCCCGTTCTCCAGAAAATGCTGCAACACTTCCCTTTCTCCATTTGAACCCCGTTCTCCGCTTTCTTGTGATAATTCCGCTGGCAACGTCGGAAATAACACCAAAACACCACTCTGATGGCGACATATCAGAGGGTACACCTTCACGAAATGAAGGTAACATGTGCATTTCTTCCTCAGAAGATACCCATAACGACTTCGGTTGGCCTCAGCCACAGTCTAAGGTGACACATGATCAAAAGATAATCCTGAGGACCTCATCCCGGATATAATCTCCAACTCCAATCTCCGTTTGAACCCCGTCCTCCAGAAAATGCCGCAACATTTCCCTTTCTCCAATTGAAATGTATTTTCGCGCTGATCGCGTAACGTTCTTTGATTTTATTTCCATCTCTGTCCGATAGAAAAATTTCCTCCAATATCGCACTACTGGGGAACATTGTTACTCCAACGTCACGATGCTAAACTCCTCAGAGTAACATCTTCCAACTTCCATCTCGCACGACAGAAATCTCCTCCAGTATCGCACTACTGGGGAATACCGTTGACCCAACGTCACGATGCTAAACTCCTCAGAGTAACATCTTCACCATCCAGCGAAACCAACTCCCAAGCGGTAACCACGGCTCGAGTAACTGATGCTTGCAATGCTGATACTGATTTTCCAACTAGCGAAACCACTTCTCAAACGGTAACCACGACTTGAGTAGCATCTTCACCCATTGGCGAAACCAAATCTCAAATGGTAACCACGGCTTGAGACTAGCTGATGCTTGCAATGATGATGCATGATGATTTTTAGCGTAATGCTCCATAATCATGGAAATGCTACGCAATTTATTATGCAATATGCTATGATCTCTTAAATGATGAATGCATAAAAAGTATCCCCCTCAAGGGACTCTCCTGGGGAGCTCGAGGCACTCTGCTGAGGAACTCGACAACACTCCAATCACCACCCTGCTAGGGAATGGCACTGCTGCTGGGAAGAGGACCACCCTTACCAAGGATGACCTCCACTGAACCCGATCCACTAGGGGACTTCGCTGGGGAAAAACCACCAACGCATTCTGCGGGGAAAACAACGGTCTTTGACTTGCTGAGGAAAAAGCTAGCAACGGACACCTCCGCTGGGGAAACAGCAACCTTCAAGCCTGACTGCTGAGGAAACACCGATCTCAAACATGTTGGGGATATAACCATCCCGACCCTGCTAGGGAAGACACAGACCTTGAATCTGCTGAGGAAGTAACAATCCCAACCCTGTTTGGGGAAACAAGGAAATCTGGCGCAGAACACCCGTCGACTCGTCGAGCCCTGGTTTTCACCATCTAAACCCAATGTCAGCTTTCCACTTTTGAGAGCTTCCAGACTCGTCTGGACTTTTTTGATTCATCACCTTGTATTTCCGACTTCTCCGTACTCGACGGAGATCGAACTCTTTGAATTTATACAAACTTTCCAATCCTCAGACTTTGAAGAGTCTTCTTGATTAATTCTCAAGGATCGCCGCACGTCTTTCGTTGTCTTATCACCATTCTCCCGTTCCTCGTCCCTGATTGGACTCCACGGGGATCTTTTGTCAGAAGCTTTCACATCACAACCTGCAAGTGAGAGAAAATATCTAACAGCACCTGCAAAAGAGATCGTTAGATAAAAACGTGCCCCAGGCGTGCCAAAATTTCAACACTTGGGTCACTCAACCTTCCGAATAAGATTTCAAGCTTTCAATCTCATAAGCATGCATAGGAAGGGACCTCCATGTATCAAAATGCAAAGATTCTTTATCAAAATAAATGAATGTTTTTGCAATCAAAGCGGTAATGAAAACAAAAACAAAATTATTTGACTGAATATGCATTTTATTGATGGGAAAAATGTGGCTCGTGAATGAGCAATACAAAGGAAGCAATTCCTGAAAAGAGGTAATTGCGCACAAAAGGAAAAATCTATCCTAATGGAAATGTGAAACCGCGATCTCATCGAGTTTCAACTCGGTTACACCCCATATGTCCTCAAACTCTCCATATCTTCTGCCTTCTGAACAAGACGTTTCCGACTGCTCCCTACCGGGGATTATCCATGTCATCTTAACCAAAGCAAACGATCATGCTGGACGCAGTTGTTCGTTTCAATCCCTCTTTTGCCTGGACCGTCCTTTCGGGTTTTCAGTCCACCGGGATGCCCCTTTTTGCCCAAGCCGCCTTTCCAGGTTTTCGACTTGCCGGGTGTACAATTTTTCCTTTTTTTTTTATCCCTAATTTTTGCCCGAACCTTTTCATTCATTTTTTCGGTTCGCCGGGATGCCCATTTTTGCCTGGACTATTTTATTCTTTTCGTCCAGCGGGTCTCTTATACGAAGTATTTTTTAACTGCGTCCGCGTTCACAAGGGATGGAAAATCTTCGCCATCCATGGTCGTTAACAACAAAGCTCCGCCAGAGAAAACCTTCTTGACCACGAATGGACCTTCATAATTAGGTGTCCACTTGCACCTACGATCGTTTTGAGGAGGAAGGATCATTTTCAATACCATATCGCCCACATGGTATACCCGAGGTCGCACCTTTCGGTCAAAAGCACGCTTCATCCTCTGCTGGTATAACTGCCCATGACAAATGGCCGCTAGCCTCCTTTCCTCAATTAGGCTCAACTCTTCATACCGGGTTCTTACCCATTCAGCCTCTTGCAACTTCACGTCCATCAGGACTCTCAAAGAGGGAATCTGAACCTCAACCGGTAGCACGGCTTCCATTCCATATACCAACGAGAAAGGCGTTGCCCCATTAGAAGTACGCACCGAAGTTCGGTATCCATGTAATGCAAATGGCAACATCTCATGCCAATCTTTATAGGTCACGACCATTTTCTGCACAATCTTCTTAATGTTCTTATTGGCTTCCTCAACCGCCCCATTCATCTTCGGACGATAAGGAGAAGAATTGTGATGCTCGATCTTGAATTCCTGGCACAGTTCTGCCATCATCTTGTTGTTCAAATTAGAACCATTATCAGTAATGATTCTCTCGGGAACCCCATATCTGCAAATGATGTCTCTCTTCAGGAATCTGGCAACGACCTGTTTCGTCACATTTGTATAAGAGGTCGCTTCCACCCACTTGGTGAAGTAATCAATAGCCACTAATATGAACCGGTGCCCATTCGAAGCCGTAGGCTCAATCTTCCCGATCATATCAATGCCCCACATAGCGAACGGCCACGGAGACGACATCAAACTCAACGGGTTTGGAGGCACGTGCACCTTGTCAGCATAAATCTGGCATTTATGACACTTCCGCACGAAATTGAAACATTGGGCCTCCATTGTCATCCAGTAATAACCTGCCCTCAGCAGCTTCTTCACCATTGCATTCCCACTGGCATGGGTACCGAACGATCCCTCGTGAACCTCTTTCATCAATTGGCTTGCTTCTTTATCATCAACGCATCTGAGCAAAACCCAATCAAAATTACGCTTGTACAAAACCCCATCCTTATTCAAGTAGAACACCATGGACAACCTCCGCAGAGTCTTTCGGTCCTTCTTGGATGCTCCCTCAGGATACTCTTGAGTCTCCAGATAGCGCTTGATATCGTAATACCACGGCTTCTCATCGTCAGGCGCTGTGTCAACAGTAAACACATAAGCCGGTCTATCCAGACGTCCCACCTCAACACTGGGGAACTGATTCCACCACTGCACCTTAATTAAGACGGCCAGAGTAGCCAAAGCATCTGCCAAAGGATTCTCTTCTCTAGGCACATGATGTAATACCACCTTGGTGAAAAACGTCAACAATCTCCTCGTATAATCCCGGTATGGAACTAAATGAGATTGATGCGTATACCATTTTCCGTTAACCTGATTCACAACCAAAGCTGAATCTCCATATATTATTAGGTTCTTGATCCTCAAATCAATAGCCTCTTCAATCCCCAAGATACAAGCTTCGTATTCAGCCACGTTGTTGGTGCACTCAAATGTTAGCCGGGCAGCAAAAGGAATGTGGGATCCTTTCGGCGTAACCAAAACAGCACCAACACCGCTACCGTTCACGTTAACGGCCCCATCAAACATCAGAATCCATTCGGATTCAGGGTCAGACCCCTCCTCCGGGATCGGTTCCTCACAATCTTTCGATCTGAGAAACATGATGTCCTCATCAGGAAATTCAAAATTCATCGGTTGATAATCCTCAATGGGTTGTTGGGCGAGGTAATCAAACAATACACTCCCCTTGATTGCTTTCTGAGAGGTATATTGTATATCATATTCGGTCAAAATCATTTGCCATCTCGCTGTTGGTGTAAGCCCTAGAGGCCAATACTTTTGGTACTTGTATCGAATTATTTATTAATAATAAAAGGCATTTTCTTTATTACGTTTGTTTAATAAAGTCCCTGGAATAGATAGTCCGTTTAATGTATTAAGTGTGACTTAATCATAAGAACACATTAAACATAAGGACACTATTCTTAAAGTATCCGTAGTCGAGCTTTAGTGTGAAGTGGGATAACATTAAAGCATTAAGACTATTATGTTTGTAGACTGATGATCGCATCTCATGGATCATGGATAAAGAGTTATCGAGTCTTAAACATAGGTATGAATATTAGGAGTAATATTTATACCGGATTGACCCGCTATGAGAATACTATATAGAAAGTTATGCAAAGTGTCATAAGTTATTCTCATGGCGACCAAAGAGAGATGGGATCAAGAGTCGGTTATGCGAAGGGAAGGTATTAGCACCCCTACGCATCCGTCGTACTCGACGGGATCCACGCTCAGAAGGATAGAAGAAATGTTGCTAAACACTGCTCAAAAGAATGCAGGCACACTGAAATAAAACACAGATGGAAGAAAAGGGGAAAGGGATCGCTAGGATATCGCATCCTATGCCTACGTATCTCATCTGGAATGAGAATCAGAGCTACCGTAGTTCGGCTCACGCACGCCGAAACAAAACACACACAGGAAACCGACTGCCAATCGCTGGACTTATGTCAGACTCCACACAAACAGGCAAACATGGACACCGAATGCCAATCGCTGGACTTACATCAGACTCCGAACCAACAAACACACTCAGGAAACCGACTGCCAATCGCTAGACTTACGTCAGACTCCACACGCACACATAGGAAACCGACTGCCAATCGCTGGACTTACGTCAGACTCCAAGAAAATAAGAGGTTAATCGGACGCTGAGTCGTCAAAAGCAACAAAAAAGGACAAACAAGCTAACAGGGAGTCTGGTACTCGAGCCTGCTAGCTGTCAAGCAAACACACACAAAAAGAGAAAAGGGTGCCCGGAGAGATCTCGTACGATCTCCTGCCTACGTACCTCATCTGGTATGAGGATCAGGGCAACGTAGTTCCCCTTAACAGGGAAAGAACTTCTAACCTAACCAGAGACTGGGAAATGACAAACTAGAAGGGAGTCTGACTCGAGCCTAATAGTTATCATGCAAATACACCATGGTCCTAGGTTGAGGTTTCTATCTAACTTGCACAGGCAGCAAGCTATCCTAAACAGCACAGGCAAAGCCATACAAGCACAAAAAGCAAGCACACACACTATATGCAAACAATTCGGCTCATACAAGGTTAGGCTGTGAAACACAAGCCAACTGGAATCGGGTGTAGTTAGCTCTTAACCCTAACATTGAGAGTTAGGGTGAAGCAGATGAAATAGGACGTGAGGGTAAGACCTCACAGCTCTTATCCCTGGCCTGGGAGAGCTTCAGACAAATGAAAGTGTGGGAGTTCAGAAAGTAGGAACTCTTCTCCACATATGACTGACACAACAAAGATCTTGGGTTAATATCCTCAATGCATCAACACATGGTGTGAGCAAAGTGGATGACACACTGAATAGCAGGAGATGGATTACACATCTCTTTTATCTGCCAATTTCCTCATAAGAGGACTTTTCCTGCTTGGCACAAAAGATAAACAAACACAAGCATTGCCTCTTAAGGAGGACTTCAGACAGGTGCCTGCCCACATAACAGGACAGGTCTTCCAGACTACATGAAGTCAGAGAGTTATACCTCAGTGGTTAAGCAACCAACCAAAAGCAAGTTCAAAGTTAACTTAAGCAACTTATGTACCTGAAAACAATCTAAACAAATCAGTTCAACTGTACAAGCAAACAGACAATCATGAATATCAAACAGTCAAACCCAATGAGCAAAGGCATAAGCCAACAAGTCAAACTCAAATGAGTTAAGAACCCTACAAAACATACAAAGTTAGTAGTCAAAATTAAACATCAAAGGCTCAAGTGATAGAGCACCAACAACTAAGGAACTTGAATGCTCCACCTGAAATCAAAGCTCAAACATAAGCAACAAACCACTAGGTCAAAGCCTAGGGCCAAAGATGGAGAAAAAATTTAAAACAGGAGCTGAAAATTAACATGAACCAACTTCAAACACATCTTGAAACAATCCAAAAGGTCTCACATCAATATCATTAACCAAAAGTATTTCATGATCAATTGAAATTCAAAGCAATTTAAAAGCTCAAATGTGATCCACCAGAATGAAAATTCTCAATTAAATCAGAAATGATTCAAATCATTCCAACAAAATTCATGAGCAATCAGAACATTCATAACATGTATCATACAAAAAATCAGGATAATTGGAGATCATTTGGCATGGCCAACACATCATTCAAGTTGAACATCACAAGGTGTGACACAAATTGTCACACCAACTTAGAACAATCATAAAACAGAGATGACAATTGATAAAAATACCAAATC
Source organism: Lathyrus oleraceus (assembly GCF_024323335.1). Taxonomy (NCBI): domain Eukaryota; kingdom Viridiplantae; phylum Streptophyta; class Magnoliopsida; order Fabales; family Fabaceae; genus Lathyrus; species Lathyrus oleraceus. The sequence goes on from NC_066584.1 coordinate 262,999,395, forward strand.
AACACCAAAATGTCAAGCAACATGTCTAGTTTCATCATGCAAATTTTCAGATTCATTGGATCAAAAACCAGCATTGCACAAATGAATAAGCAAGGCAAGGTACAAAATGGATACATGTTCAAACATTTTAGAACAAAAAATTATCCAGCCAAGCACAACTTTGGAAATTATGATTAATAAAAAATAGACAAACAGAGGAACAAGATGCAAAAAATTGGGATCAAATTGATGCAATTTCCTATTTTATATGATTTTTCTAAATTGGAAGAACAATTAAAATCAAAGAATGGAAAAGTTAGAAGGAAAAGATGAAAATATGAAAACATTTTTGAAAACTAGCGCTCAGCAGCGATCGAACCCTTTACAAATTCAAATTGAGCGTGCCAGCAAAAACCCTAACCAGAGAAGAGTCGACGCATGGCCAGCTATGGTCGACTCAAAAAAACACAGCCAGAGCTTCGGGTCAGCGCAAGACCAGCTACGGTCGACGCAAAACTGCTGTATGGTCGACGCAACCTTGCTGTATGGTCGACGCATAGCTGAAAATCTTCATCTTCTTCATGAAGAAGAAGATGAACAGTGCGCGAGATTCAACATTTTTCCAGAATTTTTTCCAGAACTCAGAAACAAATACATCATCATGAAGCTCTTGCAATGGAGAGCATAGATCAACAAATATTTAAGCACAAATCATCAAGATCTAAGAGAATCAAGCAAGAACATTCATGGATGTAAAACTTTAAACACTCATATCTTGCTCAATAATGCACCAATTCACACGATTTTTAGATCAGAATCACCAGGGGAACAAGATCTACCAGAATATATACATGAATTTGAGAATTAAGAGACTCGAAAACTGAACCTCTTGAAGAGCAGTTCTTGATTTTGCATGATCCATAGCTTGTAACTATCCAAATCCACTCTACAATGCTTGAAATGATGTTTGGTGAAGAAAAGGAAACTTGCACACGTGTAGATATAGCTTAAACTTGACTTTCCATTTTCAACTTCATGAGCTTGCTATGCACCATTCTTGCACGAATTCTTCAAACAAATACTTGATCTGCACTAAATCAATGCTAGGGAACAAGAATATGCAGTAATATTGCAATGCTATTTAGAAAATTTTTGAATTATGAATGGAAGAAAATTTTGGAGGGAGAGAGAATTTGGATCTTGAAATGTGAATTGTGATTAACCTCCAAATTCTGTTATGATTATGGTATTTATATGTTGTACTAATCATACTGAAAGTGCAATTAGCAATTGGTTAATTGTGATTAAGTGAAAATAAGGTGTGTGAGCAAAATTTGGAAAATAACCAACTTACCAACCAAAAAACAGCTTTTCACACAGTGGAAAATACTCAGAAAACTGAGTTTTCGCACGAGCGGTCGACATAGGTCGGCTCAAGCATGCTATGCGCTGACCCGTGGTCCATGCGCTGACCCTTATGGTCGACTCAAACATGCTATGCGCTGACCCGTGGTCCATGCGCTGACCCTTATGGTCGACTCACAGCCTGCAACAATTTTTTTTTTTTTTGAAAGAAGAGGAGGGCAAATTTTGAGATGTTACAATGTCAGATGAAAAACTAGTGAGGAAAATACTCAGGTCACTCCCTAAGAGATTTGCCATGAAAGTGACAGCCATAGAAGAGTCTCAAGATATTTCCAATATGAGAGTTGATGAGCTAATTGGATCCCTCCAAACATTTGAGATGGGAATGTGTGATGGATCTGAAAAGAAAGTCAAAAGCATAGCCTTCATGTCAAACACTGAAGAGAAAGAGGAAGAAAGTGGTCAAGATACTGATGATGATCTGGCAAATGATGTAGCACTACTGGGAAGACAGTTCAACAGACTTCTGAAAAAGATGGATGTAAGGTCTAAGTCTAATGTCAAGAACATCTCATCTGAAATCAGTAAGTCCAATAATGTTGGAAGAAGAACAAGATCTGATGAAAGGACCAAAGAAGGAAAAGGAGTTCAGTGCCATGAATGTGATGGGTATGGACACATTAGAGTTGAATGTGGAACCTACCTCAAGAAACAGAAGAAGAGTCTTGCTGCTACTTGGTGTGATGAAAGTGAAACAGAAGAGTCTGCAAATCTTGTGACTGCATTGACTGGAAGATGGGGTTCTGATGAAGACTCAAGTGATGATGAAGTAACCTTTGATGAGTTAGCCACTACCTACAGAAAGTTGTGTCACAGAAGTGAAGAAGTGTGTCAACAAGTTGAAAGTCAGAAGAAAGTGATAACACAACTGGAGAATGAGAAGGTAGAACACTTGGAAACCATCTCTAAGTTAAAGACTAAAGCAGTGTTCTTGAATTCCAAACTTGATGAGATGACAAAGTATGTCAGAATGCTAAACAATGGATCTAACACCTTGGACAAAATTCTTCAGACTGGACAAATGACAGGAGACAAGTTTGGCATTGGGTTTAATGAATCCAAACCTGAGTGCAGTCACATGGTAGCAAACCAAAATCCAAACCTGAGTGCAGTCACACTGGTAGCAAACCAAAGATGTCACATCATATGTCACAACATCATAAAGGAAGACAGTAGAAAGGGAAACATCAAAGATGGAGATGTCATTACTGTAGAAAATTTGGCCACATAAAACCATTCTGCTATAAGTTGTATGACTATCCTAGTCCTTCTCATCATCAACCTAGACCCAAACATCACAGACCTGTCAACAAAAAACAATGGGTTCCTAGGACTGATGTTACAAGTCTGATAGCTCACACTTCCTTCAGAGTTTCAGCCAAAGAAGATTGGTATTTTGACAGTGGGTGCTCCAAACACATGACTGGAAACAAAAACCTGCTAACTGGCCTTCATCCTCATGCCACCAGCTATGTAACCTTTGGTGATGGAGCAAAGGGTGAAATCAAGGGAATTGGTAAGCTTAACTGCCCTGGAGTCCCTAATCTTGACAATGTCTTACTTGTTAAGGGACTGACTGCAAACCTAATAAGCATCAGTCAACTATGTGACCAAGGTCTAACTGTAAACTTCACAAAAACTGAATGTTTGATTACTAATAAATAAAATGAAGTGGTCATGAAAGGAGTTAAGTCTAAGGATAACTGCTATATGTGGAGTTCTCAAGAAATTGGTTATTCATCAATGTGTACTCTAGCCAAAGAAGAAGAAGTGAAGATATGGCATCAAAGATTGGGCCATCTGCATCATAAAGGAACGAAGAGGATTATAATTGTTGAAGTTGTTAGAGGAATTCCCAACTTGAAGATTGATGAAGGAAGAGTTTGTGGGGAATGTCAGATTGGAAAACAGACAAAGATGTCACACCAGAAGCTTAGACATGACACCACTTCCAGAGTGCTGGAACTCCTCCATATGGATTTGATGGGACCCATGAAGGTGGAAAGCCTTGGTGGGAAGAAGTATGCGTATGTAGTGGTGGATGACTTCTCCAGATACACCTGGGTCAATTTTATAAGAGAAAAATCTGATGTATTTGAAATTTTCAAAGATCTTTGTCTAAGACTTCAAAGAGAAAAGGAAAGTCAAGTTATCAAAATCAGAAGTGATCATGGGAAGGAATTTGAAAACAACAAATTTGCTGAATTCTGTGCATCAGAAGGAATTAGTCATGAGTTCTCATCTCCCATTACTCCCCAGCAAAATGGTGTGGTAGAAAGGAAAAACAGAACTCTCCAAGAATCAGCCAGAGCTATGATTCATGCCAAGAAATTGCCCTACCACTTCTGGGCTGAAGCTATGAACACAGCCTGCTATGTTCAAAATAGAGTAACCTTGAAGAAAGGGACTCCTACTACCTTATATGAAGGCTGGAAAGGGAGAAGACCTACAGTCAAATACTTCCACGTGTTTGGTAGTAAATGTTATATCTTGACTGATCGTGAACAAAGAAGGAAGATGGATCCCAAAAGTGATGAAGGAATATTTTTGGGTTACTCAACAAACAGCAGAGCATATAGAGTCTTTAATTCCAGAACAAAAGTAATGATGGAATCTATCAATGTTGTGGTTGATGATCAACAGACCGATGTCACAGACGATGTCGAGACATCTCTAAATGATGCCCCAACTGATTTCCCAGATAACAATAATAAGAGTGAACCTCCTCAAGCTGAACCTGAAGCTGACAAAATCAACAAGGGATCCTCCATCAGAATTCAGAAGGATCATCCCAAAGATCTTATTATAGGAGACCCAAATAAAGGGGTCACTGTCGCAACCTGAAAAATACAGTGCGAAAAAAAAAAACAACCGGCGAAAGAAAAAGACAGAAGAGTCGCCACCGTGCGTTATTCATCCCAAAGGAGGGAAAGGAAACACTCGAAGTAAACCTGAAAAAGGAAAGGACAAGACGGGGTCTCGCAACCAAATCTTGGGTTCGGGAGTCGGTTATGCGAAGGGAAGGTATTAGCACCCCTACGCATCCGTAGTACTCTACGGGATCCATTTTTGTAGTTCTTGTCTAAAGGGTGTGGGTTTACCTTGTGCTGTTTGCCAAAAGAAAGGGGTTAAATGAAAATGACTTGCGCGGATGTCGCATCCACTGCATACGTATCTCATCTGAATATGAGAATCAGAGTCTTCGTAGCTCGGCTGACCTATGGGTTGGGGGATGTGTGCTCGCTAAGACATCGCGTCTTATGCCTACGTATCTCATCTGGCCTGAGAATCAGAGCAACACGTAGTTCGGCTAACTACGGGGTTATGGATTGGGTTTTGGGCGAACAACGTTACTACGCAATCTACCGGATGCTCGACCTTTGGAGACTTACTCGCCTGTAGTAGAAGGAGTTAACGTGTTGCTTTGGATTTTAGGGTTTGGGATGCTCAAAGGCAAAAAGGGAAGTCATTGATGAAGGAACCGCGCTACCTGCAGGGATACGAACACAAAACACAAAACATGTATCTTGAGGTAAACACAAAACATTGCCTCCTATCGAGGTCTTCCAGCTAGGAAAGCAGTAAAATGCGGGAAAAGGTAAAAAGTACCACACGGATAAAGATCCGAAGTAACAGCAACCAAGGGGACAAGAAACCCAGAGATCTCTCAAGCTGGTACCATCAAAGAAAAGTGAGTCAGTACAGGTAATCGGAATGAACCTCCAGGGGTTATCCCACAAATAAAGTGGGAAACCACGCAAGTTATCCCTGCAAAAGTCATGTGAGCCCTCACAAAAATTCAACAAAAGGGTTAGTGAAACACCATAAGCATTTTTTTCATGATCAACAGTATGGTTTTAAAAAAACTCAAACCCTGTGGCATACATTTCAGAAATTAAACGGTTAAAGATTCAAGGCATTGTTTATACATTCATATACATATTAAATCCACGGGCAAAAGTAATGGGAATAATGGCAAACCTGATTGGAGAGCTTGATTGAAATTGAGTTGCACCCGTGAGGTTTACAAAACAATCTTCAGGGTTTATGTGAGGCAGAGGTGATTCTGTGTAGTTGAGTTCCCTTCGGGGTTTGGAGGCTGCTCTGAACTCCGTTAGGTCTTCTCTCACTATCTTTTTCCTCAGGGTCTTGTTCCAAGGAAACCTCAGAGTATTTTGCTTCTCTTCAAAATCCCCATTTGTTCTGTGTTCTCTCAAGTGAAGCTTTGGTATTTATAGACTGAATTTCATGGTTTTGTGGGCTCAAATGAGAGAGACCCAAGTCCAAAATTTTTTTATTATATTTTATTTATTTAATTATTTATTTAATTAATTAATTAATTAAAAAAAAAATTATTAATTTTTTTTTTTGTAAAAAAATTTTTTTTTTTCTTTTTTTTTTTTTTTTTTTTTTTTTTTTCGTTTTTTTTTTTTTTTTAGATCTAATTCTGATTGACATGATGAAATGCAATATGAAATGCTAAATGAATGCATGAATGAGGAGGGCAAATTTTGGGGTGTTACAGCTGCCCCTATTTAATCATCAGCTAACCCGAGTAGGATGAAAGTGAACAACTTATCAGACAAACGGGGTGAGCTGTGATTGAATACCAAAGACAGACCGAAAATTTGTGCTCCGAGAATACCACAAAAACGCGGAAATACACCGCGTTGTTTATCTTTCTTCCGATCCTCTGGCTTAATCTGGAGTTTCGATCCTCTAGCTGAACCTATACTCAATTTAGTCCTCTGGTTGGATATTAATTTTGATCCTCGGGCTGGATACGATTTTGATCTTCTGGCTAGATCTTCTTCGATCTTCTGGCTAGATCTCCTTCGTTTCGATTCTCTGGCTGAATCTATTTCCTTTGATTCTCTGGCTGAATCTACTTCGATCTTCTGGCTAGATCTGAATTGTTGCGATTTTCGATCTTCTGGCTAGATCTTCTTTGTTTCGATTCTCTGGCTGAATCTATTTCCTTTGATTCTCTGGCTGAATCTACTTTCGGTCTTCGGGCTAGACCTGACTTTGATCTTCTGGCTAGATCTGGAGTGTCGATCCTCTGGCTGAATCTGAACTTAATTTGATTCTCTAGCTGAATCTACTTCGATCTTCTGGCTAGATCTGAATTGTTTCGATTCTCTGGCTGAATCTATTTCCGGTCTTCGGGCTAGACCTGACTTCGATCTTCTGGCTAGATCTTCTTCGATCTTCTGGCTAGATCTCCTTTGTTTCGATTCTCTGGCCGAATCTATTTCGATCTTCTGGCTATATCTGGATTGTTTTGATGATAAATTCCCATCATTAGGATCCCGCATCTGAGGCATGCGCTGGTTGACCCTCTTTTGAAATCTACACCCAACCTTCATATTAGATATGCAGCTTCGAGCATATTCCACTTTTGGGCTTCGTACATATTCTTCGGGCTAGAACATGTTGTAACGACTCCTCAATTAGACTTGGGCTTGCTGGGGAAATAAAGCTTGTAGGCGACTTCACTGGGGAATCTTCAAATTGAGCCTTAGGTTGGCTTACTGGAACACGATTCTCAGGCTGAATCTTCGAAATGACCCTCAGGCTGGATCACTGGAACACGATTCTCAGGCTGAATCTTTGAAATGGACCCTCAGGCTGGTTCACGGGAAAACGATTCTCAGGCTGAACCTTCAAAATGACCCTCAGGCTGGATCACTCACGCTTGATCCTCTGGCTGGATCTCATGACCTTGGTTGTAAAGTAATTCTTCAGTCTGCTTGGAAGAACCTGTTTATCAGCTTATGTGTATGCTTGATATGATATGCATGCGAATGCAAATGCTATGCATGGTGTAAAAGAAAAAAAAGAAATCTGCTAGGGGAAGCAAACTCCGGTAGGGAATAGATCGCTGTATCAATCCTTGAATGCTCTGTGGGGAATGATCCGTCTGCCGGGACCAATGAGCCACCAAAAATAAATTGGCTGCTTGAAAAGTCGACCTTGCGGGGGGAGTATCAACTATGGAAACTTTGTTCGACGAGGCTCTGTGAGGAGAGTCTGTGGGGAAAACACTTCCTGGGGAAATGTCGTAGGAAACGACCTTTGCTGGGGATATGAACTTGCTAATCGTCCTCAAGCTGGGGATTAGAACAAATTTGTTAGAAATAATCTGCTGGGGATGAGATGAACACTGGGAACACCACCCTCTTGTCCGTTGGGTATGCAACCACTCCGCTGTTGCTACGAAGATACAGTCTGACACCGTCAACTCCGCTGGGGATAGACAGTCTGGATACTGTCAACTCTACTGGGGATAGACAGTCTGGATACTGTTAACTCTGTTAGGGAACATGCTCTGCTGAGGAGAGACTTTGTCAACCGCTTGGGGATGAGGATTCATGACTTGGCATCTGGTTCCTGTGACCTGCAACCAAAAATACACGTATGCCTCAGGGGAATTACTCGGTTTGAATTCACCGTCCGGGATTAAGCACATTCAAAGCAATTTTAAATGTTTTCCTGTGCAAATCATCTGCAAAAGCCACCATTATGTTCATATGCAATATGTTTTATCAAAAATTCGGACATTTTTGCAAACAAACTGATAAATGAAAAATAAAGAGGCTCTTTAACTGAATTATTTGACTCTTACTGGGGAGAAAATTTGTGCCAGGAATAGGCGAGGGCATCAGGAAGCTGATCCCTGAAAAGAGGTGATCGCTATAAAAAAGAGAACTATCCTAATGGCAATGGGGATACGGGGTCCCACTGAGTTTCGACTCTGCTATGACTCGTATGTCCTCAAGACGCTCTGCTCATCTTGCTTTCTGAAGTGGATAATTAGTCGATCTTTAACCTTCGAAGATTGCTGGATTGAATGAAACGGTGATATAACACTGATGAACTCAGATCACAGTCATTCGCTTATTCCCTAACTTTTGCCTGGATCGCCCCCTTTTCGGGTTTTCAATCCACCGGGGTACCCATTTTTGCCTGAGCCGCCCTTTTGGGTTTTCGACTCACCGGGTGTACTCTTTTTTTTTATATATCCCTAATTTTTGCCCGAACCTCTTTATTCTTTTTTTTTGGTTCGTCGGGATGCCCCTTTTTTGCCTGGACTATTCTTTTTACTGTCCAGCGGGTCTATTTTATGCGAAGTATTTTTTAATCGCGTCTGAGTTAATAGGGGACGGGAATCCTTCGCCCTCCATGGTTGTTAGCGTCAAAGCTCCGCCATAGAAAATCCTTTTAACCACGTGCGGACCCTCCTAGTTCGGTGTCCATTTGCCCCTGTGATCTGTGTTGGGAGGAAGAAATCTTTTGAGTACCAATTCACCGACTCGATACTCCCGAGAGCGCACTTTCTGACCAAATGCTTTCTTCATTCGTCTCTGACCGAGATACGTCAATTCTGGGTACGTAGTTCCAGCATAGCACCATTTCCCTGTTGGTTTGATTGATGACCAAAGTTGAGTCCCCGTATACATCCAGGGATTTAATCTGTATTTTGACGGCTTCCTCAAGTCTTAGGATACAAGCTTCGTATTCGGCTTCATTGTTGGTGCAGGGAAAAGTTATTTTGGCACCAAATGGCATATGAACCCCCTTCCGGCGTGATCAACACTATACCAACTCCGCGACCATTGACGTGTGTCGCATCCGCGAAAAACAACCGGCGGGCTAAAACAAAAACACAACACAGAGCCGCCACTGCGCGTTATTTATCCCAAAATAGGGAAAGGAAACGCTCAGAGAAACCTGGAAAGGAAATGGTCTCGCGACCAAAGAGAAAGGGTAAGGGAGTCGGTTACGCAAGGGGAAGGTATTAGCACCCCTCACGTCCGTCGTACTCGACGGGATCCACGTTCTAAAAAAGAAAAGGTTGCTAAAACATCACACACACACACAGGGGAACGCAGGTGGGGTTAAGAGAAGGGAGCTCGATAGGACATCGCGTCCTATGCCTACATATCTCGTCTGGAACGAGAATCAGAGCTGCTGTAGTTCGGCTCACGCACGCCAAACAAGCAAACACAAACACAGGCAAACTGGGAGCCTGAATGCCAATCACTGGACTTACATCAGCATCCGAACCAAAACGCGCACAAAACGGCAAACGTGGAGCCCGACCGCCAATCACTGGACTTACGTCGGCATCCGAACCAAAACACACGCCAGAAGATAACAAGTAAACACACACAAAAAGAAAAAAGTGCCCGGAGAGACCTCGCACGGTCTCCTGCCTACATACCTCGTCTGGAACGAGGATCAGGGCGATGTAGTTCCCCCTCAAGGGAAAGAAAATCTAGCCAGAAACCAAGGGAAGACACACTACCAGGGAGCTGTACTCGAGCCTAGTGTTGTCATGCATCATTACCCTACGTTGAGGTTTCTACCTACTTGCACAACTGCAAGCTAATCCTATCCAGGAAGAAAGCAAGCATACAAGCATACAACCAAACAGAGCAAACAAATATTCACAAAGCACACACTATAACCAGTCAAGTGGGCTCAAACAATGGGTTTGACTGCCGAAGCAAGTCATCTGTACATGGGTAGTATTCGCTTTTAACCTTGCCATTGCGAGGCTAAGGTGAAGCAGATGAAAGGTGAGTGAAGATTAGACTTCACAGCTCTTATCCCTGACCAGAGAGAGCTTCAGACAAAGGAGCGTGGGTCCAGAATGGAGGGACCCTTCTACGCTCAAAGACTCTGACTCGATTGTGCAACAGCACAAGATCTTGGGTTTGTGTCCCAATGCATCAACACACAGCCGTGTGAGCAGAGGGACGACTCACAGAATAGTGGGGGATAGATTGCATATCCCTTTGATCCACCAATTGCCTCATAGAGGTCTTTACCTGCTTGGGCACAAATGTAAACAACCACAAACATCGCCTCTTAAGGAGGACTTCAGACAGTTGCCTGGCCAAGTAACAGGCCAGGTCTTCCAGACTACATGAAGAATAGAAGTCCTACCTCAAGTGGTTTAAAAACCAAGAAGCAGCAAGCAAGTTCTTAAAGAACTGTAAGCGACTAAATGTACCTGAAATCAATCAAGTATCATCAGTACTCAGACAGACAAACAATAAACAGCAAAAGTCAATCTATACAGACAACACAAGTTAATGCACATAAGTGCAAGCTATAAGCCCAAGCTCAAGCATCACAACCTACAAAACAAAGTCAAGTTAGTTTATAAACATCAACCAAACTCAATTCAAATTGCCTTGAAGCAACCTCCTTAAGCATTGTGCATTTCATCCTGAAAATCCACACCAAATGTGAGAAACTAGACCCCTAGGCCAAGCCTAGGGTCCAAAAGGGAGAAAAAAATCTAAACAGCAAGTCAAACCAATCCAAAATCAAATTAAAACCATTCAAAAGCAAATGCAATTGGTCCCATGCTTATACCATTCACCAATATCAATTCATGCACAATATACCACAAACTAGGTCAAATACAACACCAAAAGTCCAAACAGAATGACTTCAATCAAAGGCATACCAAAATAATTCCAAAAATCCTCAAATAATTCACACCTAAACAGGACACAATCAACAAGTAGCATGTCAATTTTCAGCTCAATTGGACAAAAGGAACTAGGTCAATAAAAATCAAGAAATCCAGACACAATTATTCAAGCCAATTCATAGCATCAACACAAGCATTCACTTCAAAAATTCATAAAACAGTGACAACATATTAGAAATGAATGGGACCAAAACTATGATGTCCTACAATGTGTCTAAAATCAGCATACCAAATTTCATCTTCATCCAAAACCATATGAGAATTTCACAAACAATATACAAACATGTGTCACACAATGTTACCAAATGAGCATACAGTGAAGAAAATTATCAATCAATTGGAAAATGCCATAGAAAAATTCAGAACAATTCACATGTTATCTTGACATACCAATGATCATTCATGCAAAATTTCAATCCAATCCAACAATCATAGGTCATGCAAATAAATTCATGAAGTTGACCTAGCTAGATGTGACACAAATTGTCACACCTTACTTCAAAAAATCATATCTCAATCATCAAGCATCCAAAAATCACAAACTTTACATGGAAATCACCATCAACATGTCCAGAATGAGCACAAAAAATTTCAATCATTTCTTTAAATGTATGAGCATTTCATGATGAAAATGGCAAAACATACAAAATAGGTACACAAGTCAAAGATCAATAGGCCAGGTCAACATTTTTCCATGCACAACTTATGAAACCATGCCTATAAAAAACTAGAGAGAATTTGGGATCTATCAAAAAAAACCTCACTATTTTTGGATTAATAATTAATTTTTTATGATTTTTTAAGTTTGTTAATTTTGTTGAATAATTATTTAAGATGTTAATGAATTAAAATGATTTAATTAATCAGCTAATGGCAGTCTCGTAATTATCTTCGCCTGGCCAGAAACGACGTAGCATTGCTTAATGCGCTGTCCACACGCGATTTGCCCATCCTGGCGGGAAACACCGAATTTGAAAAGAAACTGAGCCAGGAAGATCAAACACACGGAATTGGACGGAAATTCAAACAGCAACCTGCGTTCTTCATGTTCTTCAACAGCAAAATTCGTTACGAGCGAAACTCGACCAAAACACGCAAATGATATACCGTTCTCTTCCTCTTCCAACGTACATCACTAATATGCTAACGGTTTTCCCTAAATCCTACCATACATCACGAATCGAGCATGAAAAGGAATGAACATCAAACTTTGAATCGAGATTTCTCTCACCTCACTCAATCATTTTGCAAACCACAAGCATCACATTCATCTACATTAAACACACTACAAAACGCATATCTCAATTAAAGAAATGATGAGATTCGATTTGGCACCTTAAATTGAAGACAGTGTGGATTCCTTGAGCTTTTGCGCGCGATTCCTCCAAACAGATGAAGAAGGAAGTATAGGAAGGTGACTTCAATGCTTAGCTTGATCCAATGTTGCTTCTATTGGAAGAAATTGCAAAGTGCCATTGATGAACAAGATATGAACAGTGGCGAATTTGCAAAGTTATGGTGATGATTCCTCAAAACAGTCCAAGAGCATGATCCATGGAAGAGGCAGCAAGAAGAATCACTCGAATTGATGAAGAATTGAAGGAGTTTTGTTGAATTTTGTTCTTGAAGGTTCTTGATGAATTTGGAGAATTGGAGGGAAAAACAGTTGGAATTTCTTGTGATTTGTGATTTTGATCCAAAGTTAGTTATGATTAATGTTATATACTTCCACTTAATCCATCCTTAATCATCCATTAACCAAAAATGATGTGATTAGCAAAAATGCATTTTACTAAACAAGGGCAAAATGGACTTTTCACCCTGGGGCCCATGACAGCAGTATGACAGCTCACACACTCTCCAAATTCCATTTGTGATGTGTTGCAACTTGTCTCATGGCAATTGGTTTTGTATTTTTCATTTTCACCATGTCATGCCAAATTGTGTAATTTCAAGTGCAAGTTCAAAATGCCTTTGCCAAATATTGGACTTTGGAAGTTTATGACAGTTGAGACAATTTCTAATTTGCATTTGTGAGGTGTTGCAAAAATCCCCATGCCAAAATTCCAATTATTTCTCAACTTGGACCATTTTGCCCTTGACTTTTTAACTGTACACTTGAAAATTGACTTTTTGCATTGACCATTTTTGATGAATTCCAATTATGCACCATGAAAGTACATGTCAAATGGAGTTTGCACATAACAAGATCACTCAATTTGGACACTCCATGTGGAAGTTATGCCCCTCTGATTATGGGTCATTTTTGAAATTGAATGGACCATAACTTGCCAACCATACATGGGATTTTCAAGTTCTTGGACTTTTTGGAAAGGTGAGACCAAGATCTACAACTTTCATGTTGAACAAATTTTCATTTGAAGCTTCCTTGGACATGTAATTTTGAGGTCAAAAACTTTCCATTTTTGGAAACTTCCATTACAAGTCACTTTCTATTTTTGGCAATTTTTGTTCTGACTTTATTTTCTCCATTCTTGAGCTGTGACATGTCAAATAAAACTTGTTCCAACATGAATGAAGTGTATCCAACTCTCTCCCACCTCCAAATCCATAAAATCAAGCACAGTTGACCACAGTTGACTTTTCCAATTGATAGATGAATTTGGCAATGCATTGATCAATCTGAGCCCCAATCCTCTGATGAAATGGATCAAGGATGAAACCCTAGCCTCAATAAGCTCCATATAATCATAACATGATCCTCATATCCATCATAGACCCCATCTCCTAGCCATGCCCTGATTGGCCCAATGCAACTGATTAGGGTTGACCAGTGGTCAAAACCCTAATCTCAAGGTATCCTGATCAAACACTTGATGATGACAAACCATGATGATGATGATGTATCATTCCAAACAAGATAAAGACCAATCTCCTTGAGAACCACAAAACCCTAATTTGGACCTCCACATCCTCAGATGATCAACGATTAGTCCAATAAAACCCTAGCTTGCACTTTGACTTCCTCATCTTCTGACCAAGACTTGAGAGAATGACTTGCACCATGTAACCACATGATATGCAATATGCAATGCCTAATGACCTAAAATGATATGCAAATATGTTATGCTAGTCCCAAGAGAGGAGGGCAAATTTTGAGGTGTTACAACGTGGACCGCCCCATCAAACATCATAACCCATTTGGATTCAGGGTCAGGCCCCTCCTCCGGGAGTGGTTCCTCTCAATCTTTCGATTTGAGAAACATGATGTCCTCATCAGGAAAGTCAATCCTCATAGGTTGGTAATCATCAATCGGTTGCTCTGCAAGATAGTCTGACAAGACACTTCCCTTGATGGCTTTTTGTGAAGTGTATTGGACGTCGTACTCTGTCGGTATCATTTGTCGCCTAGTAACCTTTCCGGTAAGTGCTGGCTTTTCAAAAATATACTTGACTGAATCCATTTTTGATATCAATAGAGTCGTGTGAGTCAACATATACTGTCTTAGTCGGCGAGCAGCCCATGCCAAAGCGCGGCAAGTTTTCTCGAGCAATGAGTATCTTTGTTCACAGTCGGTAAACTTTTGCTAAGGTAGTATATTGCATGCTCTTTTCGACCTGACTCGTCATGTTGACCGAGCACACAACCCATTGACCTTTCTAACACAGTCAAGTACATGATCAACGGTCTTTCCTCTCGGCCTATAGACTGGCCCCGATCTTGATCTCTTTCTTGTCGTCTTTGGTACCAACGTTGATGGTCTCAACCACCTCCTGATAAGGTGTAATAGCTCGGTCCTTCTGTTTCAACAATCTGGTTAACCCTTCAGGCAATTCACAATCTTCCTCAGCCCCTTTTTCGGCTTGATAGATAGGATTGTCGAAGTCATACTTGGCCATAGCAGTGTCGTTAGCAGTGAGATCTGGGTGGTCGGCTCTGCATGATGGAGGATCATGCTTTACCTTAGAATGAGAGATTTTTTTTTGGAAAGAAAGAAAAAACGAAAAAAGAAACATTGCCATTTTTTGGTAAAAAGTAAAAAAAACTGAAAGAAAGAGAACACAAAATTGTTTGCAAAAGCCGTCCTTTATTGATGATAAAAATAATTGCGAAACGTAACTAAATGGATGGCCCTACAAATGAGTCGTTACACCTTGGGCAAAGTGTAAGACTTTATTATGCATGTAATAAAGGAAAACAATAAAAATCACTCTTTCAGTAGAGTAACCCGAACGGTTTTTTCAGACGACCAATTGTCGAGCTTTTCTCCCGGGACACACGGGCGAATCCAGCTATCTAAGTCACAGTTGCTGTCAGCCTTGTCTTCATCTGCAGCATTGACGCCGTGGGGAGAAACCAAACCCCCGCTGGAGAAAGTACCGGCTTCATTCTTCTGAGATCCCGGAGCATACCCCAATCCAAACTTGTCTTCTTTGATGACTGGCTCCACAAATTTGCCCCAGCCTTGGGCATTACCAGCTTCAACCACTTCGACAGCATTAATCCCCTGCCCGCCGTGAGCCGGCATCGGGTTCTGGATAACATTAGGCACCTGAGCAAAATTGATAGCCTGGGCATCTCTCAAATCTTGTACCTTTAACTGGAGAGCCTTGCAATTATCTGTAGTATGGTCAGGTGCGTTGGAGTGAAAAGCACATCTGGCGTTGACATCATAACCTCTAGGCAAATTATTGGGATCGTTTGGTGGGGCCAGAGTTCTCAACGTAACCAGATTCATGTCAATCAGCTTGGGAAGTAATACTGAATAAGGCATTGGGATTGGCTCGATGACCCGGTCCGTCTGCCTTGGACGTTGTTGATAGTGTCTCTGCTGACCCGGATTACCTCCTTGTTGTTGATTGTTGTACCTGGGTTGTTGTTGCGGATGACATTGCGGTTGAGGAACAGGTGTTGGAATAGTGACTGCGGCCACTTGATCTTGATAATAATTAGGGCGTCCTCTACCCCTGCCTCTGCCGGTATACACAGCGCTTGTCTCGCCTTCTTTTCTTTGCTGACCGTTACCAGCAAACGGTCTCTTGGGACCTGATGAGTTGGAAGCACTATTGTCTTGAATTCGGCCCATCTTCAACAGACTCTCGATTCTTTCTCCAGCAATTACTATCTCTGCAAAGCTGATTGACGGGCAAGCAGCCAATCTCTCAATATAATTGCCTTGAAGAGTGTTCATGAACATGTCCGCCATCTCCCTTTCAGACATAGGGGGTTGGACGGACGCAGCAATCTGTCTCCAACGCTGAGCATACTCTCTAAAGGTTTCCTTGGCAGTCTGAGACATACCTTGCAACAAGGTACGATTTGGAGCCATGTCCAAGTTGTATTGATATTGCTTGATAAAAGCCTCTGCCAAGTCTTTCCAGCTCTTGATGGTAGTACGAGACAAATGAGAATACCATTCACGAGAAGCTCCAGTTAGACTGTCTTCAAAATAGTACATCCACAGCTTTTCATCTTCCGTGTGAGCTCCCAACCTTCCCAGATAAGATTGGAGATGAGTGCGTGGGCAAGAAGCCCCGTTATATTTCTCAAAAGTAGGGGGTTTGAACTTGTGAGGAATCCTTACTCCCTGAACCAGACCAAGATTTGTGACATCAAAGCCTAAGGAATTTTGAGACTCCAAAGATTTGAGCTTCTTAGCAAGCTCATCCATACGGCGAGTGGTCTCGAGAGCCTCGTCGTGCAAAGAAAATTGATCACACTGATAATCTTCAGTAACGGGGTGCCCGTTAATCTGAATTCCTTGATTCACATTGTACCTTCCGCCAATATCATTTCCAACATTCCCTGTGTTGCCAACATTACCCGGGTTTCCATCAGCATTTGCGTTACCCGCGTTACCAGTGTTCACAGGGTTATCAGCGCTCCCAGGGTTTCCCTCAGCATTTGGTATCTCCAAATCTGGATTGGGCCTCGGTTGCTCAACAAATTCCCTCAGCTTTTCTTGGCCTGCTGCCATACCAGTCATCAATGTCATGAACCGATCCATCCTTTCACGCATATCAGCCAGCTCTTTCTGTACTTGGTCCATCGCTAGCTGTGGACGATTTTCCTTTGTCGGGTACCTGTGGACTCGCTTGGGACCAATAACTTCCTGATACAGGGAACAAACATTAGACACTGCGGTGACACCTGCAAAACAGACAAGGGTTAATATGCATGGTATGCGATGCACTGCTTGTTCAGTTTTAAGGCACCCCCGTTTTGAAAGGGAATACCCTGCAAATGAATAAGCATGAGATGTTGGATGCAAATATGCAGATGATGTTATGCAATGCAAAGGCATGTCAATCAGAATTGATGTATCTGCTTGAACATCTGTCAGGTTGCACTGTCTGGAGAGAAATTAAGAGCACACCAAACAAAGGTCATGGGATGGATCATGTTATCCTTAATATCAACCACCCATTTTGGTGGATTATGGTTTACATCTTATCAACACCCGAGTTCCATTGATATTAAGGATACCTGATCGGATTAACCATGAATCAAGGGTTTGTTGCAAGTCACGAGCATGGAGTTTAGGTTAAGAACCACCCAAAAGGAGTGTACTAAGGTTTAAACCTGCCAAACATGTTCTACAAAAGGTTCCCATAGTCATAATCCCATCTTTCGGATATTATAAGAGGAACGACTACTCGTATTCCAACAATATTCTCAAGAGAGACTCTTATGAGTGTAGTATCGCGTAACAATCGTATCAAATCTTACACTTGAACGACTTTCGTACTACGTCCTACGAATAGGCCAAGATGGGTTTGGTAAACTAAGGTCCTCGGCTTCTTAGGTCTATATTGGAACAAGTAATGTCTAACCATAACTTACTTATGTGACATTATTGATCTCAACATGACCTCCACCAAGTGAATGGGCTTGCAAGTCAACTCGCTAAGGAATAACTCCACACAAGTCGACAGGACTATGCCATTCTCCTATCCTAAGTGCACTCGAGTTCGGGTATAAAACTCATCTCACAAAGATCACCAAGCAGCCATAGCCAGCCAACAGATACAGCAATGATATATACACAATGCAATAAGGTAAAGCAGGTAAATAAATAACCGTATAAAAGCATGAACACCCAATAAACAAACTACAAAAGCTAAGAGGGACTCGCTTAGGGAAACCGGGTCCCCAGCAGAGTCGCCAGCTGTCGCAACCTGAAAAATACAGTGCGAAAAAAACAACCGGCGAAAGAAAAAGACAGAAGAGTCGCCACCGTGCGTTATTCATCCCAAAGGAGGGAAAGGAAACGCTCGAAGTAAACCTGAAAAAGGAAAGGACAAGACGGGGTCTCGCAACCAAATCTTGGGTTCGGGAGTCGGTTATGCGAAGGGAAGGTATTAGCACCCCTACGCATCCGTAGTACTCTACGGGATCCACTTTTGTAGTTCTTGTCTAAAGGGTGTGGGTTTACCTTGTGCTGTTTGCCAAAAAAAAGGGGTTAAATGAAAATGACTCGCGCGGATGTCGCATCCACTGCATACGTATCTCATCTGAATATGAGAATCAGAGTCTTCGTAGCTCGGCTGACCTATGGGTTGGGGGATGTGTGCTCGCTAAGACATCGCGTCTTATGCCTACGTATCTCATCTGGCCTGAGAATCAGAGCAACACGTAGTTCGGCTAACTACGGGGTTATGGATTGGGTTTTGGGCGAACAACGTTACTACGCAATCTACCGGATGCTCGACCTTTGGAGACTTACTCGCCTGTAGTAGAAGGAGTTAACGTGTTGCTTTGGGTTTTAGGGTTTGGGATGCTCAAAGGCAAAAAGGGCAGTCCTTGATGAAGGAACCGCGCTACCTGCAGGGATACGAACACAAAACACAAAACATGTATCTTGAGGTAAACACAAAACATTGCCTCCTATCGAGGTCTTCCAGCTAGGAAAGCAGTAAAATGCGGGAAAAGGTAAAAAGTACCACACGGATAAAGATCCGAAGTAACAGCAACCAAGGGGACAAGAAACCCAGAGATCTCTCAAGCTGGTACCATCAAAGAAAAGTGAGTCAGTACAGGTAATCGGAATGAACCTCCAGGGGTTATCCCACAAATAAAGTGGGAAACCACGCAAGTTATCCCTGCAAAAGTCATGTGAGCCCTCACAAAAATTCAACAAAAGGGTTAGTGAAACACCATAAGCATTTTTTTCATGATCAACAGTATGGTTTCAAAAAAACTCAAACCCTGTGGCATACATTTCAGAAATTAAACGGTTAAACATTCAAGGCATTGTTTATACATTCATATACATATTAAACCCACGGGCAAAGGTAATGGGAATAATGGCAAACCTGATTAGAGAGCTTGATTGAAATTGAGTTGCACCCGGGAGGTTTACAAAACAATCTTCAGGGTTTATGTGAGGCAGAGGTGATTCTGTGTAGTTGAGTTCCCTTCGGGGTTTGAAGGCTGCTCTGAACTCCGTTAGGTCTTCTCTCACTATCTTTTTCCTCAGGGTTTTGTTCCAAGGAAACCTCAGAGTATTTTGCTTCTCTTCAAAATCCCCCTTTGTTCTGTGTTCTCTCAAGTGAAGCCTTGGTATTTATAGACTGAATTTCATGGTTTTGTGGGCTCAAATGAGAGAGACCCAAGTCCAAAAATTTTTTATTATATTTTATTTATTTAATTATTTATTTAATTAATTAATTAATTAATTAATTAATTAATTAAAAAAATATTATTTTTTTTTTGTAAAAAATTGTTTTTTTTTTTTCGTTTTTTTTTTTTTTTTTTTTTTTTTTTTTTTTTTTTTTTTTTTTTTTTTTCTTTTTTTTTCTTTTTTTTTAGATCTAATTCTGATTGACATGATGAAATGCAATATGAAATGCTAAATGAATGCATGAATGAGGAGGGCAAATTTTGGGGTGTTACAGTCACAACTAGATCAAGGGAAGTGATCTCACATGGCTGTTTTGTGTCCAAGATTGAGCCTAGGAATGTCAAGGAAGCCTTGACTGATGAGTTCTGGATCAATGCCATGCAGGAGGAGTTAGGTCAATTCAAGAGAAATGAAGTATGGGAACTGGTTCCAAGAACTGAAGGAATAAATGTCATAGGAACAAAGTGGGTGTATAAGAATAAATATGATGAACAAGGGGTGGTTACTAAAAATAAAGCAAGATTAGTAGCACAAGGATATACTCAAGTTGTAGGAGTTGATTTTGATGAAACATTTGCCCATGTAGGTCGCCTTGAGTCCATTAGACTATTGCTTGGAGTGGCATGTATACTGAAGTTCAAACTGTTCCAAATGGATGTAAAAAGTACCTTCTTGAATGGCTATTTAAATGAGGAAGTATATGTTGAAGAACCTAAAGGATTCACAGGTCCAAATCTTCCTAAGCATGTGTACAAGTTGAGGAAAGCCCTCAATGGTTTGAAACAAGCTCCTAAGGCTTGGTATGATAGACTCACAGTGTTCCTCACTAACAATGGATACAGAAAAGGAAGTATTGACAAGACCCTATTTGTTAAGAATGAAGGAGGAAAACTCATGGTGGCTAAAATATATGTGGATGATATTGTGTTTGGTGGGATGTCAGATCAGATGGTCGAACATTTTGTTAAACAAATGCAGTCTAAATTTGAGATGAGCCTTGTTGGAGAGTTGACCTATTTTCTTGGGCTACAAGTCAAGCAGATGGAAGATTCTATCTTTCTATCTCAAAGAAAATATGCCAAAAACATTGTTAAGAAGTTTGGCATGGAGAATGCAAGTCATAAAAGGACGCCTGCTCCTACACATCTGAAAGTCTCCAAAGATGAAAATGGTGTTAGTGTAGATCAAAGTCTATACAAAAGCATGATAGGAAGTCTGCTGTATCTCACAGCAAGCAGACCTGACATTGCATTTGTTGTAGGTGTTTGTGCTAGATATCAAGTTGAACCAAAAGTCAGTCACATAAACCAAGTGAAGAGGATATTGAAATATGTCAATGGCATCAGTAACTATGGGATGTTGTATACTCATGGATCTGGATCTATGCTGACTGGATATTGTGATGTTGACTGGGCTAGAAGTGTTGATGATAGGAAAAGAACATCAGGAGGATGTTTCTTCTTGGGGAACAATTTAATATCTTGGTTTAGTAAGAAACAAAATTGTGTGTCCTTATCCACTGCTGAAGCTGAATACATAGCAGCTGGGAGTAGTTGTTCTCAACTGGTTTGGATGAAACAGATGTTGACTGAATACAATGTCACACAAGATGTCATGACATTGTATTGTGACAACCTGAGTGCTATAAATATTTCTAAGAAACCTATTCAGCACAGCAGGACAAAGCACATTGATATTCGTCATCACTTTATTAGAGAACTAGTGGAAGAGAAAATCATAGCACTAGAGCATGTTACTACTGAAATGCAATTAGCTGACATATTTACAAAGGCTTTGGATGCTAATCAATTTGAATGTTTAAGAGGGAAATTAGGGATTTGTATCCATGAGAATTTATAGCAATTAATTTGGAGTGGAAAGGTAATAAAAATATTGTCTGCCCACTTAAAAGAAAGTGCCTCATTTATGGTATATCATTACCTAGTATTGGAACTATCATCTATAGCATTTTCACACACAACCTCAGCTCAACCACTTCCATCTTCATCAAACTGTATCGACCATCTCTGCTAGGGCAACAAAAATTCTCTCACAAGCTCAACAAGTTGTCACAACATCCTTCATCTTCTGGTTCTAAGAACACCAAACCTGCGCACAAAGCAAGAACACCTTCCATGGATTTTCTTCATGAAGACATTTTGGAAGTGATTCCCTTATCAGTCATCCCAGGCGACGCCCCTGGTCCATCCTCCACTGTAGGGCATACTCAAGGTAACAGCTCTGATAACCCTACCTCTAAAGATGACATGCATCATACTGATCATGTCATTAGAAATTTGGTCACGAGGATCCTAAATGAAGGACACTCAATCAAGGGAGATTCGACTCCTCTGTCTAGAAGGGACCCCTCACCTGAGGTGGAACCTCACGATGAGAAAGATGATGAGTCATCTAGGTCGAAGAAAGACATAGCTGCTGAGGGACTGTGTTCTTTAGGGGAAACAGTGCCTTGTAAGAAATCTGTAGATGCTTCTCAGTCTAAGAAGCATGACTCTAGTAAGAAAGTGATTGACTTAGAAGAAGAGAGCTCAGATGATAAAGATGAAAGCTTGCTTCATCACTTGAAGCCAAATGTTGTTATGAGAATGAAGACCGAGAAGGGTAGATCTGTGGTTGAGATGATGACAGCCAGAACTAGTAAGAAGGCTACTGTTGTAGGCCCTTCAAAGTCATGGAGTAAAGTGGAGGTAAAGAAGAGAAAGGTAAAAGAAAGCTCTGATTCAGAGGATGATGTTGAAGACGATGTCCCAGACATCTCTCCTATCAAAAAGTCTACTGTTAGAAAATCACCTGCTAAGGTTGCTACTGTACATTTGGATAACATTTCCTTTCATCTGGAAGATGGTGCAGCCAAGTGGAAATTTGTAATACATAGGAGAGTAGCTGTGGAAAGAGAATTGGGAAAGGATGCTATGGAAGTGAAGGAGGTCATAGACCTGATCAAGTCTGCTGGTTTAATGAAGACAGTTAGTGGGTTACCTCAATGTTTTGAAGGTCTTGTTAAAGAGTTTGTGGTGAACATCCCTGAGGACATTGCTGACAAGAACAGCAAAGAGTTTTGTAAGGTGTTTGTTAGAGGAAAGTGTGTGAAGTTCTCCCCAACTGTGATCAATAAGTTCCTAGGAAGAGGAACAGAATGTGTTGTTGAACTAGAGGCCACAGACAATGAAGTCTGTAGGAAAATCACTGTTGGACAGGTCAAGGAGTGGGCAAGCAAAAAGCATCTCTCTGCTGGAAAATTAACTGTGAAATATGCTATCTTGCATAAGATAGGGCCAGCCAACTGGGTACCAACAAACCACATATCTACAATCTCTAATGCTCTTGGAAGGATCATATTTGCTATTGGAACCAAGCTTAATTTTGATTATGGAAGATTCATGTTTGAACAAATTGTCAAGCATGCTTCCACAAATGCAGTGAAGCTGCCAATTTCTTTTCCCTCAATAATTTGTGGGATAATCCTAAGCCAGCAACCTGGTATTTTGAGCACAAGTGATATCCCTAGTAGAAGAAAACCTCCATTGTCAGTTCATTACAAGTTATTTGAAGGCAGTCATGTCAATGACATTGTCATGACATATGTGATGAAGAAGCCAGCCTCTCAAGGTGGCCTGATTGTTGAACTGAAAGAGACCTGTAAGGAATTGGAGAATGGGATTAGGGTGGCTAAAGCTAGGAAAGAAGCTCTGGAGGTTTTGATTAATATCTTGGAGCAAGGAGATATGGATAATGTTGGTGAAGCCAAGGAAACAGATGCCCACACCTCAAGTGAGAGGTTTGAATCTCAAGATAAATCTAGTGGCAGTTCTGGGTCTGAAGCTGATGAAGATGCTACCTCCTCAGACTGAGTTGTGGTGAAGATGGTCCCCCTGTTATAATGATGTGTTGTTCTTTGATGCTTGATGTTTGATGTTTTTTTAGGCAGTCTTGTTTTGATGTCTTAATGTAACTTTTGGGTTCTCTTTGTGTTTTCTCTGGATTTCTTTTTATCTCAGCTGATATAGTTGTGTATAATCATGGTTCTGTAACACCTGACAATATGTTTTAACATTTTATATGTTATAACATTCTATGTGACATTCTCTGTTGGACTAATTGACATTTATTTTGTCTAATTGGTCTCTTTGGTCTATTTGGTCTATTTTGACTAAAAAGGGGGAGAGGTTAATATGTGGAGAGCTGCAGTTAATATGTGGAAAGCTGCAGTTAATATGTGATGATAGTTGATGTTGAACAAAATGATGTTATGTGTTGTACAGGTGATGTTGAAGGAGATGTCAGATGGGGTGATGAATGTTACATGTGTTGTTGAAGGAGATGTTAGAGAATATATAATTTCAACTAAAAGATCATGGAGCCTTTATATTTCAGAACAATGGAGGGCTAGTTAAATTCAATAGAGGATTTAACAACTATGTCTTGCTTCTTACACTTTTAAGATATCAATGCATAACCTAAAAACCTAAAAACTTAAAACTTACTATAAGAATAACCATGTATTTGAAGGGTTATATGTGATATTTAGGATCGTTAAGGGTGGTTAAAGCTAATTCACACATACGAGTGAAAAACTCTATATTTATGGTCTTTAGGTGAATGAATCATCTCCTCCTACATCTTCAAGTTGAGGTATTTATAAAGATTCATTAGGTCTAGGTCTGTAGACCTAGGAGCGTGGAGTTGGAAGTTGTTATTCTCCCTATTAACTTGTATAACGTGGTTTTCTCCTTTGAATGATATTTATGTATTGTTAAGTACATATTGTTGGTTCTTGTGTTGGCAGCAATTTTGATAAAACCTAGAGTGTTCATAAGTTGTCACATGTGTTGTCTTGACATAAGATAACTTGTACCCGCAGAATGTTTAAAATGTGATTATGCAGGATTTTACTGAGATGTCAGACCCGATGTCATGACATCTGTATACAGAACATTCAGCTTGAGTGTTATATATTATGTGATTGCGTTTTTAATGTTAATCTGTGTATGATTCATGAGATGATTGAACACGCTATCAATCAGTAATTACAACTAGATTGACTTATTTTCCAAAGAGATATAATCAACTGTCATGAGAAGATACGAATAGAAAATAGTTTTAGGGTTTTATGATGTCCAAGCCCAGCCAATTGCTTCTATAAAAAGGACATGGAAAACCTGATTTGATACACAAGAAATAACGAACGAAATATTGAGAGAGAATAAGGGTTTTAGTCTTGTGTGGTCGTGTGAATTGTAAGCTATTCAATTCATCCATAGATGATTGAATTGGTCTGATTTTTGAGTTGTAATTTGTCCACTCTAAGCTTTGAAGCATGAGTGTGTGTTTACTTGATTGAAGCTTTTAAGTAAGATCAAGTATGTGTCTTTGAAGAGTGTCTTCTTTTCATTGTAATTCTTGTTTTATATCACTGCTGTGATTTAGGGGGAGTGAGTAGGATCTCATATCTAAGAGTTCTTAGATAGAAGTCACACGGGTAGAGATTAGGTGAAAAGACTGTAACTTGAAGTTGTTTACTGAGAGTCTTTGAACTGATTATGTTTAGTGGATTTCCTTCCTGGCTTGGTAGCCCCCAGACGTAGGTGAGTTTGCACCGAACTGGGTTAACAATTGCTTGTGTCTCTTGCATTACTGTTCTTTATCTTTTATCCTGTTTGTATTGTTCAAATATTAGTGTCGTGACATTACCTTCGAAATCTCATATCTGATACCAGAATTTCACATATCACTCTCACGTTTTATAAGTGGATGTGGGACGATTTGACCTAAGTCTAATAGGGGTGAGTGTTCGGATAAAGGGGCGACTAGAAACCCAATTTTGAGTGGCATGTTGTGCTAATTTTTTACTTTCCCGACATTACTTTGGGCGACTAGAAACATAATGAGCTTTGTAATACTTCCTCGGGTCCCTCTTCTTTTAGGATTGATAAACTTGTCTTAACACATGGCCTAGTACAATTATACTAGTACACGGTCCCTCAAGCACGAGGGCTTGTAAAAGACGAAGTAATTTACTTTGATCACCTTCAATCTCCACATTTGGTTTATCCTGTAGTGCAGTTAGAACCTTCCTTAGGGTGACTCCCACAATATCATGTGAGACTTTAACTTGAATCCCCTAGACGAGACTATAAGTTGAGTCCCTCAGGCAACACTTTAAGTTGAATTCCTCAAACGAGACTTTAATTTGAGTCCCTCAAATAAGACTTTAAGTTGATTCCGTCATACGATACTTTAAGTTGATTCCCTCAAGCTTTCATTGTATTATTTATTTTGTTTCCTATTAAAGGGTCTACGCCGTGGTGTATTGTATGATCTGGCAAGAAGACCAATTGTGAGAGACTTGACGAAGCCTGATAATTTTTAGTATTTTATCCAGTATTTGTATTTACCCATGGGCGGAAAGGGTTACTCAAAGAAGATCCAACATATATATTGTCTCTTGGGCGGCAAGGATCCTTCGAAGAAGATATAGCATTCATATAGACTCTAAGAGTGGAAAGGATACCTTCTTGGGGATATGACATTTATATAGCCTCTAAAGGCGGAAAGGATTCCTTTATGAGGATCCAACATTTATATAGCCTCTAAGGGTGACAAGGATTTCTTCCTACGGATCCAGCATTTATATACGCCTCTAAGGACGGTTGTCGCGCCGCGAAAAAAATACAAAGTCGCCATCAAACTTTATTTATTCTAAAGGAAATGGAAAATATTGATAAAACCCTTAAAAGATGTTCATCACAATCAAGAGTGGATTTGGGAGTCGATTATGCAAGGGGAAGGTATTAGCACCCCTCACATCCGTTGTACTCGGGAACCGTTTTGCTTGTTCTATGTGCGAATGAGTATTGTTATCTAAAGTTTGCGATTGGTTTAAGTAGGAAAAAAATAAGTTTTAAATTAGTGTGCTCGCTAAGGATTCAGACCCTCATGCTTACGTATCCTCATAGTGAAATAAGAAAATCAGAGCTCCACAGTTCGTGGTAGAAATACGGATGTGATGGTTATTTTTAGTGGACGGTGTTAACGTTCGCGTTCTAGCAGTTAAATGTTGCTTATATGCTCGCACATGGGAGACTTAAGCATTTGCTTATTTGCGGTAGAATGGATGCACTTGGATCGCATTCTAGCAGTTAAACATTACTTGTATGCTCGCGCATATGAGGCTTAAGCGTTGTTCGTATTGCGTTAGAACAGAAATAGCATGTCCTTTGTGAAAAGGTTTTGAATGCCCTAAGGAGGAAAATTAGATTTGAGGTGTTGTGATTGATTTTAGAGTCAGAGACAAGTATCAGACCACAAGCTAAGTACGGCTGGCAAATCCGAGTACTTGGGAGCTGAGAGGACAGTTGCATCCTAACCTCTCTTTTTCATCCAAAGAGTTTTTATTTATGAAATTTATGAGGCGGGTTTAATCGTTGGTACTTAGAGGGAGACAAGCATCTAACCACAAGCTAAGTATGGCTGGTAAAGAGAATACTCGGGAGATGAGAGGGTAGTTGCATCCTAAACCTCTCTTTTTCGCCCTAAAGGGGCCGAATTAAACTCGGTTATTATTAAGTGTTTTGAATGGAAGACAAGCATCGGGCCATAAGCTAGGTACGGCAAACAACCCGAGTACTTGATAAATGGTGTGTACAAGTATGTACACCCCACCCTTTTTCATCCAGTTTATTCTGAAAATGTTTTGAAAATGATTTGATGCTGGATCAAGTGTTTGAAGTTTTTGAATGTCAAAGTTGTGTGAATGAAATGGGAGAGATACTTGATGTTGGATCAAGCACTCGTATTGCTTTCAAATGAATTTGATTTGGAAAAACACTTGATGTTGGTGATATTTTAATTTTATTCTTTTGAAAAAAATTCTTTTAATCGTTCTGGTTTTATCTTGTTTATTAACATGCAAAGGAAAACGGTAAAGAAATGTAAATCCTACGCTATTACATGTTCATGGGAGTGGATAAATTTTACCCACGATGGAGAGATTAATCATACATTATTCAAAATTAAACCATGCACATAAGAATCATTCAAGTGCACCAAAATAAGCCTTCATGCAAAAAATCCATAACCATCATCCATGCAGGCAAAAGTGCAATTAAGAGTAAAGGCAAAGGAATTAAATCATAATGGGTTTTAATTGAGAATTAATTTCGAAGACTAATCCTAATTATTTATAATTAAAGCTAACATGTATTATCATTTTTTCAAGATATTCAATGTGTAAGAAAGATGTATTTTTTGTGTATTTATCAAGAAAAAAATTAAGAAAAAACATACCAAAGCAACAATTAAAAGAAAAGTTATAACCAGGGGGTGTATGGGTGTAAAACAGGGCATAGTTAGTAACCATATTGGGCTTGTGTCAACCTTTTATTCTCTCTTCTCCTTCTTCACATCTTTAGCATGTAGGATGTGTTTTGTTGCTTGTTGCGTGATGTTGTTCTTGCTTGGGTATGAGAGATGTAGAGACTTGAGAGAATTGTTCCTCAATGAGATTTAGATAGAGTTGTGAAGAGTTTGTGAATTTTTTTATGCAGTGAGGTTGAGAATTGAATATGAATGTGTCAAAATGATTGGTGAATGAGAGAGATTTAGATAATTTTGTGAGCTGGGAGGTTTGTGAGGTGATGAATGATTGAAGAGTGATTGTGAATAATGATTTATTGGAAGGTGATCATTGAGTGATGATTGAAGGATTTATAGAGTTTTTATTGCAACATAATCGGGCAGCTTTGGGCAACCGTTAGGGAACGGTTAGGTCAGTTAGAAATCACAGGGTAACATAGAAAACAATCCAGAGAAACAAAGTTATACATAGATTAAAAGGATATTACATAAAACTATACAGGTAAATCCTAATAGGCGGAGGCAACTTCGGTTTTTGAGCGAGAATATGGGGGTTAAATGGACTATGATGGGGGTTAAATAGACCTTCTTAAACGTTGAGTGATTTATAAAATAATATTATTTCTAAAATTAGAGTTTAAAAAAGGATTTGAGGCAAAAGATTTTTGTACAAAATTCAATATGCTTTTTGGATGGAATCGATCAAACACTTAACAAGAGATATAAAATATAATGATAAATGAAAAAAATTACCAATATAATCAATATCTCTATTGAATGAAAATCAATTTTACACGAGTTGTGTAAAATGATTTTAATCAATTGAGCGAGAAATCTAACAGAACAAGCATATATGTTATATGTGTATTTCATTTGAGTCAAGCATATCTATTATTTGAATTAAATATCTCTAATTCGAATCATGGAATATTGTGATTCGAATCAAACAGGCAGAAGAAAAATCTGCTTTTCTATAATATGTTTGATTCGAGTTAGGAACTTATATGATTCGAATCACTCATTGAAGCAAATTTTTGGCTTGTCTGCACACTTTGATTCAAATCATGTTAGCCTGTGATTCGAATCATACTTCTGGATTTCCAATTTTTTGTCACAATGAAGTGTTATTCTGAATAAAAACTTGTCAACATGAAATATGATATTATATATAGGTTTATTTGATAATGGTTTGTGTTAAATATTAAAATGAAACTAAATTTCATTGATTTATTAGCTCGTTATCTATAGATAAAAACAACTTATATAAGTCAATTTGTATGAGATAGACCTTTAAGTAGGCTAACAGCCAAATCAGGTATTCAAAAATGATATAATAAGGCTTAAAACTAAGCATATGATATATCACATGCCAGACTTAGGTCTTGAAGTTTTTGGTAGACCGGACTTAGATCTTGCAAAGCCTTACTCGGCCCAAACTATTCTCATCCCTAGTTAAGAGGTACCTTTCAATTATTGAATTATACGATAAATTGCTTCCATGTGGTGATGGCGAGGTGAGTCCATGTGATGAAGTACTTCTTAAAAAATAAGTGATATGTCATGTTATGTAATAGTATGTGTACTTATAAATTAAAAAATGGAAAATTTCTCAAGTGGATGGATGCAATGGGTTCTAAATATATTAAATCTATGAGAATCAGTGAATATCTTACTACGAACTAACATGACCATTGCACACAATTCTTTGGTGTACATCTCACTCATTTATATAATAATTCCCAAAAAATTTAGGCTAATCCAAAGGTAAATTAGACGTTCTACCTGCGTTAATTCAAAAGAAACAACTTATAATTACCTATTCCTAGTTAATTACAAAGTCGAATAATTGCTCTAGGTAAGATGTGTAAACTAACGGTCAGAAATCCCTACATATCTAAATTAATTTGTGCGCTCATAAACAAACAAAAAAATATTAAACTCAAGAACAACTAAATAAGATAACAATAATAAAAGTGTTCAATAAATCTCAAATAGACATATGATCCAACAGAGTAATAATAAGGTTCATCTTAAAAGAATCTAATTTAGTGAAACTTATCTACTCATTGATAAATTAACAAATATCATGAGTTGATAAGTCTTCATCATCAAAATCTATGAAAGAATAGCTCTCAAGCGACTTCAATGCTCTCAAAACTTGCCCCTTAAATATACCTAGCCGTCACGTTATCTTTTGGTTTCAGAACTCCTCAAAAAGTTAGCAAAAAGGTCTTTAAATAGAAATCCATGTGTGTCAGTAATTCATATCATCGCGCCACGATACATTCTCATCGCGCCGTGATAAATACCTCAGCGCGTCACGATGGAATGCATCGTGCGCGAGAATTATAGGGGTCAAATGCTTTGTTTTCTTCAATACTTTCACTAAGTCTTATTTTTTCCTTGTGATAGATTATTCTTCCATTCTTCACACTTTAGTATGACGTTTGCTAGTTAATCTTCCAATTTTATCTAAATTTTCTCGTAAAAATCACGTAATAATGATTGTCATCAATGGTATAACATACAATGTATGATAGTCCAAATTATGTGAGACAAACTCTTCAAATGGAATTTATCTGACTGCTAATACACGTCTATACAACGACTCTTATTATAATGAATATATTGTATTTCTCTATTGCAAAGAAAAATACAAACTTTTAGGCAAGATTTTATAAGAACAATTTTGGAAGTCTAAGAAATAAATCAAAAAAATATTCAAAGTCACATGTTATATTCATTACAAAATACTTTCATTTGAAAGATCAAACAATAATATTGATGTAAAAGCTTATTATCATCTTTGTAAGAATCATATGTAACCGCAAATATTTTTATTATTTTATTGTTAAGTTCTTCAAAGGATTAAGTTATTGTTAAATTCCTCAAAGGATTAAGTTGTGGTCAACATCTTTTAGAAGAAAATGAAAGTTTTGTTAAATTATAGATTATGCGTGTTGAAATCTAAGTAGTTATCGGTTGGGCAAAAAGATATTTTAGTTATTGTAATTTATTGGATTCAACCCAAATAAAAGATATAAAATATTTTTGGTTTAAATACATTTTTTATTTTTTATTTTAATTTTTTATAATTTTTAATTTTCCTTTTAAAAAGATCAATTTTTTAATCCTTTAACTTAACTTTTTTTTGTCTCTTTTCTGTTTTGTGTATGTGATACTTTATTTTGTAACGTGACTCTGACATAGCATTGTTTATGTGATGTCATGTCACATATTTTCTGTCACGTCATATTTTTTAATCAAAAAATAATTTTAAAATATTATTTTATATAGTTAATAATTATTTAATAAAATAATATATATTAAATAGTAGCATATGTCACTAAATAATTGAGCATTGTATAATGAAAAAAATAAAAGTTTTGAAGCCGGTGGAAATTGAACCCATCTCTCAACAGTTACTAACCAAAGAATTAAATTACGTTAAAATATATATATAATTAAATTCACGTCTCTTATTACTGAATTTTTTACTCAAATACCTCACTTTTTCAAAAAAAGTCCCAAAATTATTAAGTTTTCAAAAAAAATCTCAAACTACCTCAGTTTCAAAAAAAAACGTAAAGCATAGGCGCCAGACCAATTGGCGTCTACCCTTAAACTTTAAGTGGGGGCGCCAATTGGATTAGCTACAGCACATGGTGCTGCCAATCCAATTGGCGCCCATGTGTAATTTGAAAGAGGAGGCGTTAATTGGTCTAACACCTTAGTGTAATGTGCGACTTTTTTTTATAAATAGATGTGTTGTGTAATTCATTTTTGCACATCTCATTTTGTCATATTGCAAACATGTTTGGTGTTGGTCGCCGCTATGGAAAAGTGATTTATTCGAGAGACAAGTCTTCGGTGTTGATTATGGAACATCTGTAGTTTCGATCAACTGAAGAGGGAGTTGGTTCGTTGGTTAGATGGAAAAATACCAGAAGGGGAGAAAATTAGAAGTATTAAGAGACTCGATAGTATATTTGGTTGGGTGCGAGTAAAAACTGATAAGGATGCTAAGGAAATGATGTTTGGCCGAGATGACATCAGTTTGATTGTTGTAATCAGTTAGAAATATTTTGTTTTATGTTTGCTTATGTTACACTGATGTTTGTTGTTAACCTTGTTGTAACAAAAAGATAGTGATATATAAAAATGCAAGGTTACAAAAATTGAAAGGAGATACTAAATTATGATGCAGATATTGCTCTTAGATTGGGACATTTCTTTTTATTGTGTCCTAGTTGATGACATATATTACATAATCTTATCATTTTATCAGTCGTATCCATTCTTGTACTAATACGCGTGCTATTTGCTCGTCCTTTTTTCTTTCTTCGCATCTCATCATTGTGCCAAACTATGTCACCTTCATATGGAGGTCAGTATTCCTCTATTGGTAGCACTGAGAAGCTTTTGTTATATACATTCATGACGGCAATGGCCTTGTAAACATCAGATAGATGGTTGTAAGTGTCCTGACGAGTATATGTGCATGCCGCAATGACATGGGAGCAAGGAATACGGAAGGCCTGGAACTTTCCACAATCGCACCAACTTCTGTTTAGTTTGACAGCATAGGATAAATTTGACCTCCCCTCATTGTGGTCCATTGTTTCCTGTACACTAAAATGTTTCCTATGACGGTCAAAGACTGTAACCGCGTGTGTGCTAGTTTTGATACTTTCCTCTTTCATCATTTTCATACAACATTTACTGAATATTTGACCCGACATTAACATTGCACTCCATCTTTCACCTTTGGTTGTGAAGGTAGAAGCCAACCTAAAATAGGTTGTTCTGACCAAAGCGGTTATTGGTAGATTTCTAATGCCTTTGAATATGTCGTTCATGCATTCCACAAGGTTTGTTGTCATGTGGCCCCATCGACAACCTCTGTCAAATGCCATTGTCCACTGCTCTACCGGTATGTTATCCACCCACCTTCCTGCATCTGCATTAGACAATCTAATTTCATCACTGTAATGTTGAAATGGCGGCTGAGTTAGAGCATATACTGCATTCACCACTTTTTTGTGCAGGTTCTTATCTTTGATTGCACAAATGAAGTTTTATGTGATATGTATAATGCAATAGACATGGGTAGAAGGAGGATCATGTCATTTGTTATCATGGTTATTTTAAGCACTCTCAATGGCAGCATGTCTATTTGAAATCAAACAGAGATTGACTTGTGGAGCGACATGTATTCTGAGATATCGAAGGAAGAAACCTCAACCACCAGCGTTTCACCTTCAACCAGAGCAAAGGCAATGGAAAAGGCATTATTGTTGTCGTCTTGTGCAACAGCCATAAGCAAAGTACCCTTGTATTTTCCGTATAACCATGTTCCATCAATTTGAATAATAGGTTTGCAGAATGCAAAACCTTTGATGTACGGTTCAAACACTCAAGCATGGGGTTAGTCCAGACTATCGTCTCTAGCGCCCATCAACAACAACTCACTCACATTCCTATATGCACAAAAATAAGTTCTTAAAAATGGACTATGTTTACTTACTTTACCGGCTATTATCTCTAAATAATATTTTTACTTTTATGGTGCAGATGGTCGGCACGTGGTATGAGTTATAACAGATGTCCTAGACACTGTATTACCCAATATCGCAATCTCTTGGATCACCTTCGACCAACAGATGTATGGCCATTAACCTAATTATTTCGTAATAATTTGTTAATTTCTTCTACCAAATTTATAATCTAATATATGTTCACATTTCAGTTCATTTGGTGTCCATGTCTAAATTTGGATCATGATCATGAAATCAACAAACAAGACGCAGCCGTTTGGACTACATGCACATCGATCATAAGATTCACCACTGTGGAGATGCACAATAGTGACCGTGTTAAATTGCAGTTCAGTATACTTCAACACATCTCAGATCCCCCGGCAAATATAGGAGAATGGCATCTACGCAAAGTTAACGATCAATGGAACCTTTAACCCATGTCAAAGCTTCGCTAGATCAGAGTGTCACAAATGGAAGCACCGCCAAGACCATGTCTTAACTGATGTTGTGATGCCAACTGAAGAAAAATAAGTCGTAATTATATGGCTTGGTACAGATCGGTTGGATTTGAGTTCATCGCCGAGGATATGTACCTATACGACCCACGCCAAGCAACTTACACACCAGAAGGCTCAACATCTAACCCCTAACAACATTGTCAGACTGGCTACTCACAACCCCTTATCCATCAAAATTTCCAATCCACAAACACACAAACCTACAACCCTAACATGTCAAACACCCAACCACAATACTAAGAGCATACCCCATACCACCACCAACAACTAGATCATCATCAAGACATCCAACATCACTATGCACCCAACACATCACCCTATCATAGTCGTCTTAGCCAAAACACTCAACGATCATTTAACACCAATCGTCCCTCCTCCTACCATAGCCAAAAAGCTCAAACATCTCAAAACCAAAACCTTCAACAACCATATGTCTACCAAACACCACAACAATCATTTCAACCTTTCCTCGACGCATCATTCACACCAATGTCTCCCTTCAATCGTCTCGGTCGCCCTCCAACAACTCAAACAGAGCCCAACTACTCTGGCATGGATCATGAACTCAACTATGGCGGTACCCCTTCGATGCATACACAAGACTACGCTGATTTGTCTGACTATCTCAGACAATCTCCTGCAGTTGGTGGTGATGTTCCTGGGCCCTCAGATACCTAAACACCTGGGGTGAATCATCAACGTGGGTTAGGGCCACGAGTTCGGGTAGCTAGGAGATGTGGGACCGGAGGTCGGTTAGGTGATCCTGGTCATCGACATTAGTCTTTTTTGTGTAAACGGGTATTAATATTAATATAAATTGGTCCAATTTCGACTTTATCTATCGTGTACAATATTTTTCAAAAAAAAATTACGAAACACACACAGGTGTCAATCCAATTGGTGCCTCCTTTAAAACTTAACACATAGGCGTCAATTGGATTGGCAACACAAGGTGGACTAACCAATCCAATTGGTGTCTCCTCTCTAAATTTAAGAGTATGAATCAATTCATCTGACGCCTCCTTTTCAAAATGGGGTAGTTTGGGGAAAAAATTACTTTTCAATCTAGATTATTTGGATAAAAATTTCCCTAACCAATTACTGATAAAGACTTTTCAATCTATTATTATTTATTTATTTTAATCCAAAAAAAATTAGCTTGATAAAACAATTGTGTTATCTTTTTGGAAGTTTTTTATTTTGGTTTTACCATTATTTTATTTAAAATCCAAAGAAACAGAATGAAGAAAACAATTGGTTTTTTTTCCTACTTTTTCAGATTTTAAAAAAAGTCTCCGACGGACAGCAATAGCTTCGGACTCTGGTGCAGTTGGCTTCAGAAAATCTAAAATAAATAATTTTTTTCTGCTAACTGTTACAAGCCAAATTGTTATCTAGAACTCAAATAACAGAATTGTTTTAGACGTGAAAAAAATGGGAGATTTGACATTTGAGTTGATTCTAATATATCGTAGAGACGATAGAAAGGAGAATATATACATTTTTAGTATTTTGTCTTAGATCACTGAATATAAAAAGACAATTGTTGGAGTAGTTTTTTACTAGAGAATATTGAATATTGTGAGACTTTTTTTAGAGTCAACATTTTTATAAGAGACATACCACATATTCATCCAAAACTTTAAGGTGGTAGATGGGTGGATTCTCTCACTTATAAATACTCAAGTCACCACATTTTCAATCAATGTATGACTATTATTCACACTATTCACACGTGATACATTCTCAACAGCAACAATGATTTTTCCAACTATAGGTTCTTTTTAGAATAGATCATGCATGTGGAGGATAAAAAGAGAGATTGATATTTTTCTCATTCTTTCTTGTTGAACAAAGCACAGTTTTGGAAGATGAAAATCACATATTTGTCAAGTTGAAAAAGAAGGAAAAGCATAACATGTGAGAGTCAAGAGAAAGATAAAATGTGAGATTCAAAATATATATACATTTTAATGTAATTGAATTCATAAAAATGCAGTAATTGGTTAGTAATTTGTGTCTGTTCAATTCCCCTTAGATTCAAAACTTTTATTTCTATGCATTGTTCAATGATTTATAGACACATTAACTATGAATTATTTTATATATATATATATATATATATATATATATATATATATATATATATATATATATATATATATATATATATATATATATATATATATATATATATATATATATATATATATATATTATTCTTGGTTTTTGTGGCTGTTTTCAACTGCACCTTGATTTGGAAAATATCTTGTGCTAGAGTTAATCCTGGTTTATTCTAATAAAGGATTTTACTTATAAAACAACAAGTTGTTCGATGAGTGCCAAAGCACTAGAACTAGGATGACGTTCATATTTATTTCATGTTGGGATTAACAATGTAAACTTGCACTTTTTTATCAAATTTTTATCAGATAATTTTAAAGAATTCCAGATTTTTTGGGTAGTTAAATGAATTCCATTTTGCTTGTATTTGTTTATCAGTTTTTTTTTTAACGATAAAATGATTTTGCATTTACAACAAGATATGATAGATATTTTTTTGTCTCTTCATTGAACAAGTGGATATCTTGGTTGAGATAATTAACTACATTCACTTGGCAATAATTCATTATTCAAATGAATTATAATGCTAATAGGCACAAATGTGTCTTGTATCTTTCATTCACATTATATCTCACATTAATATTGGATGAAAGCATCAAAAACTCATTCTATTTGAAAGACAAATTTCACAAAAGTGAATTTTTTTAAGAGAATGTTTTGATAATAAATTTTTTGAAAAGGACAAAAATCTATTTGACATCTTAAAAACCTGGCTTATTCCCATGCCTCCACTATTTCTTGATTAAAAGGTAATCTATTTTCATGAAAGAGAGCATCATTTGACTCTGATCACTTTTAACATTTGGGTCATAAAATTTAATAAAAAGTATTTTTTTCCTTCTGATTTTATCATTTATTTCAAACGAATATGATGCAATAGTTTTATATATAATTTCATGTCGTTTATAAAATTTTGACTAAATTGTAGTTTTAGTTCTTCAATTTTGTTTTATTCACAAAATTAGTCTCTTTATTTTAAATTTAAACAGTTTTTGTCACCCTATTTTAAATTCTAAGAATTTTACTCCCCCTCTCGTATTTTTTTCATAGAAAATCAATGAGATATTTGTTTTTTAAATTGTTTTTTTATCTATAAAATTCAACAATATATTTTTATACAATGATTTGTCATGTTTCACAAATAATTTGTTTTTTTAAAAATAAAAATATCGTTAATTTTAAGTGTAAAAATATGAAAAGTATGAGAGGGAGATCAAAATTATTTAAAGTTAAGACAGGTGAATCAAAATTATTTAAATTTGAAATAGGCTAGTCAATTTCTTAAATTAGGAAAAATATTGGGACTAAAACTATAATTAAACCTAAAATTTATCAAGCATCATCTACTATAAAATCTTTTAATTTTTCTATTAAATTTTTTTCCTAAATTTTTATTACAAATCTATATATAAAAATTGTTAAATCACTTAAAAAATTTATCACCAAAATTAAGAATGATTTTGTAATTTCATATCTATAATTTATTTATTTTTAATTATTTTTTTATTCAATAATTTTAACCAATTATTAAAATAAAAAACTAACTTTATTCCACTAACTTCTTAACTTTAAGATGAATTTGTAATTTCATATCTATAATTTTATTTATTTATTCTTTTATTAATTTTAACTATTTATTAAAAAACAAACGTATCTATAATGTGACAATCTATCTCCAAATGTTTTTTCTTTTCGTGAAAAACGGGATTCGAAGTGATGTGGAGAGCATTTTGATTATCACAATAGATCACATGAATTCTGGTGCATTTCTTGTGCAAATCATTCATAAGACATAAGAGTCATTTGAGTTCAAAAATAGTTGTTGCAAGGGCTTTATATTCAGCTTCTGGTGAAGATCTTAAGACTGTTAATTGCTTCTTTACTCTTCATGAATAAGTGATCTTCCAAGAAAAAAACATTGGCTCGAAACTGATCTTCTAGAGTCTATGCATCCTGCCCAGTTAGCATTTGAGTAACCATTCAATTGAAGTGCATTGAAATGTGTGATTGTATGAGCTGACAAGTATTCGTAACACCCCGAATTTAATTAATTTATTTAATTGAATTTTGTTGTTTTTATTTAATTGTTTAAGTGATTTAAAATTCTTTTAAATTTTTATTTTAGGGACAATATGTGATATGTGATCATTTAGAAAATTGTGAGTGATTTGGTGGGAGTGATAGAGAGTAGTATGAATTAATTCGATTTTTAGTTCATTTTAAATGATTAAAATAATATAATAGTAATTAGTTAAATATAAAATTAAGAGAAATAGTGATATTGGGACAAAAATAGAATTATTAGAAAAATAAGGGAACGAGTGAAAAATAGAGGTGAGTTGAGGAGTAAAAGTGTGAAAGTGAGTTAATTATATTTTTTGGTTAAAATAAATAGTGGAGTGAGGGAAGTCAAACTTGTCAGTACGTAGAAATTATGCAATTTGGGAAAAAGAGGCAAGAGTGGGAGAAGGAGAACAAGGGCTTGAGGGAGAAGAAGACCATCATAAACAAACTTGATTATCTATTGAAAATTCAGGTAAGGGGAAACTACTTGAATATATGTGTATTACATGAAGAGTAGAGAGGGATCTTCACTCTCCTCTAGGTTTTTCTCCATTGATAAGTTTTTTAATATAATTATGTGAAATTTGTGATAATGAATGTATGTGATATAAAATTTATGCCTTGTTGTTGCTGAATTTTATGTTTGATGAATGGATACGAATATGAATATTATGATCAACATTATTGTGTATTTGGTTTTATGTATAAAATCTTATATTCATGGTTAATTGATGAATTTGGATGTTAATTGATGTATATATGATGGTTTGATTGTTGTATAATATGTGTCTATTATTTTCTGTGCGATTTGGGATGTTGGGGATCAAAATCGGATCTTTGAATGAGCTATGCGTGAAAAACATAGATTTTGTTTTCTGCAACAGCATGACGGGTTTACCGACATCTGTCTAAGGCACCTGACGATGACCGCTTGCAGACACAGCGTATTGTGACAATGTTTACGGATTAGTTAGGAATTAGTTATAGATTAGCTACCATTTTTGGGTTTTAGTTATAGATTATGTTGTTGTTTCTTTAGGTTTGAAGATGGTGTTGTACGTTTCATTAGGGTTGAAACTGATTTTGTTTCGTTAGAACACAACCAAAGTTACAGGGGTTAGAGGAATTCTTAATCCTTCCTAGATATATAAAGGATATGATCATTGGAAATCGGTGGTTGGACGTAGAGTTACTACAAGTTTGGTGCACGTAAGTATATCTCATTATAGTACATTCATTGTTTTGTATAGAACTAATTCCTCGCATATTTTTTGTATTTTGTTTAACCATTTAGGTACATTCGTTGTGTTTGTATAAAATTAAATAATCTGAATACTTATGGATTGTTGGGTCCAGTTAGAGTATGATTTACATGTAATTCTACAAAAAATATTGAAGAATACTTAACATCACGCATAGAGCAGGGGCGGAAAGAATGCTACTTAGCATCATTTCTCAATAAGTGAGTAATTTTAAAATTATGGTTTCTCTATTATATTTAGTTTTCATGTTTTACAAAATACTAATACATATGCTTGTATTGTTCATTCGGAGAACATTTCCAATCGACCATCATATCTCATCGGACAAATATGATAACTACATTGTGTTTGTTACATTATCCATTTGAACCTATGATGCAACAAATTATTACTAGGTAACTTTATGTTTATGAGAATTTTAGTAATATTTTCTTTGAGTTTGTAATTATCTTAGCGTGTAATATTTTTAAATCATTTTCAATATACAGGGTTGTGAAGAGACACTATAGGTTGAACAACTCTAGAAAAAAGCTCGCATTTTGTGAGTCTAATGTAAGTGGATTAATTGTGACATTCACTTATATATATTCATGAAATGTGTGATTATATATTCATTAAATATTTAAATTTGTAGACTAGGAAACAAGCAGCGGAATACGAGTGTGGGTACTATGTAACAAAATACATGTTTAACATCGTCTCTGCCGGCATTATTGATTTGTGGGATCAGGTATATATAATGTCATGAAATGTTTAAAATAACATATTAATGTTAAAGTAATTTTCTATTATAATTCAAGTCATGTGATATTCATTTTTTTCACTTGTTTATTTCGACGTTTAACGACACGGCACCTTTCTCTCCCGATGACTTAGACGAAATTCGTAGACGTTGGGCGTTTCTTTTCAATGCGTTAGTTGAAAAGGGGGTGATATTGTATGACTTTATTTTTTACGGTTGTAAATATATTTTTATTGATTAATTTGATATTTTATAAATATTTAGCTAATATGTGTATAATATACAGGTAAAACAATTATAGGTTTGTAATATATGAAAAAATTAAATTAAATTAAAAAAAATAAAGTATTTAATTACAGTTATTTATACCACTTATTGTTATAGATAGATCACAAAATATTATAAATCATACAATGAATGGGTTTCGAGCCCATGACATTTCGTTTTATATCACAACGGTTGTATACTTTGACTATTGCGATATATAATGCACTACCTAGTTTATCACAACGGTCCTAAGCTCGTGGTGGAAAGCATAATATATACAATCATACATTACCTTACAACGGTTGGTCGGATGTGGTTGTATCCATTTTCCAACTTTTATGATAGGTGTCTTTCGTAGTAGTGTTCGTAACAAACCTCTGATGTCTGAATTGGTGTCACATGCATAGAGTCAAGTTGTGAGCCACATTGCGTACATAAAGGCTATGTGAGTTGAATTGTTGTGATGTTGTGTATATTAAATATGTGTTGTTGATTGTGTGATTTAAGTTACCCTTATACTCTTTTACACCATTAATATATTTGAGTGTATTATCACCCCTTTGTTGTTATTTTTGTGTTGTTCTGTACAATATTGTACAAATACTCATGAGGAGTAAGTGATGTTATGAATTGGAAGAGGACTATGAAGCTCTTTTCATTTTCTTTATTGTTTTATCGTCGTTTAGTTAGAACTATTGCTCTGATCGGTTACATCGAAGAACATGGTATTTAAATTGTTTTGAATTAATGGTTGAATTTTATTAATTTCGTTAAGTACTTCATTTGAAGAGATATTGAAAGTTTATGTTAATTATTTTGAATTATGCTGCGAGTTTTGAAATTAATTGGAAAGTATGCATGTTATGTTTGTGTCGCATCCTAAAATGATTGTTTTATTCTTTAATAAAGAGTCAGGGTTTTAGGATGTTGCAGTATTGACTCAGTTGTTGAGTGCTGAAGGTAATGGCGGGTCTTTTTGCATTTAGGTACAAAAAAACTACCTACAAGTCTTCTATAATAAGATATATCATGATAAGATTTGCTAGATTCCTTATGCAGCTTGATGGCATGATCAGAGGGAGTAGTGACTGGTTTGGATTCGATGGAACCTTAGTCTTCTAGAAAATCAAGGAAATACCTATGATTTAAGAATAATTCTTCTTTTGATTGTGTTACTTCAATGCCTAGGAAATACTTTAAGCTTCCTAAATATTTGATCTTGAATGTGTTATCCAATGCTAACTTGATTGAATTAAACTCATTCAAATCATTAGCAGCTAGAATGACATCATCAACATATACTAACAATATAGTAAGAGATGATGAGACATTTTTCACAAATAGAGAATGATCTAAAGTGGCTTGTTTATAATGATGTTCAATGAAGAATGATGTCAGTCTTTCATACCATCTTATGCTAGATTATTTAAGCTCGTAAAGGAATTTGACAAGCTTACATACTTGTTTAGGCTTAGTAGTAGACACACCTGGTGGAATAAGCATGTATACATCCTCTTGAATGTCACTGTGTAAGAAGGAATTATTTACATCTAGTTGATGTAAATGTCAATTCATGCATGAAGCCAAGGCTATGATGGTTCTGACAGTTGTGAGTTTAGCAATGGATGAGTAGGTGTCAAAATAATCGAATTTCTATCTGATTATAACCCTTGGCTACCAATCGTGTTTTGAATCTGTCAATGGAACCATTAGCTAAGTATTTAATTTTATAAACCCATCTACAACCTATTGGTGTAACACCAGGTGGTAGGTCCACAACCTTCCATGTGTCAGTATTCTCAAGAGCTAGAAGTTCAAGCTACATAGCTTGCTTCAAACACTCATGCTTAGATACTTTTGCATATGTTTTAGGTTCAGTGTGTGAAACTAAGGACAATGCATAATGAGAATGAGAAGAAGATAGATTGTGATGTGAGATAGAATTTGACAAGGGATAATAACTACATTTATAATATTTAGTTGATGTAGCAAGAGAATTGAAAATGTAGTCTTGCAAATAAAAGGGGTAGTGACTCACTCTTGAAGACGTTCTGGTTGGTGGAATAAGTTGATCAGTAGTAGGAGATGCAAGAGGTAAATTATTATCTGTTGGAGAGTCATTTGTAGAGGAGTTGGGTGAGGTGTGTGTTGAGATGGGGTAAGGTTGGTCAAATATAGTAGGATCATTATTAAGAGGGTATGATGCATGAGGATGCTCTTGGTCTATAGAAGCATATTTATCAATGATGAATGGGAAGTATGACCATGAAGTAGATAAGGATGGGTTGGTGTATTTCTAAGGTAAAGTGTGTTCATGAAATATGACATTTCTAGAAACAAACACTTCATTGGTATGAAAATCAAGTAAGACATAACCTTTCATACCAAGTTTGTATCCTAGAAATATAGATTTCCTTGCCTTAGGGTCCAACTTGGTCTCATGGACTTGGAGAGTTGAAGCATAACACAAGCAGCCAAAGACTTTGAAAGAATTAGGTTCAAGGAGTTTGTTATTAAGGACTTGATATGGTGATTGTTGGTTAAGGATAGGAGTTGGAACTTTATTGATAATGAAGGTTGCAAATTGAAGGGCATAGGACCAATATGTTTTGGGAAGTTTGGATTGGTACAAAATGGCTCGACCTACATTCAACAGGTGTTGGTGTTTTCTCTCGACTCGACCATTATTATAAGGATTTTCAATACATGATCGTTGATGTAGTATGCCTTTGGAAGTATAAAATTGATGTAACATTAACTCGGGTCCATTATCTGACCTGGCAATTTTTGGTGTGATGTGAAATTATGCAATGACCATATTGATAAAGTTTTTGACTTTGAAGATGCTTCAGATTTGGATTTCAAAAGAATGATTCATACAAAATGTGTGTGATCATCGAG
The DNA here is from genome assembly GCF_024323335.1 of Lathyrus oleraceus. Taxonomy (NCBI): domain Eukaryota; kingdom Viridiplantae; phylum Streptophyta; class Magnoliopsida; order Fabales; family Fabaceae; genus Lathyrus; species Lathyrus oleraceus. The sequence goes on from NC_066584.1 coordinate 263,042,689, forward strand.
GACAGTCAAAAAATATTTGCGCTTGTGTATGGAAGATATGGCTAAGAATCCCCAAATATCAAAATGTAAAAGTTCAAATTTGTGAGAAGCAATAGAATTACGTAAGTAGTAAGGTAACTATCTTTGCTTTTACAAATGGCAAATGTCACAAGTAGCATTAATGTCATATTCAAAGGAAGAGTACATTTTGGACATCTGTGCAATTCTCTTAGAGCACATGTGACCTAACCTGAAATGCCATAAAGAAGACTTAGGAATTACAAAGTTTTGAAAATGTGAAGTAGGTAAAGGACTGTATCATGGCATGTATTGGCTTGTGTTAAAGATTTTAATTGAGGATCAAGTTAATGGCTAGGAACTTGAGCTAAATATTAAGTATCCTTTAAGTGCAATTTATACAATCCATTCTATTTACTACCTAAACCAATCATCCTCTTGGTATTCATTTCCTTCAAAATGCATTGGTCAACAAAAAAGATAGCGGAACATTTCAAATCTTGACAAATATTTGAGATAGAAATAAGGTTTAAGTTGAAGTCTGGTGCATAAATAACATGATTAAGATAGAAGATAGAGGAAAAACTTATGTTGCCGGGATAGTGAACCAAAGTACAATTACCATTAGGTAGTTTTATATTGATATGTTTGATTTTATAGTAAGAGTTAAACATGTTTAAATAAGAACAAACATGATCATTAGCACCTGAGTCTAAGATCCATATATGAGAAGGTATAGTTGTATGAGAAGTGGTATTGCATACAATACCTGAAACTTGATCAACATGAGTGGAACTAGAAGATAATTGATTGGTAATTGAAGTACGAATTGATGATGATGTATATGAGTATTGAAGCAAATTGAGAAGTTATTCATACTGAGCTTGAGAGACAATCATCCGGTTACTTGTATGAAAAGCAACTTAAGGTTCATCAACTGGTTGAGATGAAGGAGTGGATTCAACCTGAGTTGTATTGACAGAAGACTTATTTATCATCCCTCTTTCATTTTCATCTAACCTTTTGGTTTAAGGTTCATTTGCATTCATGAACATCCATATCATCTAGTGTATTAATCTCATCATAGATTCAAAAGGTTTGAGGTTGATTCTACTTGAAAATGACCTAGGGTTTGCTTGAAGATCAAGCCTTGGGAGTTGTGATGCTACAGTAATTTTGAAGAGCTCGTCATGGTAGTCAAAGGTGTAAGACCCTAATTAGGGACAGTTAGTGCTTGAGACCTAGGAGGTTGCATCATGGTGTCCATTCATTGCCAAACCCTAGTTTCTGGATCTTGAAGATGCTTGAATATTGTGGTTTGTTTTGATTGATTGTAAACCCTAGCTTAGCTCTAGGCATTGATGCTTTTTTACTCACTTGGTTTGAGGTTTGGTTGTTGTTTGACTTGAGGTTTGACCTAGCTAAACCCTAGTTCATGGTGCCATCTGATTGGCCAAAGATGTGCGTGCATTCATGTTCTATTCACATTCCGTTCATTTATTACATTGGACATATTGCATTGTAAAAAAAAGATTACAAACTACATCAGTTTTGCATAAGTTGACTTTTGTCAATTGTTGACTTTTTGGTCAATCAGTTGACCAAAGTCAACTCATTATTCTTGACCCTATAAGATTTGCTTTTATGCATTCTATCATGTTTCTCCACTAATATCATTGTTTCATTGGTTTTTGCATGATTATGAGGCTTGGTCCATTTCTAGGTTGGACCACCTTTTGGACCAAGAATCCAGGTATACGACTAGATCCGTGACTAGGTCCAAAACCTAGTCAGGCTAACCTACTCGGGTATTGTTGATGATTCTGAGTCGTGAATCGATGAAGTAGGGTCGTGTTTCTTCATTTTTTATGTTGCAAATTGAAGAAGACGAAGTTGAAGACAGACGCACAATGATGATGAAACGCAATTCTGCGTTTGGAGCTTATGAGAAGCATTTTCTTCTGTTCGTTGGCTTCATCTTATGAGAAGTGTGTTGTGCCTTTTAGTTGCAACTTATGAGGAGAATCACTTTTGGTTCATGATGATGAGTTGTGTGTTTGTTGCACATTAGGTCCAGTTTGGGCCCAAGGCCCAAACGAATTATTGCTCTCTACACACACTCCCATGGGCATGTTATTCATACCCTCCATATTTTCCCTTAATTATTTCTTAATTAAATTAATTAATTTTAATTGTTTTCATGATTGATTTCTCATTTTTTTTTGTTTGCTAACTTTTATATACAACAATTGATTCTCATGTTATCATTTTGTTAGATTTTTCTACCATGTGATCGATTAGTTGATTTTAGAATTTAGATTGATTAGGCTAATTATACAATTTAGAATTGATTAGGTTCATTAGATGATTTAGAATTAATTAGAAATAATGGTGATAATTAGATAATTAGGCTTAATTCCTAATTGTACATTTGTGCAAATTGACTTTAGTACCTAGGTTTTAGAATCTTGATGTGCATGTTCCCCTAGTTTAGGGCTTGTAAAAATAATTTGATTGACTGATTAATCCTTTATGTTGTTATGTACATGATTCAAATAATTTCCATTCACATTGGTTATGTTGATCAAAGTTTACTTTGATCAACCAAATCATGAGCACTATGCTCAATTCCATAAGCATGTCCAAGTGGTCAAAAAACCGTTGACCACTTGATAGGGAAAGTCCCTTGTGTTCAAGTTGTACTGGATCTCAAGAGTTATGAAAGACCTCAAGGTTCAAAGATCAATAGTTCAAGACCTCAAGTCAGTACATGACAGAATGGACTACTGTTTAAGCACAACAAAGGTGTATTCAACATTTGTCAATCATGAGTCAAGTTGTATGCCATGAGCCTTAAGCAATAGAGAAGAAGTGAAAGTCGAGAATGTGAGAGCAAATGTGCCCAATCCTTATTTTAATGATGTCAAACATTTCTAATCGCCCACAACGTGTCTTTGGACAGTATCATCATAGTATAGAATGCATTCATCCTCTAACATGTTCAATATATAGGTTCAATGTATCCAAGAATATATGAGCATATCATAGATGTAAATCATGCAATTAATCATAATTAATATCCTAGGTTCATAGGAGATCTGTTTAAATAGGTCAAAATACATCTCAAAACTCTTTTTTGGGAGTTTAAGTACTGTGAGTCGACTAAATACTCGGAGCAAAACTCTCGGGTCTGAACAGGTCGACTCAATCCTGGGAAACCTGAATGAGTCGACTCATCCACTTCTTACATCGACTTATTGCCTATGTTCATTTGAACCATATAGCCACGGGTCCGGACAGGTCGAGTCATAGGTCGACTCAACCCTGAAATAAACTTTGTTTGAGTCGACTCATCCCATATTTGAGTCGACTCATCACCTGTTTTACTTAACTTTCTGTTGTGTAACTTTGCAAAATATTTATGTTATGTTTGTTATTTGGTCCATGCATCATATAAATATTCTTATGTCTCTTCTTCAGCAAAACAACAAGAAAAGTGAAAGATATACACCAAAGTGCTCTTCATCTTCATTCTTCATTGCATTTCTCAATAATCGAACATAACAATCTTTGTTGAGCATTGTGCATTGTTATGGTGATAACGTCCAAATAGGATTGTGTAATCTTAGTTTGGGTTGAGGATTTCTGTGGGATTTTTCTTGAATAAAACCATTGGGGTTTTGTCCTCCAAGAATTGGGGGTTTTTGCACTAACATTTGCTTCGCAGATTCAGCCGAGTGAAAAGTTTGAAGAACGGGGGGTTCGGTCAAACAAATAATGGTAACCGGAGGATTATGAAGAAAGCTTAGGGTTCAAGAGACTTGCGTTCGAAATCAGTCGAGCTGAAGTTTTGGAGAATGTGGCGTTCTTGCAATAAGGTGGCGGTAACAACCGGAGGTTTGTTCGAAGCGTTTGAAGGACTTGGTTCAACTCGAATCAATGGGAGAGAATAGAATAGGATCTGCAACAACTCTAGGGGTTGATTGGTGGTGATCATTTGTTCTCTTGTATTGACTTTGCAACGTGTTAATAAAAACATCTCAATTCGACATTTAGAATTGAGGGCAAACATACCCTAAGCGAGGATGATAGGGGAACTGCCTCAACAAATCCGGTCTTGTTCTATCTATCTCTTAACTCTTTAAATTTTGCATTAATTACGGTTTGTGTGAAATTAATAGTAAAATCAATATCGTTTGATTGTTGTGCATAGTAACTGTTCGATAAATTGTTGCAATCACTTTGATTACAACTAAGTAAAATTCTGCACATTCAATTTGAGTGAAATTGAAACTTGGTGTGGAGTGCACACCAAGTGTTCGAGAAAATTAATCTCACACAAACTTAGTAATATTGTACTTGATCTCTTATTATGTTTAAGCATTATTAGAGGTAACAATATCAAGGATTATAGTGGTTAATCGATTGATTTAGATAGTGGTTGTTAATCTCTATCTTAAGTAATTCCATTCGGTTTTATGCATATCAGATCTTTCCATTAACGGATCGTTTAGAAGATTATAATCTAGGGTGCTTCCGCAACCGTTGAAAACTTTTTTAAAAAGTGCAAAATTTTAAAACTGATTTATTCAACCCCCCTTCTAGATCAGTACTATCGTCTAACAAGTGGTATCACGAGCGTCGGTTCATCTAGTGCTTCGCACATAACTTTTTAGAAAATGAATAACGATCCTAAAGGGGCGTATAATAGGGCGCCTATTTTTACCGGTGAAAACTATAGTTATTGGAAAGATTGTTTGCGTATCCATATCAACTCTATTGATAGGAAAGTATAGAAAGTCATCCAAGATGGTCCTATGGAAATAACCATGACTAATGCGGATGGTTTTGTTATACCTAAACCTGAAGCACAATGGAATGGAGAAGATGAGAAAAAGTATAGATATGATTGGAAAGCCAGAAATATGCCCGTCGCTGCCTTAGGTGTTGATGGGTATTATAGGGTTTCCCATTGTATTAGTGCTGAATATATGTGGGACTCATTGCAAATTACCCATGAGGGAACCAATGATGTCCAACTAGCTAGAATCAACACCTTAACTCAAGAATTTGACCTTTTTCATATGGATGATGGTGAAACCATTGCCGATATGCAAAAGAGATTTTCTCATCTAATCAATCGGTTAAATTCTCTTAGTAGAACTACCCCTAAAGATGTTGCTACTGATAAAATCTTAAGATGTCTTAACAGAAATTGGCTACCAAAGGTCACCGTGATTAAGGAAGTCAATGATCTAAGAACATTGGACATGGCAACATTGTTTGGCAAACTTCAAGAGCATGAGCAAGAGCTCATGAACCTTGAGAAACATGAGAAGAGTCAAAAGAAGGAAAAGAAGGAGAAAGTTATGGACACCGAAAGGAAGTCTATCGCTTTAAAGACTTCAAGATATAAGTCATCCACAAATGGTGCGTGTGAGAGTGAATCAAGTGATGACGATAAAGACTCGAATGAAGACATGGGGTTGTTCGTAAGGAGGTATAATCGATACCTTAGAAAGAATGAAGTCCAACATTCGGATAAAAATCTTATCAACTACATAAGACAATCAAAATTCCCGAATTAAGAGGAAGGTAAGACAACTAAGTCAAAAGGATCATGCTTTAATAGTGGAAAGGCCGGTCACTATAAGTCGGATTGTCCCTTGCTGAAGAAAGACAAAGAAAAAGACAAACGTCACAACAAATCTAGAAAAGCTAGAAGAGCCTACATTGCATGGGAGAGCGATAGTGACTCCTCAAGCGATGATAACTCAAGTGATGAAGAAGAAAACGACAATCTTTGTCTTACAGCTCATCGAAAGAAGAAAAAGAATGTAAGTCATTCTAAATATGATCATGTTGATAAAATGTCTTATTGTGATTTGCAAAATGCTTTTAGTACTCTACACAATGAGGCCAAGGAAGCTTTCAAATGCCTACCTCAAATAAGAAAAAAAATTTGCTATTTAGAAAAGAAGATTTCTGATTCCGAAAAGGAATTAGACCCTCTCAAGAAATCTATGATAGAAGTTACTAAAGGCAAAACTGAAGATGATAAGGAATTTTGGTTTGGATGGTTCGGATGTGAAACCTGTCACATTTGGAAAAGAGAGGTTAGAACTCTTCAAGCCAAACTAGACAAGGCTTTACAACCTAAAGTTACATTTGCTATTGATCAATCATATTTTAGAAGTAACATGAATAATCCTTATCAAAAATATACTTATGTGATAAAGGATCAAGTTAGCAAAAGTAACTCTCATCCTAACTTAAATTGTCTATATTGTTGCAAAAGGGGACATACTATTGCTAAATGTCGATTTAGGAGATTTCTAGTCCCTAAAGGCATTTTTAAATGGTTGCCCAAATGCAACCAAAGTTTCCCTAACACACTAGGACCCAATGAAAATTGGATACCTCCTTCCCTTGTTTAAATTTGTAGGTGCAGTGTCTTGAGAATATGGAGAGAACATGGGTTCTCGATAGTGGATGCTCAAGACACATGACGGGTGACATCTCCTTGTTCTTTGACTTTGTGGATAAGAAGAAAGGGTTTTAACCTACGGTGACAATAACAAGGGAGCTATACTCAGAAAATTTAGTGTAGGTAATCCCTCCTCTACTACTATCTCAGACTTCCTTTTAGTTAAAGGCCTTAAGCACAACCTCGTTAGTATTAGCCAATTATGTGACAAAGGGTATAAAGCTTCGTTTTCAAAAGATTGTTGCATGATTGAACATAATGATAATAAGAATGATGAGCTTAAGGGCTGGAGGGAAAATAATGTATACATGCTTAACTTAAATGAATTATCTTTGACTAGCGTTAAATGTCTCGTCTCCATGAGTGAAGGCTCGTGGCTTTGGCATAGGCGATTAGCGCATGTCAACTTTGACTTGCTAAATAAAGTTGTCGCAAAAGATCTAGTAATTGGTCTTCCCAAAATCAAATTTTCAAAAGATCGCCTATGTGATGCTTGCCAAATGGGAAAGCAAACAAGGATCTCGTTTAAATCTAAAAATATTGTTTCCACAATGAGACCCCTTGAACTTCTCCATATGGATCTTTTTGGGCCATCTAGAATTTAAAGTCTAGGTGGAAACTACTATGGTTTTATTATAGTAGATGAGTAGTCCAGATTTTGTTGGACTATCTTCATAGCAAGTAAAAGTGACACTTTTTCTGCTTTAGAAAAGTTTGCCAAGATGTCTCAAAATAAATTGAACACTAGCATAGTTACTATTCGAAGTGATCACAGAGGTGAATTTGAAAACCACCTCTTTGAGGAATTTTGTGAAACAAACGGCATTGATCATAATTTTTCTACTCCAAGAACTCCACAGTAGAATGGAGTAGTAGAACATAAAAACAGAATTTTAGAAGAGCTTGGAAGAACTATGATCAATGAAAATGGTCTTCCTAAATACTTTTGGGTCGATGCCATAAATATGGATTGTTATGTATTGAATAGGATACTCATTCATCCTATTCTAAACAAAACACCTTATGAATTGCTAAAGGGAAGGAAGCATAATGTTTCACATCTTCATATCTTCGGATGTAAATGCTTTGTATAAACAGTGGTAAAGAAAACCTTTGTAAATTTGACTCAAAAGCCGATGAAGGTATCTTTCTCGGATACTCTCATTCTAGTAAAGCATATAGATTATACAACAAAAGGTTACTTATTGTTGAAGAATCTGTGCATGTTTCCTTTGATGAATCTTATTCGAAAACTATCGAAGAAGGTATTATTGTTGATGGTGCGGGAGTTCCTTCGGAATACATAATAAAATATCAAGAAGAAAAGCGTGTTGAACCCCATCCGGAAAAAGCTGAGGAGGTGCCGGATCAAATTTCCGAAAATAAAAAGGAGGATCATTCGATTAATAACAATGATCTTCCTTTGGAATGGAAATCTTATAAGGATCATTCGATCGACAATATTCTTGGAGATATCTCAAAGGGAGTTACCACGCGGTCAAAGATAAGTAACTTTTGTTATCATTTCGCTTTCGTCTCTCAAAATGAGCCTAAAAACTCCAAAGACGCATTACTCGATGAACATTGGTTTTTAGTGATGCAAGAGGAACTTAATCAATTCAAAAGAAATGAGGTGTGGGGTCGTGTTCCCCCTCCAAGAAACCATCGAGTAATTGGCATTAAATGGGTGTTTAGGAACAAGTTAGACGAAAACGGAGTTATAACTCGCAATAGGGCGTGCCTTGTTGCTCAAGGGTATAACCAAGAGGAAGGCATCGACTATGAGGAAACTTATGCTCTGGTTGCCTGACTCGAGGATATACGCCTTTTGCATGCCTATGCTTGTTCACAAAATTTCAAATTATTTCAAATGGATGTTAAGAACGTTTTCCTAAACGGTCACATTAATGAAGAGGTCTATGTATCTCAACCTCCCGGTTTTGAAAACCATGAGCATCCTAACTATGCTTATAAGCTTAAACGTGCTTTGTACGGTCTCAAACAAGCCCCTAGGACATGGTATGAGCGTCTTAGCAAACTTCTACTAGAACAAGGATTCTCAAGAGGGAAGGTTAATACAACCCTTTTTATTAAGCGTCAAGGAAAACACTATATTTTAGTTCAAGTCTATGTAGATGATATCATTTTTGGATCTACTAACATAAATTTGGTCAAGGAATTCTCTAAGTTGATGCAGGGAGAATTTGATATGAGCATGATGGGGAAGCTAAATTACTTCCTCGGACTTCAAATCAAGCAACTTGAAGAAGGAACTTTTGTGAGCCAAACAATGTATTGTAATGAGCTACTCAAACGCTTTGATATGGAAAACTCCAAGGTAATCGACACTCTAATGCCCACTGCTATAAATATGGATCGGGATGAAAATGGTAAGGTCGTAGATATAAAAAGGTATAGATATATGATCGGATCTCTCCTCTATCTTACCACATCTCGACCAGATATTATATTTAGTGTATGTATGTGTGCTAGGTATCAATCATGTCCCAAAGAATCACATTTAAAGGCCGTCAAGCGCATACTTAGATACCTATGTGGTACTTCAAAGTATGGGCTTTGATTTTCTAAGGGAAGTGATTGCCCTTTGGTTGGCTACTCTGACTATGACTTTTCCGGTTGCAAATTGGATAAGAAAAGCACTAGTGGCACTTGTCATTTTTATTCAAATTTCTTAGTGAGTTGTCTCAGCAAAAAGCAAGTTTTAGTTGTTTTGTCAACAGCCGAGGCGGAATATGTTGCATTCGATAACTGTTGTGCTTAAATTTTGTGGCTCAAACAACAATTACTCGACTTTAATGTTCAACTTGAACGTATTCTTGTGATAACACAAGTGCTATCAATTTAACCAAAAATCCTATACTAGATTCGCGCACTAAACATATTGAAATTCGGCATCACTTCCTTAGGGATCATGTTAAGAAAGGTGATGTTGTCTTTGAGCATGTTGATAGAAAAAATCAACTTGCCGATATCCTTACAAAACCACTTGCGACAGAGCCTTTCTTCCACATCCGTAGGAAACTTGGTGTTCTCGATATCTCGGATCGCGTTTAAATACATATATTATGCCTGTCTATTCCTTGATTTATAAGTGTGGCTATGTGAGGGCACTCGTCGTCTATCACCATTGGAGGTAATATTGTTCCTATCCATTTGACATATTTTGTATGTATATACTTGATCTATGTAACTCTTGATGTCTTTTGATGGCTTGATCTAAGTTTGATCAACTACTATGTTTGAATTATACTTGAACTTGCTTAGGTATTATATTTACTGTATTTAGCCATTAGTCCTAAAGTTTATGCTAAACAAATGTGGCAATGTTATTTACTTAATTCTCTTTACTCCGTGTAATATTTATGTCTATACTTCTTCCATTGACTTCATGTTATATGCATGACCGTTGATGTCTATATGTTGCAAAGTCGCTGACTAAGTGATTCTGAATATCTTTACTTCATGTTGATCGGTTCATTGTTTCTTTTTGATGTTGACAAAGGGGGAGAAGCAATGGAAATAGCTGATTTAGCAAATGGATAATAGCAGAATGTTTGAAGGCATGCTTAATAGCAAAATGTTTGAAGGCATACATAAAATCAGGGCATGCATAAAATCAAGGGGAGGATGTCTATCAAAGTACACGTTTGTGCCACGGTTTGCCATCATCAAAAAGGGGGAGTATATGAGGGAAAATATGCCAAGTCCTTATTTTAATGATGTTAAACCTTTCTAATTGCCGACAACGTGTCTTTGGACAGTATCATCATAGTATAGAATGCAGTCATCCTCTAACATGTTCAAAATATAGGTTCAATGTATCCAAGCATATAGGAGCATATCATAGATGTGAATCATGTAATTAATCATAGTAAATATCCTAGGTTCATAGGAGATCGGTTTAAATTGGTCAAAATACATCTCAAAACTCATGTTTGGGAGTTTAAGTATTGTGAGTCGACTCATGACTCGGAGCAAAACTCGCGGGTATGAACAGGTCGAGTCACAGGTCGACTCAATTCTAGGAAACCTAAATGAGTTGACTCATCCATTTTTTACGTCGACTCATTGCCTATGTTCATTTGAACCATGTAGCCACTGGTCCGAACAGGTCGAGTCATAGGTCGACTCAACCCTGAAATAAACTTTGTTTGAGTCGACTCATCCCCTGTTTGAGTCGACTCATCGCATGTTTTACTTAATTTTCTATTGTGTAACTTTGCAAAATATTTATGTTATGTTTGTTATTTGGTCAATGCATCATATAAATATTCCTATGTCTCTTCTTCAGCAAAATAACAAGAAAAGTGAAATATATACACCAAAGTGCTCTTCATCTTCATTCTTCATTGCATTTCTCAATAATCACACATAACAATCTTTGTTGAGCATTGTGCATTATTGTGGTGATAACGTCCAAATAGGATTGTGTAATCTTAGTTTGGGTTGAGGCTTTTTGTGGGTTTTTCTTGAATAAAACCGTTGAGGTTTTTTCCTCCAAGAATTAGGGGTTTTTATACTAACCTTTGTTTCACAGATTCAGCCGAGTGAAAAGTTTGAATAACTGAGGGTTCGGTCAAACAAGTAATGGTAAACGGAGGATTGTGAAGAAAGCTTAGGGTTCCAGCGACTTGCGTTCGAAACCAGCCGAGCTGAAGTTTTGGAGAACATGGCGTTCTTGCAATAAGGTAGCAGTAACCGGAGGTTTTTTTGAAGCACTTGAAGGACTTGGTTTAACTCGAATCAAGGAGAGAGATAGAATAGGATCTGCAACAACTCTAGGGGTTAATTGGTGGTGATCATTTGTTCTCTTGTATTGACTTTGCAATGGGTTAATAAATGAAGGAGAAGGGCGATCCAAAATACAACGGAATTTAAAATTTCTCCTTTAGTGATCCTTACGAATGGGCATGATCAGTGATAGAATAGTTACTGTAGCACCTCAAATTTCCCTCCTCATTCATGTATTCATTTTTAGGTCATTTAACATTTCATATTGCATTTCATCATGTCAATCAGAATTAGCTCCAAGAGTTTATCTTCCAAGAAGCTTGGATATCATCCAAGTCACTTGGTTTCATTTTCAGAGGTTTTCTTTAAAGGATCAAGCTTAATGGGCTCAGTACAGTTCAAAATTCAACTGTGAAGTCAAAAGTCAATTGTTGGTCAACTGAGGGTCAAATGGCTAGGGAATGACTTGAGATACTTCCAACATGTTCAAATGGGGTCTATTCATCATTCAAAACATTAATCTTGAAGGAACAAAGGTCTAGTGCACAAGTTACCAAATTTGGAAAGATGTTCATGAGCTGTCATGTTCGCTAGGCGAGCAGAATGGTTCGCCTAGCGAGCCCCAAGATAAATCACCAGAGTCACCTGCGCCCAAAAGGAACTTCCTGAATTATCATGCTCGCTAGGCGAGCAATCCTTCGCTAGGCGAAGCCCACGCTTCCTCCTTCGCTCCAGCGAACCTTGATGATGTTGCTACTAGAATTGCTCACTAACCTGTTCGTCGGATGCTCACCTAGAGAGTAAGTGCTAGCTGTGTTTTTATCCAAGTCTGGGAGTGTTCGCTGGAACCTCGCTAAGTGCTCGCCTAGCGAGCCCTTCGCTACCTCACTCGCCTAGCGAGCTTGCTGATATAACAGAAAAAATATCAAAAGCAAGGGCGATTTTGAGCTCTTTCTCAGGCATGACAGTTGTAGATCTTTGTCTCCCTTTTCCAAAAAGTCCTATTTCAAGGCCATATGATGAATGGTTGAAGAGTTGTGGTTCTTGAATGGTGAAGTGTGCATGAAGGTTTTTAAAAAGGCATAACTTGAGTTTGACAAGTCCAATTGGTGTGGCTCTTTTTGCTATGGTTTTGTTTTGAGAAGTACTTCAAAATGGCATGCAAAATGACCTATAATTTTGCATGGTTCATCAATGGTGCAAGTCATTTTTCAAGTTTTCTTGCATGAAAAGTCAAAAGGACTCGTAATGATATCATGGAATATTCTCATGTGCCAATCATTGGGAATTAATTCAGCATTGTTTTTTGGGCCAAATCCACCTTGGGATTTGAGCCCATGCATTCCCACATGTGTGGAAAAGCCATACATGCACAAAAATAACAAAAAAATCTTGGACTTGAAATTCCCTCATTTTTTAGCCCACCAAGCCAAAAAATCAGAGTATAAACTCTAAAAATTCATTTGTGCAAACCCCTAATTCGTGCAGCCTCCATACACTCTAAAAATCTGCCTTTCCAAAAATCATCTCATACTTTATTCTCATCAAATCCCTCCATACATCCATGAAAAAATAAAAACCAGTAGCATATTCTTGATCTACACACTCGAAGGATCACAAACCACCCTTCATTTGAGCCATTCCAAGCAGTTTCTAAACAGAGCTTTAATGGAGCTCGCTTCTTGAATCTCAAGATCTGGACCGTTTCAAGCACAATTAACGGTAGCAAACATTCATAGAAGTTCAAGGGAGGTATTCTAGAGTTTATCTCGTCACCATACTGAAGTTTTGGGAGGCGCCCTTTCCGGTAACTCAAATTTCGACTCTCTTATTTCGCTCGTTTTTTATGCCTAAATGAAACTACATGCTATGGTGGTGATGTAGATGTGTTTACTTTTTAAAATGATGCAATATTGAGTGAGAAATCTTGATTTAAAGTTTTGATGTTCAAACTTTTTGTTTATGATTTGAGAGATTGGTGAGGATTCATGAAAAACTAATGTGATTTTTGAGTTCCTAGCATATGATTTAGGGGGGGTAGCCCCATTTTCGTGAAGTTTCGGGCCGCGCGTGGAGGAGGCCGCCGCCGGCGGTGGCCGGAATCCCGCCGGCGTTATTGTTCACGGCCGGATTTGTCTTAAGGAAGAAGACGATTCCATGGCCGTTGGATCGCTTTGACTTTATTTGACTTCTGTTTTGATCCAAGGGCCCACATTTTTCTGATTTTTGTTTTTGATTTATTTTATTTAGTCACTTAAGTGGCTTATGGACCAATTGATTTTGTTGCACATATGCCACATGCCATGTACATATTTCATCCCGTTTTATTTTATTTTTTAAAAATAGCAAAAATACTTTAAAAAATCTGAAATTTTTTATGAGTGATCCCTGATGAGTCCTTGATTTTTTGGTACCATTTCCCAATTATTTCATGACACGCGGAATTTAACATGAATTTCTGATTCATTTATGTGCATTTTTGACCATTTGCATTCAAACCTTCATGAAATCCCATATTTTAACCATTCTGACCCAAGCTTTTGCACACACCATCCTCATACATGATACTAAGATGTGGTAACTGGTTTGATTATTTTCTATGTCATTTTGCTAAGGTTTAACACATGAATTTAAATGTTGCGTTTTTGGACTTGTTTTTGCATTCTTAATTTCTCGATTTTTGTTTTCATATCAAATGAATTTGGATGCTCCTGATTTTTTGAATGATGTTTATATATGTTCAGTGGAGCCTTGCCCCCTGACTTTGATGCTTGCTTAGCATGAGGCACTTATGCCACTTCCTTTGAGTGTTGAAATAAATCCTTTTGCACATGTTTTAGTATGTATGTCATGTCTTGATGTGTGGAGCCTTGCCCCCTGACTTTGAGTTTTGATATCCTTTTGATGCATTTGTTTGACTAGAGGTTTAGGCCTCCTACCCTTGGTTGTTTTCTGTAAGCTTTTTGTGAACTTTAATAGCATGATTCATGTGGTTGCTATGATTCTTCTGTTTGGCGCAACTCTTGATTGCACCCCATCTTGTTATTCTAACTTGTTTGTTGAGTTTTTGTGAGGGCTCACATGACTCTTAAAGAGATAGCTTGCTTGGTATTCCACTTTATTTGTGGGATACCATTTGGAGATTTATTCTGATTGCTTTGCTGACTTGCTTTTTTTGATGGTTCTAGCTTGAGAGATCTCTGGGTTTCTTATTTCTTTAGTTGCTACTACTTCGGATCTTTATCCGTGTGGTAGATCTCTTGATCCCTTTTACATCTTTCCAGCACTTTACCGCTTTCTTAGCTGGAAGACCTCGATAGGAGGCAATGTTTTTGTGTGTTCACTTTTGTGCCCGAAGACCTCCAAGAGGAGGCATCAGTGCTAAAGACCTCTATGAAGAGGCAATTGACGGATAAAAGGGATTAGTAGTCAATCCCCCATTATTCAATGTGTCATTCTGTATGCTCGCACTATGTGTCGATGCTTCAGAACAAAAGCCCAAGATCTTTTGTCCGGTCAGTCAGTGGAGAGGGTTCCATCTTTCTGAACCCCCACGCTTTGTCATTGTCGCATCCGCGAAAAACAACCGGCGAGCTGAAACAGAAAACAACACAGAGCCGCCACCGTGCGTTATTTATCCCAAAAGAGGGAAAGGAAACGCTCAGAGTAAACCTGGAAAGGAAATGGTCTCGCGACCAAAGAGAAAGGGTACGGGAGTCGGTTACGCAAGGGGAAGGTATTAGCACCCCTCACGTCCGTCGTACTCGACGGGATCCACGCTCTAAAAGAAAGAAAAGGTTGCTAAAACAAACATCACACACACACCGAAGACAACACAGGTGGGGGAAAAGAGGAGAGGGCTCGCTAGGACATCGCATCCTATGCCTACGTATCTCGTCTGGAACGAGAATCAGAGCTGCCGTAGTTCGGCTCACGCACGCCAAACAAGACACACACAAACACAGGCAAACTTGGAACCCGAACGCCAATCGCTGGACTTACATCGGCTTTCGAACCAAACAAACACACTCAGGATACGGACAGCCAGTCGCTGGGCTTACGTCCATATCCTGACACACAAGAGGAAACAAACAACACACACAAAAAGAAAAAAAAGTGCCCGGAGAGACCTCGCACGGTCTCCTGCCTACGTACCTCATCTGGTATGAGGATCAGGGCGACGTAGTTCCCCTGAACGGGAAAGAAATTCTAGCCAGAAACCAAGGGGAGACACACTACTAGGGAGCTGTACTCGAGCCTAGTGTTATCATGCATCATTGCCCTATGTTATGGTTTCTATCCTAACTTGCTCAACAGCAAACTAATCCTAACCAGGAAAAGCAAAACACACATGCAAGCATCAATCAAAATAAAACAAACATTTCACATAGCACACACTATATCCAGTCAAGTGAGGCTCAAACAAGGGGTGGACTGCCGAGGCAAGTCATCTGTACAAGGTAGTGTTCGCTCTTAACCCTGACATTGAGAGTCAGGGTGAAGCGGATGAAAGGTGAGTGAAGATTAGACTTCACAGCTCTTATCCCTGGCCAGGGAGAGCTTCAGACAAAGGAGCGTGGGTCCAGAATGGAGGAACCCTTCTACGCTCAAGACTCTGACTCGAATGTGCAACAGCACAAGATCTTGGGTTTGTGTCCCAATGCATCAACACAGTGGTGTGAGCAGAGGGACGACTCAACAGAATAGCGGGGGATAGATTGCATATCCCTTGGGTTCCGCCAATTGCCTCATAGAGGTCTTTACCTGCTTGGCACAAAAGTAAACAATCACAAACATCGCCTCTTAAGGAGGACTTCAGACAGTTGCCTGGCTAAATAACAAGCCAGGTCTTCCAGACTACATGGAGACAAGAGAGTCTACCTCAACTGGTTTATACAACCAAGCAGCAGCACAGCGAGTTCTTAAAGAACTAAAGCGACTTAATGTACCTGAAATCAATCAAGTATCATCAGTATTCAGACAAACAAACAGTAAACAGCAAATGTTAATCTGTACAGTCAAACACAAATTAATGCACACAAGTGCAAGCCATGAGCTCAAACTCAAGCATCAAACCCTACAACACAAAGCCAGTGTTAGTCATAAACAATTCACAAGTCAACTTAATTAACTTGAATTTTCCTCCTTAAGCCTTTTGCATCTCAACCTGAAAATCCAAACCAACCATGAGAAACAAGACCACTAGGCCAAGCCTAGGGTCCAAAGGAGATAAAAAATCAAAACAGTAAGTGAAAATTATCCAAAATCACAATCAAACAAATCAAAAGCAAATGCAATTGGTCCCATGCTCATATCATTCACCATTATCATTTTATGCACAAAATAGCATCCAACATGCAATTTGCAACTCCAAATGACCAAACAGAACTATCTCAATCAAAAGCATATCAAAACAATTCAATTAATTCCACAAAAATTCAAGTCTAAACAGAACACATTCAAGGGATAGCATGTCAAATTTCAGCTCAATTGGACAAAAGGAAGTTGGTCAATGAAAATCAATAAGTTCATACAAGTTCAAGCAAGCCAACACATAGTATCCAAACAAACATCAACTTCCAAAAATCATAAATCAGTGACACAACAAGATAAATGAATGGGATCAAAACCACAATGACCTATAGTGTGTCTACAATGCTCATACCAAATTTCACACTCATGCAATCAATGATCAGAATTTCACAAATCAAATGGTAACATGTGTCACAAACAACCAACAAAATGACCAAACAGAGGGAAAAATTCCAATCAAATAGGAAATGCCATCAATAAATCCAGAAAAATTCACATGTCATCTCAACATACCAATGCTCAATCATGCAAAAAATTGGCTCAATTCAACATCCATAAGCAAGGCAAATAAAATCATGAAATTCATCAAGCTTGGTGTGACACAAATTGTCACACCTCTATTCAAAAATTCATATCTCAACAACCAGGTATCCAAAAATTACAAACTCTACATGAAAATCACCATCAAAGTGTCCAGAACATGCACAAA
Source organism: Lathyrus oleraceus (assembly GCF_024323335.1). Lineage (NCBI taxonomy): Eukaryota > Viridiplantae > Streptophyta > Magnoliopsida > Fabales > Fabaceae > Lathyrus > Lathyrus oleraceus. Next base: position 263,059,947 of record NC_066584.1, read on the forward strand.
AAATTTCATCCATTTCTTTGAAAGCATCATCATTTTATGAGAGATATGGCAAAGCATGTACAAATGTGACACCATCAAACAAACCCTAGGCATTTTAATTTTCCACACGTGCACAAAAATCACAAAAATCATGATTAAATTCTACACATTACAAGGAGCATCATGAAAAAAACCTCACAAAATTTGGATAAAAAATGAATCAATTATGATTTTCTAAAGATCAAGCATCAAAAATGGAATTGAAATGAAAAAAGAAAATGAAATAAGCTAATTTAATGGAATAATGGCAAACTTGTAATATTTAAGCGTGTGGCCAAAACGACGTAGTATCAATTAGATGCAGTGGCAGCGCGCGATTGGAAGTTGGAAGCGGTAAACACAATTCAAAATTCCAAAGCCCAGGCATAAGATCAAACGCGCTCATGAATGCGTTCTTCATCAAGAACAGCCAGAAAATTCCAGAAAATTGGCAAGAACTTTTTCTCACCAAATGCAACAATCCATATACCGTTAGAACCGTATGAACATGTACATCATGAATATGTAATTGGCTTAACCTAATTCTCAACATGCTAACGGGATCGAGCAAAAAATGAAATGCACATCAAACTTTAAACTCAGATTTCTCATCCAATTCTCCACCAAATTCAAAACTATAAGCATCATGTTAATCTATGTTGAATGATCTACAAAACGCATATAACAATTTACACAATTAAGGAAATCGAATTTGCACCTTGTGATGATGGCAGACGCGATTCAGCTTGTTTCCACGTGCCAATTGCAAAAATAGATGGAGATTATTGATGAGGAAGTTGAATGGAATAGCTAGCTCAGCTCCAGCACGCACCAGATGCAAGAATCATGAAGATGCCATTGATGATCAAGCTTTGGACAGTTGCGATTTGGCAAGGTTATGGCATGGATTTGATGAAACAGATCTTCAATGATGATTATGGAGCATGGATCCAAGAAGCACGATGCAAATTGATGAAGATTTGATGGAGAAATGTTGAAAAATGATTGATGAAGCTTTGAGAGAATTTTGTGGTTTTGGAGGGAAAAACAGTTACAAATCTTGGAATGTGGAATTGTGATTATGATTCTGTTATGATTAGCAACTTATAGTCACTCCTTAATCCACTTTGTTAATCACAATTATCAAAATTGGCTTGATTAGTGAAAATGAGTTTCTTAATGCAATGTCCAAAATGACCTTCTCCAATTAACCAATGTGACAGCACAATGACAGTTCACACAACTTCTATTTGGCATTTGGAGTGTGTTGGAAGTGGTCTCATGTGCATTAACCATGTAAATCTCAAATTCACATGTTCACACCAAAAATTCAACATAGTCCACTTGAAATTTGACTTTTTGCCTTGACCATTTTTGATGAATTTTGATTATGCAACATGAAAGTACATGTGAAATGGGGTTTGCTCAAAAAAAGATCACCCAAATTGGCCATTCCATGTGAAAGTTATGCCACTTTGAATTTAGGCATTTTTGGAAAATGAATAGACCATATCTTGTCAACCACACATGGGAATTTCAAGTTCTTGGACTTTTTGGAAAGGTGAGATCAAGATCTTCAACTTTCATGTTGAACAAAAATCCATTTGAAGCTTGTTTGGACATGTAATTTTGTGGTGAAAAACTTTCCATTTTTGGAAACTTCCATTACAAGTCACTTTCTATTTTTGGCAACTTTTTGTCTGACTTTATTTTCTTCATTCTTGATGTTTGAAATGTCAAATGAAACTTGCTTCAACATGAATGAAGTGTATCCAACTCTCTCCCACCTCCAAATCCATAAAATCAAGCACAGTTGACTACAGTTGACTTTTTCAACTGATAGATGAATTTGGCCATGCACTGATCAAGTTGAGCCCCAATTCTCTGATGAAATGGCTCAAGGATGATACCCTAGCCTCCATAAGCTCAATACAATCACATGATGATCCCCATATCCATTGTAGACCCCATCTCCTTGCCATGCCCTGATTGGCCCAATGCAGATGATTAGGGTTGACCAGTGGTCAAAACCCTAATCTCAAGGTATCTGATCATGAACTTGACTCTTCTGGATGATAACAAGACCATGATGATGATGACGTATCATTGCACCCAAGATGAAGATCAATCTCCTTGAGAATCAAGAAACCCTAATTTGAATCACCACCCTCAGACAGTTAGTGATCAGTCCACTAAAACCCTAGCTTGCACCATAACCTCTTCATCTCCTGATCAAGACTTATGAGGATGACTTGCTCAATGTAACCACATGATATGCAATATGCAATGCCTAATGACCTAAAATGATATGCAAATATGCTCAGCTAGTCCCAAGAGAGGAGGGCAAATTTTGAGGTGTTACAGCTGCCCCTATTCAATCCACTGTGAACCTGTCGATATGAATAGCCTCGGCTTTCAGATGATCAGGATGAAGAGTGATTGAATACCAAGAACAGACGAACAATTTTCACTCTGATGGGAAAATAATTAACAATGCCTGTCAGAATCGGCAAAGCAACAGCCTTCTGAAACAAAAATCCGTCGAGAACGGAGAAAGTCGGCCGGAATACCGAAACAGAAATGTCGACCTGGATACCAAAATAAATGGTAACGCAGGGATAACCATGGACACCATATATCCGCTGGGGATTATTATTACTCTTCTTTCTCTTCTCTTTTTTTTTACTTTTCTTGAACCCCGAAATTTTCTCTGATAATTTCTCTCTTTCTTTTTATTTTCTTGAACCCCGAAACTTTCTCTTGCGCCAATGATCCCGATCATTGCATTTGAACCCCGTTCTCCTGTTTGCCAAAATAATGAACCCCATTCTCCAGTTTGAACCCCAGTCGCCTGACGATAACTCGCGATCGCCATTGTGAACCCCGATCTCCAGAAAATGCCGCAACATCTCCCTTTCTCCATTTGAACCCCGCTCTCCAGAAAATGTCTCAACATTTCCCTTTCTCCATTTGAACCCCGTTCTCCCATCTCTCGTGATAATTCCACTGGCAACGTCGGAAATAACACCAAACACCACTCTGAGGGCGACATATCAGAGGGTAAACCTTCACAAAAGGAAGGTAACATGTGCATCTCTTCTTCAGAAGACACCCATAACGACTTCTATTGGATTCCGCCAAAGTCTAAGGCGACACATGAACAGAAGATAATCTTGAGGATCTCATCCTGGATATAATCTTCAACTCCAATCTCCATTTGGACCCCGATCTCCAGAAAATGCCGCAACACTTCCTTTTCTCCAGTTGAACCTCGATCTCCAGAAAATGTCTCAACATTTCCTTTTCTCCAGTTGAACCTCGATCTCCAGAAAATGTCTCAACATTTCCCTTTCTCCATTTGAACCCCGCTCTCCAGAAAATGTCTCCACATTTCCTTTTCTCCATTTGAACCCCGGTCTTCAGAAAATGCCTCAACATTTCCCTTTCTCCATTTGAACCCCGCTCTCCAGAAAATGTCTCACCATTTCCCTTTCTCCATTTGAACCCCGCTCTCCAGAAAATGTCTCACCATTTCCCTTTCTCCATTTGAACCCCGCTCTCCAGAAAATGTCTCACCATTTCCCTTTTCTCCATTTGAACCCCGCTCTCCAGAAAATGTCTCCACATTTCCTTTTCTCCATTTGAACCCCGGAATTGCGCTGATCGCGTAACGTCCTTTGATGTTATTTCCATCTCTGCTCGATAGAAAAATTTCCTCCAATATCGCACTACTGGGGAACATTGCTGATCTGACGTCATGATGCTAAACTCCTCAGAGTAACATCTTCACCATCTGGTGAAACCAAACCTTCAAGCGGTAACCACGGCTTGAGTCGCGCTGATCGCGTAACCTTTCCATCTCTGTCCGACGGAAAAGTACCCTCCAGTATCGTACTACTGGGGAATATCCTTGATTAAAACCATGATGCTAGACTCCTCGGAGTAACACCTTCACTGTCTGATAAAACCACCTCTCAAACGGTAACCACGGCTTGAGACTAGCTTATGCGTGCAATATGATGCATGATTGATTTTTCTGCGTAATGCTCCATAATTATGGAAATGCTACGCGATTTATTATGCAATATGCTATGCTATTTACATGATGAATGCATAAAAAGTATCCCCCTCAAGGGACTCTTCTGGGGAGCACGAGACACTCTGCTGAGGAACTCGTCAATACTCCGATTCCACCCTGCTGGGGAATAACACTGCTGCTGGAAAAAGGTAACCCTTGCTGGGGAAGCACCTCCTTTGCACCCAATCCACCTGGGAATTGCTAGGGGATAAGAACCACCAACACTCTGTGGGGATACCTCGATCTTTGACTTGCTGGGGATATACATCCCAACTCTGCTTGGAGAACCCTCACAGATACCTGGCGACTTCACCGGGGAAATGCTCACAGATAGCTCCGCTGGGAAACAGCAACCTCCAGGCATGGCGACTGGGGAAGCCTCGATCTGAAACCTGCTGGGAAAAGGCATCCCGACTCTGCTAGGGAAACCAAATGCTACTCCGCTGGGGACGACCCATCCAATCCACACGTAGGATACACTGCTGGAGATATATTTCATTGAAACCCGCTCCACTCGGGGATAGCAACCTTCGGGCCTGGCTGCTGAGGAAACACCGTTTTAAACCTGCCGGGGATAACCATCCTGACTCGGCTAGGAGAACCATAGACCTTGGATCTGCTGGGGAGCTAGTCCTCTGATTCTGCTTGGGGACTACGCTGGGGAAATGAGAAAAGTTGGTACAGAACACCCGTCGACTTGTCGAACCATAGTATCCGCCTACCAATCTCGTATCAGCTTTCCACTTTTGAGAATTCCCAGACTCGTCTGGACCTTTTCTGCTCCATCATCTTGTATTCCCAATCGCTCCGCGCTCGACGGAGAGCGAACTCCTGGGACTTATACAGAAATTTCAATTTTCCGACTTTGAAGAGTCTTCTTGATTAATTTCAAGGATCGTCGTACGTCTCACCGTCGTCTTCCTCACCATTCGTATATCCATTCGTTCCTGATCGGACTCCGCGGGGATTTGTGTTGTCAAAAGCTTCCACATCACAACCTGCAAGTGAGTGAAAATACCTAACAGCACCTGCAAAAGAGATCGTTAGATAAAACCGTGCCCCAGGCGTGTCAAGATTTCAACACTTGGGTCACTCAACCTTCCGAATAAGATTTCAAGCTTCAATCTTATAAGCATGCATTGGAAGGGACCTGTATGTCTTAAAATGCAAGATTCTTTATCAAAAATATCTGGATGTTTTTGCAATCAAAACGGTAATGAAAACAAAAACAAAAGTATTTGACAGAATGTGCATTTTATTGATTGGAAAGGTGTGGCTCAAATTGAGCAATACAAAGGAATTCCTGAAAAGAGGTAATTGCGCACAAAAGGAAAAATCTATCCTAATGGCAATGTGAAACCGCGATCTCATCGAGTTCCAACTCGGTTACACCCCATATGTCCTCAGACTCTCCATGCTTTATGCCTTCTGAACAAGACGTTTCCGATTGATCCCTACCGGGTATTATCCATGATGCTTTAACCAACGCGCAAACGATCATGCGGGACGCAGTTGTTCGTTTCAATCCCTCTTTTGCCTGGACCGCCCTTTCGGGTTTTCAGTCCACCGGGATACCCTTTTTTGCCCAAGTCGCCTTTTCAGGTTTTCGACTTGCCGGGTGTACAATTTTTTCCTTTTTATCCCTAATTTTTGCCCGAACCTTTTCTTTCTGTTTTTTTTTTTGGTTCGCCGGGATGTCCCTTTTTGCCTGGACTATTTTATTCTTTTCGTCCAGCGGGTCTCTTTATACAAAGTATTTTTTAACTGCGTCCGCATTCACAGGGAATGGAAAATCCTCGTCATCCAGGGTCGTCAGCAACAAGGCTCCGCCAGAGAAAACCTTCTTGACCACGAATGGACCTTCATAATTGTATGTCCATTTGCCCCTTCGATCGTTTTGAGGAGGAAGGATCCTTTTCAGCACCATATCACCTACGTGATACACCCGAGGTCGTACCTTTCTGTCAAAAGCACGCTTCATCCTTTGCTGGTATAACTGCCCATGACAGATGGCTGCTAGCCTCTTCTCTTCAATTAGGCTCAACTCTTCGTACCGAGTCCTTACCCATTCAGCCTCTTGCAATTTCACGTCCATCAGGACTCTCAAAGAGGGAATCTGAACCTCAACCGGTAGCACCGCTTCCATTCCATATACCATTGAGAAAGGAGTTGCCCCAGTAGATGTGCGCACCGACGTTCGATACCCAGGATACCAGCTTCATACTCAATCACACTGCCGGTGCATTCAAACGTTATCCGGGCAACAAAAGCTTATTCACCTTAACCACCCCCATCAGACATCAGAATCCGTTCGGATTCAGGGTCAGGCCCCTCCTCCGGGATCGGTTTCTCACAATCTTTCGATTTGAGCACCTCGAGATGTCCTCATCAGGGAACTCAAACTTCCTCGGTTGATAATCCTCTACGGGTTGCTGGGCGAGGTAATCAGGCCATACACTCCCCTTTATTGCTTTCTGAGGGTATACTGAATATCGTATTCAATCAAAATCATTGGCCCTTGCGCAACCCGTCCGGTCATTACTGGCTCTTTTAGAAATCTACCTGATCAGATCCATCTCGAAATCCACAAAGTGGTATGAACCAGCATACACTGTCTCAGTCGGCGAGCAGCCTATGCCAAAGTACCACAAGTTTTCTCGAGCAGTGAATGTATTGTTTCACAGTCGGTAAATTTTTTGCTAAGGTAAATTGCATGCTCTTTTCGACCAGACTCGTCATGCTGACCCACTTCACCTCGTAGACCCCTCGAAGGCTGTCAAGTACAGATTAACAGTCTCTTTCCATAGGGAGGCAACAGAATCGGAGACTCCTGCAACTTATTCTTTTATTTTTCAATGCCCCTTGGCAATCCTTATTTCACCTGACCGTTCGATCTTTTTTTTTTCTTGAATGGGTTCCCACGTGGCTGTTAGGTGAGATGTGAACCATGACATGTAGTTCAATCTACCCAGGAGACCACGAACCTCTCTTTCCATTCTCGGTTCAGACATTTCTTGTTTTTTCTTTTTTTTTTTTTTAGCAGGATCAACCTCGATTCCTCTTTCCCGCTCACAATGAACCCCAGCAACTAACCGGACCGCACTCTGATAGTGCACTTATCTGAATTCAACCTCAGTTTGAATTGTCTCAACCGGTCCACTCAGTTTGGCCAGATCCACCAGATGCCCCTCTTCTGTTTTGGGACTTTGCTATCATGTCATCGACATAGCATTCGATTTCATGATGAATCATATCATGAAACAAAGTCACCATGGCTCTCTGATAAGTAGCACCGGCGTTCTGCTCCTCTAGAGGACAGTCTCCTTTCCATGGTAGCTTGTACACAACGACATCGGTATCCGACCCTGGCATATCCTGACACGACCAGGCGAAGGTATCCACATGCTCTTTTAACAGGGCTACCATTCTGCTCTCGACTTGCCTCTGAAGCGGCCCCAATTTTCATTTCCTTTCTGACCTCGGCAGTATACAGGTTAACAAGCTCAACTTGCCCTTCATGCGGCTGAATCACCTTCTCCTCTTGTTTTAACAACCTGGTTAATTCCAGCAGATCACAATCTTCTTCGCCTTCTTCTTCGGCATGATAGATCGGATTGTCGAAGTCATACAGAGGTGTAACCAAATTGTTATCAATGAGATCCGGAGAATTATTTTTCGAAGTCGGAACGAGACAAATTAAAAAGGAAAAAATGAAAACAAACATTGCCATTTTTATTTGTTTTTAAACTGCAAAAATAAATGAAAAACAGGGAACACCGCTTTTGATTGAAAAACATCCATTTATTTATGATGCGAAATGTTGCAAAATGAAACATGAGGTGGCCCTTACAATGAACCATTACGTGTCGGGCAACACGTATGGCTTTCATGCAGACAAAATTGAAAACAGGAAATATTACTCTTCAGGATGAGTGACAGTGCTGATCTTTTTAGCCTTCCAGCTTCCTGGTACGCACGATTTTATCCACGACTCCAGCTCGCAGTTACTGTCAATCTCTTCACCCACTGTATAGGCGTGATCTGAATCTAGCATTCCGGCACTGACAAAGGTGAACGACGGACGACGTCCTCTGTTCTGCTCAGACGAGTCTTGACCTGGATGATAACCAATCCCAAACATATCCGCCTTTACCACAACGCCTATGATCTGTCCCCAGCCTGGGATCCCTCCATTTCTCACCACTTCCAATGCCTGCTTGTAAGAAGAAATGGACGTCTTTTTCTCTTTCTCAACACCAATGGAATTTTCCACCTTGACGGTTTCAGCTGCCAGACTGGGTGCTTCACGTCTTACATTGTCCATTTCTACTTTCATCTTTCTCTGGACCGTTTCCCCAATCACTACACACCCTTTTGTAGCGATAGCTGCACAACAATCATCAACACGAGGGAAAGCTCCATTTTTCGTCGGGCGTTTTGGGACCACGGACATTGGCATTTTTAACTGATCCTTCTCAGTCACCTCTATCCCTTTCTTGTCCTTCGACATCATTTTCGCTTTTACAGGACCATGCCTTGGCACGGGGTTAACACTATCATCTGCCATCGGTGCAAAGCTGATTGTCTTAGAATCCACCAAGTCCTGGATCACATGCTTAAAAGCTTTGTAATCCTCAACATGATGTCCGGGTGCCCCAGCATGGAACTCACACCTGACATTCTCATCATAACTGGCAACCCTCTGATCCGGTTTCCCTGGAACCAATATCCTTGGCTGCACTAACCCAAGATCCTTCAACTTTTTAAACAGGGAGGCGTAAGTCACGGGCGGCCTATTGAAATGACGGTCTGTCGTCCTTCTTCTCACTTGGCCCACTGCTCTTTGTGTTCTCTGTGGAGGTGACTGCCGCTGCTGTGGTGCAGGTGAATCACCAACAGGAATGGTTACGGTGGCAGCATAAGGGTGGTAACGATCCTTACCGCATTCTCTTTTAGTCTGCACACCACCTGATTCAACCTCCTTCTTGAGCTGACCATTGTCAGGGGGTTTCCTTACCACGGCGCCAGAGGGGTTGTTTACTTCGGATGACGGAACCTTTCCCTGAACTTTCTCCTTGATCATCCAGCCTTCAATCCTTTCCCATCTCTCCGCCATGGCTTTCTGTCCCAAGGCAAGCCCTTGCACAACACTGAACAACTCCCTCATCATTTCTTTTAGTTCAAGGATGTCGGCGTTGGGAGGATCCATCAGTTTGGATTTGTTGCCCCTAGCAGGATATCTGAGCAATCGAGATATGCGCACCGGTTGACACCTACAAAACAGCAAATGGGTTAGTATGACTCACGCATGCACCATCTATCCATATGAGGAAGACTCTGTCCTTTGATTCTGGCTTCATCGAGACAGATAATATTTTGACATCCACATTCTGAAATTCAAGATGTCTCTCAACCAGATTCTCAATCAATGATACTCCCCATATGGCTAGGCATAGGTTTGACGCAGATGAATGCAAAATGAGAATGATGCAGATGTATGAATGCAATGCATTGTGCCATCCTCCGAGTCATCTGATCATCTGTTGCACTGAAGCCCGATCTCTGAACCGATCACAACCATCTGAAGGAATATGTAACCACAAATCCAACTCAAGGGTTCCGAAATAAATGGAACTGAAAGATACACCATCATCATCACCAGACAAAACTCTGAGCAGATACCCATAATCCTCTGAATCGGCCCGGGGAATCCTGAAATAAACGGATCCCCACTGATAAATAACACGGACAGCACTCCGGCGTCTCGGCAATAAATGGCCATAAATCCGACTTATAAATAGGACTCCGATCCACGTAACCAATAGTCACCATCAAAGTCACCATCTGAACATGCATCTGTAAGAATCACCCTCCCCTCACAGGTAAATTCTAATCAGGTCATCCTAAGGCGGATAATAGTCTCGACAATCGGGCAAAGATACTCAATGGGTTTGCCCTTTCGGGTGTGCCATTGTAGCTCTCCTGAGATCGTCTAAACTAAAGATCCGGGAAATGATCGGTCACCAGAGTCAATAGCCCAAAAGAGATAATCCAACCTAAGTGGAATAACTCCACCCGGCAGGACTCTCTCAAATGAACCTCGTCCGGCTGTGGTGACATGTCTCCGCATCATGTCGTACAACATGTGAAGAGACGTGAGACCAAGCTAATCCTAGGTGTGTACTCAGGCCTGGGTATTGGGCCTCACTCAGAACACCCACCCCAAAACAGTGGAACCACCTGTACAGAGGACAACAACATGATAGTATGATGCATGCAAATATTTATGCAAATATATACACAACAGAATAATAAATGCAATAAATAAAGCGGCACAAGCAACCTAAACCCTATCCTAGAACGCTAGGAGAGACTCGCTTAGGGAAGATGGACCAGCACAGGTCAACATCTATCAAAGTCCCCAGCAGAGTCGCCAGCTGTCGCATCCGCGAAAAACAACCGGCGAGCTGAAACAAAAAACAACACAGAGCCGCCACCGTGCGTTATTTATCCCAAAAGAGGGAAAGGAAACGCTCAGAGTAAACCTGGAAAGGAAATGGTCTCGCGACCAAAGAGAAAGGGTACGGGAGTCGGTTACGCAAGGGGAAGGTATTAGCACCCCTCACGTCCGTCGTACTCGACGGGATCCACGCTCTAAAAGAAAGAAAAGGTTGCTAAAACAAACATCACACACACACACCGAAGACAACACAGGTGGGGGAAAAGAGGAGAGGGCTCGCTAGGACATCGCATCCTATGCCTACGTATCTCGTCTGGAACGAGAATCAGAGCTGTCGTAGTTCGGCTCACGCACGCCAAACAAGACACACACAAACACAGGCAAACTTGGAACCCGAACGCCAATCGCTGGACTTACATCGGCTTCCGAACCAAACAAACACACTCAGGATACGGACAGCCAATCGCTGGGCTTACGTCCATATCCTGACACACAAGAGGAAACAAACAACACACACAAAAAGAAAAAAAAGTGCCCGGAGAGACCTCGCACGGTCTCCTGCCTACGTACCTCATCTGGTATGAGGATCAGGGCGACGTAGTTCCCCTGAACGGGAAAGAAATTCTAGCCAGAAACCAAGGGGAGACACACTACTAGGGAGCTGTACTCGAGCCTAGTGTTATCATGCATCATTGCCCTATGTTATGGTTTCTATCCTAACTTGCTCAACAGCAAACTAATCCTAACCAGGAAAAGCAAAACACACATGCAAGCATCAATCAAAATAAAACAAACATTTCACATAGCACACACTATATCCAGTCAAGTGAGGCTCAAACAAGGGGTGGACTGCCGAGGCAAGTCATCTGTACAAGGTAGTGTTCGCTCTTAACCCTGACATTGAGAGTCAGGGTGAAGCGGATGAAAGGTGAGTGAAGATTAGACTTCACAGCTCTTATCCCTGGCCAGGGAGAGCTTCAGACAAAGGAGCGTGGGTCCAGAATGGAGGAACCCTTCTACGCTCAAGACTCTGACTCGAATGTGCAACAGCACAAGATCTTGGGTTTGTGTCCCAATGCATCAACACAGTGGTGTGAGCAGAGGGACGACTCAACAGAATAGCGGGGGATAGATTGCATATCCCTTGGGTTCCGCCAATTGCCTCATAGAGGTCTTTACCTGCTTGGCACAAAAGTAAACAATCACAAACATCGCCTCTTAAGGAGGACTTCAGACAGTTGCCTGGCTAAATAACAAGCCAGGTCTTCCAGACTACATGGAGACAAGAGAGTCTACCTCAACTGGTTTATACAACCAAGCAGCAGCACAGCGAGTTCTTAAAGAACTAAAGCGACTTAATGTACCTGAAATCAATCAAGTATCATCAGTATTCAGACAAACAAACAGTAAACAGCAAATGTTAATCTGTACAGTCAAACACAAATTAATGCACACAAGTGCAAGCCATGAGCTCAAACTCAAGCATCAAACCCTACAACACAAAGCCAGTGTTAGTCATAAACAATTCACAAGTCAACTTAATTAACTTGAATTTTCCTCCTTAAGCCTTTTGCATCTCAACCTGAAAATCCAAACCAACCATGAGAAACAAGACCACTAGGCCAAGCCTAGGGTCCAAAGGAGATAAAAAAATCAAAACAGTAAGTGAAAATTATCCAAAATCACAATCAAACAAATCAAAAGCAAATGCAATTGGTCCCATGCTCATATCATTCACCATTATCATTTTATGCACAAAATAGCATCCAACATGCAATTTGCAACTCCAAATGACCAAACAGAACTATCTCAATCAAAAGCATATCAAAACAATTCAATTAATTCCACAAAAATTCAAGTCTAAACAGAACACATTCAAGGGATAGCATGTCAAATTTCAGCTCAATTGGACAAAAGGAAGTTGGTCAATGAAAATCAATAAGTTCATACAAGTTCAAGCAAGCCAACACATAGTATCCAAACAAACATCAACTTCCAAAAATCATAAATCAGTGACACAACAAGATAAATGAATGGGATCAAAACCACAATGACCTATAGTGTGTCTACAATGCTCATACCAAATTTCACACTCATGCAATCAATGATCAGAATTTCACAAATCAAATGGTAACATGTGTCACAAACAACCAACAAAATGACCAAACAGAGGGAAAAATTCCAATCAAATAGGAAATGCCATCAATAAATCCAGAAAAATTCACATGTCATCTCAACATACCAATGCTCAATCATGCAAAAAATTGGCTCAATTCAACATCCATAAGCAAGGCAAATAAAATCATGAAATTCATCAAGCTTGGTGTGACACAAATTGTCACACCTCTATTCAAAAATTCATATCTCAACAACCAGGTATCCAAAAATTACAAACTCTACATGAAAATCACCATCAAAGTGTCCAGAACATGCACAAAAAATTTCATCCATTTCTTTGAAAGCATCATCATTTTATGAGAGATATGGCAAAGCATGTACAAATGTGACACCATCAAACAAACCCTAGGCATTTTAATTTTCCACACGTGCACAAAAATCACAAAAATCATGATTAAATTCTACACATTACAAGGAGCATCATGAAAAAAACCTCACAAAATTTGGATAAAAAATGAATCAATTATGATTTTCTAAAGATCAAGCATCAAAAATGGAATTGAAATGAAAAAAGAAAATGAAATAAGCTAATTTAATGGAATAATGGCAAACTTGTAATATTTAAGCGTGTGGCCAAAACGACGTAGTATCAATTAGATGCAGTGGCAGCGCGCGATTGGAAGTTGGAAGCGGTAAACACAATTCAAAATTCCAAAGCCCAGGCATAAGATCAAACGCGCTCATGAATGCGTTCTTCATCAAGAACAGCCAGAAAATTCCAGAAAATTGGCAAGAACTTTTTCTCACCAAATGCAACAATCCATATACCGTTAGAACCGTATGAACATGTACATCATGAATATGTAATTGGCTTAACCTAATTCTCAACATGCTAACGGGATCGAGCAAAAAATGAAATGCACATCAAACTTTAAACTCAGATTTCTCATCCAATTCTCCACCAAATTCAAAACTATAAGCATCATGTTAATCTATGTTGAATGATCTACAAAACGCATATAACAATTTACACAATTAAGGAAATCGAATTTGCACCTTGTGATGATGGCAGACGCGATTCAGCTTGTTTCCACGTGCCAATTGCAAAAAAAGATGGAGATTATTGATGAGGAAGTTGAATGGAATAGCTAGCTCAGCTCCAGCACGCACCAGATGCAAGAATCATGAAGATGCCATTGATGATCAAGCTTTGGACAGTTGCAATTTGGCAAGGTTATGGCATGGATTTGATGAAACAGATCTTCAATGATGATTATGGAGCATGGATCCAAGAAGCACGATGCAAATTGATGAAGATTTGATGGAGAAATGTTGAAAAATGATTGATGAAGCTTTGAGAGAATTTTGTGGTTTTGGAGGGAAAAACAGTTACAAATCTTGGAATGTGGAATTGTGATTATGATTCTGTTATGATTAGCAACTTATACTCACTCCTTAATCCACTTTGTTAATCACAATTATCAAAATTGGCTTGATTAGTGAAAATGAGTTTCTTAATGCAATGTCCAAAATGACCTTCTCCAATTAACCAATGTGACAGCACAATGACAGTTCACACAACTTTTATTTGGCATTTGGAGTGTGTTGGAAGTGGTCTCATGTGCATTAACCATGTAAATCTCAAATTCACATGTTCACACGAAAAATTCAACATAGTCCACTTGAAATTTGACTTTTTGCCTTGACCATTTTTGATGAATTTTGATTATGCAACATGAAAGTACATGTGAAATGGGGTTTGCTCAAAAAAAGATCACCCAAATTGGCCATTCCATGTGAAAGTTATGCCACTTTGAATTTAGGCATTTTTGGAAAATGAATAGACCATATCTTGTCAACCACACATGGGAATTTCAAGTTCTTGGACTTTTTGGAAAGGTGAGATCAAGATCTTCAACTTTCATGTTGAACAAAAATCCATTTGAAGCTTGTTTGGACATGTAATTTTGTGGTGAAAAACTTTCCATTTTTGGAAACTTCCATTACAAGTCACTTTCTATTTTTGGCAACTTTTTGTCTGACTTTATTTTCTTCATTCTTGATGTTTGAAATGTCAAATGAAACTTGCTTCAACATGAATGAAGTGTATCCAACTCTCTCCCACCTCCAAATCCATAAAATCAAGAACAGTTGACTACAGTTGACTTTTTCAACTGATAGATGAATTTGGCCATGCACTGATCAAGTTGAGCCCCAATTCTCTGATGAAATGGCTCAAGGATGATACCCTAGCCTCCATAAGCTCAATACAATCACATGATGATCCCCATATCCATTGTAGACCCCATCTCCTTGCCATGCCCTGATTGGCCCAATGCAGATGATTAGGGTTGACCAGTGGTCAAAACCCTAATCTCAAGGTATCTGATCATGAACTTGACTCTTCTGGATGATAACAAGACCATGATGATGATGACGTATCATTGCACCCAAGATGAAGATCAATCTCCTTGAGAATCAAGAAACCCTAATTTGAATCACCACCCTCAGACAGTTAGTGATCAGTCCACTAAAACCCTAGCTTGCACCATAACCTCTTCATCTCCTGATCAAGACTTATGAGGATGACTTGCACAATGTAACCACATGATATGCAATATGCAATGCCTAATGACCTAAAATGATATGCAAATATGCTCAGCTAGTCCCAAGAGAGGAGGGCAAATTTTGAGGTGTTACAGTCATGAGCTCACCCTGTCCAGGGTTAAGAGCTATGAGGTCTTATCCTCATTACCCTTTTGATATGTTCATCCTGACGTTCAATGTCAGTGGTTAAGAGCCCATTTGATTACCTTTCCTTGGCTTGTTTGTCGAGGTTGATATGACCCCTCTTGACTAAAGCCCTACCCATGTATGCTTGAGCCCCCTTGTTGGTGTGTTTATTTTATGCTATATGTTTTTGTGTGGTGTGATCATCTCCCCATAGGACTGCTAGGCTTCGTATAGTCTCTCGTCTGCATGTCAATTAAGGTAGCACGGTTCCTTCGTCTAGGACTTCCTTTTTGCATGAGCATTCCTAAAACACAAACAAACTCTTTGATTTTTCTTTTCTTAAGAACACGTTAGCTCCTTCTACTACAGGTGAGTAAGTCTCCAAAGGTCGAGCATCCGGTAGATTGCGTAGTAACGCCGTTCATCTAGAAAACACAAAAAACAAACAAAAATAGGTTAGCCGAGCTACGGTGCTCTGATTCTCAATCCTTCTTGAGATACGTATGCAGCAGGGTAGGGCTTGTGCGAGCAATAACTCTTTATTTTCCCTACTTTGATTTTCTCTCTTTCGCATCGCATATAGGACTTTTATACACACACTTTAGACATAAACAGCAAGCGTGGATCCTGTGGAGTACCACAGACGTGAAGGGGTGCGATAACCTTCCCTTCACGTAACCGGCCCCCTTACTCGGTTTTCTTTGGTTCGAGACTTTGTTTTATCCGTTCCCTCTTGGTTATGCAGTACTACCTTTCCCTCCTTTTGGTATAAAAGTACATAGCTGGCGACTCTACTCTTCTTCCTCGCCACTCCTTTTCGCGTTTGTACTTGGATTCGGGAAATCCGGGGAGCGACAGCTGGCGACTCTGCTGGGGACTTATTTTCCCTAGTGGGCCTTTCCTAGCGTTTGTCTGTTTATCGTCTATTGTGTGTTGTTTATTTATTGCTTTGCATACTTATCTGCTTACATTGCATCCTATGTGCGCTTTACTGTTGCATGCATACTGTGCTAGCTGTGTATCTGTTTCGCTGTTGGGTAGGAGTCACAAAAGGTAAAAGGCCCAATACATAGGCTATGAGTGAACTTTAGGACACCTAGGAATAGAGTGATTCATGGGAAGCGGGTGGTATGGCGCCACTTAGCGGAACATGGTATCACGAGCAGTTCAGATTCTGATGGGGTATTATCGTTGCATACACCTGGCGTGCATATGATGATATTCTTGAAAGGATTGTTTATCCTGCGTTTCTCTTGACCTTACCCTGGCCTAGATTACACCCGTGAGTGGGGCGGGAATGAATCATTTACAGGTACTGATGGTGACTTGTTCTGATGGTGACTTGTTTTGTTGGTGACCGTGTCCTGTTGGTGACTTTTGTTTGGTTCTTGTCGGTGACCGTTGGTTCTGAAGTATGGGTTCTAAGCTGATGACTGTGTTTTATGGTTCCCGGTTCCGAATTCATGCTGAAGTTCTGATCCTGTGCCTCGCGATACACAGCCAACCAGCCATTGTTTCATCATTTTGCATCATAGCATGTTTATTTTCAAAAAAAATAATGCATAAAAAAAAAAGTTAACCCGCATATGCATATCATTTTTCAGGTTTATTCAGGAGTCTGTTCACACCGGGAGATGACTGCCATTCCAGAGTTGAAGAGGAAGACTTGCACCTACAGCTTTTACCGTGAGCCGTTGACATCTTTGGAAGAATTGGGCAATCTCGTGATCGGCCGTAATCAAAAAGTTTTTGATGATCAGTATGGGGATATCTTGGCATTGTTGAAGATGGTGGTTGATCCGGTACCTCTGCAGACTCTCTTATAGTTCTATGATCCGGAGCTTCGTTGCTTTACTTTTCAGGACTACCAGCTAGCTCCCACTCTTGAAGAGTATTCCATCCTTATGAATGTCCGAATCAAAAATCGAGTACCTTTCCTGGATGTGCCAAAGGAGGTGGATTTCAAAGTTGTCGCTAAGGCTCTTTACTTGAGCATCAAGGAAGTGAGCGATAATTGGAAACCAAGCGGTGATGTTGTGGGCTTATCCTTGAAGTTCTTGGTAAGGATGGCTAAGGAAGAAGTAAAGAAAGGAAATTGGGTAGCTTTCAACGTTCAGTTGGCTGTCATGATTTATGGAGTTGTTCTGTTCCCTAGTATGCCTAGTTTCGTGGACCTGGCAGCAATCACTATTTTCATTGGAGGAAACCCTGTGCCTACCTTGTTAGCTGACACCTATTATGCGATACACAGCAGGCATGGTAAGTGTTGAGTTATCAGGTGTTGTCTCCCGTTGCTACTCAAGTGGTTCTTGTCTTTTCTATCAACCAATGGACCGTTTGTGGATACTCAGAATACTCACAAATGGACTCAGAGGATCATGTCGCTCACATCTTATGATATCAAGTGGCAAGCTTATAGGATTAATGTGTGCAACGTCATTATGAGTTGTGGAGAGTTTCGCAATGTTCCACTCATAGGAACTAGGGGTTGCATCAACTACAACCCGGTTCTTTCTCTCCGTCAGTTGGGTTTTGTCATGAATGAAAGGCCGCAAGATGTCGAGATAGCTGAAAATGTGTACTTTGAGAAACGGAGCGATCCAGCAAGATTGGAGCAAGTGGGAAAAGCTTGGGAGAATATTGGTATAAAAGATGGATCTGTTTTAGGGAGGAAGTTTGCAATTGCTATGCCTGCTTACACTGAGTGGGTCAAGGAAAGAGTTGGGACTTTGTTGCTACCATATGACCGGATGGAACCATTACAGGAGCAACTGCCTTTGATCCTTTCTGAGAATGTGCCTGCTGAGTATTACAAACAAGCCTTAATGGAGAATCGCCAGTTGAAAGAAAATGAACAAGAGATCTGAATGGAGCTTTACAAAGCAAAAGCTGATAGGCTGAATTTGGCTCATAAACTCAAAGGAGTGCAAGGTGAAAGTTCTAGTAGATCAAGAAACAAAAAGAGGTCCTATGATGAGATAGAAACAATGTTGGATGAAGAGCACCATGAACGCTTGAGATTACAAAAAGCGGAAGCCAATTACAAAAAGAAGATACGAGACTTGGAAAGACAGCTTAAAGACAAAGATACTCAGTTGAAGAAAGAAGTAGATCTGAGGCATGCAGCAGAGAGCCAGCTCAGAGGAAGTGATATCCGTGCATCTCATTTCCGAGAGGAAGTTGTTGAACTCAGGGTGCAACTGAAAGAGAAGCTCACCTCTCTACCTGAGTGCTCAGAGTGTGACCAATTGATGGATCAGTGCCAGTATTTGAAGACTCTCATTCCTGAAGGACGACTTCCCTAGTTTGTCTTTTTGTTTATTTTGAGAATCACCTCCAGGATTGTTGGATGGGATTCCTTGTTCTACGATGATGAACTGAATCTTTGCTTGAACTATGTTTGTATGAACCTTATTTCTTATGTCTATGGATGAGATTATTGATATTTCACTTTTGCTTGTCGTCCAGTGTATGTTGCTTCTTTGTTGTTTATGTTCCGCTTACGAGTGCAGGTTTCCATTTTTCAAAGGTGGACGAGACTCTTGAATACCTGAGAAATGATAAAACATAGCATATGCATCATACACATATCATTCTTGCATCATTACAGGTGTTCTTAAGGAGGATTTCTCATTCTTGTTCCCATTTCAGGCAGGATCGCTGAGTATCGTCCGCACCGTTACGCAACAAGGCAGAATCAATAGAAGACCATGGATCAATTTCAAGCAGATCTAGCAGAGATGAGGACCAACATGGCCCAGTTCATGAGTATGATGCAAGGGGTAGTGCAAGGGCAAGAGGAACTTCGAGCCTTGGTCCAGAGACAAGAAACTGTGATTCCCCCTGTCGGTCAGAATCCGCCAGAAGGGACCCCTGTCGATGACGCTGTTGTTACCAACCCTGTCAACAATTATGTTAATGGTGACGAATTGCATGGTATTAGGATCGATGGACAACCCATCATTACAGAGGCTGCTAATGCTCGAGCGGCACGTGCTCCAGTTCACCATCCTCCCCATTTGGTTGACAAGCAAGAAGATATGTTCACTATTCTCAGTGATGATGATGAATTTGGAAAGGCGGAAGAGAGAGATATAAAGGTTGACGCCCTTGCTGAAAAGATTCGCGCCATGGAGTGCCAGAATTCTTTGGGCTTTGATTTTACTAACATGGGTTTAGTTGATGGGTTGAGGATCCCGTACAAGTTCAAAGTGCCATCTTTCGACAAGTACAATGGCACTTCTTGTCCCCGAACTCATGTGCAAGCTTACTACCGGAAGATATCCGCTTATACTGATGATGAAAAAATGTGGATGTACTTTTTCCAAGACAGCTTGTCTGGAGCCTCTTTGGAATGGTACATGGACTTGAAAAAAGAATCTGTCAGAAGCTGGAGAGAGTTAGGTGAAGCTTTTCTGAGGCAGTACAAGCATAACATGGACATGGCTCCGAGCAGAACCCAGTTACAGAGTTTGTTTCAAAAGACCGGTGAGAGTTTCAAGGAATACGCCCAGAGGTGGCGTGAACTAGCTGCGAGAGTACAACCTCCGATGTTGGAGAGAGAATTGACTGGTATGTTCATCGGAACCCTACAAGGTGTATTCATGGATCGTATGGGAAGTTGCCCATTTGGTAGTTTTTCGGATGTTGTGATTTGTGGAGAAAGAACTGAAAGTCTTATCAAAGCGGGAAAAATACAAGACCCTGGTTCATCAAGTTCTTCAAGTGCTAAGAAACCATTTTCAGGGGCACCCAGAAGGAGAGAGAGTGAAACAAATGCTATACATAATCAGAGAAATGGAAGCAGAGGACAACAATATCGTCAAGTTTCTGCTGTGAATATTCCAGCAACCCAACCTCAACAACAACAAAGAGGACAACCACAACAACAACAGTAACGCCAATTCCAACCAAGACAAAGAATGCCAGATCGTCATTTTGATCCGCTGCCAATGACTTATGCTGAATTACTCCCTGAACTGCTCAGGTTAAAGTTTGTTGAACTTCGCACTATGGCTCCATTAACAAGGATTCCCGCTGGTTATGGTGCTAATGTCCGTTGTGATTTTCATTCTGGTGCGCCAGGGCACCACATCGAGAATTGTCGGGCTTTTCACCATAAAGTTCAAGATTTGATTAATGCCAAGACGATTAACTTTGCTCCTACTCCGAATGTGGTGAATAATCCTATGCCTCAGCATGGAGGGCCCAGAGTAAACAGTGAGGAAGATGGGGGAATTTTGAACTTGGTAGTCAATATTAATGATGTTCAGACTTTGTTGTTTGTAGTGAAGGAACGTCTATTTAGAGGGGAGTATTCCAGGGATGTGACAAGAATTGTTCAGATTGTGGTAATCATGAAAACGGCTGTGTGAAATTGAAAGAAGGTATCCAGGAATTGATGAATGAGGTTGTTTAGAGTTTGATCGAGTAGTGAAAGACCGTGAAGAGGTATCGACTGTTACCATTTACTTTACACCGTCAGAAGGTCCTGTACGTGCTCCAAGAACTATTAGTGTGCCTGTGACTATTGGTACTCCTGTGACCGTAGCTGCGCCCGTGACCATATCTACTCCGGTGACTGTTGGCGTTCCCAGAATTATTAATGCTCCAGTAACTATCAGTACTCCTACCACCATTGCTGCTTCTAGTTGAAGACTTTTTGAGAATAGTAGAGAAATTCCGTGGCAATATGACAATGCTTTTTGCAGAAATAGAAGACCAGAGAATCAAACCAGATCAGTAAATCATACTCCAGTGACGATTGGTTCGTCAAATAAGACTCCAGTAACAGTTGGTTCGGCTGTGGGTAATGTGGGAGGACCCATAGGATTTATGAGAAGTGGTCATTTGTTTGCACCACAGGTTCCGAAGGATAACAATGTTGAGACTCTTGCTAGAACAAAAGGAAAACAAGTTGTAGTTGAAGAAGAACCAGTGCGAAAGGAAGTGCCCGAGAATTCTTTTGAGAAGGACGTGGAGGAATTTATGAGAATTATCAAGAAGAGTGATTACAAGATCTTGGATCAGTTGAACCAGACACCCTCAAAGATCTCTATTCTCTCTCTGTTAATATGTTCCGAGGCACATCGTAACGCCCTGTTGAAAATGTTGAATATGGCTTATGTGCCTCAAGAGATTTCTGTTAACCAGCTTGAAGGTGTTATTGCAAATGTTAACACGAGACATGGTTTGGGATTCACGGATCTAGACTTGACACCTGAGGGTCACAATCACAATAGAGCTCTACATATCACGATGGAATGCAAAGGCGCCGTTTTGTCGCATGTTTTGGTTGATACCGGTTCTTCTTTGAATGTGTTGTCCAAAAAGGCTCTGAGTAAGCTTGATGCCGAAGGGGTTGTTCTCACACCAAGTGATCTTGTTGTCCGTGCTTTTGATGGATCCAAGCAATCAGTTTTTGGTGAAGTCACATTGCCTGTGAAGATCGGCCCGGAAGTGTTTAATATTATCTTCTATGTGATGGATATTCAACCAGCATATATTTGTCTGTTGGGGCGTCCCTGGATACATGGAGCCGGAGCAGTTTCTTCGACTCTCCACCAAAAGCTAAAATATGTGTGGGATGGTCAAGTTGTGACCGTGTGTGGCGAAGAGGACATCTTTGTGAGCCATTTATCCTCCTTCAAATATGTGGAGATGGATGGCGAAATTCATGAAACTCTATGTCAAGCTTTTGAGACTGTCAGTATTGAGAAGGTGGCTTTTGTTGAACAGAAGAAACCAGGTACCTCGATTGCGTCCTATAAACAAGCTTTGGAGGTCATTCATTCAGGTAACGCGGAAGGCAGGGGCAAGGTGATTGATGTGCCCGTAAAAGAAGACTTGTTTGGCATTGGTTATCAGCCTTTTCAATCATCAGAGCAGGATGTCCAGAATCAGAAAGGGCCGTGTACTTTCACTAGTGCTGGATCGATGAATCACGGGGATATCTTTGCAACAGACAATGAAGATGGTGACAGTGATTGTGATGTGGATAATTGGGTGCGCCCGTGTGCTCCAGGGGAGAAGATCAACAACTGGACCGCTGAAGAAATAGTCCAAGTTACTCTCCAAACAGAGTAATTTTCTTTTGTTTTTTATTTTGCATGAAAGCCCTACGCTTTGCCCAAGGCGTAGTGGTTCATTGTAGGGCCACATCATGTTTTAAATTTTCAATGATTATCATCAATAAAGGATGTTTTGCAATCAAATTTGTGTTCACTGTCTTTCTGTTTTTATTACTTTCATTTTCAAAACAATAAAAATGGCAAAAAAAAAAATTGTGACTTCCTTGAACTCTTTTCTAAAAAAAAGCATGAAACATCGTTCGTGCAGAATTGATCTTGCGGGTTCCATTAAAAACAGTTTTGTTATGGCTCAGTATGACTTCGATAATTCCATTTACCAAGCCGAAGAGGAGAGTGAATAAGATTGTGAACTCCCCAAAGAATTGGCCAAACTATTGAAACAGGAGGAAAGGGTCATTCAACCTCATCAGGAAGAGTTGGAAGTCATTAACCTTGGTATTGAGGACGCAAAGAAGGAGATCAAGACAGGGGCTGCTTTAGAGGAAAAGGTCAAGAGAGGGCTGATTGAAATGCTGCAAGAATATGTGGACGTATTCGCATGGTCGTATCAAGATATACCTGGTTTGGATACAGATATTGTGGTGCACAGGCTACCTCTCAGAGAAGATTGTCCATCGGTAAAGCAGAAGCTTCGCAGAACTAGTCCTGATATGGCTGTCAAGATCAAAGAGGAGGTTCAGAAACAGTTGGATGCAGGTTTTCTAACAGTTACCAATTATCCCCCTTGGATGGCCAACATCGTACCCGTGCCGAAGATGGATGGTAAAGTCAGGATGTGTGTCGATTACCGAGATTTAAACAGAGCCAGTCCGAAAGATGACTTCCCATTACCTCACATTGATGTATTGGTCGATAACACTGCTCAGTCCTCGGTTTTCTCTTTCATGGATGGATTTTCTGGCTATAATCAGATCAAGATGGCGCCAGAAGACATGGAGAAGACGACATTCATTACACCTTGGGGCATGTTCTGTTATAAGATAATGTCATTTGGGTTGAAGAACGCCGGTGCTACCTACCAAAGAGCTATGACGACTCTCTTTCATGACATGATGCACAAAGAAATTGAAGTGTACGTGGATGATATGATTGCAAAGTCTCAGACAGAAGAGGAGCACTTGGTAAACTTGCAAAAGTTGTTTGAAAGATTGAGAAAGTTCAAACTGAGGCTGAATCCAAACAAGTGTACATTTGGAGTGAGATCTGGAAAGTTGTTAGGTTTCATTGTCAGTGAGAAAGGGATTGAGGTTGATCCAGCGAAAGTAAAAGCTATTCAAGAAATGCTTGAACCAAGAACGGAAAAGCAGGTTCGTGGGTTTTTAGGGAGGCTGAACTACATTGCACTGTTCATATCTCACCTAATAGCTACGTGCGAACCGATATTTAAATTGCTAAGAAAAGATCAAGCAATCAGGTGGAACAATGATTGTCAAAAAGCTTTCGATAAGATAAAAGAATATTTGCAGAAACCTCCAATTCTTATACCTCCGGTTCCTGGGAGGCCTCTGATAATGTACCTTTCAGTAACAGAGAATTCGATGGGGTGCGTATTGGGACAGCATGACGAGTCTGGTCGAAAAGAGCATGCAATATACTACCTTAGCAAAAAGTTTACCGACTGTGAAACAAGATATTCGCTGCTCGAGAAAACTTGTTGCGCTTTGGCATGGGCTGCTCGCCGACTAAGACAGTATATGTTGAACCATACTATCTTGTTGATTTCTAAGATGGACCCAGTAAAGTATATCTTTGAAAAGTCGGCTCTTACCGGACGAGTGGCTCGTTGGCAGATGGTTTTGACAGAGTATGATATCCAGTACACGTCGCAAAAGGCCATCAAGGGTCGTATTCTGTCTGATTACCTTGTTGAGCAACCAATTGATGACTATCAGCTGATGATGTTTGAATTCCCCGATGAAGATATCATGTACTTAAAGATGAAAGATTGTGAAGAGCCTCTTGTCGAGGAAGGACCGGATCCCGATGACAAGTGGACACTGATGTTTGATGGGGCGGTAAATATGAATGGAAATGGTGTTGGGACAATACTCATTAACCCTAAAGGTGCACACATACCTTTTTCCGCCAGATTGACTTTTGAAGTAACCAACAACGAAGCTGAGTACGAGGCCTGTATCATGGGGATTGAGGAAGCCATCGATCTAAGGATCAAAACTGTGGACATTTATGGAGATTCTGCTCTAGTGATTAACCAAGTAAATGGAGACTAGAATACTCATCAGCCGCATTTGATTCCTTATAGAGATTACACCAGAAGGATCCTGACTTTCTTCAAGACAGTAAAGTTGTATCATGTACCTCGAGATGAAAATCAAATGGCTGATACCTTAGCCACATTGTCTTCCATGATTAAAGTTCATTGGCAGAATCATGTGTCACACGTTGCTGTGAATCGACTCGAGAGGCCTGCGTATGCGTTTGCAGCCGAGTCTGTTATTGATGAGAAGCCGTGGTTTTATGATATTAAGAATTTCCTCAAAAGCCAAGAGTATCCTGAAGGAGCGTCAAAGAATGACAAGAAGACACTGAGAAGGCTAGCTGGAAGTTTTTACTTGAACAAGGATGATGTGTTGTACAAGAGGAACTTTGACATGGTTTTGCTCAGATGCGTGGTTAGACACGAAGCAGACATGTTAATGCAGGAAGTACACGAGGGATCTTTCGGTACCCATGCTGGTGGTCATGCAATGGCCAAGAAATTATTAAGAGCCGGTTATTATTGGATAACCATGGAATCTGATTGTTTCAAATACGCTCGGAAGTGCCACAAATGTCAGATCTATGCAAATAAAGTGCATGTACCACCAAACCCTCTGAATATTATGAATTCTCCTTGGCCATTCGCGATGTGGGGCAGCGATATGATTGGAAAGATTGAACCTACTGCTTCTAATGGACATCGTTTCATCCTAGTCGCGATTGATTACTTTACCAAGTGGGTGGAAGCAGCTTCCTATGCCAATGTTACCAGACAAGTGGTTGCTCGATTCATTAAGAAAGAAATTATCTGTCGTTATGGGGTTCCTGAGAGAATCATCACTGATAATGGTTCGAATCTCAATAACAAGATGATGAAAGAGCTTTGCAAAGACTTTAAGATCGAACACCACAATTCTTCTCCTTACAGACCAAAGATGAATGGTGTTGTATGTAACACCCCGATAATAATATAATTATTATTTAAATTAAGTTAATAATAGATTTATTAATTTAATTAGATAATTGGATTATAATTATTATTATTATTATTTTTGGGATTATTGAATTATTATTATTATTGGAATAATAATATAATTTGGAAAATATATAAGTTGGAAGTTAGAAAAATCCCATTTTTGGTAAAAAGTTATTTTTCACGTGAAAAGGGAAAAGAGGCAGAAAGGGCAAAAAGCAAAAGAACGAAGGTTGAAGGAAGGGAAAGCTTGGAGCTCAGAGACTGCCGGATTTACTCAGGTAAGGGGGGTTTATCATCGTTTGATGGGTCTTATGGGATAGCATGTAATGGGTAGTGATGAACCTCTGAAATTGACTCTGATTGAAATGATATGTGATGAATTTGTGAAATATATTGATGAACGAAATTGGATGATAATTGATGAAATTGTAGGGAATTAGATGTAGTGAGGGTAACGATTTGATAAGTTGAATGCATCTGAGTTGTAATTGATAAAACGAACGAACGTGTATGAAAAATTGGACTGTGAGAGGTTGGATCGGAAGGATCTCGTAGCAGAGAAAACCCATAGCAGATCTGGAAAACTGTATTCTGGTCATACGCGTATGGCACTAGGCAATACGCGTATGGGATGGCTTGAAAATGGGGGTTTTGGCGCTGGTACGCGCCATACGCGTGTGATACGCGTAATCCCTGGAGTGGTACGCGTATGGTGTATGCTATACGCGTATGAGTGAAGGAGATGATGTTTTGAACGTGAAAGTGTCTCTGTTGGTACGCGTATGAGGATGTGGTACGCGTAGCATACGCGTATGGGCGTGGGCATTACGCGTATGGACTTGGTCAGGTTTGGGCAATACGCGTATGGGCATAGGCAATACGCGTATGGGCAGATTTGTGATTTTCCTGAACAGTGGTCGTGCAGTTTTTGGTTGTTTAGGCTGAGTGATGTACTTAGCTGAGGTATGATGTGGTAGGGATCATTTCCCGTTGTTTTGAAGAGTATAGGTATTAGTAGAGTGCGCTAATACTATGATTGATTATGTGGCATGATATGATATGCTTTTGTTGATGATATGTGATGGTATACATGATGATGTAAATGTATGCATTTGTGAATAGACTGTTTTATGGCTTAGAGTGTGAGCATACATCTATTCTTGAGTTGTTGTTGTTGTTGCATTGCTAGGTGATTAGCATGCATATTGTGGCCCATTTGGGGTGGTAGCTAATTCCCATGGTGCGGAATTAGTGAGTAAATCATTTTGATTGTTGTTGTTGATGTTTGCATGCTAGGTGATTAGCGTGCATAGCATGGCCCATTTGGGGTGGTAGCTAATTCCCATGGTGAGGAATTAGTGAGTGAGTCACTATGTCTCAAATGAGTGGGACTGGTGAGCTTGGTAGCCGTGCCTGGATTTGGACGGTGAGGTTGAACTATATGTTCACAAATAGTCGGTACCGCATGCATGGAGTCTCATTGCATAATATATGTATGGTGTGTAATATGAATGGATGTATTCCAATATTACACGGGTGTTTGTGTTGGTATTTGTTGTGTTGTTATTTAGTATGATGTTGAATTAATATGTTGTTCCTGAATGTGTGTTTTGATTAGGGTGATGAAGTGTGTTGAATCACTTAACATAACATGATATTTTATAATACTCATTATATTGATTGAGGAACTCACCCTTACAATTGTTTTCCAGGTAACGAGAAATGAGTTGAGTAGGAGCAAATTTGGAGCCTAGTGTAGTCTCCGTAGTGGGTCGTGCTCTGATAGATGTAACATCGGGATGGGTTGTCTTAACTTGTTTTGAATATTTTATTGTTGATTGAGAACCATTTTCCATGTAATGTTTTACATGATTGATGAAATTATATCCGCTGTGTTTTATGCAATTGTTTAAGTTTTAAATTAATAAAAGAGCATGACCTCTATACTGCTGAATGGTGTGAAGATTGTGTGACACCCTTAAAGGGCATAATTACTCTGATGTTATATTTTGATATTTAATTAAATTATTGGGGTATTTTTAGAAGGGTGTTACATTAGTGGTATCAGAGCATAGTCGGTCGAGTCGAGTCGTAATTATTCTGTTTCCCCTGTACAGTATAGGTGTTGGGTAACCCTATCAGTACTCATTGTTTTAGTTTGTTTGGGTTTTCAGAATAGAGATGGCTGGAAGAGGTAGAGATGATGCTGCAATTGCTGAGGCTCTGGGTATGCTAGCTGGAGTACTTGGAGGAAATCCGAATGTTATGGGAATGGGAGCTGCTCGTCAACTGAGTGAGTTCCAGAAGAACAATCCTCCAATGTTCAAGGGAGCATACGATCCAGATGGTGCTCAGAAGTGGTTGAAGGAGATTGAGAGGATCTTCCGAGTGACTGAGTGTGCCGATAACCAGAAGGTCAGGTTCGGTACGCATATGCTGTCAGAAGAAGCTGATGATTGGTGGGTTGCTACCCGCACTGAGTTGGAAACTGCTGGGAATGCTGAAATCACTTGAGCTGTGTTCAGAGAGAGATTCCTGAGGAAATATTTTCCAGAGGATGTTAGAGGGAAGAAAGAGATAGAGTTCTTGGAATTGAAGCAGGGTAACAAGTCTGTTACAGAGTATGCTGCTAAGTTCACAGAGCTGTCGAAGTATTATACTCCCTATAGTGAGGCTGCTGGAGAATTTTCAAAGTGTGTGAAGTTTGAGAACGGGCTGCGTCCCGAGATCAAACAGGCTATTGGATATCAGCGGATCAGGGTGTTTTCTGACTTGGTTGACTGTTGCAGGATTTTTGAACAGGATTCCAAAGCCAGAGCAGAGAGCTATCAGCAAAGGGTTGATAGGAAAGGTAAGAGTCAGAATGATCGTGGAAAACCGTATGCAGCTGGCAGAGGTTTTCAGAGACAGAGTGGGATGAAGAGGCCTAGTGGGGGAGACTCTAGTGCTCCTGCTAAGTGTTATAGATGTGGTCAGGCTGGGCATCGTATCCATGAGTGTACCAGTAATGAGAAGAAATGTTTCAAGTGTGGAAAAGGTGGTCACTTGGCTGCAGACTGCCGGTTGAAGACTGTGACTTGTTTCAACTGTGGAGAGTTGGGTCATATCAGTCCACAGTGCCCTAAGCCGAAGAAAGAGAATCAGTCAGGAGGCAAGGTCTTTGCTTTATCGGGTTCTGAGACTTCTGCAGATGATCGTTTGATCCGAGGTACGTGTTATATTAATGGCTTTCCTCTTGTAGCTATTATTGACACAGGTGCGACTCATTCTTTTATATCTTTGGATTGTGCTGTGAAACTTAAGTTAGAGATATCTGAGATGTATGGTAGTATGGTGATTGATACTCCTGCAAAGGGTTCAGTGACTACTACTTCAGTCTGTTTGAATTGTCCTTTGAGTATTTTTGGTAGAGACTTTGGGATGGACCTTGTGTGTCTTCCACTAGTGCAGGTTGAGGTTATCCTGGGTATGAACTGGTTGGTGTTTAACCGAGTCTATATCAACTGTTTTGATAAGACTGTGATATTTCCTGAGATTGAAGAAGGAAAGAGTTTATTTCTATCTGCAAAGCAAGTGAATGAGGAAGTAGCAGATGGAGCAGAGTTGTTTATGCTGTTAGCGACTTTGGAGGCTAAAGATAAACTAGTGATTGGTGATCTGGCTGTGGTGTGTGATTTTCCTGATGTGTTTCCTGAAGAAGTGAATGAATTGCCGCCAGAGCGTGAAGTTGAGTTCTCGATTGAATTGGTACCTGGTACTAGACCGATATCGATGGCTCTGTACCGTATGTCTGCTGTTGAGTTAACTGAATTGAAGAGTCAGTTGGAAGATTTGTTGGATAAGAAATTTATTCGTCCGAGTGTGTCACCGTGGGGTGCACCAGTGTTATTGGTTAAGAAGAAAGAAGGTACTATGAGGTTGTGTATGGACTACAGGCAACTGAACAAAGTGACGATCAAGAATCGGTATCCTCTGCCGAGGATTGATGATTTGATGGATCAATTAGTTGGTGCGAGCGTGTTCAGCAAGATAGATTTGAGATCTGGGTATCATCAGATACGTGTGAAAACTGAGGATATTCAGAAGACTGCGTTCAGAACGAGGTATGGACATTATGAGTATTCTGTGATGCCTTTTGGTGTGACTAATGCGCCTGGAGTATTTATGGAGTATATGAATAGAATTTTCCATCCGTATCTAGATCAGTTTGTTGTAGTGTTTATTGATGACATTTTGGTGTATTCGAAATCTGGAGAAGAGCATGCTGAGCATTTGAGAGTGGTTTTAGAAGTTCTAAGAGAAAAGAAGTTATTTGCTAAACTGTCTAAGTGTGAATTTTGGTTAGAGGAGGTTAGTTTTCTTGGTCATGTGATTTCAAGAGGTGGTGTTGCTGTTGATCCTTCTAAGATAGAAGCGGTATCTAAGTGGGAAGCTCCGAAGTCTGTTGCTGAGATTCGAAGTTTCCTTGGTCTGGCTGGTTATTATAGGAAGTTCATTGAGGGATTTTCTAAGTTGGCGTTACCGTTGACAATGTTGACTAGAAAGGGGCAGGCGTTTGTTTGGGATTCGAAATGTGAAGAGGGTTTCCAAGAGTTAAAGAGAAGGTTGACTACTGCTCCTATTCTGATATTACCGAGTCCGTCGGGACTATTTGAGGTTTATTGTGATGCTTCATTGTTGGGTTTGGGTGGTGTGTTGATGCAGAATAAGCAGGTTATAGCTTATGCTTCGAGACAGCTGAGGGTTCATGAAAGGAACTATCCGACACATGATTTAGAGTTGGCAGCTGTGGTATTTGTTCTGAAATTATGGAGGCATTACTTGTATGGGTCGAGATTTGAGGTTTTCAATGACCATAAAAGTTTAAAGTATTTGTTTGATCAGAAAGAGCTGAATATGAGACAGAGGAGATGGTTAGAATTTCTGAAGGATTATGACTTTGGTTTGAATTACCATCCGGGTAAAGCAAATGTAGTGGCTGATGCGCTGAGTCGGAAATCATTACATATGTCTATGTTAATGGTTAAGGAATTGGATTTGATTGAGCAGTTTAGAGACTTGAGTTTGGTGTGTGAGAGTACTCACAATAGTGTTAAATTGGGAATGTTGAAGTTAACGAGTGGTATTCTAGATGAGATCAGAGAGGGTCAGAAATCCGATATGCTTTTGGTTGATAAGTTGACTTTAGTGAATCAAGGTCAAGGTGGTGAATTCAGAGTTGATGAGAATGGTATTTTGAAATTTCGTAGTCGGGTGTGTATTCCGGATGTTACTGAGCTTAAGAAGAGTATTTTGGAGGAAGGACATCGTAGTGGCTTGAGTATTCATCCTGGAGCTACAAAGATGTATCATGATTTGAAAAAGCTATTTTGGTGGTCGGGAATGAAAAGAGAAATTGCGAGTTTTGTTTATTCCTGTTTGACTTGTCAGAAGTCGAAGATTGAGCATCAGAAGCCGTCTGGGCTAATGCAACCGTTGGCTATTCCAGAGTGGAAGTGGGATGGTATCAGTATGGATTTTGTTTCTGGGTTGCCGAGGACAAGTAAGAATTTTGAAGCTATTTGGGTGATTGTTGACAGATTGACGAGATCGGCTCATTTCATTCCGATCAGAATGGATTATCCGTTAGAGAGGTTGGCGGAGTTGTATATTGAGAAGGTTGTAAGTTTGCATGGTATTCCGTCTAGTATTGTTTCGGACAGAGATCCTAGATTTACGTCGAAGTTCTGGGCAGGTTTGCAGAGGGCTTTGGGAACTAAGCTGAGATTGAGTTCTGCATATCATCCGCAGACTGATGGTCAGACTGAGAGGACGATTCAGTCGCTAGAGGATCTTTTGAGAGCTTGTGTTTTGGAGAAGGGAGGTGCTTGGGATGGTTATTTGCCTTTGATTGAGTTTACCTACAACAATAGTTTTCATTCGAGCATTGGTATGGCACCGTTTGAAGCTTTGTATGGTAGGAGATGTCGGACACCGTTATGTTGGTATGAGTCCGGTGAGAGTGCTGTGGTTGGACCGGAGATTGTTCAACAGACTACAGAAAAGATTAAGATGATTCAGGAGAAGATGAGAATTGCTCAGAGTCGTCAGAAAAGTTATCATGATAAGAGGAGGAAGTCACTTGAGTTCCAAGAGGGAGATCACGTGTTTCTTCGTGTTACTCCGATAACTGGTGTTGGTCGAGCTTTGAAGTCGAAGAAGTTGACACCTCGATTTATTGGTCCTTATCAGATTTTGGAGAGGATAGGGGAGGTAGCCTATCGTATCGCTTTACCGCCGTCGCTTGCGAATTTGCATGAGGTTTTTCATGTGTCTCAGTTGAGGAGGTACATTCATGATCCGTCGCATGTAGTCCAAGTAGATGATGTACAGGTGAGAGATAACCTGACTGTTGAAACATCACCTATGAGGATCGAGGATCGAGAGTTGAAGCAGTTGCGGGGTAAAGAGATTGCCTTGGTGAAGGTAGCTTGGGGAGGACCAGCAGGTGGCAATGTGACTTGGGAACTTGAGAGTCAGATGAAGGAGTCTTATCCTGAGTTGTTCGCTTGAGGTATGTTTTCGAGGACGAAAACTCTTTTAGTGGGGGAGAGTTGTAACACCCCGATAATAATATAATTATTATTTAAATTAAGTTAATAATAGATTTATTAATTTAATTAGATAATTGGATTATAATTATTATTATTATTATTTTTGGGATTATTGAATTATTATTATTATTGGAATAATAATATAATTTGGAAAATATATAAGTTGGAAGTTAGAAAAATCCCATTTTTGGTAAAAAGTTATTTTTCACGTGAAAAGGGAAAAGAGGCAGAAAGGGCAAAAAGCAAAAGAACGAAGGTTGAAGGAAGGGAAAGCTTGGAGCTCAGAGACTGCCGGATTTACTCAGGTAAGGGGGGTTTATCATCGTTTGATGGGTCTTATGGGATAGCATGTAATGGGTAGTGATGAACCTCTGAAATTGACTCTGATTGAAATGATATGTGATGAATTTGTGAAATATATTGATGAACGAAATTGGATGATAATTGATGAAATTGTAGGGAATTAGATGTAGTGAGGGTAACGATTTGATAAGTTGAATGCATCTGAGTTGTAATTGATAAAACGAACGAACGTGTATGAAAAATTGGACTGTGAGAGGTTGGATCGGAAGGATCTCGTAGCAGAGAAAACCCATAGCAGATCTGGAAAACTGTATTCTGGTCATACGCGTATGGCACTAGGCAATACGCGTATGGGATGGCTTGAAAATGGGGGTTTTGGCGCTGGTACGCGCCATACGCGTGTGATACGCGTAATCCCTGGAGTGGTACGCGTATGGTGTATGCTATACGCGTATGAGTGAAGGAGATGATGTTTTGAACGTGAAAGTGTCTCTGTTGGTACGCGTATGAGGATGTGGTACGCGTAGCATACGCGTATGGGCGTGGGCATTACGCGTATGGACTTGGTCAGGTTTGGGCAATACGCGTATGGGCATAGGCAATACGCGTATGGGCAGATTTGTGATTTTCCTGAACAGTGGTCGTGCAGTTTTTGGTTGTTTAGGCTGAGTGATGTACTTAGCTGAGGTATGATGTGGTAGGGATCATTTCCCGTTGTTTTGAAGAGTATAGGTATTAGTAGAGTGCGCTAATACTATGATTGATTATGTGGCATGATATGATATGCTTTTGTTGATGATATGTGATGGTATACATGATGATGTGAATGTATGCATTTGTGAATAGACTGTTTTATGGCTTAGAGTGTGAGCATACATCTATTCTTGAGTTGTTGTTGTTGTTGCATTGCTAGGTGATTAGCATGCATATTGTGGCCCATTTGGGGTGGTAGCTAATTCCCATGGTGCGGAATTAGTGAGTAAATCATTTTGATTGTTGTTGTTGATGTTTGCATGCTAGGTGATTAGTGTGCATAGCATGGCCCATTTGGGGTGGTAGCTAATTCCCATGGTGAGGAATTAGTGAGTGAGTCACTATGTCTCAAATGAGTGGGACTGGTGAGCTTGGTAGCCGTGCCTGGATTTGGACGGTGAGGTTGAACTATATGTTCACAAATAGTCGGTACCGCATGCATGGAGTCTCATTGCATAATATATGTATGGTGTGTAATATGAATGGATGTATTCCAATATTACACGGGTGTTTGTGTTGGTATTTGTTGTGTTGTTATTTAGTATGATGTTGAATTAATATGTTGTTCCTGAATGTGTGTTTTGATTAGGGTGATGAAGTGTGTTGAATCACTTAACATAACATGATATTTTATAATACTCATTATATTGATTGAGGAACTCACCCTTACAATTGTTTTCCAGGTAACGAGAAATGAGTTGAGTAGGAGCAAATTTGGAGCCTAGTGTAGTCTCCGTAGTGGGTCGTGCTCTGATAGATGTAACATCGGGATGGGTTGTCTTAACTTGTTTTGAATATTTTATTGTTGATTGAGAACCATTTTCCATGTAATGTTTTACATGATTGATGAAATTATATCCGCTGTGTTTTATGCAATTGTTTAAGTTTTAAATTAATAAAAGAGCATGACCTCTATACTGCTGAATGGTGTGAAGATTGTGTGACACCCTTAAAGGGCATAATTACTCTGATGTTATATTTTGATATTTAATTAAATTATTGGGGTATTTTTAGAAGGGTGTTACATTGTAGAGGCGGCAAACAAGAACATTAAGAAGATTGTGCAAAAGATGGTTGTGACGTACAAGGATTGGCATGAGATGTTGCCTTTCGCTTTGCATGGGTATCATACCTCAGTACGTATGTCAACCGGGGCAACTCCGTTTTCACTTGTGTATGGCATGGAGGCAGTCTTGCCAGTAGAAGTTGAAATCCCTTCTTTGAGGGTGATGATGGATGTAAAACTTGACGAGGCTGAATGGGTTCAAGCCAGGTTTGATGAGTTAAATTTAATTGAGGAAAAGCGATTAGCGGTTGTGTGCCATGGACAACTATATCAGAGAAGGATGAAAAAGGCCTTTGATCAGAAAGTGCGTCCTCGAAGCTATCAGATAGGTGACTTAGTTTTGAAGAGGATCCTTCCTCCCGGTACAGATAACAGGGGCAAGTGGACTCCGAATTATGAAGGTCCATATGTTGTTAAAAAGGTCTTTTCTGGTGGAGCCTTGATGCTTACAACTATGGATGGTGAAGATTTTCCGTCTCCTGTGAATTCAGATGTAGTCAAAAAATACTTCGCATAAACTGACCCGCTGGACAAAGAAAGAAAGTCCAGGCAAAAAAGGGCATCCCGGCGAACCAAGAGAAAAAGAAAAGAAAAAGGTTCGGGCAAAAGTTAGGGATAAAGAATAAAAAATAATATGTACACCCGGTAAGTCGAAAACCTGCAAAGACGGCTTAAGCAAAAATGGGTATCCCGGTGGATTAAAAACCTGAAAATGCGGTCCAGGCAAAAGAGGGATTAAAGAGAAGACTACACTCTGAGTTATCTGTACTTCATCGCGTTTCAGTGTCTACCATCTTGAAGGATATGATCGGTCCAATCACTCTTCTCAGAAAGCAAAGAATTTGGGGGAAAGTGAAGATCTATGAGTCATAACAGAATTGGAAAATAGTGGAATGTCGTGTTCACATTGCCAATAGGATAGTTTATTTTCTCTTTTGGCGCAATTACCTCTTCCTAGGAATTGCTTCCTGATGTATTTGCCTTTATAGGCCATTTTCAATCAATAAAAGTCGTTATTCAGTCAAATTGCTCTCTTGTTTTTTTATTTCTACTATTTTGTTTGCAAAAAACGTCCGAATTTTTGATAAACATTGCATCTAAAAACATGAAGGCTAGACAATGACGTGCGGAAAGATAAAACATTTGAAAATCATTTTGAATGTTGAGTACACTTGAGTATATTTTGTCCATACGATCCCCTGGGGCATGTATGTCTTGCCGTTTTGCAGGTTACTATCTTTGATTGATGGCTAAAGCAGATGAGCCAAAGTTTGTTCGAAGGAAGACCCTTTTGTTTCAACGCTGTCCAGTCGTGTAAGAAGTTGGGTTGTCTAAGTCGAGTTCAGAATTTGTTTCCCCAGCATGGTCGGGAGGTTGGTGTTTTCCCAACAAGTGACTCCCCAGTTGAGTTGGTTTCTCTACCGTTCCGAGAATGTCAGATCAGTAAGTATCCTCAGCAGAATTGTTATATGTCCCCACAAAGTTGGAAGATCGAATCAGAAATTGTGTGCTCAGTAAAGTGATCATTTGCTTTCCCAGCAGGAGTTTTCCTCCCTTTGCATCTTCCATGTAGTAATCATCATTTGCATTCACATTCTCAAATCGCGTAGCATTTCCATTCAGTATGGAGCATTACGCCATGGAAAACTCAAACATATGCATACATGTATTAAACCAGATTGGATCATATCTCCGGAAGAGACGGATCATTTTTCAACATCTGTGTAGCACATTTGCAGCAGTTGCTCTTGGCAACATTCAGAATCGATAATCCCAGTGAGATTTATTTTCTCACCAATCCGTGAAAGGAAAGCTTGATTCCCTTCCGAGTTAGTCACCAGTAAGTGTCTGCCTTATTTTGACATATGTAAATATCATCCTTGCGATACCGGTAAGTGTCGTGTTGATCCCCGTAAATGTCTGTGCTTTTCTTTGATGTCGGCGAACATCATCTTTCGATGTCGATAAACGTCGAATTTAAATCGTTGGCCATCAGTAAATGGCATGTCTCTCATGGTGTCTACAAAAAATCGTTCTGTCAACATCCGTGTGTGTCCTTTCCTTTTTTGGTGTCGGTAAACATCATTGTTCGATGTTGGTAAACTTCAGCCGTTTGTTAACCATCGGTAAATGGTTTTGTCGTTTAAATAACTGTGTGTTTTCGTAATCCGTAAATATCGAGTCTTTCATTTTCGCCATCGGTAAATGGTTTCGTTTCATAAATGTATTCTTTCCTTGGTGTCTGTAAACATCTTTGTTCGATGTCGGTAAACATCGAGTTCCTTTCCCAGTCATCGGTAAATGTCTGGTCTTGTTTCACTTGTAAACATCTTTGTTCGATGTCGGTAAACATCGAGTTCCTTCCCAGTCATCGGTAAATGTCTGGTCTTGTTTCACTTGTAAACATCTTTATTCGATATCGGTAAACATCGAGTTCCTTCCCAGTCATCGGTAAATGTCTGGTTTTGTTTCACTTATAAACATCATTGTTCGATGTCGGTAAACATTGAGTTCCCTCCCAGTCATCGATAAATGTCTGGTCTTGTAGCACTTTCCTTGATATCGGTAAATATCAAATTTGTTTCGAAGCCGCCATCGGTAAATGGCCTCGCTTTCCTTGATATCGGTAAATATCAAATTTGTTTTGAAGCCGCCATCGGTAAATGGCCTCGCTTTCTTTGATATCGGTAAATATCAAATTTGTTTTGAAGCTGCCATCGGTGAATGGCCCCGCTTTCCTTGATTCGTCACCTACAAAGTGCAAATTCTCCGGTTCTTTTGGTATTCAAACCCTGTTTACCTTGAAAGTCTGATAGCCGCTGCTTTCAACCGTTCAGGTTCACAGTTGATTGAATAGGGGCAGCTGTAGCACCTCGAATTTGCCCTCCTCATTCATGCATTCATTTTTAGGTCATTTAACATTTCATATTGCATTTCATCATGTCAATCAGAATTAGCTCCAAGAGTTTATCTTCCAAGAAGCCTGGATATCATCCAAGTCACTTGGTTTCATTTTCAGAGGTTTTTCTTTAAAGGATCAAGCTTAATGGGCTCAGTACAATTCAAAATTCAACTGTGAAGTCAAAAGTCAACTGTTGGTCAACTGAGGGTCAAATGGCTAGGGAATGACTTGAGATACTTCCAACATGTTCAAATGGGGTCTATTCATCATTCAAAACATTAATCTTGAAGGAACAAAGGTCTAGTGCACAGGTTACCAAATCTGGAAAGATGTTCCTGAGCTGTCATGTTCGCTAGGCGAGCAGAATGGTTCGCCTAGCGAGCCCCAAGATAAATCACCAGAGTCACCTACGCCCAGAAGGAACTTCCTGAACTGTCATACTCGCTAGGCAAGCAATCCTTCGCTAGGTGAAGCCCACGCTTCCTCCTTCGCTCCAGCGAACCTTGATGATGTTGCTACTGGAATTGCTCGCTAACCTATTCGTCGGATGCTCGCCTAGAGAGTAAGTGCTAGCTGTGTTTTTATCCAAGTCTGGGAGTGTTCGCTGGAACCTCGCTAAGTGCTCGCCTAGCGAGCCCTTCGCTACCTCACTCGCCTAGCGAGCTTGCTGATATAACAGGCAAAATATCAAAAGCAATGGCGATTTTGAGCTCTTTCTCAGGCATGACAGTTGTAGATCTTTGTCTCCCCTTTCCAAAAAGTCATATTTCAAGGCCATATGATGAATGGTTGAAGAGTTATGGTTCTTGAATGGTGAAGTGTGCATGAAGGTTTTTAAAAAGGCATAACTTGAGTTTGACAAGTCAAATTGGTGTGGCTCTTTTTGCTATGGTTTTGTTTTGAGAAGTACTTTAAAATGGCATGCAAAATGACCTATAATTTTGCATGGTTCATCAATGGTGCAAGTCATTTTTCAAGCTTTCTTGCATGAAAAGTCAAAAGGACTCGTAATGATATCATGGAATATTCTCATGTGCCAATCATTGGGAATTAATTCGGCATTGTTTTTTGGGCCAAATCCACCTTGGGATTTGAGCCCATGCATTCCCACATGTGTGGAAAAGCCATACATGCACAAAAATAATAAAAAAATCTTGGACTTGAAATTCCCTCATTTTTTAGCCCACCAAGCCAAAAAATCAGAGTATAAACTCTAAAAATTCATTTGTGCAAAACCCTAATTCGTGCAGCCTCCATACACTCTAAAAATCTGCCTTTCCAAAAATCATCTCATACTTTATTCTCATCAAATCCCTCCATACATCCATGAAAAAATAAAAACCAATAGCATATTCTTGATCTACACACTCTAAGGATCACAAACCACCCTTCATTTGAGCCATTCCAAGCAGTTTCTAAACAGAGCTTTAATGGAGCTCGCTTCTTGAATCTCAAGATCTGGACCGTTTCAAGCACAATCAACGGTAGCAAACATTCATAGAAGTTCAAGGGAGGTATTCTGGAGTTTATCTCGTCACCATACTGAAGTTTTGGGAGGCGCCCTTTCCGGTAACTCAAATTTCGACTCTCTTATTTCGCTCGTTTTTTATGCCTAAATGAAACTACATGCTATGGTGATGATGTAGATGTGTTTACTTTTTAAAATGATGCAATATTGAGTGAGAAATTTTGATTTAAAGTTTTGATGTTCAAACTTTTTGTTTATGATTTGAGAGATTGGTGAGGATTCATGAAAAACTAATGTGATTTTTGAGTTCCTAGCATATGATTTAGGGGGGGTAGCCCCATTTTCGTGAAGTTCCGGGCCGCGCGTGGAGGAGGTCGCCGCCGGCGGTGGCCGGAATCCCGTTGGCGTTACTTTTCACGGCCGGATTTGTCTTGAGGAAGAAGACGATCCCATGGCCGTTGGATCGCTTTGACTTTATTTGACTTCTGTTTTGATCCAAGGGCTCACATTTTTCTGATTTTTGTTTTTGATTTATTTTATTTAGTCACTTAAGTGGCTTATGTACCAATTGATTTTGTTGCACATATGCCACATGCCATGTACATATTTCATCCCATTTTATTTTATTTTTTAAAAATAGCAAAAATACTTAAAAGAATCTGAAATTTTTTGTGAGTGATCCCTGATGAGTCCTTGATTTTTTGGTACCATTGCCCGATTATTTCATGACACGCGGAATTTGAAATGAATTTATGATTCATTGATGTGCATTTTTGACCATTTGCATTCAAACCTTCATGAAATCCCATATTTTAACCATTCTGACCCAAGCTTTTGCACACACCATCCCCATATATGATACTAAGATGTGGTAACTGGTTTGATTATTTTCTATGTCATTTTGCTAAGGTTTGACACATGAATTTAAATGTTGCGTTTTTGGACTTGTTTTTGCATTCTCAATTTCTCGATTTTTGTTTTCATATCAAATGAATCTGGATGCTCCTGATTTTTTGTATGATGTTTATATATGTTCATTGGAACCTTGTGTTAAATTCCCATGAATTTAGGATACATTTTCAGTTTGATTTGGATTTTTGAAGTTGATGTTTGCATCTTAGTCCCTATTTTGATGTTTGCTTAGCATGAGGCACTTATTCCACTTCCTTTGAGTGTTGAAACAAATCCTTTTGCACATGTTTTAGTATGTATGTCATGTCTTGATGTGTGGAGCCTTGCCCCCTGACTTTGAGTTTTGATATCCTTTTGATGCATTTGTTTGACAAGAGGTTTAGGCCTCCTACCCTTGGTTGTTTTCTGTAAGCTTTTTGTGAACTTTAATAGCATGATTCATGTGGTTGTTATGATTCTTCTGTTTGGCACAACTCTTGATTACACCCTATCTTGTTATTCTAACTTGTTTGTTGAGTTTTTGTGAGGGCTCACATGACTCTTGAAGAGATAGCTTGCTTGGTATTCCACTTTATTTGTGGGATACCATTTGGAGATTTATTCTGATTGCTTTGCTGACTTGCTTTCTTTGATGGTGCTAGCTTGAGAGATCTCTGGGTTTCTTATTTCTTTAGTTGTTGCTACTTCGGATCTTTATCCGTGTTGTAGATCTCTTGATCCCTTTTACATCTTTCTAGCACTTTACCGCTTTCTT
This sequence comes from Lathyrus oleraceus, assembly GCF_024323335.1. Classification (NCBI taxonomy): domain Eukaryota; kingdom Viridiplantae; phylum Streptophyta; class Magnoliopsida; order Fabales; family Fabaceae; genus Lathyrus; species Lathyrus oleraceus. The sequence goes on from NC_066584.1 coordinate 263,100,392, forward strand.
AGCTGGAAGACCTCGATAGGAGGCAATGTTTTTGTGTGTTCACTTTTGTGCCCGAAGACCTCCAAGAGGAGGCATCAGTGCTAAAGACCTCCATGAAGAGGCAATTGACGGATAAAAGGGATTAGTAGTCAATCCCCCGTTATTCAGTGTGTCATTCTGTATGCTCGCACTACGTGTCGATGCTTCAGAACAAAAGCCCAAGATCTTTTGTCTGGTCAGTCAGTGGAGAGGGTTCCATCTTTCTGAACCCCCAAGCTTTGTCATGAGCTCACCCTGTCCAGGGTTAAGAGCTATGAGGTTTTATCCTCATTACCCTTTTGATCTGCTCATCCTGACGTTCAATGTCAGTGGTTAAGAGCCCATTTGATTACCTTTCCATGACTTGTTTGTCGAGGTTGATATGACCCCTCTTGACTAAAGCTCTACCCATGTATGCTTGAGCCCCCTTGTTGGTGTGTTTATTTTATGCTATATGTTTTTGTGTGGTGTGATCGTCTCCCCATAGGACTGCTAGGCTTCGTATAGTCTCTCGTCTGCATGTCTATTAAGGTAGCACGGTTCCTTCGTCTAGGACTTCCTTTTTGCATGAGCATTCCTAAAACACAAACAAACTCTTTGATTTTTCTTTTCTTAAGAATACGTTAGCTCCTTCTACTACAGGTGAGTAAGTCTCCAAAGGTCGAGCATCCGGTAGATTGCGTAGTAACGTCGTTCATCTAGAAAACACAAAAAACAAACAAAAATAGGTTAGTCGAGCTACGGTGCTCTGATTCTCAATCCTTCTTGAGATACGTATGCAGCAGGGTAGGGCCTGTGCGAGCAATAACTCTTTCTTTTCCCTACTTTGATTTTCTCTCTTTCGCATCGCATATAGGACTTTTATACACACACTTTAGACATAAATAGCAAGCGTGGATCCTGTGGAGTACCACAGACGTGAAGGGGTGCGATAACCTTCCCTTCACGTAACCGGCCCCCTTACTCGGTTTTCTTTGGTTCGAGACTTTGTTTTATCCGTTCCCTGTTGGTTATGCAGTACTACCTTTCCCTCCTTTTGGGATAAAAGTACATAGCTGGCGACTCTACTCTTCTTCCTCGCCACTCCTTTTTGCGTTTGTACTTGGATTCGGGAAATCCGGGGAGCGACAGTTACCTCTTGTGACGATTGAAACCTTTGATGCAGATCTACGGAGCGATCACGAACGTTGAACGATGACAACGCCTCTACTCAATCCACACGAACGGATTCCTTCAATCTCAGTGTTAGCTGCTACGAATGAAGGTTTTGAGTGAGAGAGAGAGAGAGAGAGAGAGAGAGAGAGAGAGAGAGAGAAACGAAAAATGCAACCACACTAAATGCTTCTGCACAAGGGTTCTATTTATAGAACCACTTGTGTGGGCTATAAGCTAAAAAGCCCACTTAAGTGTATGTGGCTCATATCTTATAATATGCCAAAATCACTTAAGCACGTGGTACCTTACCATATTTCGTATTCTACTTAAGTACATTGTACCTTACGATGTTCTACAATTCACTTAAGTGCATTGTACCTTACGGTGTTCCTTAGTTACTCTATCTCTCATCAATCCGTCCTTTGTGTGTGACCCTGTAGGTTTTCGCGGCATTGACAATTATATTAAATCACGTATTTAACATAATAAACAGTGAGCGGTATCTAGCAAAACATCACTGCTACCCAAGACACGAAAATGTCATGTGATCTGACAAATCCTTATGTGATAATACTTATGTGCATAATTACCCTTTTGCCCTTATGTCTATATTGAACACAAGGCATAGACCGTGTCATCCTTGTCCAGTTCAATATTGGGTCCATAGACATTTATCCTGTTACACAGGATGGGCAAACTCCATCTAGGTCACTCATGTCCCTTAGCATACTTCGTGGAGTATCCATCAACTGTCTTTATGGTCATCCAGTTACGGACAACGTTTGATCAGCAATAAAGCACTCTACTCTATATCTAGGGTCCATAGTGGTTTCAGGTCGAAGGGTGGTATACACCATTATCACCATGAGAATAACTTATGACACTTTGCATAACGTTCTATATAGTATTCTCATAGCGGGTCAATCCAGTATAAATATTACTCTTAACATTCATACCTATGTTTAAGACTTGATAACTCCTTATCCATGATCTATGAGATGTGATCATCAGTCTATATACATAATAGTCTTAATGCTTTAATGTTATCCCACTTCACAATAAAGCTCGACTACGGATACTTTAAGAATAGTGTCCTTATGTTTAATGTGATCTCATGATTAAGTCATACTTGATACATTAAACGGACTAGCTATTCTAGGGACTTTATTAAACAAAATAATAAAGAAAAAGCCTTTTATTATTAATAAATAATTCGATACAAGTACCAAAAGTATTGGCCTCTAGGGCTTACACCAACAATAAAAACATCTCAATTCTAGATTTAGAATTGAGGGCAAACGTACCCTAAGCGAGGACGATAGGGAAACTGTCTCAACAAATACGGTCTTCTTCTCTCTATCTCTTAACTCTTTAAATTCTACATTAATTACGGTTTGTATGAAATTAATAGTAAAGTCAATATCGCTTGATTGTTGTGCATAGTAATTGTTCGATAAATTATTGCAATCACCTTGATTGCAACTGAGTAAAATTCTGCACGTTCAATTTGAGTGAAATTGAAACTTGATGTGGAGTGCACACCAAGTGTTCGAGAAATTTAATCTCACATAAACTTAGTAATATTGTACTTGATCTCTTATTGTGTTTAAGCATTATTAGAGGTAACGATATCAAGGATTATAGTGGTTAATCGATTGATTTAGATAGTGGTTGATAATCTCTATCTTAAGTAATTCCATTCGGTTTCACGCATATCTGATCTTTCCATTAACGGATCGTTTATATGATTATAATCTAGGGTGCTTCCGCAACCGATGAAAACATTTTTAAAAAGCGCAAAATTTCAAAACTGATTTATTCAACCCCCCTTCTAGATTGGTACTATCGTCTAACAGAGAATTCACATCCTCATTTTGAATATCTTTAGGTACGGGACGAATGACCCAATTGCTCACTGTATTAGCCTTTATTCATAGACTTTAATACAATTTAAATCAAATGATTGTCAACGAGGAGATTAAACTTCAAAGCAACCCTTCATCACAGGAAGCAACAAGGAGATTAAACTTCAACACTCGTCAATTATGATGCAAATTGCACGTCATGAGCCTTAAGTAATAGAGAAGGGGTGATAGTGGAGAATTCTTATCCTCTTTCTAAATATATTTGGGTACAGGACGAATGACCCAGTTGCTCATTGTATTCTCCTTTATTCATAGACTTTAGTGTAATTTAAATTGAATATTTGACAAGAATTTCTACATAGATGTGGGGTGTAGACTGAAGATGAGACTTCAACCTTCTAGGGTTTCTATTTTCCCCTCTTATTTTCTTTATTTCAGTAAAACTAAAACCATTTTGTGAATAAATTCAAAAACAATTAACAATACAATTAGAATTGTACGCCACGAGCCTTAAGTAATGGAGAAGGGGTGAGAGTGGAGAATTCATATCCTCATTCTGAATATCTTTGGGCATGGGACGAATGACCCAGTTGCTCATTGTATTCACCTTCATTCATAGACTTTAGTACGATTCAAATCATGACTTCTTTTCAAAATAAAAGCAAACTCACCTCATCAAACTCAGTTTTTCATTTGGGCATCATTTTAAGTTTAAAACCTTTTCAAAAAGGACATTTTACTTTTGTTCTATCATGAACGAAGTTTAAGCCTTCATGTGTGAGCGTACAAGTATTATTTAACTGCTAGAGTGTGATCCAAGCTCATCCATTATATCGCAGACAAACAAGTGCTTAAGTCTCTCATGCTCGAACATACAAGCAAGTTGATAGTAGAATGAGAACGTTAACATTGTTCATTAAAAATAACTAATGCATCTGTTTTAGTTCCACGAACTACGGAGCTCTGATTTCCTTATTGCACTATAAGGATACGTAGGTACAAGGGCCTTAATCCTTGGCGAGCACCCTAATTATTAAAACATTTTCTCCTTTCGCGAGTAATCTTTAGATAGTAACACCCGTTCTTGCAAAGAACAATCAAAACGTTTCACATTGTGTACAACTGATGTGATGGATGTTAATACTTTCCCCTTACATAAACGACTTCCTTACCCTTTTTCTCTTGCCTCAGGTTTTATCGATGTTTTCCCTTTCCTTCGAAAATAAATAAATTTTAATGGTGACTTTATTGCATCTTTGAGCGTGTGACGCGCTCAGGTATATTTCGTGTAGCTTCAAGCAGTCATACTTTTGATAGAAAAAATTAATCGTGTGGCCAGTTCTCTGAAAAAATATGAACACTATAAGAGCATTATTGGTGTTATTGAAATCATATTTATGCTCAAAATTTGATTTATGTGCAGCATTCACCAAGATATTATTATCTAACAAGGGTGATATTCTTGTGGTGACTATCTTCTTAAATTACAAGAAAATATATGAAATTAATTGATGGCAGGGGATCCATGAGCAATACCTGGGTTCTGACCATAGATAAAGTGTCATTCAAGTCGGTGAGGAATTGAATGGCTTGTTCCTCTAGTGTGTGTTGTTGATCTTTTCTAACAGCATTGCAGCTGCATCTATGAGCACACGTGCAAATAGGAATGGTCTATGAGAGTTGAGCTTTTCCCATAACCCCTTTAACTTGAGAAAATATTCCATGACAGATTTGGAATCTTGCTTTAGATTGTTAATGGTGGAATGTAGTGTCAAAATTCTAACACAATCAGCTTTGGAAAAACGTTCATACAGATCATTCCAAGCATATAATGCATGATCATGAAAAGGGATTATCGAAGCAATTTGTTCACTAACCAAATTAATGATCCAAGAATGGATGAGGTGGTTGCAACGTTCCTATTGAGAAAAATTGAGATCATCATCAGGGACTTCAATGGATCCATCAAAAAACTTCCACTTATTCTTGGCTCCCAAAGCGCGTTTCATGGACCTGCTTCATGATAGGTAATTGGAACCATCAAGTTTCTAAGTGACATTTACAGAATTGGGACCTTCACTTGGATGAATGTAGTAGATGGAATCGAGATCGAGTTGATGATTTGGTGTAAGGCAAGACGACATGTTGGATTGATGATGAAGATGAGGTAGAAAGAATGACTGCAATAAACAATGCAGTGCAAGATCGAGAAAAAGATAGTTGCAACTAGCACTGCAGTAGAAAATTGAGAAAGAATGAGAAACTGATTATGATTAAATTAGAGAAGAAAGCAGATTCAAGATCATGTGATGATCATGCATATGTGAGAAAGTTTCAAGTTGTTTGAAGGAATGTGAATGAGACGAAGAAGAATCTTCAGTCATTTATAGGGTTGATACCATATTGAGAGAGTTGGAATGAACATTGTGAAAGTGGATTCTCATTCAAGAATACAAGATAAATTATATACAAGAAAGATGGTTTGCACTATAAGCTACCTACACCAGAGTGTTTTTAAATCATACATAACTAACACTAACTACTTTAACTACTTTCTAACTAACTTTGCAACGATAAATAGAGTAATGTACATCACTTATTCTCAGAGATCACGTTATCATCATGATACTTCAATACTTCAATAGAGTATTTCACTTTTATTTGCTTATTGAATAAACATAAATATAATGATAATTTTCATTAATAAAATAAAGGTATTAAATCATTTTATTTCTAATTAAAGTTTTATCAAATTCATATGCTGAAATGCTTATTAATTTCTTTATTATTTTATCTCAACTACATAAATTTTATTTTATTTTTATCAAGATTATTAAAAGATAATAATATTTTTATTAAAATGGGATTTTGAAATATTATTATTAATAAATCCATAGAAGATTTTTCTTTCCACTATCGTTATAGGTGCTTTCACGTCTCTATGTTATATTTTTATCAAGATTATTAAAAGATAATGATATTTTTATTAAAATGGAATTTTGGAATATAATCAAATTTATATAAATATTTTAGCACTTCTTAAGCAATCACCCCTATTTTACTCACAAAAAAAAATATTGTTCAAAAATGCATTTCCAAATTTGGGAGAATCACACGTTCCATTGTAAACTTTGTCGAGCTCCATTGTATCATGTTAACATTTCTTGTGTGGTAATCATTTAAACCTTCATTAATCTATAATGCACTCCAAATCCAATAGATATTACAAACACTGAGAATCTTATCCGACGTGTTGTGCAAAAAATCAAAATAATAAAGTCATTAAATAGCATTCATTCAATATAACAAAAAATCATATCAAAGCAAAATCGTACCAAAGCAAAATATCATCTTTTCCATGTATTTTCGAATAATTTTTTAAATAAAATATAAGTGTCTCACTTATGATTTTTGTTGGTATGATTTTAAATACATCCAGATATGCATCTCTTTTATAAAGATTGATGTGTCAATCCTTAAATGAAATAATGATTTTTACTCATAATTGAATGATGTGATTGTGAATGAAAATATAAACAAGAGTAAACTGTAAATTTATATAACTTTTTTCTTAAATTAACATTTAAATTTGACTTAAGATTTTGATTAACTCCTACATAAATTTAACTATACGTAAGGTTAGGTTCGGTTTTTAATATTTGCTTTTGTCATAAAGTTGCTAGTGTGAATATAAATCCTAGCTAAGGTAGGTTGACATGAATTACTAAATTAATTAATCCTAACTCTAGTTACACTTCCGACCCTGAGAAGGACATGAATGGATGCATCAAATTAGTAGTTAGATTAATATTGTTGCCAATAATTATTTTGTGACAATTTTATAAAGCAAGCAATAGATCAAATTGTTATATATTTATTAGAGCTAATCTGAATTCTGAAACTCGATCAGGCATAGGGCCGACACATATAGTTGTGCAATATTTTTGAAATTTCAGTCAGCATCATTAAGAAACCATTTGATATATATATCTTGGCTTTGTAAATTTTAAATTTTATATTGCTAAAATAATTTTAAACTATGAGTCTTTATTCCGTCCAAATCTAGGATACATTGTTCTACAAAACAAATGTATATCCATAAATATCAAAATCTGAGTTTTCAGTCACAACAAAAAAAGGTTTTTTTTAACTCCAACTTTGATTTTTACGGGATTATAAAAGAAAAAAAAGGTATATTCTGTAGACGTCAAATAATACAGAAATATGGTGCAATATTTATGCAATGAATATAACTCGTGTTTCAGCTTGTAGATCACTTAAAATCAACCAAATTCTGAATTAACATGGTAAACAGTCATTGCAGCTACAGTATTCTTAGTTGGAACTGAATTTAAGTTGTCTTGCTTCCAAGAATAGCTGTCAAGCCAGAGATACACCACACTGAATTCTTAATAAGGAAATATAAAATCTACAGTAGAATTCATCAGCGCATCAAAATTTGAATGAAATATACTACTTCCGCTAAGTGTGAACCTCTAAGCGTGAAAAATTAACCATGACTACAATTGTACATACACGACACTAAATCCTCCACCTCACTTTCTATTGTTACACTTGTCAATTCAGTATTGATTTATCTGGACATAGGAATCCTCAGAACTTATGGATGCATAACTCCAGAAAATAAATAACCACCTAGTCAAATGCTCATTTGCATACACCTTATGGCACCTCTAACATCTGTCCCTTGTTTGAAGGGGCTCTATGGTGTTGGAGTCCCATTTGCAACACCGACACTATTGTCAACTACGGTAACATCTTCCATGCTCCTTTCAGATGGCATATCTCCAGAAACATGGTTATCAACAGCTGTAGCTTCACCACTTTCGTGCGGCATATCATCTTGTTCAGGCATATCAGTGTCTGTAATCTGCTGCCTGATTTGCACCGTATTTGTATTTACTGACGGTTCTAGATGACTAACGCCATTAACTTTAGTAGCATCTTCCATGCTCCTCTCAGGAGGCAGATCTCCCGGAACGCGGTTGTCATCAGAAGTTGTAGCATCACCACTTTCATCTGCCATCTCATCTTTTTGTTCAAGCATATCAGTGTCCTCAGTCTGCTGCCTGTTTCGCACCTCATCCGTATTTACTGATGGTTCAAGATGACTAAAGTAAGACCCATTTTGCTCATATTGATATCTCAACTTCTCCTGGAAACAATAAAAGAACATTGACTTTTTTTGGAATAGAACTCCAGAAATTATATTAGTTTTTCATAACAGTTTTATTAAAAGTAGGGGAGATTGCAACCACAGAGGAAAGAAATTCGGATAGGACAAAGCAAAGAACAATAGATAAAGATCAAACCAATAAAAACATATGAATACAGCCTTATTGTATATGAATATGATGTCTAGTATCACGAGATTGAGACATACCTGATACAGCCTGTCTACGATACTAGCCATCTCCTCAATCCCACTGACAAGATGTACATGATGACTAGGTCCAGGATCTGCAGCATTTCTTTCAGTATATGATGTTATCTCATTCATATTAAGGGCAAGATGGTCAGGTCTCTTGAGAAGAAGTTGAAATGTAGGCTGCAGCTCATAGCACTGCTCAAAAATTGAACGGCGGCAAAAGACATATAAACCAAGCCTAGCACGTGACATGGCAACCACTAACCTCCTTACATCGCGTAGGTGACCAACAAATCGAGTACGCACAAGAGACAGCAATATAAAATCATTTTGCTGACCTTGAAACTTATCTACTGTAGAAACCTGAAAGCAATCATTAACAAGAATATTATACAGGGAAGATAGTAGTAAAAACTATTCAAATAAATAACTCAAAATTGACACCATCTTCATAAAAAGAAATTGAAACTAAGACATAATTTATAAGGAATGTGTAGCATACCTTGCTTGGGGGTCCAATGAAGTTATATGGAACACATCTCCTGTTTATAACATCACGGATGAGAAGTTTCTGGCCATTGTAAGTGGTCAAAATTGATATCTTATTGGCAGGATACCCTAACAGGCGCATGTATATATAAACGCTGACAATATATTCCGCTTCTCCTTCATTTTGGTAAAACCATGGAGATGGAGTGGTCTCCCCCTTGCCAAGGTGTTCTGGAACATCCACTAACTGATAATCATAAGCAAAACCAGCATTTGCCCTATTGAATATAGCTGCCTCCTTTAGATAAGGAAGGTCTCCTAAGTTTCTGTATCTCCAATTGTAAAGTTTGGCTATACTTGGCCTGGCTCTTCCCTGAGCATTTAGCTCAATGTAAGGAATGCCCAGACGGACAAACCTGGTAAATAAACTTTGATCCATGTGGCTGTACTTTTGGAAAGCCATATTCTTCACAACAGGAGGCAATTGGTGATGATCACCGATTAGAATGCAGCGCTTAAGCCGTGCATGACCATCCTCCTGCCTCTGGAGTAACATTGGAATGAAAGTCTCAATTTCTAAAATCTGGGCACTTTCTTCCATCAACAAGTTGTCATACTTAAAACCTAATTGAAGGAAATCTTTCCTCTTTAAAGCTGCATGAGTACAAGTCATTGCCACGATCTTAGCCTGCTTGGTCATTAAGTAGTTAGCTCTATCTGCTGTAGACTTTAGCAATTCAAAAGCTCGACACTCTTCAAGTTCTTGAAACATAGTCTTCAGATGATGAAGGCACCCGAAAGCCGACCGCATGTCTTCGTCAAAAGAATTGCCTGTAAATACAGGATGTGGTGTGTCAGAGAAGAACTCTTTGAAGGGAAAACGGTCTCTAACAAATGTTGGCTTTTCTTCATTCCCAGCACAAGCAGCGCGAAATTGCTCCCAGCGGGAATAAACATGAAGCAACCAGAAGTATCCTGCAGTTTCACAAGTGTAACCCACGTCCTCTGGCAATTGAAGAGATCTAGCCAGCCTCTCAACTTCACTCAGCAGTTCTAACCGTCTAACAAGCATTGCATTAACGCGGCCTTGCCGACTAAAATCAAGATCGGTAGCAAGCTCCTGCTCTCCTTGACCAAGTCGGAGAAGATAACGGGCAGGTACATCTCTCTAAAACAAACAAAAAAATGGAATATAATAAAAAACATAAACTTATGTATAAAAGGAAAGAGAACTTTAGTTTCTAAGCACGTCATCAGACCGTTCAAATATTAGTATAAGTAAATCCCAAGGAGAAAAAGAATAACAAAGTACTGGGATAACCTTCAAAAAAAATTAGTAGTTGAAATTGAAACCAACAATTATGGTGGTGCTTAATGTGATTTTTCAATTCAGAAAAAGATCGAGATCAGATGCATGCATTACTTTTTAATTTTATTGAATTGCAAACTCTGATGTCTAATATCAAACCATCAAGACATTACATGTGTTATATTATGAAGACCCTCTTTAGGACAAAAAATGTTAACATAAAAACAACCAGAAAATATAGCATATATCCAAAGTTGTGATTAGAATGGTATTTTAATTAAAACAATAGTTCTTTGACTGCCAAAACTAATGGATTTAAGATATTAAATGCAAAATAGCATTTTCTAGTACAAGATTAAGCTTGGCGGCGTTAAGATTATTAGAGTACAAGACTCGGCTCAACCGTTAAGATTACTAGAGTAATCTCTCATAATATATTCCAGGAATTTGTTAAATTATATATGGAACAGATACTATATAAATAACATAAAAAAAATTAAAAATATGAAATTAATGATTAGTGTGATATATCTAATTATAACAAGTAAAACAATAGTTCTTTGACTGCAAAAACTGATGGATTTAAGATACTACATGCATAATGGCCTTTGCTAGTACAAGAATCAGCTCAACATTAAGACTATTAGAGTCATCTAATGTTATATCCCAGGAATGAATTTCTTAAACTACATGGGACAGATATTATAAGAAATAGGCTAGGCGGAAATGTGTGGGACAAGTTTGGCATGGGATGATAGAAATCTGATACAATCAGAATTTTTTATAAAGTTTGGACTTAAATACAACTAGAACTACTTGTCTTAAAGAGGCATAGTTTATTACTTTTGAGTAGCTTTTTGGTCTTTAACGGGATAACACCACAGGCAAAGCTGTGAGACTAATAGCTTGGGCTGATAGCGATGGTTCTGGTTAGGCAAAACGCCCCTCATAAAATGGCAACTACAGGTTTTGGTGGATTGACAGTTTGACACTGCTGGTAAAGTTTGCCTAGGTTACAGTCCAATCCACCACCTGGCTTAAAGTGGCTAGTTAATTACTTGAGTAACTTCCGGTGGATTAACAGGATATCACCATAGGCAAAGCTGTGAGTATAATCACTTGGGCAGTGAGTGAGGATTCTGATTAGGCAAAACACCCTCCATAAAATGGCAACTACAGGTTTCGGTGGATTGACTGTTTGAAACTGCAGGTAAAGTTAACCTAGATTACAATCCACTAGTACCAACCATTATTGGGCTTTTAACTGACTTATTGCACAACTTATAATTGCTTAGACATTGAACACCTGGAATGCATAATTGATTTACTTAATTACAAAAAAAAATAATGAAGACATGATTTTGAATATCGTTTCCTCTGCAAAAGTACACCATAAATAATAAACCGTGAAATACCACATTAAAAGTTAAACAAAATTTGAATTTAAATATCTGAAAGAAAAAAAATGCAGAACATAGATTAGAGAAGTAATAAAATATCATACCTGCATTATCTTCTCAAAAAGGTCATTCAAAGCTTGATTTGAATGAGTGATTATTAAGGTTCTCTGAGAAGGACAGTTATGATAAAGAACATTTAGAATTTGCACAGCTGTATCAGTCTTTCCGGTACCAGGTGGCCCCACAACCATAGTTAGGCCAGGCTGAATACCTGATATAATTGCTTCAACCTGAATATTCCATGTTGTTTAGTGTCAGTTTAGTACTTACAATGCATATATAATACGAGGAAAATGGATAATATGCATGCTGTACAAACAAGATCACTACAGCTGCAGTTAGAGAGACAAAGGATTAACAGGTCACAATCGGTAAGAATGTTGGACCCCGTGCTCTCTACCTTTCTCTCTCTAACTGCACCTGCAGTTGACAGCAGGTTACCCAAAATTCCAAATCACAGGATGAGAAATCAGCCAATGGAAGGCATAAAGAAACAGCAAGCCAGCATGAGCCAAATATTTATAAAAGAAAATCAAATTTTCCAATTCCATTGGATATCAGAAGTGGAATTTGCTTTGAAACAGGCGTAAGCAGAACATCAACAAGTGATAAACACAATTTACAAAAAAATGTAAGTCAAATAGGCACTCTCAAAAATATGGGCATTCTTCCATAATCAAATACGGTTGCCTTCTTGATGAAACCTTTAAAAGGCAGTCATGAGACATAAAACTGATATTAATTCACATTACTGACAATACTCAAGGGAAATACCAAACTGTGATGTGAGCTGTGATTCTAAGTAAGATGTATACTTTAATATAAAATATGTAATAGATTAGAAGCACTAGCATTGTGCTCATACTTTGCAGAAGCATCAATTTAGCCATCTTGTTCTCAATCACTTGGATTCAATCACTATTCTGGGAGAAGGGAGGCAGAACGATTACCAGAAAATACTATTATATATAAAAGAGTGGCATTATATGATCAAGTTTAAGAGCTGAGTGCACCTGTGTGGATGTAAATCTAACTGAATTTTGTTTTGGCTGATCTTGAGGATATGGACCAGGGTCAGGAGGAGTATATGTCTCAATTGTCAGTGTTTCTTTCTGATGATTAGCACCAACCATATTGGCATCGTTTGCTGCACCAGAAGTAGACAATGCACTCCCAGGAAGGACACCATTGCTTCCTTTGAGTGTCCGGGGAAGCTTGATTTTAAAAGGAGGGGTTGGATTCAAGTTCTCTGTGCCATCAGAATTTTTGAAAGTAACCTAAACGATGCAGAAAAGAAGTAAGCAACAAGTCCTGTCAATATCTTAATTTTATACCATAATTCCCAGGAGAAGATAACAATCATATACATGCTAAAATGAAAATAAGATCTGAAAATAAAATACCAACCTCATAATCCACAAAACTTCCTTTCAAATGATCAGCATCTAAAAATGTATCTTTGAAATCTACTGTTTCTAATAGATCGGGCATATTAGTCCACTGAGCTGCTGAAGGCTCCCCGTAACCAAGAAAAACTTTCTCCAACCATTTAGGAACAATACAGTATTCATTCATTAAGTCCCTTATTGATTCTAATATTGCTTTAAAATTGTTTTCTTTTGGCTTTCTCCTCATTAAGACGTTAAATGTACCATAAACGTCCTCTCCACCTTTCTCAGCAATGTTATTGACATCCATGTGGTATTGCGCTGTATCCAAAGCTACAGTTACTGTTCTCAGTTCCCCCTTTGGTGGCTTCCAGTCCTCCCGTTTAATCTTACCAGAAAAATCATTCATAAGGGTCCCTTCTTCATCACGAATTTCAATAACTTCACACCCCCGTACATACTGTAGGCCAAGCTTCTGTGGTACACTAGCTTTGTTTTCTTCTTCTGCAGTCAGAGGCTCAAATGATGGCCGAATAGTTAATAAAAACAATACATCATGTTCTTTTAGTGCATCCCATTCAGATCTAATATGTGATCTATAGCTGGATATGCTATAGGTAACTTCTGCTGTCACGGATGATGGCTTGACTTCTCCTATGTTGGGTTGCTTCACTTCGGCAATCCTGAACTGTTTGATTGGTACACCCATTCTTGACCAACCACGAAAAGCAGTTTCTCCATCAATATTAATATATGCAAGAAGATGTGGAATAGCTTCCTGAATGTCCTCACGTATCTCATATGTTGATTCAAGTCGAAAGAGATTAAAATTTCGGAGAAGATAGTCATGTAATGTTAAAAACTGTAAGTTTAGCTTTGGTAATGCTAAACAACCTTCTCCAGAGTAATTTATGCTTGGTACGACACTTTCATCCCACATAATCTGCTCATTTGGATAAAGAGGAAGAGCATTGATAGCTTCCTTTTGAGACTGCTGCTTCTCAAAAAAGGACACCATTATTTCAATAAGAAAATCCACCCTCTTCGTCCAGGGATCTTCCTTAGAGACCAGTTTGAGCTGCATAAAGCCACAATGTCAAAAACAGAAGTTTGTGCCATTGAATTTCATTGCATTACTCACATGCAAGCATTATAATACTATTTGCAAACCTACTCAACAGAACCAGTATAAAATACTATTTTAGTCCCTTTGGTAACACTCACAGATTACAATAGCTAACCCACAAACAAGAGTATAACAAAAGATCAATTTAATCTCCTAGTATCAAAATTCTGCAATCAAAAGTATGTATGCATTTAGAAGGGAGGGTTCAAACGAGCTCTTCAGTTGAGATAGAACTAAATTATTCTGATACGATTATGACCACTAAATTGAAAACATAAAATGATATTATTTGCCTTCAGAACATGATGTTTTCTCATTTCACACAATTACCATCAAAGATATAGATAAAATGAGAAAACATCAACCAGAGATGAAGATAAAGAGCAAGACAGGAAGAATAATAAGAGACTTTCAAATGAAGCCACTGAAATTGCAATGGCAATAAAAACATTGTAACAATCAATCAATTATCAACTATAATTCTAAATTTAAACATTCATGTGGGGACACGGGGAACATCTAAAGATACACGATCAAGATTATAAAAACAGAGTTAAAAGTTGCATCTATGACACACCTTACAGCAAATCAAATCCCTTAACTCCTCAGGAGAAAGAACAGACAACTTCTTGGACAGATTTGCACGCGTGTGAAGTGAACCAATGTTAGTCAAAGCAAGTTCCCGCAGCTACAACAAGAACAGAAAAAAATTAATTATTAAAATCTGATCATACTGACATGAAATCGGGGGGGCGTGGAATAAAAAATTGTGTGATATACAGATAATACATGCTACAGAGTTACTAATGTTTTATTCATACATTGTCTTTCTTTTTAAATGCATGTAGCTGGAATGACTGCAGTCGGCTGTAATGGGATTCAAGAACCTCGTGATCTGTTAGCTGTACACCAGTATGGTCATTAATCTCAAATCCTTCATAGAATTGTAATAAATCAACCAACTGAGCAAAAAGTTTCCCCTTTCCATGTCTATAGAGCGCACTCAGATGGCATTTGGCAACTACAGCTACATCAGCCACTATAGGCCTCAAATACCTATAACACAAGAAAAACAGAGGAGAAAACATATTAGGGAAACTGAGAAGATTACACGAAAAAGTGTGGGCTGCCAAAAAGTATCTTGTTCTTCCTTAATGTCTTATAAGAATCAAACCTATTTTCACTTCAACCAAAGTTACCATGAAAGA
Source organism: Lathyrus oleraceus (assembly GCF_024323335.1). Taxonomy (NCBI): domain Eukaryota; kingdom Viridiplantae; phylum Streptophyta; class Magnoliopsida; order Fabales; family Fabaceae; genus Lathyrus; species Lathyrus oleraceus. Next base: position 263,115,799 of record NC_066584.1, read on the forward strand.
AAAAGATAATGGCTAATACAATCAGTCATTTAATCAACAATTTATATCACATGCAAAATGCAAAATGCAAAAATATGCATAAGTTTGAAAATAAAAACTAAAAATATATTAAAGTATTAAACTAAATACAACAACTCAACCATAAAATGAGAGAGTGCAAATAACCATTTCCACACACCTTCTTGTAGGCAGTTGACTCAAAAGGTCAATAAGAAACTCCATAAACCTCTCACAATAGAGGACACAAGCATCGTTAATTAGCCACAAACCAGTTTCATCAATTACTTCATCATCCTCACCAGACAACTGTCTCTGGGAAAATACCTGGGAATCCAGTATCTAGAAGGGAAAAAAACATCAAGAAATTCAGACTTCTACTTCCAAGAAAAAATATTTGTTGATCAAAAAAACAATACAGTTGTCTATAGATTCAAGGTTTTTAACAAATTACAACCTCCAGAAATTCTTCTATGAGATTCCTCAAAAACGTCACTTCAACTGTAGTTGAAGGATCTGAATGTTGCCCTCCTTTCACAGGCTCCATCTTTAACATCCTTTTCCATTTCTTGACCAACACTGGATTAAGACAAAGCTCCATCTGCACAGATGAAGGCCAATGACCCAGAATGCATTTAGCATACAAACAATTCAACATACATCACAAAAATTTCAGAAATAACAAGTGACACAATGGCAATAACTCATCTTCATAAAATGTGATCCTACCTGAAAACGACCATAAGACAAACTGTACCAGGACTTCAAACTTGCTAGTCTCAACATTGTCTTTCTAACAACCTCGTCTTCTAAACTCTGCAATGCAAGATTATTAGCTCAGCTACAATAAACAATGGCCAAAGACCAATTTGATTCACTGGAAATTATTTTGATGAGAATGGGAAAGGAGATGGAATGGAATAAAATGACCATTTCAAAGGTCTTGTTATAATTGAATGACGATTTTATTCCATTCCTATATTAGACTTGCCAGGTCAATTTTTCAAGCAAGACCAACTGACAATCATTAACTAAGATTTAAATTCTAATTACCAAATGAACTTGCTTGGAGTAAGACAATGGGTCGGACGCCAGTATCGTACATATTCAGATATAAGAATGTGACTGAAGAATTTGCAAATTCGTTTTTTACCTCTACGTCTTTTTCCATTGAACAAAAAATACTAAAACTCACTATTATATAGTGATTATGCAAAATTGTAACAATTCAACAATAATGGAAGCCTGTCTTTCAACAAAATTTGATAAAATAAACCTGCACACCAACTACTTAAACATGTGACTAAAGCCAACAACAACGTGACTTAAGCCGTAAAGGAAGAAGTGCAGTGCCAGCATACCTGAAATGCATTTATCATGAAAACAAGGTAATTTGTCTTCTCTGCAATATTCAGTTCTCTTCCCTACAGTAAGATTAGAACATGAGATTCAGCAAAATGTCAAAATACATTTATGATTCCGCCATCAAATACGAACCTCTCACTTCATTAGATAAAGGAAAAGAGACAATCAAAAAAAAAAAGTTGAAAGTCCAAAATAATCAAATAACAGATGTACACTTAACAAAATAATGAAAAACTGAAATCTAGCAATCGAAAGTAAATGAAATCATGGCATCCCGTGAGATGCCACTTAATCACAAAAATTGTATTCTTGTCAAAATGAGTGAAATCCCTCTCTCAAACTCAAACAGAGAAACAAGCATATGATAGCAACGAAGTGAAAATCATCTACGGCGCCCTAACATAGACACGACACAGGGGTAATAACTGTATGAATTACAAGTTCAAGTGTTGTATCAATCACTTGTACGTGCCTTGACTAAAGTGCTAGTTAGGAAATAACAAAGCATAAAGAAAGAGATAGATAAATACCTCCTTTAATCGAACAACCCTCTCAAGAAATTCTTTGAAAACATCTTTCCTATCATGGAAGCAAACCCAAGCAGCAACATTCTCTCGGAACTGCAATGCTCACAAACACACAATTTTTTCAATAAAATTCCCCACCCACGAATTAGATTTACAAAAATAAAATAAACAACTGAAGAAGTATAAATCAAATAATGATAATGAGATTAACCTTTTCATTGACCATGATGATGATTGACATAACATGCTCAAAAGTAGCACTATGAGGATCGAAATGCGGCCAGAGGTAATTCTCCAAATACTGACTAACTTCCAAAATCATAACTCTCTGAAGAGGAACAGGTTTATTACCTTGACCTTCTTTCACCAACAACTCCGTTTCATAAATCTTCACAACAAGCTCTGGATCGAAATCTTTCTTCTTCTCATCAGTTTTCAACCAGTTCGATTCAGCAATCTTAGTGAGACGGTCTCGTTGAATCTCAGAAACAGTTATTGTGCTCTGTAAACTGCCACCGCCACCTCCTTTTTGACTCCGCTCTCCTGCTTTTGGTTCTGCCAATGGGTACTCCGCTACTCTGTGACGGCGGAAATCGTATGTTCCGGTGCCGTAAACCTTCGTCATGGGTGTAGTGAGTAGAGTTTGTGCAGGGAAATCAAGGATTGGGAATTTAGGGTTTTGGTTTTGCCTCGGATAAAGATAAACCCTAGACTACACTAACTCGAATATGATTGTGATAAACAAACACTGCAAGGAAAAGTGTTTGTTGTTGGCATTGGCTTAGCAAATGTTTGTATTGAGCTGAGCAATAACCGCCTTTTCTCTAGTGTTCTTCACTGGATGAATACATATCATTCCATTGTAATTTGTATGCATTGCCTTTCAACATTTTTTAAAATTTATTTATTTATTTATTTTCTGAATCCATTTTCACTATAATTCATTTTCCAATTTTTTTACCACAATAGCCATCTTTCTCAACAATATATCAAAATAGTCATGTTTTAAATAAAATAAGTTCGCAACAAAGAAGAGATGTCACGCATATCCGCGCATGCACTCAAAAATGAATCTAGGCGCCACACACATCGATGATTGCACCACCAATGCGGCATTTTCATTGACGTCAGTGTTGTAGAAAAAGAGGATGTGTCAATAGATCTGGCGCATATGTGTATTTGCATTTTTTATAAATAAGACATTCATTTCCCACCATTTGACACACCTCTTCTCGTTTTTTTCTTAAGTTTTTCTTATTTTTTCTAAAATGATTATTAAGTTAGATGGGTATGTTTGGTATTCGATTCTCAAGTCTCTGATAAAGATGTGTTGTTGGAACATCCAGAATTTCGAGCATCTTGAGAGGAGTTCGATTTGTTGGTTAGACTAATAGATTAAAGACGGTGAAAAAAATTAGAAGAGTTGATAGGCTTGTTTCGGTGTTCAACATTGCGAATGAGAATAACAAAGCGCATTGTGCGTGGGAGTCTGTTAAAATTGACATTGATGTGTGTTATAATGCATTGACCAGATGATATTGTTTTGATGGTTGTAATCTCTTAGATATGTATTAAATGTTAAGTTCTTTTATATATTCTTCGTGTTGTTATTTTGGACGTGTTTGTGTTTGTTTTGTTGTAACTGAAAGTTATATTCAATATTAAATTTCTTGGTTACAAAAAAATAAATTGTATATCAAGAGTGCATACAATAATTATGTTATGTAGTTTGTTCCAAGATTAGGACAATGTGTCCATGTGTGTTCGGACTGACGGTATATACCACATAATCTTATCATTTTGTCATCGAATCCATTTCAATTCTAAAATGTCTTTTGTTAAGGCGGTCATTTTTCTTCCTTCGCATATTTTGTTGTGCGCACGTATGTCCATTTGATATGTAGGTCAACATTCCTCATTTGGTACCACTAGAAAGTTATTGTTGTACATACTGAATATGTTTATGACTTTGTAAAGGGTAAATATATGTTTGGAAGAGTCCTGGTGAGCATATGAACATGGTGCAATAACATAGGAGCAAATCCTTCGCTACCCACCATTTGACACACCTCTTCTCGTTTTCTTCTTAAGTTTTTCTTTATTTTTTCTAACATGATTGTTAAGATAGATGGGTATGTTTGGTATTCGATTCTCAAGCCTCTGATGATGATGTGTTGTTGGAACATCCAGAATTTCGAGCATCTTAAGAGGATCTTGATTTGTTGGTTAGACTAATAGATTAAAGACGATGAAAAAATTAGAAGAATTGATAGGCTTGTTTCGGTGTTCAACATTGCGAATGAGAATAACAAAGCACATTGTGTGTGGGAGTCTGTTAAAATTGACATTGATGTCTGTGTTATAATGCATTGACCAGATGATATTGTTTCGATGGCTGTAATCTCTTAGATATGTATTAAATGTTAAGTTCTTTTATCTATTCTTCGTGTTGTTATTTTGGACGTGTTTGTGTTTGTTTTGTTGTAACTGAAAGTTATATTCAATATTAAATTTCTTGGTTACAAAAAAATAAATTACATATCAAGAGTGCATACAATAATTATGTTATGTAGTTTGTTCCAAGATTGGTATAATATGTCCATGTGTGTTCGGACTGACGGTATATACCACATAATCTTATCATTTTGTCATCGAATCCATTTCAATTCTAATATGTGTTCTGTTAAGGCGATCATTTTTCTTCCTTCGCAAATTTTGTTGTGTGCAAGTATGTCCATTTGATATGTAAGTCAATATTCCTTATTTGGTACCACTGGAAAGTTATTGTTGTACATATTGAATATGTTTATGGCTTTGTAAATGGAAAATAAATGCTTTGAAGAGTCCTGATGAGCATATGAACATGGTGCAATAACATAGGAGCAAGTCCTTCGTTTCCCACCATTTGACACACCTCTTCTCGTTTTCTTCTTAAGTTTTTCTTCATTTTTTCTAACATGATTATTAAGATAGATGGGTATGCTTGGTATTTGATTTTCAAGTCTCTAATGAAGATGTGTTGTTGGAACATCCAGAATTTCGAGCATTTTGAGAGAGGCTTGATTTCTTGGTTAGTGTTGTACCCCAAAATTTGCCCTCCCCTTTCTCACCTATGTATCCAATCACTTGATGAGGAGATGACTTGCATACATCCATAACTCATCCACATGCATCATTCCTCATGGATTCAAAAGAAACTTGGGCTCATAAAGCTAGGACTCACACAGGTATCAAAGTCCAAAGGCATGGGTTGACCACATCATCAACATAAGGAATGTGAAACCCTAACGAGGATAGTGAAGGCTGGATTTCAACAAAGGTGTGGCCAATCCTCTAGGGTTTCCAAAGCCCTAATTACTCATGACATGGTTATGGGATCCTATGGAGTCTCTCTGAATTTGGGCTTGGCCATCAAAACCCTAATGCAGGCTCATACATTGGAAAACTTATTGTTGAATGGTTTTGTTCAAAGGACTTGCTTGAGGGGTATGCCTCATGGAAACCTTAATCAAGGAGAGATTGGTCTTGATGGACTATGTGGCTTGGCTTTTCATCTAGTAGCATCAATAACCCTAATGTCACCCATTTTTCACCCATTGTCATCAAGGTACATGGTCTAGTCTTAGTGTTGTGTCATTTGGACATGGGTCTTGAATTCAATCCATCTTAGTCTCAAGGTCCTGTTGTCTGTCCATTTGATTGTTGGTGCATCTATGGTCTTGGTCATCCAAACAGCCAAAACCTATTATGTTACAATCTAGCTGTAGGTCATGCCTATTGATTCATGGTTGTTGTTTCATTAAAACCTTAGTCTTGTCCCATCAAGTCATAACTTTGTTCATAAACCATGTTAATGTATGTTACCAATCAAGGCATATTCATTTCACTACAAAAATCAAGCATTCATGTACAAAAACAAAACCAATTTGGAAACCAGTTTCAAACCATGGTTAATCCATTTCAAACCATTTTAATCCATCATATTGGTTTTTACATGAAAAATTACAAACCATGGCAACTTTTGACCAAATGTTGACTTTGGTCAAGAATTGAGTTTTTGGTCAACTTTGACCAAAGTCAACCAAAATTCCTTAAACCCTAAATTCACCCATAGTTATCCATTAAATATCCATTTACAAGAAAAATACAAAAAAAAATGAACTTTGACCAATTGTTAACTTTGGTCAACAATTGACTTTTTGGTCAACTTTGACCAAAGTCAACTCACCCGCTGTAGCACCTCAAATTTGCACCTATCATTGTACATATCATTTCATGTTAGGTCATAACATATCATAACCCATTGCATAGCATTTGCATTGTTCCTCAGTTGCCTCAAGAGCAAGCAAGCAAGAATTAGGTCAAACTGATCAGGAGATCAGTCTACCAATCAAGCCAAGGTGTTTCTCAAGGAATCAAGGTCCTAGGGTTTGACCAACAAGTTTTCATGCCTTGGGGGTCTTTTTGAAGTGTTCAAGTCAAGGGTTGAAGCCTCAGAGGTCAGCAGTCAGTGCACAACCAGGTCAAAACCCTAAACAGTCAACAATCAATCAAAGCAGTGGATGGTGGCCATTCTTGTGGAATTTGGGCACCATGGTCAATAATCAAGAGTTCATATGACTTGTAACATCATTTGAAGTCAAGTTCTCAAAGAATTAGGTTTGGAATTCATCAGAAATACACAGTCAAGTCCAAAAACCCTAGAAGGTCAAAGTTGGTCAACTGTGGTTGATTCTTTGGATTTGATGGATAGAAATGGTTTGAAGGAGCTTATTCATGTCCTAATAGGCCTCATATATCATGGCAATCAATATCATTGAAGAATTTGAAGCAAATCAGAAGATTTCCCAAAATAGAAACTGGACCTGTAATTTTAACTGCCAAAAATAGAAACTTCTTGATCCTCAACTTGCATCATGATACAAGCTCCAAATGAATTTTTGCCCAACATGAAAGTTGGAGATCTTGTTCTCCCATTTTCAAAAAGTCCAAGAACTCTCAAATCCCATGTGTGGTTGTCAAGATATGATCAAATCATTTTCATCAATTTGTGAACTTCAAAGGGCCATATCTCCCAAACCATAAGGCCAAATTTGGTGGGATTTTTTCCCACACACCACATTTTTCATCCTCTTTCCAAAAATATAAATTTCATGACCTAAAACCTTGCCAATCAAAATGGCATTTTTGGACCTTTCTCATTAAAATTCAAAGTTTGACCAAACTTTGACTTTTTGCTTCTTTGACTTTTTCTTGACTTGGCCAATTGGGAATTGTTTTAGACCATATTTGAGACATGTTCCAAGTTTGAATTCATGGTCATACCACCATTGTACCACATTTTGGACCAAAAGTGCATAATTAGGCAAATGGTGCAAATAGCTATACAAATGCAAGGCAAGTACAGCATTCTAGTACAGAATAGAAACAGCCTTTGCAAATGTCTGCTAGCAGCCTATGCCCAGCCCACTCGACCACAAACATACCCCCATTTTCCATTTTTGTCCAAAATTAGCAAGTTGGCAATTACACTCATTCAAGCAAAACAAGTTTAGTACTTCCTAAACCAATGCTAAACAGGTCATATAAAGAGGATTTTCTGCAGAAACCAACCCTAGTTTTTGCAGCCTCCACACAGAAAAATTGAGATACTCTCCTTCTTGCATTTGGCACGGTTGGGATTTTCTGTTCAAACCATCAAAGCACACGAGTCCCTTTTGTTTCCTTCATTATCTAGACAACATCTTGAGCACATTCTCATCATCATTTCTCAACTGAAACACTTTCCCTAGCTCTGCATCTTCAAGAACGTTATTAATGGCAGATATCGAGTTGGACCAGGCTATGTGTTCCTGAGCTAATTTTCTGCAAGCATTCAACCTTTGGAAGCTGTGTGACTACCTGTTTCGAGCTATATCCATCAACCCACCACTGTTCCATCAACTTGCTTCAAAAACAAGTAAGTTTTCCATTACCTCCATTCTCCAATCCATGCCATGTGTTATGTAGGTCCTTGTATGCTAGTTTCCATGCATTTTATTTCATTCAAAGTGGTGCTCTCATGATGGAGAAATTTGAACTTTCATTCTCATACACAGTTAGGTTTTCCATCGATTTGGCTTGTATAGGGTGATTTAAGGAAAAGGGATAGCACATTCGTGTTGTAGGTTGCATATTGATTCTATTGATGTGCTTGTTTGGTCATGCTGTTTGTTTTGAAAATTCGAGCTGCATAGTGATGATGAAAGCCCTGCTACTGTTTTGAAACCCTACTTTGCCCAGTATATGCACTCATGATTATGCTTGGATTGTTGTTAGTTGGTGTACATGCTAGTAATGTTTCATAGGTCAGGATTATTGAGGATTCTGTTTATATTTTGGTTGTTCACAATTGTTGGTTGATGTTAATGATGAACCTTGCTGTTACAAACCCTAGAGCTTGCCAGAATTTCTGCATGAATGTGTATGGTTGGTTGTTGTTGGGATGTGCATGAACATTGTTGTGTTATTGCCCTGCTGTTCACTATGTTGGAGTGTTGATTGCATGAAGCTACATGATGAAATATTGCTGTATCTATTAAACCCTAGTTTAATTCCATTTTGTTTTCCCTCAGAATCATGCCTGCTGTTGTTTGTACTTGCATGAACTTGTTGCTATTGCTATGCTAACAGCCATGCTATAGATTGATGATGATTTTGATGAACATGAATTTCAAACCCTGCTGCTGTTAAACTACTTGCCCTGCCCAGAATTTTGATTGAATGTTGTATTGGTGTGCTGCTGTTTAGATGTGCATGAGCATACTGTTTCATTGCCATGTTTGCTTGCCATGAAGTTTGTATTTTGTTTAAATGATGAGGAACATGGATGATGGATATGAAGATGCTGTTACTACCCTGCTGTTATTTTGAATCTTATAATATCTGTCCTAAAAATCCATGAGATCATGAATGCTGTTGATTGCTTGATGAGTAAATATTGACAAATGCTATGCTATTTGTGTATTTACTGTTTGATTCTGTTTAGATGTTGGCTGAATTTGTTTGAAGTTTACCATGAACCATGCTAGTTAAATCCTGCTACTGTTATGCTTGAATCATGAGTATGCCTAGAATTTTCTCGTGATCCATGTCTTGTTTTGTTGTTGGTTGGTGCTACACATGAAAACCTTGCTGCAGTATTTGAAACTCTTTGAACATTTGTCATGAGATCCATGTGAAGCATTGTTGCATACTGTTGGTTGCTTGCTATGTGAATATTACCATGGCCATAATTAGTCGTTTCTGTTGGATTTCAATTGATAAATTGATGCTGCAAGTGCCCTACTGCTGTTTCAAACCTGTCATTTCCAGAACTTCCCTTTGATATGCTTGTTTTGGTTGTTGGTCGATATTGCTTAATGATGACAATGTTACCTTACCATGTGGGATGCTGTTTGTTTGTTGAATGAACATTACCATTGCCATGTTAGTTGTTGGTTTGCTGGAATTCCAACTGATAATGATTGATGAACACATGAAACCATTGCTACTACTACCATGCTGTGTTGGTTGAATGAGGAATATTGATGTTCAATACCATGTTTGCTTGATGTCTACGTATGATGAGCACATGATGATGGTAATGAATGCTGTTGTTGCTTGAGCCTGCCTTGCCTAGATTTCTCCCTTGATTAATGCTTGTTTTACTGTTGGCTGATGCTGTTTAATAATGCTGTTACACTGTTGATTTTGTTTGGATGTTGATGAGCCATGCTGTTACCATGCTGTTGAGATATCAATTGATGATTGCATGATGATGATGCTTTGTGCCATGTTTGTTTGTATGCTATTGAATTTCGTGATTGATGATGAATGCATTGCCCTGCTGTTGTTATTGGTATTTGCATGATAATTTGTACTGTCATGCTTGAATCATGAATTGCCCTGTTTGTTTATGCTTATTCTCTGCCCAGATTTTGCTCGATTAAGTGTTGTTTTGGTTGTCGGTTAAATGGTTGTTCATAGGCTGTATTTGATCATTGATGTTTGGTTGTGTTTTGTTGGTTAACTTCTGGTCGAATTGCATGATAAGTTTAGAATGATGAATGAATGTTGTTGCATTTCCAAGCCCTAGGTTTCTTTTTAAAATCCAGAAAACTCACATGCTATTGGCTGTTGTTTTTCGTTTTACTGTTTCATTGGAAATGAACCAACCAAAACATTTCCCGTGGCCTTCCCAAACGCAGCGTTTGGTTTAATGAATGCCAAAATTACAAGAGTGCCATTCAGTTGACTTGTTGACCATCCATGCCATGTCTTTTGTTCATACTTCATTCCAATTATTTCCTCAACTTCATAAATTAATTTTTCATTCAAATTAAATCCAAAAAATTATGATTCTTTTTCCACAATGTCCATGATTGAGTCTAGTTTATAATTATGATTTTTAATCATTTTTTCATTGACTGGATTTTTATTGACAATTGTTTTCCCAATATGTGTGCATAAATGATACATCTTACCATTTCAATTGTGAAATACTCATGTTATGTCCAATGACTTTGAATTTTTTTGTGTTGAAACTAGACATGTTCACCTTCATTTTGGTATAAAGTTTGTGGATTTCCCATTTGTGGTTCGCTGGTTATGATTTTTTGAAGTCATGTGTTACAATTGTTGCTATACCATGATCATACATTTTCCATATTTTTGTTCACATGCTTCCTTGCATCCAAATGGCCCCAAATTTTGCATGAATGATCCCTTGTCTGTCTAATTAATGTATGAATTTTCTTGGAATTAATCTTGCTGTTTTCCATTTGATTGAGAATTTTCTTCCATACTTGGTCATTTGTTGACTTTTTGTGCTATGCCTTGCCAAATCTTTTGTGAAATTCTCAAATCATATTGTATATCCATGAAATTTCATATGTGATAACTAGACATCTCAAGCTTTGCATTGGTGTTAATCTCATTCATTTCTCTTCTGTTTTCAAATTGATATGATTTTTTGAAGTTGACCCATGCTTGTTGACTTTCATTGTGCTTACTTAAAATTAGTTTGACTTCATGATTTTATTTGACTGCCTTCCTCTCATCCAAATGCCATGAAATTTTACATGTATACCATGTTAGATGTTAGGATTGAGTGTGATTTATTTCATGATTTTTGAGATTGCTTAGGTTGACTTTTGATGCAAGTCATTCTGTTGACTTTTGTATGCTTTCCTTTGCCTTGTTTTGATTTCAAATATTCATGAAATGACATTGATGCATGATTTGAATGTGGGCCCAAGTGTGTTAGCTTCCCAAATGTTTGACTTTGACTTTGAGTTGACTTTTCCTTGCTGCCTTGACTTTTTCTTTCATGTTTGACCCTAGGCTAGTCCTAGTGGTCCTTTGGACTTATGTTGAGTTCATCTGTTTCAGGTTGAGCACAATGCTTCCAAGATCATTCAAACTTGTTTGAATTTGATTTGTTTATCCCATGCTAACCTTTTGTTTTGTAGGTGACTCATGTAACTTGAGTCTTGCTTTGCACAGTTGACCTTCTGTGGTTGACTGTTTATCCTTTTCTTTTTGATTTAAACTTCTGACTTGTTTACTAACAAGTTTGACTTTTTCAGGTACTTTAGTTGCTTAAGTTCTCTGAACTTGCTTGCTTTGCTATTTTAGCATTTGCTCTTGAGGTATAAACCTTTCTTTCTTCATGTAGTCTGGAGACCCGGTCTGTTATTTGACCGGGCAAACTGTCTGAAGTCCTCCTTAAGAGGCAATGCCTGTGTTTGTTTAAAATTGTCCCTGTACAGAGTCAAAGACCTCCTAAGTGAAGAGGCAATTGGTGGAAGGTAGGGATATGCAATCTATCCCCCACTATTCAGTGTGTCTTCTGTCTTGCTCACACCACTGTGTTGATGCACTTCAGATAAAAACCCAAGATCTTGTGCAATTGCACAGTTGAGTCAGTTAAATGTGTAGAAGGGTTCCCACTTTCTGAACCCACACATTCTTGTCAAATGCTCTCCCAGGCCAGGGATAGAAGCAATGAGGCACACCCCTCATCTCCTTTCATCTGCTTCACCTTAGCCTCTCAATGGCAAGGTTAAGAGCACACTCACCCCATTCCAGTTGGCCCTAGTGCCTAACCTTTGATGTTTGAGCCCCCTTGTTGGTGTGTTTATTTTATGCTATATGTGTTTGTGATTGCTTTGTTTGCCTCTTTAGGCTTTAGTCTGTGCTTGCCCTTGTGCAATAGCTTTGTGCTTGACTTGCTTCCTGTGCAAGTCAAGTCTGTGTGGCTTAACCCTTGTGTGAGCCATGTTTAGGGTTGTTCAGCCGAACTACGGCAACTCTGATTCTCATGTTCAGGTGAGATACGTAGGCACGAGACGCGATGTCTTGCCGAGTTTGACTAACCACTAACACTAACTCTTTTCTCTCACCCCTGTGTGATCGAGATCTTTCTTTTCTCTCACCCCTGTTGTGATTGAGATATCCCTCTTCTCTTGCCCTAGTTGCAATCGAGACTTTGCTTTTTTTCCTGTGTCTGTTTAAGATAGGTTGGCCCTTGTGCCGTTTAGCTAGAAACCTTAACTTAGGGTTGACTTTGCATGACAACATCTAGGCTCGAGTCGTAGTCTCCCTAGAGTTGTGTCTCCCTCTGTTATCTGGTTAGGCTAGAACCTTTGTCCCTGCGTAGGGGAACTACATCGCCCTGATCTCCATACCAGATGGAGTATGTAGGCAGGAGATTGAGCTGATCTCTCCGGGCGCCCTTTTTTTTTTGTGTGTGTTGTCTGACCTTTGCTAAGCTCGAGTCCTCGTACTCCTTAGCATTTGCTGTCTGTCTGTTTGTGTGTTTGACAGTTGTAGGCTGAGTCCCCGACTCCCTATCTATCTGTTGCGTGTTTTAGGTTCAGATGTCAATGTAAGTCCAGTGATTGGCATTTGGGCTCCACGTTTGCCTCTTTGTGTGTGTTTAGGTTCGGATGCTGATGTAAGTCCATCGATTGGCAGTCGGGCTCCACGTTTGCCTGTGTCTTGTTTGTTTGTGTGCGTGTCAGCCGAGCTACGAATGCTCTGATTCTTCTCTCGTCCGAGAAGATACGTATGCATAGGATGCGACATCCTAGCGAGCATGTGTCGTCTCCCCAGTCCGAACTACTTGGACTCTGATGTCTATGCTAGATAGACTAAGTAGGCCCAGGATGCGACATCCTGCCGAGTTCAGTTTCAGTCAGTCTCCCGCTTTTCTTTCAGCCGGTTGTGTGTGTGAGTTTGAGCAGTGTTTAGCAACCAATATTCTTTCCTTTTGTGCGTGGATCCCGTAGAGTACTACGGATGCGTAGGGTGCCTAACACCTTCCCTTCGCATAACCGACTCCCGAACCCATTCCTCTTTGGTCGCGAGACCATGTTCTTTCCCAGGTTTACTTCGAGCGTTTCCTTTCCCTCTTTTGGGATAAATAACGCACGGTGGCGGCTCTGTTGTTTCTTTCTTTTCCCGCCGGTTTTTCGCGCGATGCGACAGCTGGCAACTCTGCTGGGGAATCAGAGAAGTTGACCTATGCTGGTCCATCTTCCCTAAGCGAGTCTCTCCTAGCGCTCTTTAGGTTAGGGTTTTGGTTGCTTTTTGCTGTGTTTATTTATTGCATTCATTATTTACTGTTTGCATTCATTGTCTATTGTTTGCATTTATGTTTGTAATTATGTTTGCATTCATTCATATTCATCTGCTGGTTGCCTGTTTGTTGGGATGGGATATTTTGTGAGAAATAAGCCCACTACCCAGGCTTGAGTGCACACATAGGTGTTAGAGTGGATAGTCATGAGGCTTGCGTGGCATGTTGCTACGTTAAGTCGTTCATGAGACCCACATTCCAGACGAGGTTTCTGTTGGATATATTTTGTCCTATGGATGTTCCATAACGACAAATATTCCTTTAGAAATCGTCGACTCTGGTGACCATTTCCCGAGAACCCAGTCGAGGCCTCTCCTCCGAGATGTGATTATGTTAGCTCTGGTGGGCGCATTCTCGCTGCTCAATCCGAGGACCCCGAGACTGAGAACTTGCTATAGGATATCCTGTTGAGGGGAGTCAGCAGAGGTCTTTCATCCCGTAATAATACCAAACCTTCAGTGGTAAATGTATTATTCTCGACTGAAGGGCTGAAACTGACAAACTTCTGTTCTTAGAACCTACAAGTGAGGGGCGGGCTAAATTCAGGAAACCTTAACTTCCAACCAACCCGGTTTTCTGGAGCATTGTTGTGGTCTTGTATTTTATTCCTCAGTGGGTTTTTCTTCAGACAGTGCAACCCGGCAGATGTTTAAGCAGATCCAGCGGTCCTGGTTTCCATATCATCGCATTGCATCACATCATTTTGCATTCATATCATCTAACACATGTTTATCCATTTCTAGGGGTTTACATCTTCTTCTTGATTCCGGTCGGGGTTTCCTGGTTCTCCTGAGATGGATATTGGCAGAAAGAGACATGTCGCTTACAAGTTTCCAGTGGTTTGTTTGGAGCCTATTCAACAGCTGATGAAGTCGATGGATCACGATTCTTTAGAAGGATTCCGGAAAGATTATGGTTTGATTCTGAGTTTCGTCACAGTTCTCTCCAAAAATCAACACGATGCTCTCTTTACACTGCTGCAGTTCTATGACCCTCCTTTGAGGTGTTTCACATTCCCGGATTATATTTTGGTCCCTACTTTGGAGGAGATTTCCAATTTTCTCAGAGTTCCTATTAAGTCACAATTGTTGTTCTACAGTTCTGAGCTTCTGCCCGATCTCAGCTTGGTTGCTTCGGCCACATATTTGGGGAAATCGATCTTGAAGGATAATATATGTCAGAAGGGAGGAGTCAATGGTTTTCATTTGAGTTTCTTGCTGGGAGAGGCAAGGAAGAAACTTGAAGATGGTGATCAGAGGGGTTTCAATGCTGTGTTGGCTCTTTGCGTGTATGGGATTGTCCTATTCCCTAATGTTGCTAAATTTGTGGACACGGACGCAGTACGCCTTTTTGTGTTGGGAAATCCGGTGCCAACCTTACTAGGGGATTTCTTTCATTCGGTGCATCATAGGAACGAGAATAGAAAAGGAGGATTGGTGAATTGTTGTGCGCCTTTGTTCTACAAGTGGTTCAGTTCACACTTACCCAAATCAGGAGCGTTCATTGATGTCGAGGACTCGTTGAGTTGGTCGAAGAGATTGATGGGGTTGAGAGCTGAAGATATTTCTTGGTGGTCTGATCGGAGTTTGCTTAGGGCAGATGTCATTCACAGTTGTGGAAATTTCCCAAATGTACCGTTGGTGGGAAGAAGAGGAGGAATCAACTATAACCCTTCTCTAGCAGTCAGGCAGTTTGGGTATGCTTTAAGGACTCCGCCTCTGGAAATGGATGTGGAAGAATCTCTGTTTTTCCATTCTGCGCCTGATTTGACTGTATCTCGTAAAGCAGCTGAGGCTTGGCTCAAGATAATCAAGCGAGGAGGAGTCGTACTTGGAAAAGGAGATTGTAGGACTTATCCTCTGTATGAAGAGTGGCTTCAAGGAATAGTTAAAGAGTTTGGTCTGCCGTTTCCTATGGAAGAACCTTTGTATCCGCCGACTCCTGCACAGTCAACAGTGGTGAGCCGGGAAGAATATGACAGATTGAAGAAAGCCATGGAGAAGCTTCAAATCGAAAACTCGGAGCTAAACGTGAAATTGCAAGACTATATGCATCAATTCCATGAGGCAGAATATCAGAAGGCGGAAGCTGTCAGACTGCGAGAGGAAGCAGAGGGAAAATTAGCTGTGGAGGTGGACTTCTTTAGGAAGACGGACAAGGCCTTGGGATCATCCAGTTCTGAATTGAGGCGAGTCAAGCAACAATTAATGGATGCTCAGGGTAAATTAGCCGGGTGGCAAGAACGATGGGATGCATTTTCAATTTCCCGGAAGGCAAAGGAGGAGGAGATGGTGACCGAACTGACTGGTCAGATAGAGAAGTTGAAGACTTTGTTGAAAGAGAAGAACCATGAGCTTCTGTGTGCTCGTTCTACCAATGGGTACATCACCGATCAACTCAATGAGGCTCGGGGACAGATTGAAGAACTTAAAGAGTTAGCAGGTTTGAAGAAATCCAGACTTGCAGAGGTATTCGGAGAGGATGACGAGAGTTACTACAGAGAGCACATCAACGAGATGGATGAAGTCATTTACCAGAGGAATCTGCTTATCCGGCGTTTGATAGAGTCTCCAGATCATCCCGACACGATGGCATTACTGGATGAAGTGAAGAGAAGTCCTCATGGTTTGCACACAGGAGGCTGAGTCCTGTTTATTGCTTTTTACTCATTGCTTTGTTGTTATGTAGTGACGATCCACAGGCTTGTTGTGGAAGTCCTCTTTTGATGTACTATTGGCTAAGACCATTCTTTTTGAATTTATCTGTATGAAGACCTTTTCTCTATTGTATCTTAATCTCTGAATTTTATGTATGGCTCGATTTTCTCGTGAGACTGGAATCAAGGATGTAGAATACTCTCTTGAAATGATAAACATGTCATTGCATTAACATTTCATTTTTGCATCATCTTTGCATAACAGGTATTCTCAGGCCGTCTTCTCACTTTGATTCCTGTGTCCAGACAGGATAGCTGACCAAAGGCCGCACCGCTACTCAACGAGGCTCAACCATCAACGCAACATGGATCAAGTACAAGCCGAGTTGGCAGAGATGAGGGCTAGCATGGCCCAATTCATTCACATGATGCAAGGGGTCGCACAAGGCCAAGAAGAGCTCCGAGCAATGGTCCAGAGGCAAGAAGCTACATTGCCACCGCCCAACCAGCCTCTGCAAGAAGGAAACCCAGTTCCTGAGGTCCCTGCCGCTGCTATTCCCGTCAACAACTACGCTGTGGGTGAAGAGTTGAGGGGTATCCGAGTCGATGGTCAACCGATTGCTCCGGATGTTGTTAGTCCCAGAGTCATCCATGCTCCGGTCCGTAATAGAATTCCGATTGTTGACAGACAAGAGGATTTGTTTACTATGCTCAGTGAAGACGACAATATCTTGGGTAGAAATGATGCGAGAGATCGCAAAGTTGAGGCCCTTGCTGAGAAAATCAGAGCAATGGAATGTCAAAACTCCCTCGGTTTTGATGTTACAAACATGGGATTGGTTGAAGGACTCAGAATCCCACACAAATTCAAGGCGCCGTCATTCGACAAATACAACGGTACCTCCTGCCCTCGCACCCACGTGCAGGCATATTACCGAAAGATATCCGCATACACTGACGATGAAAAGATGTGGATGTATTTCTTCCAGGATAGTCTATCTGGGGCATCCTTGGATTGGTACATGGAATTGAAGCGGGATTCAATTCGGTGCTGGAGAGACCTGGGTGAGGCGTTCCTCAGGCAGTATAAGCACAATATGGACATGGCTCCAACCAGAACTCAGTTACAAAGTTTATGTCAGAAGAACAATGAAAGTTTCAAAGAGTACGCCCAGAGATGGCGCGAACTAGCTGCAAGAGTTCAACCCCCTATGCTGGAAAGGGAGTTGACTGACATGTTCATCAGCACTCTACAAGGTGTCTACATGGACCGGATGGGAAGCTGCCCATTCGGAAGCTTTTCTGACGTCGTTATCTGCGGCGAAAGAACTGAGAGCCTAATCAAAGCTGGGAGGATCCATGATGCTGGTCCCTCATCTTCTTCGAAGAAACCCTTCTCTGGGGCACCTCGCCGTAGAGAAGGAGAAACCAATGTTGTACAGCACAGAGGGAGTACATACAGAGCTAACAACAACAGGGACCAGTATCGTCCAATCGCTGCAGTGACTATTCCTGCACCTCAACCACGTCCACAACAACAACAAAGAGTTCAACAACAACCACAACAACCGCAACGACCTCAACAACAGCAACAACAGCAGCAACGTCCTTTTCAGCAGAGACAGAGGTTGAATCCTGATAGAAGATTTGATCCTTTGCCTATGTCGTACGCAGAGCTACTACCCGAACTACTCCGGTTAGGGTTTGTAGAGTTGCGTACGATGGCAACTCCTACCGTACTGCCACCCGGTTACGATGCAAATGTAAGATGTGACTTTCACTCTGGGGCACCAGGCCACCATACTGAAAGATGCCGGGCGTTTCAGCACAAGGTTCAGGATCTGATTGATTCCAAGACAATCAACTTCTCTCCGGTCCCGAATGTCGTGAACAATCCTATGCCACAACATGGGGGGCATAGGGTTAATAACATTGAAGATGGGGAAGCTGAAGATCTGGTAATGAATGTTGAAGATGTTCAGACGTCTCTGTTGGTCGTCAAGGGCCGATTGTTGAAGGGGGGTGTTGACCCGGGCTGCGATGAAGATTGTGTGGGTTGTTCAGAATCTACCAATGGTTGTGACCAGTTGAAGGCTGGTATTCAGAGGTTAATAGATGAGGGCTGTCTACAGTTTAGTCGTGCTACCAGAGATAATGGGGCAGTGTCTACTGTCACCATTTTTTATAAGCCGGCTGAAGGAAGAGGACGTGGGACAGTCAGTGCGCCCACCACCAGCAATACTCCGGTTACCATTCCTACCCCGGTAACCATCCGTGCACCAGTTGCTATTGTTGCGTCCGGCAGAGGACAGATTGAAAATAGTAGGGCTGTGCCCTGGAGTTATGACAACGCCTATCGCCGGGATAGGAGGGCTGGTAATCAGACAAGGCCAATTGTTCAAACACCAGTTACGATCAGTGCTCCTGTGAGGATCCCTGCTGTTACAAGTCCGGTAGTGGACAACGTTGGAGGACAGGGAGGTTTCACAAGGAGTGGACGACTGTTTGCTCCTCAGCCTGTGAGAGATGCTGCTGCTGAGTCATCTGCAAGGGCTAAGGGCAAGCAAACAATGGTTGATGAAGAACCGGCTCAGAAGGAGGCTGAGGGTTCTTTCCAGAGAGATGTTGAGGAGTTCATGAAAATCATAAAGAAGAGTGACTACAAGATTGTTGATCAACTCAACCAAACTCCGTCGAAAATCTCGATACTCTCCTTGCTGATGTGTTCTGAGGCACATCGGGACGCTCTGTTGAAAATGCTGAATATGGCATACGTCCCGCAAGAGATATCGGTCAACCAGCTGGAGGGTGTTCTAGCAAACGTGAGTACCAGGCATGGTGTAGGTTTCACTGACCTAGACCTAACGCCTGAGGGTCGCAATCATAACAAAGCCTTGCACATCACCATGGAGTGCAAAGGTGCAGTGTTATCTCATGTGCTAGTGGACACCGGGTCGTCCCTGAATGTCCTTCCAAAGCAAATACTGAAGAAGATAGATGTCGAGGGAGTCGTGCTCACTCCCAGTGATCTGATAGTGCGTGCATTTGACGGATCCAAACGTTCTGTGTTTGGTGAAGTTACTTTGCCAGTGAAGATAGGTCCTGAGACCTTTGACATCGTTTTCTACGTAATGGACATTCAGCCTGCTTATAGCTGTTTGTTGGGGCGTCCTTGGATTCACGCCGCTGGGGCAGTCTCGTCGACTCTCCATCAGAAGCTCAAATATGTCTGGAACGGTCAGATCGTGACCGTCTGTGGTGAAGAGGAGATTTTGGTGAGTCATCTCTCCTCATTCAAGTATGTGGAGGTGGATGGCGAGATCCACGAAACCCTGTGCCAGGCATTCGAGACTGTGGCATTAGAAGGTGTAGCTTGTGCAGAGCAGAGGAAGCCAGGTGCTTCAATATCATCGTACAAGCAAGCCAAAGAGGTTGTTGACTCCGGTAAGGCTGAAGGCTGGGGCAAGATGGTTGACTTGCCTGTAAAAGAAGACAAATTCGGCATTGGGTACGAGCCTCTCGCAGCAGAGCAGGTACAAGCAGGTCCGAGCACCTTCACCAGCGCTGGGCTGATGAACCATGGGGACGTCTTTGCTACTGATGGTGAGGACTGTGGTTGTGATTTGGATGTCTGGGTCCGCCTTTGTGCACCAGGCGAGGTCATCAACAACTGGACAGCAGAAGATGTGGTCCAAGTTACTCTACTGACAGAGTAATTTTCTTTTGTTTTTTTTCATTTTGCATGAAAACCCTACGTTCCGCCCAGGGCGTAGTGGTTCATTGTAGGGCCACATCATGTTCAATGTTTATAAATAAAGGACGTTTTTCAATCAAATTTTGAGATCTTTGTCTTTCTATTTTCTGTTTTTCACATTTTTTTCAAAAACAGTAAAAATGGCAATGTTTTTATTTTTTGTGACTTTATTGAAATCTTTTTCTAAAAAAACAAAACATTAAACATGCAGAAGTGATCTTTTGGCACCCACTGTGAACGACTCTGTTATGGCTCAGTATGATTTCAACAATCCCATCTACCAAGCTGAAGAGGAGAGTGAGGAAGACTGTGAACTCCCTGCAGAATTGGTCAGACTACTGAAACAAGAGGAAAGGGTCATCCAACCTCACCAGGAAGAGTTGGAAGTCGTCAATCTGGGTACTGAGGACGCCAGAAGAGAGATCAGAATCGGGGCCGCTTTAGAAGACTCTGTCAAGAGGAGGCTAATCGAGATGCTGAAAGAATATGTGGAAATATTCGCCTGGTCATACCAAGATATGCCAGGTTTGGATACAGACATTGTGGTGCATCGGTTACCTCTTAGGGAAGAATGTCCGTCAGTCAAGCAGAAGCTTCGCAGAACTAGTCCTGATATGGCTGTCAAGATCAAAGAAGAGGTTCAAAAGCAGTGGGACGCAGGTTTCCTGGCTGTTACCAGTTACCCACCGTGGGTTGCCAACATCGTTCCAGTGCCAAAGAAGGATGGCAAAGTCAGAATGTGTGTCGATTACCGAGACTTGAATAGGGCGAGTCCGAAAGATGATTTCCCATTACCTCACATCGATGTATTGGTGGATAATACGGCTCAATCCTCGGTATTCTCTTTCATGGACGGTTTCTCAGGCTACAATCAGATCAAGATGGCGCCAGAGGACATGGAAAAGACGACATTCATTACACCTTGGGGCACGTTCTGCTACAAAGTGATGCCATTTGGGCTGAAGAATGCCGGTGCTACCTATCAGAGGGCAATGACGACTCTCTTTCATGACATGATGCACAACGAAATCGAAGTGTACGTGGATGATATGATTGCGAAGTCGCAGACGGAAGAGGAGCACCTGGTTAATCTGCAGAAGTTGTTTGACAGACTGGTCAAGTTCAAACTGAGGTTGAATCCGAACAAGTGTACGTTCGGGGTGAGATCCGGGAAGCTCTTAGGCTTCATTGTCAGTGAGAAAGGGATTGAGGTTGATCCAGCAAAGGTCAAAGCCATTCAAGAGATGCCTGAACCGAAGACGGAAAAGCAAGTCCGTGGGTTTTTAGGGAGATTGAACTACATTGCAAGGTTCATATCTCATCTAACTGCTACATGTGAACCTATTTTCAAACTGCTCAGAAAGAATCAGGCGATCAAATGGAATGATGACTGTCAAGAAGCTTTTGACAAGATCAAGGAATACTTGCAAAACCCTCCAATCCTGATTCCTCCAGTTCCTGGGAGACCACTGATCATGTACCTTTCAGTCACCGAGACTTCAATGGGGTGTGTATTGGGTCAGCATGACGAGTCTGGTCGAAAAGAGCATGCCATATACTACCTAAGCAAAAAGTTTACCGACTGTGAAACAAGATATTCACTGCTCGAGAAAACTTGCTGTGCTTTGGCCTGGGCTGCTCGCCGACTAAGGCAGTATATGTTGAACCATACTACTTTGTTGATTTCTAGGATGGATCCTGTGAAATACATCTTTGAGAAGCCAGCTCTCACTGGACGTGTTGCCCGTTGGCAAATGATCTTAACCGAGTACGACATTCAGTACACGTCGCAGAAGGCCATCAAAGGTAGTATTCTGTCAGACTATCTCGCCGAACAACCGATCGACGATTATCAGCCTATGATGTTTGAATTCCCTGATGAAGACATCATGTATCTGAAGATGAAAGATTGTGAAGAGCCGCTTGTTGAGGAAGGACCGGATCCTGATGACAAGTGGACACTGATGTTCGATGGGGCTGTGAATATGAACGGTAATGGTGTTGGGGCAGTGTTGATCAATCCCAAAGGTGCTCATATACCTTTTTCTGCCAGACTGACATTCGACGTCACCAACAACGAAGCTGAGTATGAGGCTTGTATCATGGGAATAGAAGAAGCCATTGATTTGAGGATCAAAACACTTGACATATTTGGAGATTCAGCTCTTGTGATCAATCAGGTCAATGGAGATTGGAATACAAACCAGCCACATCTGATTCCTTATAGAGATTACACCAGAAGAATACTGACGTTCTTCAAGAAAGTGAAGTTGTATCATGTCCCGCGAGACGAGAATCAGATGGCTGATGCTCTGGCTACTTTATCTTCCATGATAAAGGTTCATTGGTGGAATCATGTGCCACAGGTTGCGGTGAATCGACTCGAGAGGCCTGCGTATGTGTTTGCAGCCGAGTCTGTTAATGCTATTGATAATAAGCCGTGGTATTATGACATCAAGAACTTCCTCAAGACTCAAGAGTATCCTGAGGGTGCGTCGAAGAATGATAAGAAGACCCTGAGAAGGCTGGCTGGGAGCTTTTATCTGAATCAGGATGATGTGCTATACAAGAGGAACTTTGACATGGTCTTGCTCAGATGCGTGGATAGACACGAAGCAGACATGTTAATGCAAGAAGTGCACGAGGGTTCGTTTGGTACCCACGCTGGTGGTCATGCAATGTCGAAGAAATTGCTGAGAGTCGGATATTATTGGATGACTATGGAATCCGATTGCTTCAAATATGCTCGGAAATGCCATAAGTGTCAAATTTATGCTGACAAGGTGCATGTACCACCAAGCCCGTTGAATGTCATGAACTCGCCTTGGCCGTTCGCCATGTGGGGCATTGACATGATTGGAAGGATTGAGCCTACTGCTTCTAATGGACATCGCTTCATCTTGGTCGCGATTGATTACTTCACCAAGTGGGTGGAAGCAGCTTCCTATGCCAACGTCACCAAACAAGTGGTTGCCCGGTTCATCAAGAAGGAAATCATCTGTCGTTATGGAGTTCCCGAGAGAATCATCACTGACAATGGTTCGAATCTCAATAACAAAATGATGAAAGACTTGTGCAGAGATTTCAAGATTGAACATCACAATTCTTCTCCTTACAGACCGAAGATGAATGGCGCTGTAGAGGCAGCTAACAAGAATATCAAGAGGATTGTGCAGAAGATGGTCGTTACGTACAAAGATTGGCACGAGATGTTGCCTTTCGCTCTGCATGGATACCGTACCTCAGTACGTACGTCGACCGGGGCAACCCCCTACTCCCTTGTGTATGGTATGGAAGCAGTCCTACCAGTTGAAGTGGAGATCCCTTCTCTGAGGGTATTATTGGATGTCAAGCTGGACGAAGCCGAGTGGATTCGTACAAGGTTTAATGAGTTAAGCCTTATCGAAGAAAGACGGTTAGCAGCTGTTTGCCATGGGCAGTTGTATCAGAGAAGGATGAAGCGAGCCTTTGATCAGAAAGTGCGTCCTCGAACATTTCAAACTGGCGATCTAGTTTTGAAGAGGATCCTTCCTCCCGGTACAGATAACAGGGGCAAATGGACTCCTAATTACGAAGGTCCATATATTGTGAAGAAGGTTTTCTCCGGTGGAGCCTTGATGCTTACAACTATGGACGGTGAAGATTTTCCTTCCCCTGTCAACTCAGATGTAGTCAAAAAATACTTCGCGTAAATTGACCCGCTGGACAAAAAGAACAAAATAGTCCAGGCAAAAATGGGCATCCCGGCGAACCAAAAACAGAAAGAAAAAGGTTCGGGCAAAAGTTAGGGATAAAAATTGAAAAAAACTTGTACACCCGGTAAGTCGAAAACCCGCAAGGGCGGCTTAGGCAAAAATGGGTATCCCGGTGGATTGAAAACCCGAAAGGGCGATCCAGCCAAAAGAGGGATTAAAGCGAAGACTACATTCTGAGTCATCTGCACTTCGTCATGCTTCGTCAGCTGCCATCTCCAAAGATGTGATCGGTCCAGTCATTCTTCTCAGAAAGCAAGGAATTGGGAGGAAACTGATGATCTATGAGTTATAACAGAGTTGGGAAACAGTGGATGCCGTGTTCACATTGCCATTAGGATAGTTTATTTTTTCCTTTTGTGCGCAATTACCTCTTTCTAGGAATTGCTTCCCAATGTATTTTGCCTTTTCAGGCACACTTTCAATCAATAAAAGTCGTTATTCAGATAAATTGCCCTTGTTTTTACTTTTACTGTTTTGTTTGCAAAAACGTCCGATTTTTGATAAACATTGCATATAAAAACATGAAGGCTAAACAATGACGTGCAGAAAGATTAAAACATTTGAAAATCATTTTGAATGTTGAGGACACTTGAGCGTATCTTGTCCATGTACTCCCTGGGGCATCTGTCGTTCCGATTTGCAGGTCGTCACCTGTGAATATTTTCCCCAGTAAGGTCGTCGCCTGTGAGCATTCTCCAGCAATGCTTTCCCCAGACAGAATCATTCTCCTAACTTTGGATTGTTTAAGCCTTCCCCAGCGAAGCAGTTTTCTCTCCAACAGAGTTTATCCCACCAGAGGATTGGGTGAGTTATCGTGGCAGATCGATATCCGCATCCCCAGCTGAGTTGATTTCTACTTGTGAATATTGTGGGTCGTCCCCGGCGGAGTAGCAGTTATTCCCCAAAGCAGTCTGTTTTATATGAGGTTTGCATGAAGCCTCATCCCCAAAGAGTCGCCTGGTTTAGCTTCCCCAGCGGATTTTTTATTTCCCCAAGCGGAATTTTTCATGGATTGATTGGGCTATCCCCGGCAGGTTTCCCTTTGCTTTCCCCTAGCAGAGTTGATTCATTTTTTCCCCAACAGAGTTGCTTTATTGCTCCCCAGCGTGTTGCTGTGTCTTCCCCTAGTGGATTTATACTGTCAGCTCCCCAGCAGTCGTGTTGTTCCCCCAGTGGATTTATCTTGAAGATTCCTTAGCACAGTCGTCCTGTGTATCTCTCCCCGCAGAGTTCTTATCATATTGCATTGCATATAGTAATCATTGCATCCTCAAAATTGCGTAGCATTTCCATCCCATATGGAGCATTACGCCATAGAAAAATTCAAACATATGCATTCATGTGTTCGAAACCACATCAGACCGTATTCCCCGGCGGAGGCGGATCATCTTTGTTCAGCATTAGCACCAAGTCAGCTACAGTTGCTTCGACAGCATTCAGATTTGATTATCCCCACAGAGGTTTATTTCCTCACCCGATGGTGACAGAGGTTTACTTCCTCACCCGATGGTGACAGAGGTTTATTTCCTCACCCGATGGTGACAGAGGTTTATTTCCTCACCCGATGGTGACAGAAGTTTGTTTCTCCCTAGTGAGACTCCCAGCAAGTGATCAGCCTTGCTTCAACTTATCCCAGAGTCTATTCTTGTGATATCAGTAAGTGTCACGTCAACACCCGCGTGTGTCTTCTTTGTTTTGGTGTCGGTAAACGCCATTGCTTCGGTGTCGGTAAACATCGAGTTCCACCCAGTCATCGGTAAATGTCTGGTCATTTTTGGTGTCGGTAAACGCCATTGTTTCGGTGTCGGTAAACATCGAGTCTTTCCTTCAGTCATCGGTAAATGTCTGATAATCCCCAGCTAGAAATTCCCAGTAGAGTCATCTGTAAATGTCCTACCCGGTTTTCAGTTGCGAGTATTTATTTGTCTTTCCCCAATAAATTTCTCACCCCAGTCATCGGTAAATGTCTGGTCATTCTTTTTGATGTCAGTAAACATCATCTTTCGATGTCGGTAAACATCGTGTCTCACCCCAGTCATCGGTAAATGTCTGGTCATTCTTTGTTCTCTTGTTAATAAAATCAGAACCCCCCAGAAGTCGTCGGTAAACGTCTTGTCTGGTATCACCACAAAGGTTTTGTCCCTCCCCAAGCGGAGATGCCATCGGTAAATGGCCCAGCTTTTTCGATATCGGTAAATATCGAGTTCCCAGTTGCAGCAGCCATCGGTAAATGGTCTTGCTAAATTGACATCGGTAAATGTCAAGTTTGCTTTGAAGCCACCATCGGTAAATGGTCTTGCTTCCTTTCAACATCATTTGTTTCCCAGCAGCCATCGGTAAATGGTCTGGCTGAAGTTGATATCGGTAAATATCAAGGTCCCAGTTTTTAACCATCGGTAAATGGTTTGTTTTTCAGAAGTTTGTTTCCCAGCAGCCATCGGTAAATGGTCTGGCTGAAGTTGATATCGGTAAATATCAAGGTCCCAGTTTGTAACCATCGGTAAATGGTTTGTTTTTCAGAGGTTTGTTCTCCCCAGCCACCATCGGTAAATGGTCGGGCTGAAGCTGATATCGGTAAATATCGAGATTCCCGTTCTTCCACCATCGGTAAATGGTTTCGCTTTTCTGAAGCTGTCTTGCAGTTTGTCATCGGTAAATGACGTGGTTCTCCTATATTTCATCCAGTCGGTGCAAATTTCTACGGTTCTTTTGTATTCAATCCCTGTTTACCCTGAAAGTCTGACAGCCATTGCTATCATCCGTTCGGGTTCCCAGCTGATTGAATAGGGGCAGCTGTAGCACCTCAAATTTGCACCTATCATTGTACATATCATTTCATGTTAGGTCATAACATATCATAACCCATTGCATAGCATTTGCATTGTTCCTCAGTTGCCTCAAGAGCAAGCAAGCAAGAATTAGGTCAAACTGATCAGGAGATCAGTCTACCAATCAAGCCAAGGTGTTTCTCAAGGAATCAAGGTCCTAGGGTTTGACCAACAAGTTTTCATGCCTTGGGGGTCTTTTTGAAGTGTTCAAGTCAAGGGTTGAAGCCTCAGAGGTCAGCAGTCAGTGCACAACCAGGTCAAAACCCTAAACAGTCAACAATCAATCAAAGCAGTGGATGATGGCCATTCTTGTGGAATTTGGGCACCATGGTCAATAATCAAGAGTTCATATGACTTGTAACATCATTTGAAGTCAAGTTCTCAAAGAATTAGGTTTGGAATTCATCAGAAATACACAGTCAAGTCCAAAAACCCTAGAAGGTCAAAGTTGGTCAACTGTGGTTGATTCTTTGGATTTGATGGATAGAAATGGTTTGAAGGAGCTTATTCATGTCCTAATAGGCCTCATATATCATGGCAATCAATATCATTGAAGAATTTGAAGCAAATCAGAAGATTTCCCAAAATAGAAACTGGACCTGTAATTTTAACTGCCAAAAATAGAAACTTCTTGATCCTCAACTTGCATCATGATACAAGCTCCAAATGAATTTTTGCCCAACATGAAAGTTGGAGATCTTGTTCTCCCATTTTCAAAAAGTCCAAGAACTCTCAAATCCCATGTGTGGTTGTCAAGATATGATCAAATCATTTTCATCAATTTGTGAACTTCAAAGGGCCATATCTCCCAAACCATAAGGCCAAATTTGGTGGGATTTTTTCCCACACACCACATTTTTCATCCTCTTTCCAAAAATATAAATTTCATGACCTAAAACCTTGCCAATCAAAATGGCATTTTTGGACCTTTCTCATTAAAATTCAAAGTTTGACCAAACTTTGACTTTTTGCTTCTTTGACTTTTTCTTGACTTGGCCAATTGGGAATTGTTTTAGACCATATTTGAGACATGTTCCAAGTTTGAATTCATGGTCATACCACCATTGTACCACATTTTGGACCAAAAGTGCATAATTAGGCAAATGGTGCAAATAGCTATACAAATGCAAGGCAAGTACAGCATTCTAGTACAGAATAGAAACAGCCTTTGCAAATGTCTGCTAGCAGCCTATGCCCAGCCCACTCGACCACAAACATACCCCCATTTTCCATTTTTGTCCAAAATTAGCAAGTTGGCAATTACACTCATTCAAGCAAAACAAGTTTAGTACTTCCTAAACCAATGCTAAACAGGTCATATAAAGAGGATTTTCTGCAGAAACCAACCCTAGTTTTTGCAGCCTCCACACAGAAAAATTGAGATACTCTCCTTCTTGCATTTGGCACGGTTGGGATTTTCTGTTCAAACCATCAAAGCACACGAGTCCCTTTGTTTCCTTCATTATCTAGACAACATCTTGAGCACATTCTCATCATCATTTCTCAACTGAAACACTTTCCCTAGCTCTGCATCTTCAAGAACGTTATTAATGGCAGATATCGAGTTGGACCAGGCTATGTGTTCCTGAGCTAATTTTCTGCAAGCATTCAACCTTTGGAAGCTGTGTGACTACCTGTTTCGAGCTATATCCATCAACCCACCACTGTTCCATCAACTTGCTTCAAAAACAAGTAAGTTTTCCATTACCTCCATTCTCCAATCCATGCCATGTGTTATGTAGGTCCTTGTATGCTAGTTTCCATGCATTTTATTTCATTCAAAGTGGTGCTCTCATGATGGAGAAATTTGAACTTTCATTCTCATACACAGTTAGGTTTTCCATCGATTTGGCTTGTATAGGGTGATTTAAGGAAAAGGGATAGCACATTCGTGTTGTAGGTTGCATATTGATTCTATTGATGTGCTTGTTTGGTCATGCTGTTTGTTTTGAAAATTCGAGCTGCATAGTGATGATGAAAGCCCTGCTACTGTTTTGAAACCCTACTTTGCCCAGTATATGCACTCATGATTATGCTTGGATTGTTGTTAGTTGGTGTACATGCTAGTAATGTTTCATAGGTCAGGATTATTGAGGATTCTGTTTATATTTTGGTTGTTCACAATTGTTGGTTGATGTTAATGATGAACCTTGCTGTTACAAACCCTAGAGCTTGCCAGAATTTCTGCATGAATGTGTATGGTTGGTTGTTGTTGGGATGTGCATGAACATTGTTGTGTTATTGCCCTGCTGTTCACTATGTTGGAGTGTTGATTGCATGAAGCTACATGATGAAATATTGCTGTATCTATTAAACCCTAGTTTAATTCCATTTTGTTTTCCCTCAGAATCATGCCTGCTGTTGTTTGTACTTGCATGAACTTGTTGCTATTGCTATGCTAACAGCCATGCTATAGATTGATGATGATTTTGATGAACATGAATTTCAAACCCTGCTGCTGTTAAACTACTTGCCCTGCCCAGAATTTTGATTGAATGTTGTATTGGTGTGCTGCTGTTTAGATGTGCATGAGCATACTGTTTCATTGCCATGTTTGCTTGCCATGAAGTTTGTATTTTGTTTAAATGATGAGGAACATGGATGATGGATATGAAGATGCTGTTACTACCCTGCTGTTATTTTGAATCTTATAATATCTGTCCTAAAAATCCATGAGATCATGAATGCTGTTGATTGCTTGATGAGTAAATATTGACAAATGCTATGCTATTTGTGTATTTACTGTTTGATTCTGTTTAGATGTTGGCTGAATTTGTTTGAAGTTTACCATGAACCATGCTAGTTAAATCCTGCTACTGTTATGCTTGAATCATGAGTATGCCTAGAATTTTCTCGTGATCCATGTCTTGTTTTGTTGTTGGTTGGTGCTACACATGAAAACCTTGCTGCAGTATTTGAAACTCTTTGAACATTTGTCATGAGATCCATGTGAAGCATTGTTGCATACTGTTGGTTGCTTGCTATGTGAATATTACCATGGCCATAATTAGTCGTTTCTGTTGGATTTCAATTGATAAATTGATGCTGCAAGTGCCCTACTGCTGTTTCAAACCTGTCATTTCCAGAACTTCCCTTTGATATGCTTGTTTTGGTTGTTGGTCGATATTGCTTAATGATGACAATGTTACCTTACCATGTGGGATGCTGTTTGTTTGTTGAATGAACATTACCATTGCCATGTTAGTTGTTGGTTTGCTGGAATTCCAACTGATAATGATTGATGAACACATGAAACCATTGCTACTACTACCATGCTGTGTTGGTTGAATGAGGAATATTGATGTTCAATACCATGTTTGCTTGATGTCTACGTATGATGAGCACATGATGATGGTAATGAATGCTGTTGTTGCTTGAGCCTGCCTTGCCTAGATTTCTCCCTTGATTAATGCTTGTTTTACTGTTGGCTGATGCTGTTTAATAATGCTGTTACACTGTTGATTTTGTTTGGATGTTGATGAGCCATGCTGTTACCATGCTGTTGAGATATCAATTGATGATTGCATGATGATGATGCTTTGTGCCATGTTTGTTTGTATGCTATTGAATTTCGTGATTGATGATGAATGCATTGCCCTGCTGTTGTTATTGGTATTTGCATGATAATTTGTACTGTCATGCTTGAATCATGAATTGCCCTGTTTGTTTATGCTTATTCTCTGCCCAGATTTTGCTCGATTAAGTGTTGTTTTGGTTGTCGGTTAAATGGTTGTTCATAGGCTGTATTTGATCATTGATGTTTGGTTGTGTTTTGTTGGTTAACTTCTGGTCGAATTGCATGATAAGTTTAGAATGATGAATGAATGTTGCTGCATTTCCAAGCCCTAGGTTTCTTTTTAAAATCCAGAAAACTCACATGCTATTGGCTGTTGTTTTTCGTTTTACTGTTTCATTGGAAATGAACCAACCAAAACATTTCCCGTGGCCTTCCCAAACGCAGCGTTTGGTTTAATGAATGCCAAAATTACAAGAGTGCCATTCAGTTGACTTGTTGACCATCCATGCCATGTCTTTTGTTCATACTTCATTCCAATTATTTCCTCAACTTCATAAATTAATTTCTCATTCAAATTAAATCCAAAAATTATGATTCTTTTTCCACAATGTCCATGATTGAGTCTAGTTTATAATTATGATTTTTAATCATTTTTTCATTGACTGGATTTTTATTGACAATTGTTTTCCCAATATGTGTGCATAAATGATACATCTTACCATTTCAATTGTGAAATACTCATGTTATGTCCAATGACTTTGAATTTTTTTGTGTTGAAACTAGACATGTTCACCTTCATTTTGGTATAAAGTTTGTGGATTTCCCATTTGTGGTTCGCTGGTTATGATTTTTTGAAGTCATGTGTTACAATTGTTGCTATACCATGATCATACATTTTCCATATTTTTGTTCACATGCTTCCTTGCATCCAAATGGCCCCAAATTTTGCATGAATGATCCCTTGTCTGTCTAATTGATGTATGAATTTTCTTGGAATTAATCTTGCTGTTTTCCATTTGATTGAGAATTTTCTTCCATACTTGGTCATTTGTTGACTTTTTGTGCTATGCCTTGCCAAATCTTTTGTGAAATTCTCAAATCATATTGTATATCCATGAAATTTCATATGTGATAACTAGACATCTCAAGCTTTGCATTGGTGTTAATCTCATTCATTTCTCTTCTGTTTTCAAATTGATATGATTTTTTGAAGTTGACCCATGCTTGTTGACTTTCATTGTGCTTACTTAAAATTAGTTTGACTTCATGATTTTATTTGACTGCCTTCCTCTCATCCAAATGCCATGAAATTTTACATGTATACCATGTTAGATGTTAGGATTGAGTGTGATTTATTTCATGATTTTTGAGATTGCTTAGGTTGACTTTTGATGCAAGTCATTCTGTTGACTTTTGTATGCTTTCCTTTGCCTTGTTTTGATTTCAAATATTCATGAAATGACATTGATGCATGATTTGAATGTGGGCCCAAGTGTGTTAGCTTCCCAAATGTTTGACTTTGACTTTGAGTTGACTTTTCCTTGCTGCCTTGACTTTTTCTTTCATGTTTGACCCTAGGCTAGTCCTAGTGGTCCTTTGGACTTATGTTGAGTTCATCTGTTTCAGGTTGAGCACAATGCTTCCAAGATCATTCAAACTTGTTTGAATTTGATTTGTTTATCCCATGCTAACCTTTTGTTTTGTAGGTGACTCATGTAACTTGAGTCTTGCTTTGCACAGTTGACCTTCTGTGGTTGACTGTTTATCCTTTTCTTTTTGATTTAAACTTCTGACTTGTTTACTAACAAGTTTGACTTTTTCAGGTACTTTAGTTGCTTAAGTTCTCTGAACTTGCTTGCTTTGCTATTTTAGCATTTGCTCTTGAGGTATAAACCTTTCTTTCTTCATGTAGTCTGGAGACCCGGTCTGTTATTTGACCGGGCAAACTGTCTGAAGTCCTCCTTAAGAGGCAATGCCTGTGTTTGTTTAAAATTGTCCCTGTACAGAGTCAAAGACCTCCTAAGTGAAGAGGCAATTGGTGGAAGGTAGGGATATGCAATCTATCCCCCACTATTCAGTGTGTCTTCTGTCTTGCTCACACCACTGTGTTGATGCACTTCAGATAAAAACCCAAGATCTTGTGCAATTGCACAGTTGAGTCAGTTAAATGTGTAGAAGGGTTCCCACTTTCTGAACCCACACATTCTTGTCAAATGCTCTCCCAGGCCAGGGATAGAAGCAATGAGGCACACCCCTCATCTCCTTTCATCTGCTTCACCTTAGCCTCTCAATGGCAAGGTTAAGAGCACACTCACCCCATTCCAGTTGGCCCTAGTGCCTAACCTTTGATGTTTGAGCCCCCTTGTTGGTGTGTTTATTTTATGCTATATGTGTTTGTGATTGCTTTGTTTGCCTCTTTAGGCTTTAGTCTGTGCTTGCCCTTGTGCAATAGCTTTGTGCTTGACTTGCTTCCTGTGCAAGTCAAGTCTGTGTGGCTTAACCCTTGTGTGAGCCATGTTTAGGGTTGTTCAGCCGAACTACGGCAACTCTGATTCTCATGTTCAGGTGAGATACGTAGGCACGAGACGCGATGTCTTGCCGAGTTTGACTAACCACTAACACTAACTCTTTTCTCTCACCCCTGTGTGATCGAGATCTTTCTTTTCTCTCACCCCTGTTGTGATTGAGATATCCCTCTTCTCTTGCCCTAGTTGCAATCGAGACTTTGCTTTTTTTCCTGTGTCTGTTTAAGATAGGTTGGCCCTTGTGCCGTTTAGCTAGAAACCTTAACTTAGGGTTGACTTTGCATGACAACATCTAGGCTCGAGTCGTAGTCTCCCTAGAGTTGTGTCTCCCTCTGTTATCTGGTTAGGCTAGAACCTTTGTCCCTGCGTAGGGGAACTACATCGCCCTGATCTCCATACCAGATGGAGTATGTAGGCAGGAGATTGAGCTGATCTCTCCGGGCGCCCTTTTTCTTTTTGTGTGTGTTGTCTGACCTTTGCTAAGCTCGAGTCCTCGTACTCCTTAGCATTTGCTGTCTGTCTGTTTGTGTGTTTGACAGTTGTAGGCTGAGTCCCCGACTCCCTATCTATCTGTTGCGTGTTTTAGGTTCGGATGTCAATGTAAGTCCAGTGATTGGCATTTGGGCTCCACGTTTGCCTCTTTGTGTGTGTTTAGGTTCGGATGCTGATGTAAGTCCATCGATTGGCAGTCGGGCTCCACGTTTGCCTGTGTCTTGTTTGTTTGTGTGCGTGTCAGCCGAGCTACGAATGCTCTGATTCTTCTCTCGTCCGAGAAGATACGTATGCATAGGATGCGACATCCTAGCGAGCATGTGTCGTCTCCCCAGTCCGAACTACTTGGACTCTGATGTCTATGCTAGATAGACTAAGTAGGCCCAGGATGCGACATCCTGCCGAGTTCAGTTTCAGTCAGTCTCCCGCTTTTCTTTCAGCCGGTTGTGTGTGTGAGTTTGAGCAGTGTTTAGCAACCAATATTCTTTCCTTTTGTGCGTG
Source organism: Lathyrus oleraceus (assembly GCF_024323335.1). Classification (NCBI taxonomy): domain Eukaryota; kingdom Viridiplantae; phylum Streptophyta; class Magnoliopsida; order Fabales; family Fabaceae; genus Lathyrus; species Lathyrus oleraceus. The sequence goes on from NC_066584.1 coordinate 263,149,378, forward strand.
GATCCCGTAGAGTACTACGGATGCGTAGGGTGCCTAACACCTTCCCTTCGCATAACCGACTCCCGAACCCATTCCTCTTTGGTCGCGAGACCATGTTCTTTCCCAGGTTTACTTCGAGCGTTTCCTTTCCCTCTTTTGGGATAAATAACGCACGGTGGCGGCTCTGTTGTTTCTTTCTTTTCCCGCCGGTTTTTCGCGCGATGCGACACCCACCTCTGACCATCCAAAACCTAATCGAGCCTTTTGCCTTGATTCTTCATCCAATTGCCATGTTGATTGTGAGTTTATTTTAGTTTCTTCATTTCCAAGTAAGTGGTCTCATGTTCAACCTCATGTATACCATGCCTTGCTTGGCATTTGGGCTTGTCAAACCTTGGTTTTGGTCTACCCCAAACCAAGTCCTAATGATCCTAACACAATACAATGTGATACTAATGACTCCATCATCCAATGCTTAATCCAAATGCAACACGGAAAGGTACAATTGGAAGCATGAATGCACTACATGGTAACCTACTGTGCAACAATTCTTGCCCTATCGATGCAGCAGACCACTCAACAATCCTACAGCATGCAATGACTAGCTACAACCATGTACCTTAGGACTTGTTATAAACCTGCTGTAGCACCTCAAATTTGCATCTATCATTGTACATACATTCTCATATTAGGTCATAGCATATCATGGTCCACTGCATAGCATTGCATTGTCCCATTTGCCTCAAGTGCAAGCCAATCAAGAAATTAGGTCAAACTGATCAGGAGATCAGTCAACCAAGCAAGCAAGTGTGTTTTTCATTGAGCCAAGGCCCTAGGGCTGGTCCAACATGTTCACATGACTTGGGGATCCATTTGAAGTGATTAGGTCAAAGATTGGAGGCTCAGAGGTCATCAGTCAATGCACAATCAGTCAGAAACCCTAGAAAGTCAAACTTGGTCAACTGTGGTTGATTTTATGGTTTTGATGGATGGATTTGGTTTGAGAGAGCTTATTCATGTCCCAATAGGCCTCATATATCATGGCAAACAACATCATTGAAGAATTTGAAGCCAATCAGAAAATTTCCAAAAATAGAAACTGGACCTGTAATTTTAACTGCCAAAAATGGAAACTTCTTGATCCCAAACTTACATCATGATACAAGCTTCAAATGAATTTTTGCCCAACATGAAAGTTGAAGATCTTGTTCTCCCATTTCCAAAAAGTCCAAGAACTCTCAATTCCCATGTATGGTTGGCAAGATATGATCAAATCATTTTCACAAAATCTTGAACTTCAAAAGGCCATATCTCTCAAACCATTTGGCCAAAATTGGTGAGGTTTTTTCCAACAAACCATATTTAACCTCCTCTTTCCAAAAATGTAACTTTCATGCATCAAAACATCACCATTCAAAATGGCCCTTTTTGAACTATCATGTTTAATTTCAAGTGAGGTGCAAAATTGGATTTTTGAATTAATCATTTTCCATTCAAGTGGCCAATTGGGATTGATTTAAGATGATATTTCTGACTTGTGCAAGGCCCATTTCGTGCCCTAACCAATACATACCTCACCATACACACCAATGTGACAAATTAGCAATTTGATTCATTTTGAACTAAGCATGATTAGCAAACTTGGATTAGAGCTTAAACATACCATATATACCATTTTTCTGAGCTTTTGGAAGCCCTAGCAGTCATTGTGCAAACTCAGAATTCATTCACTCTCTCAAACTTCATTTTCTTGCCATTTCCAAAATCTGCCAAAACCCTCAAGAGAACACGAACCAGCTTTGTTGTTTCATCATCCAAACAACATTGAGAGCCCATTTCAACCACTTTTCCACGATTGTAAGAAGCTTTTGCTGGACTGTTCTTCAAAGCATCTTCCATGGCAGAACTCGTGTACATCCATGCCAAGCTTCTTTGAGCTAAACCATCTTCACCAATCATCATTTGAAGGACCTTGGATCATCTGTTTCACCAGCAAATATCAAGACAACCACTGTTTCATCTTTGCTTCAAAATCAAGTAAAAACTCGAATCTTATTATTTGCTAAACTATGACATGATTCTTATAGAGCTTTGTTTGCTGGTTTCATTAAACTTTGAATCGTGTTATTTGGTTGCTTGAGTTGAGAGAAATCGGGTTTTAAAGTTTGATGACAAAACTTGTTCTTGCTCGATTCATGAGTTGTGTTGAGTTTTAATGAAAATTGATGTTGGATTCATGTTTGTCATGCGTTGCTGGTCATTTGTGTGTGTCCAATTTCATTTTCTGGAAAAATCTTTGATGAACTCGATTTGGGATGACGATTGTTGTTGCTGTTCATGTTTGAAACCCTAATTTCATTTGCCCTGCCCAGATTTCACACTATTCACGTGCATGCATGATCGTGTTCACCCATGAACCAATGAAAACATTTTATTTCATGGCCCAAAACACACCGTTTTGTTAAATGAACTCCACAATTACCATAATGCCATTCTCGGTTTATTAATTCAATTTAATTCATTTATTTTTCTCATTTCATTTCATTTGATATGCTTAACTTGTAAAAATCATAATTTATTCATTTTAAATCCAAAATTCATGGGACTTGTTGCATTGTGTTCATATGGATCCCTAGTTTTTTATCATGATTTTTGCTGATTTTTTGGATGAGTAGATTTTAAATGGCATTAGGGTTTTGTTCATGTGCCCAATTTTTGTACATCTTGCCAAATCCTTTGTGAAATTGTGATGCATTATCCAATGGCCCTGAAATTTTTTGTGCTCAAACTAGACTCATTCATGTTTATTTTGATGTAAGGTTTGTGAATTTCTCACTTCTGGACTGTGAGTTGTGAATTTTTGAAGTAGGGTGTGACAATTTGTGTCACACCATTGATGTGCAACTTGCTGATTTTTGTATCCATGCTTCTTGACCTCCAAATGAATTGATTTTTTGCATGAACCTACCTTTGTATGTCTAGTTTGCACATGATTTTTCGTGGATTTATTTGTGGCATTTTTCCATTTGTTTGAGATTTTCTCCCCTGTTTGACCAAAATGTTGACCTTATGTGATGCATGTGCCCATTTGTTTTGTGAAATGCTCATACTTTATTAGATGGACATGAAATTTTACATGAGATAACTAGACATCCTAAGATTTGCCATGGTTTTAGTCCCATTCATTTATCATATGCCATCTATGATTTATGAATTTTTCAAGTTGATGCATGTTTGGTTGACTTCTTTGAGCATGTTCAAAATTGCTTTGACTTTATGATTTTCATTGGCTGCCTTCCACTTGTCCAAATGTGATGAAATTTGACATGCTTACCATGCTATGTGTTAGGATTGATCATGATTTATTTGGTGATTTTTGGAAATGTTTGAGTTGACTTTTGATGCAAGTCTTTCTGTTGACTTCTATGAGCTCTTATTTGCCATGCTTTGATTTCTTTTGCTTATGGAATGATGATGATGCATGATATGAACATGAACCCAATTGGAATTGTTTCTTGATTGATTAAACATGATTTTGAATGCTTGCCCCTTTGCTGTTTTGACTTTTTCATTCTCTTTTGACCCTAGGCTTGCCCTAGTGGTCCTGTTACTCACTTTTGAGCTTGTGTTTTCAGGTTGACCAACAAATGACCAATGAGGCCAATTCTTTTTGATTGAGTTTGCTTGAATATCATTGTTTAACTTGTTGTTTTGTAGGTGGCTTGGCTCTCAAGCCTTAAGCCTTGTGCATTGCACATTCATTTGCTTCTGACTAACTGTTAATGTCTGTTTCCTTTTGCTTTGATTTGAGTTGCATACTAATGTCTGCTTGACTATTTCAGGTGCTTTTAGTTGCTTAGTTCCTTGTGAACTTTTTGCTTTGCTTTGCTTGTATAAGCAATTTGCATTGAGGTATATCCCTTAATCTTCATGTAGTCTGGAAGACCTGGCCTGTTACTTGGCCAGGCAACTGTCTGAAGTCCTCCTTAAGAGGCAATGTTTGTGTATGTTTAATCTTGTCCTTGTACATAGTCAAAGACCTCCTAAGTGAAGAGGCAATTGGCAGAACCCAAGGGATAAGCAACCTATCCCCTGCTATTCTGTGTGTCATCTGCTTTGCTCACACCACTGTGTTGATGCATTGCAGATACAAACCAAGATCTTGTACAATCGTACAGTTGAGTCAGTTTTAAATGTGTAGAAGGGTTCCCACTTTCTGAACCCACACATTCTTGTCAAATGCTCTCCCTGGCCAGGGATAAGAGCAATGAGGCGCACCCCTCATCTCCTTTCATCTGCTTCACCTTAGCCCCTCAATGGCAAGGTTAAGAGCAACATCTACCCAATTCCAGAGGTTTGTTTGTTGAGGTTGATATGACCCCTCGACTAAAACCTAGCCTTGATGTTTGAGCCCCTTGTTGGTGTGTTTATTTTATGCTGTATGTGCTTGTGTGTGCTTGTGTGGTGTGATTGTATCCCCTAGGTTTGTTAGACTCCGCGTAGTCTCGTTTGCATGTCAATTAAGGTAGCACGGTTCCTTCGTATAGGACTTCCTTTCTTGCTTGAGCTTTCATAAAACACAAACAAACATCATCCCCTTTTAAGGATACGTTAACTCCTTCTACTACAGATGAGTAAGTCTCCAAAGGTCGAGCATCAGGTAGATTGTGCAGCGACGTTGTCCACTTAAAAAACACAAACCTACAGTAATAGTTTAGCCGAACTATGGCAACTCTGATTCTCATGTCCAGATGAGATACGTAGGCACGAGATGCGATGTCTTGTCGAGTTTGACTAACAACTAACACTAATTCTTTTCTCTCACCCTCGTTGTGATTGAGATCTCCCCTTTCTCTTGCCCTAGTTGCAATCGAGATCCTTCTTTTCCCTGTATCTGTTAGCTAGAAACCTTAACTTAGGGATGATCTTGCATGACAACATCTAGGCTCGAGTCGTAGTCTCCCTAGAGTTGTGTCTCCCTCTGTTATCTGGTTAGGCTAGATCCTTTATCCCTGCGTAGGGGAACTACATCGCCCTGATCTTCATACCAGATGAAGTATGTAGGCAGGAGATTGAGCTGATCTCTCCGGGCGCCTGTGTCTTTGTTTTGTGTTGTTGTGTGCTTGGAAGCTGATGTAAGTCCATCGAGTGGCATTCGGGTTCCAGTGTGCGTGTGTTTTGGTTCGGATGCTGATGTAAGTCCAGTGATTGGCATTCAGGCTCCACGTTTGCCTTTTGTGTGTGTTTGTTGGTTCGGATGCTGATGTAAGTCCAGTGATTGGCATTCAGGCTCCATGTTTGCCTTTGCTTTTGTTTGTGTGCGTGTCAGCCGAGCTACGAATGCTCTGATTCTCCTTCGTCCAAGGAGATACGTATGCATAGGATGCGATATCCTAGCGAGCATGTGTTGTTTTTCCCCGGTCCGAACTACTTCGACTCTGATGTCTATGCCTGATAGACTAAGTAGGCCCAGGATACGATATCCTGCCGAGTCAGTTTCAGTCGGTTTCTTTTGTCTCTTTCAGCCAATGTGCGTGTATTTGAGCAGTGTTTCAGCAACCAATGTTCTTTCCTTTTGTGCGTGGATCCCGTAGAGTACTACGGATGCGTAGGGGTGCTAATACCTTCCCTTCGCATAACCGACTCCCGAACCCATTCTCTTTGGTCGCGAGACCATGTCTTTTTCCTAGGTTTACTTCGAGCGTTTCCTTTCCCTCTTTTGGGATAAATAACGCACGGTGGCGGCTCTGTTGTTTCTTTCTTTTCCCGCCGGTTTTTCGCGTGATGCGACAGCTGGCGACTCTGCTGGGGACATAGAGAAGTTGACCTATGCTGGTCCATCTTCCCTGAGCGAGTCTCTCCTAGCGCTCTCTAGGATTAGGGTTTGGTTGCTTTGTGCTGTGTGTATTTATTGCATTCTTTATTTGTTCATTTCATTTATTGATTGCATTGATTGTGTGTATTAATGTTTGCATTCATATTCATTATTCATTCTGCCTGGCTGGTTGTCTGTTTTTCTTTGTGGGGTTGGAGTCAGTTGAGGTAAAAGGTCCAATACCCAGACCATGAGTGAAATCTAGGATGATTAGGAATAGAGTGATTCATGGGAAGCGGGTGGTATTGCGCCACTTAGCGGAACATTGATATCACGAGCAGTTCAGACCCTGGTGGGGTATCGTCGTTACATACTTCGGGTGTGTATATGATGGTATCCTGCGAAAGGTTATTTATGCTGCGTTTCTCTCAGCTTTACCCTGGCCTAGACTACACCCGTGAGTGGGGAAGGGTTGTTCATTACAGGTACTGTTGGTGACTTGGTTCTGTTGGTGACTTTGTGTTCAAACAGTGTGTTCAGTTGACCTTGGATCTTTTAAGTTGGATTTGGGTTCTGATTTTGACTGAAGCTTCGACCTAGTGATCAGTTTGCACAACCAGCCAGTCCAGTCTGCATCATGTGCATCATAGCATATTTATTTTTCAAAAGAAACGCAATGAAAAAAATGAAAAAAAATCAAAAAAAGAAGAAAAGAAAAAAAACTAATCTCTGCATGCATATCATTTCTCAGGTACATTCCAGAGCTTGGTCTACTGATATAGATGGCAACAGTCTCAGAGCCGAAGCGGAAGACTTGCTCCTACAGCTTTCATCGTGAGCCGTTGACTGCATTGATCGAGTTGGGTAGTCTTGTGACTGATGATCGTCTGAAGAGTTTTGTTGGGCAGTTTGGAGATATTCTGACAGTGCTGAAGACAGTAGTGGATCCGGTGCCTCTGCAGACACTTCTTCAGTTCTACGACCCAGAGCTCAGATGTTTCACATTTCAAGATTATCAGTTGGCGCCTACTCTCGAAGAGTACTCTATTCTGATGAATATCCCAGTTCAGCATCAGACACCCTTTTTGGACGTCCCAAAGGAGGTTGACTTTAGTATTATTGCCAGAGCTCTCCGGTTGAGTGTCAAGGAAGTCTGTGATAATTGGAAGCCCTGTGGGGAAGTAGTGGGTCTGCCGTTGAAGTTTCTTCTGAGAGTAGCCAGAGATGAAGCAGAGAAGGGGAATTGGGAAGTTTTTCACGCCCAGCTAGCTGCCATGATCTATGGGATCATCCTATTCCCAAGCATGCCTAATTTCATTGACCATGCTGCTATCAGTATCTTCATCAGAGGGAATCCGTTCCCCACCCTGTTAGCTGACACTTACTATACTATTCACAGTAGGCATGGTAAGGGTGGAGCCATCAGGTGCTGTCTACCTCTCCTGTTCAGATGGTTTATGTCCCTCCTTCCCGTCAGTGGACCCTTTGTGGACACCCAGAGTACCCTTAAGTGGACTCAGAGGGTCATGTCACTCACCTCCTACGACATCAGATGGCAGTCGTACCGGATGGATGTGAAGAATGTTGTTATGAGTTGTGGTGAATTCCGGAACGTGCCACTCGTGGGGACCAAAGGCTGTATCAGTTATAATCCAGTTCTTTCCCTTCGTCAGTTAGGGTTTGTTATGAGTAGAAGACCATTTGAAGCTGAGATAGCTGAGAGTGTATGTTTTGAGAAGAAAGATGACCCTGCTAGATTGGAGCAGATAGGAAGAGCTTGGAGATCTGTGGGAGTGAAGGATGGATCCGTCTTAGGGAAGAAGTTTGCCATTGCAATGCCTGATTATACTGATTGGGTAAAGAAGAGAGTGGAAACTTTATTACTACCCTATGATAGGATGGAGCCGTTGCAGGAGCAACCACCTTTGGTTCTTGCTGATAGTGTGCCTGCTGAGCACTATAAGCAAGCTTTGATGGAAAGTCGCCGTTTGAGGGAGAAGGAGCAGGACACCCAGATGGAGTTGTATAAAGCTAAAGCTGACAGGTTGCACTTGGCCCATCAACTCAGGGAAGTGCAAGGAGAGGATGCTAGCAGAGCAAGGAGCAAGAAGAGATCATATGAGGAGATGGAGTCCATGTTAGATGCAGAGCATAAGGAATGTCTGAGGCTATGGAGAGCAGAAGTCAACTATCAAAAGAAGATCAGAGACCTAGAGAAGCAACTCAGAGACAAAGACGTCCAGTTGAAGAAAGAGATGGAGTTGAGACAAAAATCAGAGGACTATCTTGGAGGAGAAGTCTTGGAGCTCAGAAGACAGTTGAAGGAGAAGATCACCCCTCTACCAGAATGTTCAGAATGCACACTGTTGATAGACCAGTGCCATTACCTGAACACCCTCATTCCGGAAGACCGTCTGTCTTAGTCTGTACCTTTGATTGTTTTTATTGAGAATCACCTCCAGGCTTGTTGGATGGGATTCATTTGTTTGTAATCCGTCTTTTGGATCTTTGTTGTTGAGAATCACCTCCAGGCTTGTTGGATGGGATTCTTTTCTTTGTACTCTGTTTATGCGAATGTTCTGTTGACCTGGTTGTATAACATCTTTGCCCTTATGTATGGATAAGGATGTCAGTATTTCCCTGTTGTTCTCATTTTTTTTCCTTGTATCTTGTTGTTCTCTTGTTGCTGCAGGTTGCCATCTTTTCAGGATGGGTCAGGCTCTTTGAATGCTTGAGAAATGAGCATATCATGTGCATCATACACATCATTTAACATCATAATCATATCATTTGCATAACAGGTGTTCTTGTGCCATCTTCTCACTTTGGTTCCTGTGTTCAGGCAGGATAGCTGATCAAAGACCGCACCGCTACTCAACGCGACTCAACCATCAACGCAATATGGATCAAGTACAAGCCGAGTTAGCTGAGATGAGAGCTAACATGGCCCAGTTTATTCACATGATGCAAGGGGTTGCACAAGGACAAGAAGAACTCCGAGCTCTAGTTCAGAGGCAAGAAGCTGCAATTCCACCGCCCAACCAGGCTTTGCCAGAAGGAAACCCAGTTCCTGACACTCCTGCTGTTGCTATTCCCGTCAACAACTATGCTGAAGGAGAAGAGTTGAGGGGTATTCGAGTTAACGGTCAACCAATTGCTCCAGATGTTGCTAATGCCAGAGTCATCCATGCTCCGGCCCGTAATAGGATTCCGATTGTTGACAGACAAGAGGATATGTTTACTTTGCTCAGTGAAGACGAAGACATCTTGGGTAGAAATGATGCGAGAGATCGCAAAGTTGAGGCCCTTGCTGAGAAGATCAGGGCTATGGAATGTCAAAACTCCCTCGGTTTTGATGTTACAAACATGGGATTGGTTGAAGGCTTGAGAATCCCGCACAAATTCAAGGCACCGTCATTTGATAAATACAACGGTACCTCCTGCCCTCGCACCCATGTGCAGGCATACTACAGAAAAATCTCCGCATACACTGATGATGAGAAGATGTGGATGTATTTTTTCCAAGACAGCCTATCTGGGGCGTCGTTGGACTGGTATATGGAATTGAAGCGGGATTCCATCAGATGCTGGAGAGATCTGGGAGAAGCGTTCCTCAGATAGTATAAGCATAATATGGACATGGCTCCGACCAGGACTCAACTGCAGAGTCTGTGTCAGAAAAACAGTGAGAGCTTTAAGGAGTACGTCCAGAGGTGGCGCGAGCTGGCTGCAAGAGTCCAAACCCCTATGCTGGAAAGGGAGTTGACTGACATGTTTATCAGCACTCTGCAAGGTGTGTATATGGACCGAATGGGAAGCTGCCCATTCGGAAGTTTTTCTGACGTCGTCATCTGTGGCGAAAGAACTGAAAGTTTAATCAAAGCTGGTAGGATTCATGATACGGGTTCTTCTTCGTCATCGAAGAAACCCTTCTCTGGGGCACCTCGCCGTAGAGAAGAAGAGACCAATGCTGTACAGCACAGAGGGGGTGTGTACAGAGCCAATGCAAACAGAGATCAGTACCGTCCAGTGGCTGCAGTGACTATTCCTGCACCTCAACCTCGTCCACAACAACAAAGAGTTCAACAACAACCGCAACAACAACAACAGCAGCAACGTCCTTTCCAGCCAAGACAGAGATTGCAGGCTGACAGAAGATTTGACCCACTGCCAATGACGTACGCCGAATTATTACCCGAACTACTCCGGTTAGGGTTTGTTGAATTGCGTACAATGGCTACTCCAACAGTGTTGCCTCCGGGTTATGATGCGAACGTCCGCTGTGACTTTCATTCTGGGGCACCAGGCCACCATACCGAAAGATGTCGGGCTCTCCAGCATAAAGTTCAAGACTTGATTGATGCTAAGGCAATCAATTTTGCTCCAGTGCCAAACGTGGTGAACAATCCTATGCCTCAGCATGGTGGGCATAGGGTTAACAATGTTGAAGGAGGAGAGGCTGAAGATTTGGTTGTGAATGTTGAAGATGTTCAGACTTCTCTACTTGTTGTGAAGGACCGTCTACTGAAGGGGGGTGTTGACCCAGGTTGTAATGAAGATTGTTTGGGTTGTTCTAAGACTGCTAATGGCTGCGACCAGTTGAGGGCTGGTATCCAGAAGTTAATCAACGAAGGCTGTCTCCAGTTCGGCCGGGCTGTTAAAGACAATGGGTCAGTGTCTACTGTCACCATATATTTCAAGCCGTCTGAAGGACGAGGACGAGGGGCTGTCAGTGCACCTACAACAAGCAGTGCTCCGGTTGCTATTCCCGCTCCGGTAACCATCAGAGCACCGACTACTATTGTGGCGTCTGGCAGAAGACCAGTTGAAAATAGTAGGGTTGTTCCCTGGAGGTATGACAACGCCTATCGCAGTGATCGGAGGGCTGTTAACCAGACGAGACCATCAGTTCAAGCGCCAGTAACAATCAGTGCTCCAGTAAGAACTCCTGTAGTTGCAAGTCCTGTGGTGGACAATGTTGGAGGACCAGGAGGTTTTACCAGGATGGGGACGACTGTTTGCTCCTCAGCCTTTGAGGGATGCTACTGCTGAGGCATCCGCAAGGGCTAAGGGTAAACAAGTTGTGGATGACGAGGAACCGGCTCAGAAGGAGGCTGAGGGTTCTTTTGAAAAGGACGTTGAGGAGTTTATGAAGATAATCAAAAAGAGTGACTACAAGATCGTGGATCAGCTCAACCAAACTCCGTCCAAAATTTCAATTCTCTCTTTGCTGTTGTGCTCTGAGGCACACCGGGACGCTTTATTGAAGATGTTGAACATGGCGTACGTCCCGCAAGAGATATCCGTCAACCAGTTGGAGGGTGTGCTAGCCAACGTGAGTACCAGGCACGGTGTAGGTTTCACTGACCTAGACCTAACGCCTGAGGGACGTAATCATAACAAAGCCTTGCACATCACTATGGAGTGCAAGGGTGCTGTTTTGTCTCACGTGCTGGTAGACACCGGGTCGTCCCTGAATGTCCTACCCAAGCAGATTCTAAAGAAGATTGATGTCGAGGGAGTCGTGCTCACTCCCAGTGACCTTATTGTGCGTGCCTTTGACGGATCTAAACGGTCTGTGTTTGGTGAAGTCACCTTGCCGGGTAAGATAGGTCCAGAAGTATTCGACATAATCTTATCTATGTGATCGACATTCAGCCTGCCTATAGTTGTCGGTTGGGGCGTCCGTGGATACACGCGGCTGGGGCAGTCTCGTCGACTCTCCACCAAAAGCTCAAATATGTCTGGAACGGTCAGATTGTGACCGTATGTGGCGAAGAAGAGATTCTGGTGAGTCATCTTTCCTCATTCAAGTATGTTGAGGTAGATGGCGAGATCCATGAAACCTTGTGCCAGGCATTTGAGACCGTGGCGCTTGAAGGGGTAGCTTGTGCTGAGCAGAGGAAGCCAGGTGCTTCGATTACATCGTATAAGCAAGCTAAGGAGGTGGTTGACTCCGGCAAAGCTGAGAGCTGGGGCAAGATGATCAGCCTTGCCTTGACGTATCTAAAATGTCGTTCTTATGATACCAGTAAATGTCTTGTCAGCACCCGCGGGTGTTTCCTTTTTTTTTGTGTCGGTAAACACCATTGTTTCGGTGTCGGTAAACATCGAGTCTCACCCAGTCATCGGTAAATGTCTGGTCATTTTTTTGGTGTCGGTAAACACCATTGTTTCGGTGTCGGTAAACATCGAGTCTCACCCAGTCATCGGTAAATGTCTGGTCATTTTTTGGTGTCGGTAAACACCATTGTTTCGGTGTCGGTAAACATCGAGTCTCACCCAGTCATCGGTAAATGTCTGGTCATTTTTTTGGTGTCGGTAAACGCCATTGTTTCGGTGTCGGTAAACATCGAGTCTCACCCAGTCATCGGTAAATGTCTGGTCATTTTTTTGATGTCGGTAAACATCATCTTTCGATGTCGGTAAACATCGAGTCTTTCCCTCAGTCATTGGTAAATGTCTGATAATTCCCCAGCTAGAAATCCCCAGTAGAGTCATCTGTAAATGCCCTATCTGGTTTCCGGTTGTGAATATTTGTTTGTCTCTCCCCAATAAATTTCTCATTCCCAGTCATCGGTAAATGTCTGGTCATTTCTTTTGATGTCGGTAAACATCATCTTTCGATGTCGGTAAACATCGAGTCTCATCCCAGTCATCGGTAAATGTCTGGTCATTCTTTGTTCTCTTGTCAATAAAATCAAGACCCCCAGAAGTCGTCGGTAAACGTCTTGTCTGGTTCCACTACAAAGATTTTGTCCCTCCCCAAGCGGAGATGCCATCCGTAAATGGCCCAGTTTTCTTCGATATCGGTAAATATCGAATTCCCAGTTGCAGCAGCCATCGGTAAATGGCCTTGATATCGGTAAATATCAAGTTTACTTTGAAGCCACCATCGGTAAATGGTCTTGCTTCCTTTCTACATCAAATTATTTCCCAGCAACCATCGGTAAATGGTCGTGCTGAAGTGGATATCGGTAAATATCAAGTTTTTAACCATCGGTAAATGGTTTTGTTTTTCTCAAGATGTTTTCCCAGCAGCCATCGGTAAATGGTCTTGCTGAAGTTGATATCGGTAAATATCAAGTCTCCAGTTTTCCAACCATCGGTAAATGGTTTTGCTTTTCTGAAGTTGTCATGCAGTTGTCATCGGTAAATGACGTGGTTCTTCTTGTATTATATCCAGTCGGTGCAAATTTCTACGGTTCTTTTGTATTCAATCCCTGTTTACCCTGAAAGTCTGACAGCCGTTGCTATCATCCGTTCGGGTTCCCAGCTGATTGAATAAACCTGCTGTAGCACCTCAAATTTGCACCTATCATTGTACATACATTCTCATATTAGGTCATAGCATATCATGGTCCACTGCATAGCATTGCATTGTCCCATTTGCCTCAAGTGCAAGCCAATCAAGAAATTAGGTCAAACTGATCAGGAGATCAGTCAACCAAGCAAGCAAGTGTGTTTTTCATTGAGCCAAGGCCCTAGGGTTGGTCCAACATGTTCACATGACTTGGGGATCCATTTGAAGTGATTAGGTCAAAGATTGGAGGCTCAGAGGTCATCAGTCAATGCACAATCAGTCAGAAACCCTAGAAAGTCAAACTTGGTCAACTGTGGTTGATTTTATGGTTTTGATGGATGGATTTGGTTTGAGAGAGCTTATTCATGTCCCAATAGGCCTCATATATCATGGCAAACAACATCATTGAAGAATTTGAAGCCAATCAGAAAATTTCCAAAAATAGAAACTGGACCTGTAATTTTAACTGCCAAAAATGGAAACTTCTTGATCCCAAACTTACATCATGATACAAGCTTCAAATGAATTTTTGCCCAACATGAAAGTTGAAGATCTTGTTCTCCCATTTCCAAAAAGTCCAAGAACTCTCAATTCCCATGTATGGTTGGCAAGATATGATCAAATCATTTTCACAAAATCTTGAACTTCAAAAGGCCATATCTCTCAAACCATTTGGCCAAAATTGGTGAGGTTTTTTCCAACAAACCATATTTAACCTCCTCTTTCCAAAAATGTAACTTTCATGCATCAAAACATCACCATTCAAAATGGCCCTTTTTGAACTATCATGTTTAATTTCAAGTGAGGTGCAAAATTGGATTTTTGAATTAATCATTTTCCATCCAAGTGGCCAATTGGGATTGATTTAAGATGATATTTCTGACTTGTGCAAGGCCCATTTCGTGCCCTAACCAATACATACCTCACCATACACACCAATGTGACAAATTAGCAATTTGATTCATTTTGAACTAAGCATGATTAGCAAACTTGGATTAGAGCTTAAACAGACCATATATACCATTTTTCTGAGCTTTTGGAAGCCCTAGCAGTCATTGTGCAAACTCAGAATTCATTCACTCTCTCAAACTTCATTTTCTTGCCATTTCCAAAATCTGCCAAAACCCTCAAGAGAACACGAACCAGCTTTGTTGTTTCATCATCCAAACAACATTGAGAGCCCATTTCAACCACTTTTCCACGACTGTAAGAAGCTTTTGCTGGACTGTTCTTCAAATCATCTTCCATGGCAGAACTCGTGTACATCCATGCCAAGCTTCTTTGAGCTAAACCATCTTCACCAATCATCATTTGAAGGACCTTGGATCATCTGTTTCACCAGCAAATATCAAGACAACCACTGTTTCATCTTTGCTTCAAAATCAAGTAAAAACTCGAATCTTATTATTTGCTAAACTATGACATGATTCTTATAGAGCTTTGTTTGCTGGTTTCATTAAACTTTGAATCGTGTTATTTGGTTGCTTGAGTTGAGAGAAATCGGGTTTTAAAGTTTGATGACAAAACTTGTTCTTGCTCGATTCATGAGTTGTGTTGAGTTTTAATGAAAATTGATGTTGGATTCATGTTTGTCATGCGTTGCTGGTCATTTGTGTGTGTCCAATTTCATTTTCTGGAAAAATCTTTGATGAACTCGATTTGGGATGACGATTGTTGTTGTTGTTCATGTTTGAAACCCTAATTTCATTTGCCCTGCCCAGATTTCACACTATTCACGTGCATGCATGATCCTGTTCACCCATGAACCAATGAAAACATTTTATTTCATGGCCCAAAACGCACCGTTTTGTTAAATGAACTCCACAATTACCATAATGCCATTCTCGGTTTATTAATTCAATTTAATTCATTTATTTTTCTCATTTCATTTCATTTGATATGCTTAACTTGTAAAAATCATAATTTATTCATTTTAAATCCAAAATTCATGGGACTTGTTGCATTGTGTTCATATGGATCCCTAGTTTTTTATCATGATTTTTGCTGATTTTTTGGATGAGTAGATTTTAAATGGCATTAGGGTTTTGTTCATGTGCCCAATTTTTGTACATCTTGCCAAATCCTTTGTGAAATTGTGATGCATTATCCAATGGCCCTGAAATTTTTTGTGCTCAAACTAGACTCATTCATGTTTATTTTGATGTAAGGTTTGTGAATTTCTCACTTCTGGACTGTGAGTTGTGAATTTTTGAAGTAGGGTGTGACAATTTGTGTCACACCATTAATGTGCAACTTGCTGATTTTTGTATCTATGCTTCTTGACCTCCAAATGAATTGATTTTTTGCATGAACCTACCTTTGTATGTCTAGTTTGCACATGATTTTTCGTGGATTTATTTGTGGCATTTTTCCATTTGTTTGAGATTTTCTCCCCTGTTTGACCAAAATGTTGACCTTATGTGATGCATGTGCCCATTTGTTTTGTGAAATGCTCATACTTTATTAGATGGACATGAAATTTTACATGAGATAACTAGACATCCTAAGCTTTGCCATGGTTTTAGTCCCATTCATTTATCATATGCCATCTCTGATTTATGAATTTTTCAAGTTGATGCATGTTTGGTTGACTTCTTTGAGCATGTTCAAAATTGCTTTGACTTTATGATTTTCATTGGCTGCCTTCCACTTGTCCAAATGTGATGAAATTTGACATGCTTACCATGCTATGTGTTAGGATTGATCATGATTTATTTGGTGATTTTTGGAAATGTTTGAGTTGACTTTTGATGCAAGTCTTTCTGTTGACTTCTATGAGCTCTTATTTGCCATGCTTTGATTTCTTTTGCTTATGGAATGATGATGATGCATGATATGAACATGAACCCAATTGGAATTGTTTCTTGATTGATTAAACATGATTTTGAATGCTTGCCCTTTGCTGTTTTGACTTTTTCATTCTCTTTTGACCCTAGGCTTGCCCTAGTGGTCCTGTTACTCACTTTTGAGCTTGTGTTTTCAGGTTGACCAACAAATGACCAATGAGGCCAATTCTTTTTGATTGAGTTTGCTTGAATATCATTGTTTAACTTGTTGTTTTGTAGGTGGCTTGGCTCTCAAGCCTTAAGCCTTGTGCATTGCACATTCATTTGCTTCTGACTAACTGTTAATGTCTGTTTCCTTTTGCTTTGATTTGAGTTGCATACTAATGTCTGCTTGACTATTTCAGGTGCTTTTAGTTGCTTAGTTCCTTGTGAACTTTTTGCTTTGCTTTGCTTGTATAAGCAATTTGCATTGAGGTATATCCCTTAATCTTCATGTAGTCTGGAAGACCTGGCCTGTTACTTGGCCAGGCAACTGTCTGAAGTCCTCCTTAAGAGGCAATGTTTGTGTATGTTTAATCTTGTCCTTGTACATAGTCAAAGACCTCCTAAGTGAAGAGGCAATTGGCAGAACCCAAGGGATAAGCAACCTATCCCCTGCTATTCTGTGTGTCATCTGCTTTGCTCACACCACTGTGTTGATGCATTGCAGATACAAACCCAAGATCTTGTACAATCGTACAGTTGAGTCAGTTTTAAATGTGTAGAAGGGTTCCCACTTTCTGAACCCACACATTCTTGTCAAATGCTCTCCCTGGCCAGGGATAAGAGCAATGAGGCGCACCCCTCATCTCCTTTCATCTGCTTCACCTTAGCCCCTCAATGGCAAGGTTAAGAGCAACATCTACCCAATTCCAGAGGTTTGTTTGTTGAGGTTGATATGACCCCTCGACTAAAACCTAGCCTTGATGTTTGAGCCCCTTGTTGGTGTGTTTATTTTATGCTGTATGTGCTTGTGTGTGCTTGTGTGGTGTGATTGTATCCCCTAGGTTTGTTAGACTCCGCGTAGTCTCGTTTGCATGTCAATTAAGGTAGCACGGTTCCTTCGTATAGGACTTCCTTTCTTGCTTGAGCTTTCATAAAACACAAACAAACATCATCCCCTCTTAAGGATACGTTAACTCCTTCTACTACAGATGAGTAAGTCTCCAAAGGTCGAGCATCAGGTAGATTGTGCAGCGACGTTGTCCACTTAAAAAACACAAACCTACAGTAATAGTTTAGCCGAACTATGGCAACTCTGATTCTCATGTCCAGATGAGATACGTAGGCACGAGATGCGATGTCTTGTCGAGTTTGACTAACAACTAACACTAATTCTTTTCTCTCACCCTCGTTGTGATTGAGATCTCCCCTTTCTCTTGCCCTAGTTGCAATCGAGATCCTTCTTTTCCCTGTATCTGTTAGCTAGAAACCTTAACTTAGGGATGATCTTGCATGACAACATCTAGGCTCGAGTCGTAGTCTCCCTAGAGTTGTGTCTCCCTCTGTTATCTGGTTAGGCTAGATCCTTTATCCCTGCGTAGGGGAACTACATCGCCCTGATCTTCATACCAGATGAAGTATGTAGGCAGGAGATTGAGCTGATCTCTCCGGGCGCCTGTGTCTTTGTTTTGTGTTGTTGTGTGCTTGGAAGCTGATGTAAGTCCATCGAGTGGCATTCGGGTTCCAGTGTGCGTGTGTTTTGGTTCGGATGCTGATGTAAGTCCAGTGATTGGCATTCAGGCTCCACGTTTGCCTTTTGTGTGTGTTTGTTGGTTCGGATGCTGATGTAAGTCCAGTGATTGGCATTCAGGCTCCATGTTTGCCTTTGCTTTTGTTTGTGTGCGTGTCAGCCGAGCTACGAATGCTCTGATTCTCCTTCGTCCAAGGAGATACGTATGCATAGGATGCGATATCCTAGCGAGCATGTGTTGTTTTTCCCCGGTCCGAACTACTTCGACTCTGATGTCTATGCCTGATAGACTAAGTAGGCCCAGGATACGATATCCTGCCGAGTCAGTTTCAGTCGGTTTCTTTTGTCTCTTTCAGCCAATGTGCGTGTATTTGAGCAGTGTTTCAGCAACCAATGTTCTTTCCTTTTGTGCGTGGATCCCGTAGAGTACTACGGATGCGTAGGGGTGCTAATACCTTCCCTTCGCATAACCGACTCCCGAACCCATTCTCTTTGGTCGCGAGACCATGTCTTTTTCCTAGGTTTACTTCGAGCGTTTCCTTTCCCTCTTTTGGGATAAATAACGCACGGTGGCGGCTCTGTTGTTTCTTTCTTTTCCCGCCGGTTTTTCGCGTGATGCGACAGCTGGCGACTCTGCTGGGGACATAGAGAAGTTGACCTATGCTGGTCCATCTTCCCTGAGCGAGTCTCTCCTAGCGCTCTCTAGGATTAGGGTTTTGGTTGCTTTGTGCTGTGTGTATTTATTGCATTCTTTATTTGTTCATTTCATTTATTGATTGCATTGATTGTGTGTATTAATGTTTGCATTCATATTCATTATTCATTCTGCCTGGCTGGTTGTCTGTTTTTCTTTGTGGGGTTGGAGTCAGTTGAGGTAAAAGGTCCAATACCCAGACCATGAGTGAAATCTAGGATGATTAGGAATAGAGTGATTCATGGGAAGCGGGTGGTATTGCGCCACTTAGCGGAACATTGATATCACGAGCAGTTCAGACCCTGGTGGGGTATCGTCGTTACATACTTCGGGTGTGTATATGATGGTATCCTGCGAAAGGTTATTTATGCTGCGTTTCTCTCAGCTTTACCCTGGCCTAGACTACACCCGTGAGTGGGGAAGGGTTGTTCATTACAGGTACTGTTGGTGACTTGGTTCTGTTGGTGACTTTGTGTTCAAACAGTGTGTTCAGTTGACCTTGGATCTTTTAAGTTGGATTTGGGTTCTGATTTTGACTGAAGCTTCGACCTAGTGATCAGTTTGCACAACCAGCCAGTCCAGTCTGCATCATGTGCATCATAGCATATTTATTTTTCAAAAGAAACGCAATGAAAAAAATGAAAAAAAAATCAAAAAAAGAAGAAAAGAAAAAAAACTAATCTCTGCATGCATATCATTTCTCAGGTACATTCCAGAGCTTGGTCTACTGATATAGATGGCAACAGTCTCAGAGCCGAAGCGGAAGACTTGCTCCTACAGCTTTCATCGTGAGCCGTTGACTGCATTGATCGAGTTGGGTAGTCTTGTGACTGATGATCGTCTGAAGAGTTTTGTTGGGCAGTTTGGAGATATTCTGACAGTGCTGAAGACAGTAGTGGATCTGGTGCCTCTGCAGACACTTCTTCAGTTCTACGACCCAGAGCTCAGATGTTTCACATTTCAAGACTATCAGTTGGCGCCTACTCTCGAAGAGTACTCTATTCTGATGAATATCCCAGTTCAGCATCAGACACCCTTTTTGGACGTCCCAAAGGAGGTTGACTTTAGTATTATTGCCAGAGCTCTCCGGTTGAGTGTCAAGGAAGTCTGTGATAATTGGAAGCCCTGTGGGGAAGTAATGGGTCTGCCGTTGAAGTTTCTTCTGAGAGTAGCCAGAGATGAAGCAGAGAAGGGGAATTGGGAAGTTTTTCACGCCCAGCTAGCTGCCATGATCTATGGGATCATCCTATTCCCAAGCATGCCTAATTTCATTGACCATGCTGCTATCAGTATCTTCATCAGAGGGAATCCGTTCCCCACCCTGTTAGCTGACACTTACTATGCTATTCACAGTAGGCATGGTAAGGGTGGAGCCATCAGGTGCTGTCTACCTCTCCTGTTCAGATGGTTTATGTCCCTCCTTCCCGTCAGTGGACCCTTTGTGGACACCCAGAGTACCCTTAAGTGGACTCAGAGGGTCATGTCACTCACCTCCTACGACATCAGATGGCAGTCGTACCGGATGGATGTGAAGAATGTTGTTATGAGTTGTGGTGAATTCCGGAACGTGCCACTCGTGGGGACCAAAGGCTGTATCAGTTATAATCCAGTTCTTTCCCTTCGTCAGTTAGGGTTTGTTATGAGTAGAAGACCATTTGAAGCTGAGATAGCTGAGAGTGTATGTTTTGAGAAGAAAGATGACCCTGCTAGATTGGAGCAGATAGGAAGAGCTTGGAGATCTGTGGGAGTGAAGGATGGATCCGTCTTAGGGAAGAAGTTTGCCATTGCAATGCCTGATTATACTGATTGGGTAAAGAAGAGAGTGGAAACTTTATTACTACCCTATGATAGGATGGAGCCGTTGCAGGAGCAACCACCTTTGGTTCTTGCTGATAGTGTGCCTGCTGAGCACTATAAGCAAGCTTTGATGGAAAGTCGCCGTTTGAGGGAGAAGGAGCAGGACACCCAGATGGAGTTGTATAAAGCTAAAGCTGACAGGTTGCACTTGGCCCATCAACTCAGGGAAGTGCAAGGAGAGGATGCTAGCAGAGCAAGGAGCAAGAAGAGATCATATGAGGAGATGGAGTCCATGTTAGATGCAGAGCATAGGGAATGTCTGAGGCTATGGAGAGCAGAAGTCAACTATCAAAAGAAGATCAGAGACCTAGAGAAGCAACTCAGAGACAAAGACGTCCAGTTGAAGAAAGAGATGGAGTTGAGACAAAAATCAGAGGACTATCTTGGAGGAGAAGTCTTGGAGCTCAGAAGACAGTTGAAGGAGAAGATCACCCCTCTACCAGAATGTTCAGAATGCACACTGTTGATAGACCAGTGCCATTACCTGAAGACCCTCATTCCGGAAGACCGTCTGTCTTAGTCTGTACCTTTGATTGTTTTTATTGAGAATCACCTCCAGGCTTGTTGGATGGGATTCATTTGTTTGTAATCCGTCTTTTGGATCTTTGTTGTTGAGAATCACCTCCAGGCTTGTTGGATGGGATTCTTTTCTTTGTACTCTGTTTATGCGAATGTTCTGTTGACCTGGTTGTATAACATCTTTGCCCTTATGTATGGATAAGGATGTCAGTATTTCCCTGTTGTTCTCATTTTTTTTTCCTTGTATCCTGTTGTTCTCTTGTTGCTGCAGGTTGCCATCTTTTCAGGATGGGTCAGGCTCTTTGAATGCTTGAGAAATGAGCATATCATGTGCATCATACACATCATTTAACATCATAATCATATCATTTGCATAACAGGTGTTCTTGTGCCATCTTCTCACTTTGGTTCCTGTGTTCAGGCAGGATAGCTGATCAAAGACCGCACCGCTACTCAACGCGACTCAACCATCAACGCAATATGGATCAAGTACAAGCCGAGTTAGCTGAGATGAGAGCTAACATGGCCCAGTTTATTCACATGATGCAAGGGGTTGCACAAGGACAAGAAGAACTCCGAGCTCTAGTTCAGAGGCAAGAAGCTGCAATTCCACCGCCCAACCAGGCTTTGCCAGAAGGAAACCCAGTTCCTGACACTCCTGCTGTTGCTATTCCCGTCAACAACTATGCTGAAGGAGAAGAGTTGAGGGGTATTCGAGTTAACGGTCAACCAATTGCTCCAGATGTTGCTAATGCCAGAGTCATCCATGCTCCGGCCCGTAATAGGATTCCGATTGTTGACAGACAAGAGGATATGTTTACTTTGCTCAGTGAAGACGAAGACATCTTGGGTAGAAATGATGCGAGAGATCGCAAAGTTGAGGCCCTTGCTGAGAAGATCAGGGCTATGGAATGTCAAAACTCCCTCGGTTTTGATGTTACAAACATGGGATTGGTTGAAGGCTTGAGAATCCCGCACAAATTCAAGGCACCGTCATTTGATAAATACAACGGTACCTCCTGCCCTCGCACCCATGTGCAGGCATACTACAGAAAAATCTCCGCATACACTGATGATGAGAAGATGTGGATGTATTTTTTCCAAGACAGCCTATCTGGGGCGTCGTTGGACTGGTATATGGAATTGAAGCGGGATTCCATCAGATGCTGGAGAGATCTGGGAGAAGCGTTCCTCAGATAGTATAAGCATAATATGGACATGGCTCCGACCAGGACTCAACTGCAGAGTCTGTGTCAGAAAAACAGTGAGAGCTTTAAGGAGTACGTCCAGAGGTGGCGCGAGCTGGCTGCAAGAGTCCAACCCCCTATGCTGGAAAGGGAGTTGACTGACATGTTTATCAGCACTCTGCAAGGTGTGTATATGGACCGAATGGGAAGCTGCCCATTCGGAAGTTTTTCTGACGTCGTCATCTGTGGCGAAAGAACTGAAAGTTTAATCAAAGCTGGTAGGATTCATGATACGGGTTCTTCTTCGTCATCGAAGAAACCCTTCTCTGGGGCACCTCGCCGTAGAGAAGAAGAGACCAATGCTGTACAGCACAGAGGGGGTGTGTACAGAGCCAATGCAAACAGAGATCAGTACCGTCCAGTGGCTGCAGTGACTATTCCTGCACCTCAACCTCGTCCACAACAACAAAGAGTTCAACAACAACCGCAACAACAACAACAACAGCAGCAACGTCCTTTCCAGCCAAGACAGAGATTGCAGGCTGACAGAAGATTTGACCCACTGCCAATGACGTACGCCGAATTATTACCCGAACTACTCCGGTTAGGGTTTGTTGAATTGCGTACAATGGCTACTCC
This sequence comes from Lathyrus oleraceus, assembly GCF_024323335.1. Classification (NCBI taxonomy): domain Eukaryota; kingdom Viridiplantae; phylum Streptophyta; class Magnoliopsida; order Fabales; family Fabaceae; genus Lathyrus; species Lathyrus oleraceus. The sequence continues at coordinate 263,171,889 of NC_066584.1, forward strand.
AACAGTGTTGCCTCCGGGTTATGATGCGAACGTCCGCTGTGACTTTCATTCTGGGGCACCAGGCCACCATACCGAAAGATGCCGGGCTCTCCAGCATAAAGTTCAAGACTTGATTGATGCTAAGGCAATCAATTTTGCTCCAGTGCCAAACGTGGTGAACAATCCTATGCCTCAGCATGGTGGGCATAGGGTTAACAATGTTGAAGGAGGAGAGGCTGAAGATTTGGTTGTGAATGTTGAAGATGTTCAGACTTCTCTACTTGTTGTGAAGGACCGTCTACTGAAGGGGGGTGTTGACCCAGGTTGTAATGAAGATTGTTTGGGTTGTTCTAAGACTGTTAATGGCTGCGACCAGTTGAGGGCTGGTATCCAGAAGTTAATCAACGAAGGCTGTCTCCAGTTCGGCCGGGCTGTTAAAGACAATGGGTCAGTGTCTACTGTCACCATATATTTCAAGCCGTCTGAAGGACGAGGACGAGGGGCTGTCAGTGCACCTACAACAAGCAGTGCTCCGGTTGCTATTCCCGCTCCGGTAACCATCAGAGCACCGACTACTATTGTGGCGTCTGGCAGAAGACCAGTTGAAAATAGTAGGGTTGTTCCCTGGAGGTATGACAACGCCTATCGCAGTGATCGGAGGGCTGTTAACCAGACGAGACCATCAGTTCAAGCGCCAGTAACAATCAGTGCTCCAGTAAGAACTCCTGTAGTTGCAAGTCCTGTGGTGGACAATGTTGGAGGACCAGGAGGTTTTACCAGGAGTGGACGACTGTTTGCTCCTCAGCCTTTGAGGGATGCTACTGCTGAGGCATCCGCAAGGGCTAAGGGTAAACAAGTTGTGGATGACGAGGAACCGGCTCAGAAGGAGGCTGAGGGTTCTTTTGAAAAGGACGTTGAGGAGTTTATGAAGATAATCAAAAAGAGTGACTACAAGATCGTGGATCAGCTCAACCAAACTCCGTCCAAAATTTCAATTCTCTCTTTGCTGTTGTGCTCTGAGGCACACCGGGACGCTTTATTGAAGATGCTGAACATGGCGTACGTCCCGCAAGAGATATCCGTCAACCAGTTGGAGGGTGTGCTAGCCAACGTGAGTACCAGGCACGGTGTAGGTTTCACTGACCTAGACCTAACGCCTGAGGGACGTAATCATAACAAAGCCTTGCACATCACTATGGAGTGCAAGGGTGCTGTTTTGTCTCACGTGCTGGTAGACACCGGGTCGTCCCTGAATGTCCTACCCAAGCAGATTCTAAAGAAGATTGATGTCGAGGGAGTCGTGCTCACTCCCAGTGACCTTATTGTGCGTGCCTTTGACGGATCTAAACGGTCTGTGTTTGGTGAAGTCACCTTGCCGGTTAAGATAGGTCCAGAAGTATTCGACATAATCTTCTATGTGATGGACATTCAGCCTGCCTATAGTTGTCTGTTGGGGCGTCCGTGGATACACGCGGCTGGGGCAGTCTCGTCGACTCTCCACCAAAAGCTCAAATATGTCTGGAACGGTCAGATTGTGACCGTATGTGGCGAAGAAGAGATTCTGGTGAGTCATCTTTCCTCATTCAAGTATGTTGAGGTAGATGGCGAGATCCATGAAACCTTGTGCCAGGCATTTGAGACCGTGGCGCTTGAAGGGGTAGTTTGTGCTGAGCAGAGGAAGCCAGGTGCTTCGATTACATCGTATAAGCAAGCTAAGGAGGTGGTTGACTCCGGCAAAGCTGAGAGCTGGGGCAAGATGGTTGACTTGCCTGTGAAAGAAGACAAGTTCGGCATTGGTTACGAGCCTCTCCAAGCAGAGCAGAGCGTACAGGCAGGTCCGAGTACCTTTACCAGCGTTGGGCTGATGAATCATGGGGATGTCTTTGCTACTGATGGTGAAGATGTTGACAATGATTGTGATGTAGACGTCTGGGTCCGCCCGTGTGCACCAGGCGAGTCTATCAACAACTGGACAACTGAAGAAGTGGTCCAAGTTACTCTACTGACAGAGTAATTTTCTTTTGTTTTTTTTCATTTTGCATGAAAACCCTACGTTCTGCCCAAGGCGTAGTGGTTCATTGTAGGGCCTCATCATGTTTAAATGATTATCATAAATAAAGGATGTTTTGCAATCAAATTTTGAGATCTTTGTCTTTCTATTTTTGGTTTTTCACTTTTTCAAAAACAAAATAAAAAATGGCAATGTTTTTGTTTTTGTGACTTTATTGAAATCTTTTCTAAAAACAAAACATTAAACATGTAGAAGTGATATTTTGGCGTCCACTGTGAACAACTCTGTTATGGCTCAGTATGATTTCGACAATCCCATCTACCAAGCTGAAGAGGAGAGTGAGGAAGACTGTGAACTCCCTGCAGAATTGGTCAGATTGCTGAAGCAAGAGGAAAGGGTCATCCAACCTCATCAGGAGGAGTTGGAGATCGTTAATCTGGGTACTGAGGACGCCAGAAAGGAGATCAAGATCGGGGCTGCTTTAGAAGACTCTGTCAAGAGGAGGCTAATTGAGATGCTAAGAGAATATGTGGAAATATTCGCCTGGACATATCAAGACATGCCTGGGCTGGATACAGACATTGTGGTGCATCGGTTACCTCTCAGAGAAGAGTGTCTGTCGGTCAAGCAGAAACTTCGCAGAACTAGTCCTGATATGGCCGTCAAGATCAAGGAAGAGGTTCAGAAGCAGTGGGATGCAGGTTTTCTGACTGTTACCAGTTACCCGCCGTGGGTTGCCAACATCGTTCCTGTGCCGAAGAAGGATGGCAAAGTCAGAATGTGTGTCGATTACCGAGATTTGAATAGGGCGAGTCCGAAAGATGATTTCCCATTACCTCACATTGATGTATTGGTGGATAATACGGCTCAATCCTCGGTATTCTCTTTCATGGACGGTTTCTCAGGCTACAACCAGATCAAGATGGCGCCAGAGGACATGGAAAAAATGACATTCATTACACCTTGGGGCACGTTCTGCTACAAAGTGATGCCATTTGGGCTGAAGAATGCCGGTGCTACCTATCAGAGGGCAATGACGACTCTCTTTCATGACATGATGCACAAAGAAATTGAAGTGTACGTGGATGATATGATTGCGAAGTCACAGACGGAAGAGGAACACCTGGTAAATCTGCAGAAGTTGTTTGACAGACTGGTCAAGTTCAAACTGAGGCTGAATCCGAACAAGTGTACGTTTGGGGTGAGATCAGGGAAGCTGTTAGGCTTTATTGTCAGTGAGAAAGGGATTGAGGTTGATCCAGCTAAAGTCAAAGCTATTCAAGAGATGCCTGAACCAAAGACGGAAAAGCAAGTCCGTGGGTTTTTAGGGAGGTTGAACTACATTGCAAGGTTCATATCTCATTTAACTGCTACATGTGAACCAATTTTCAAACTACTCAGAAAGAATCAGGCGATCAAATGGAATGATGACTGTCAGAAGGCATTTGACAAAATCAAAGAATATTTACAGAACCCTCCAATCCTAATTCCTCCAGTTCCAGGGAGGCCATTGATAATGTACCTATCAGTTACCGAGACTTCAATGGGGTGTGTATTGGGTCAGCATGACGAGTCTGGTCGAAAAGAGCATGCCATATACTACCTAAGCAAAAAGTTTACCGACTGCGAAACAAGATATTCACTGCTCGAGAAAACTTGCTGTGCTTTGGCCTGGGCTGCTCGCCGACTAAGGCAGTATATGTTGAACCATACTACTCTGTTGATTTCTAAGATGGGTCCAGTCAAATACATCTTTGAGAAGCCGGCTCTCACCGGACGTGTTGCCCGTTGGCAGATGATTCTAACAGAGTATGACATTCAGTACACGTCGCAGAAGGCCATCAAAGGTAGTATTCTGTCAGATTACCTCGCCGAACAACCAATTGACGATTATCAGCCTATGATGTTTGAATTCCCTGATGAAGACATCATGTACCTGAAGACGAAAGATTGTGAAGAGCCGCTTGTCGAGGAAGGACCGGATCCTGATGACAAGTGGACACTGATGTTTGATGGGGCTGTGAATATGAATGGTAATGGTGTTGGGGCAGTGTTGATCAATCCCAAAGGTGCTCATATACCTTTCTCTGCCAGATTGACTTTCGACGTCACCAACAATGAAGCTGAGTATGAGGCTTGTATCATGGGGATAGAAGAAGCCATTGATCTGAGGATCAAAACTCTTGACATTTTTGGAGATTCAGCTCTAGTGATCAATCAGGTCAATGGAGATTGGAATACAAACCAGCCGCATCTGATTCTGTATAGAGATTACACCAGAAGAATACTGACGTTCTTCAAGACGGTGAAGTTGTATCATGTCCCTCGGGATGAAAATCAAATGGCTGATGCTTTGGCTACTTTATCTTCCATGATAAAGGTTCATTGGTGGAATCACGTGCCGCATGTTGCGGTAAATCGACTCGAGAGGCCTGCATATGTGTTTGCAGCCGAGTCTGTTGTTGCGATCGATGAGAAACCGTGGTACTATGATATCAAGAACTTCCTCAAGACTCAAGAGTATCCTGAGGGTGCGTCAAAGAATGATAAGAAGACCCTGAGAAGGCTAGCTGGAAGCTTTTATCTGAATCAGGATGATGTGCTGTACAAGAGAAACTTTGACATGGTCTTGCTCAGATGCGTGGATAGACACGAAGCAGACATGTTAATGCAAGAAGTGCACGAGGGTTCGTTTGGTACCCACGCTGGTGGTCATGCAATGTCGAAGAAATTGCTGAGAGCCGGATATTACTGGATGACTATGGAATCCGACTGTTTCAAATATGCTCGGAAGTGCCATAAGTGTCAAATCTATGCTGATAAGGTGCATGTACCACCAAGCCCGTTGAATGTCATGAACTCGCCTTGGCCGTTTGCCATGTGGGGCATCGACATGATTGGGAAGATTGAGCCCACTGCTTCGAATGGACATCGCTTCATCTTGGTTGCGATCGATTACTTCACCAAATGGGTGGAAGCAGCTTCCTATGCCAACGTCACCAAACAAGTGGTTGCCCGGTTCATCAAGAAAGAAATCATCTGTCGTTATGGAGTCCCTGAGAGAATCATCACTGATAATGGTTCAAATCTCAATAACAAGATGATGAAAGACTTGTGCAGAGATTTCAAGATTGAACATCACAATTCTTCTCCTTACAGACCAAAGATGAATGGTGCTGTAGAGGCGGCAAATAAGAATATCAAGAAGATTGTGCAGAAGATGGTCGTTACGTACAAGGATTGGCATGAGATGTTGCCTTTCGCTTTGCATGGGTACCGTACCTCAGTACGTACGTCGACCGGGGCAACCCCCTACTCCCTTGTGTATGGTATGGAAGCAGTCCTACCTGTTGAAGTGGAGATCCCTTCTCTAAGAGTATTATTGGATGTCAAGCTGGACGAAGCCGAGTGGATTCGTACAAGGTTTAATGAGTTAAGCCTTATCGAAGAAAGACGGTTAGCAGCTGTGTGCCACGGGCAGTTATACCAGAGAAGGATGAAGCGAGCCTTTGATCAGAAAGTGCGTCCTCGGACATTTCAAACTGGTGATCTAGTTTTGAAGAGGATCCTTCCTCCCGGTACAGATAACAGGGGCAAGTGGACTCCTAATTACGAAGGTCCATATGTTGTGAAGAAGGTCTTCTCCGGTGGAGCCTTGATGCTTGCAACTATGGATGGTGAAGATTTTCCGTCCCCTGTTAACTCAGATGTAGTCAAAAAATACTTCGCATAAATTGACCCGCTGGACAAAAGAATAAAAGAGTCCAGGCAAAAATGGGCATCCCAGCGAATCAAAAACAGAAAGAAAAGGTTCGGGCAAAAGTTAGGGATAAAAATGAAAAAAAACTGTACACCCGGTAAGTCGAAAACCCGCAAGGGCGGCTTAGGCAAAAATGGGTATCCCGGTGGATTGAAAACCCGAAAGGGCGATCCAGCCAAAAGAGGGATTAAAGCGAAGACTACAGTCTGAGTTATCTGTACTTCATCGCGCTTCGTCAGCTGCCATCTCGAAAGATGTGATCGGTCCAGTCAGTCTTCTCAGAAAGCAAGGAGTTGGGAGGAACACTGATGATCTATGAGTTATAACAGAGTTGGGAAACAGTGGATGCTGTGTTCACATTGCCATTAGGATAGTTTATTTTCCGTTTGTGCGCAATTACCTCTTTCTAGGAATTGCTTCCCAATGTATCTTGCCTTTTCAGGCACATTTTCAATCAATAAAAAGTCGTTATTCAGATAAATTGCTCTCCTGTTTTTACTTTTACTGTTTTGTTTGCAAAAACGTCCGAATTTTTGATAAACATTGCATCTAAAAAACATGAAGGCTAAACAATAACGTGCAAAAGATTAAAACATTTGAAAATCATTTTGAATGTTGAGGACACTTGAGCGTATCTTGTCCATGTGTATCCCCCTGGGGCATCTGTTGTTTCGTTTTGCAGGTTGTCACCTGTGAACATCCCTCAGCAGTTCTTTCCCCAGACAGAGTCCTTCTCCTAGCTATGAATTGGTTAAGTCTTCCCCAGCGAAGCAATCATTCCTCCAGCAGAGTTCATCCTACCCATGGATTGGACGAGTTTCCATAGCAGGTTGATACCTGCATCCCCAGCTGACTTAATTCTACTTGTGATTTATGTGGGTCGTCCCCGGCAGAGTAACAGACATTTCCCAAAGCAGAGTTTATCGTATCTGAGGTTTTGTTTGAGCCTTATCCCCATAAAGTTACCTGGTTTATTTTCCCCAGCGGAGCATTTATTTCCCCAAGCGGATTTTTTTTTTTTTTATGGATTGACTGGGCTATCCCCAGCAAGGTACTTGTGTCAGTAGCAAGTGGCTTTATTACTCCCCAGCGAGTTACCTTGTCTTCCCCTAGTGGATTTGTATTGTTGGTTCCCCAGCAGTTGCTTTGTTTTCCCCCAGTGGATTTATCTTGAAGATTTTTCAGCACAGTCGTCCTGTGTACTCCCCAGCGGAGTTCTCATCATTTTGCATTGCATGTAGTAATCATTGCATCCTCAAAACTGCGTAGCATTTCCATTCCATATGGAGCATTACGCCATGGAAAATTCAAACATATGCATTCATGTGTTCGAAACCCCATCAGACTGTATCCCCGACAGAGGCGGATCATTTTGTTCAACATCAGCACCACGTCAGCTACAGTGGTTTTTGACAGTATTCAGAATTGATATCCCCACATAGGTTTATTTCCTCACCCGATGGTGACAGAAAGTTTGTTTCTCCCCAGTGAGACCCCCAGCAAGTGATCAGCCTTGCCTTGACGTATCTAAAATGTCGTTCTTATGATACCAGTAAATGTCTTGTCAGCACCTGCGGGTGTTTCCTTTTTTTTTTGTCGGTAAACACCATTGTTTCGGTGTCGGTAAACATCGAGTCTCACCCAGTCATCGGTAAATGTCTGGTCATTTTTTTGGTGTCGGTAAACACCATTGTTTCGGTGTCGGTAAACATCGAGTCTCACCCAGTCATCGGTAAATGTCTGGTCATTTTTTTGGTGTCGGTAAACACCATTGTTTCGGTGTCGGTAAACATCGAGTCTCACCCAGTCATCGGTAAATGTCTGGTCATTTTTTTGGTGTCGGTAAACGCCATTGTTTCGGTGTCGGTAAACATCGAGTCTCACCCAGTCATCGGTAAATGTCTGGTCATTTTTTTGATGTCGGTAAACATCATCTTTCGATGTCGGTAAACATCGAGTCTTTCCCTCAGTCATTGGTAAATGTCTGATAATTCCCCAGCTAGAAATCCCCAGTAGAGTCATCTGTAAATGCCCTATCTGGTTTCCGGTTGCGAATATTTGTTTGTCTCTCCCCAATAAATTTCTCATTCCCAGTCATCGGTAAATGTCTGGTCATTTCTTTTGATGTCGGTAAACATCATCTTTCGATGTCGGTAAACATCGAGTCTCATCCCAGTCATCGGTAAATGTCTGGTCATTCTTTGTTCTCTTGTCAATAAAATCAAGACCCCCAGAAGTCGTCGGTAAACGTCTTGTCTGGTTCCACTACAAAGATTTTGTCCCTCCCCAAGCGGAGATGCCATCGGTAAATGGCCCAGTTTTCTTCGATATCGGTAAATATCGAATTCCTAGTTGCAGCAGCCATCGGTAAATGGCCTTGATATCGGTAAATATCAAGTTTACTTTGAAGCCACCATCGGTAAATGGTCTTGCTTCCTTTCTACATCAAATTATTTCCCAGCAACCATCGGTAAATGGTCGTGCTGAAGTGGATATCGGTAAATATCAAGTTTTTAACCATCGGTAAATGGTTTTGTTTTTCTCAAGATGTTTTCCCAGCAGCCATCGGTAAATGGTCTTGCTGAAGTTGATATCGGTAAATATCAAGTCTCCAGTTTTCCAACCATCGGTAAATGGTTTTGCTTTTCTGAAGTTGTCATGCAGTTGTCATCGGTAAATGACGTGGTTCTTCTTGTATTATATCCAGTCGGTGCAAATTTCTACGGTTCTTTTGTATTCAATCCCTGTTTACCCTGAAAGTCTGACAGCCGTTGCTATCATCCGTTCGGGTTCCCAGCTGATTGAATAGGGGCAGTTGTAGCACCTCAAATTTGCACCTATCATTGTACATACATTCTCATATTAGGTCATAGCATATCATGGTCCACTGCATAGCATTGCATTGTCCCATTTGCCTCAAGTGCAAGCCAATCAAGAAATTAGGTCAAACTGATCAGGAGATCAGTCAACCAAGCAAGCAAGTGTGTTTTTCATTGAGCCAAGGCCCTAGGGTTGGTCCAACATGTTCACATGACTTGGGGATCCATTTGAAGTGATTAGGTCAAAGATTGGAGGCTCAGAGGTCATCAGTCAATGCACAATCAGTCAGAAACCCTAGAAAGTCAAACTTGGTCAACTGTGGTTGATTTTATGGTTTTGATGGATGGATTTGGTTTGAGAGAGCTTATTCATGTCCCAATAGGCCTCATATATCATGGCAAACAACATCATTGAAGAATTTGAAGCCAATCAGAAAATTTCCAAAAATAGAAACTGGACCTGTAATTTTAACTGCCAAAAATGGAAACTTCTTGATCCCAAACTTACATCATGATACAAGCTTCAAATGAATTTTTGCCCAACATGAAAGTTGAAGATCTTGTTCTCCCATTTCCAAAAAGTCCAAGAACTCTCAATTCCCATGTATGGTTGGCAAGATATGATCAAATCATTTTCACAAAATCTTGAACTTCAAAAGGCCATATCTCTCAAACCATTTGGCCAAAATTGGTGAGGTTTTTTCCAACAAACCATATTTAACCTCCTCTTTCCAAAAATGTAACTTTCATGCATCAAAACATCACCATTCAAAATGGCCCTTTTTGAACTATCATGTTTAATTTCAAGTGAGGTGCAAAATTGGATTTTTGAATTAATCATTTTCCATCCAAGTGGCCAATTGGGATTGATTTAAGATGATATTTCTGACTTGTGCAAGGCCCATTTCGTGCCCTAACCAATACATACCTCACCATACACACCAATGTGACAAATTAGCAATTTGATTCATTTTGAACTAAGCATGATTAGCAAACTTGGATTAGAGCTTAAACAGACCATATATACCATTTTTCTGAGCTTTTGGAAGCCCTAGCAGTCATTGTGCAAACTCAGAATTCATTCACTCTCTCAAACTTCATTTTCTTGCCATTTCCAAAATCTGCCAAAACCCTCAAGAGAACACGAACCAGCTTTGTTGTTTCATCATCCAAACAACATTGAGAGCCCATTTCAACCACTTTTCCACGACTGTAAGAAGCTTTTGCTGGACTGTTCTTCAAATCATCTTCCATGGCAGAACTCGTGTACATCCATGCCAAGCTTCTTTGAGCTAAACCATCTTCACCAATCATCATTTGAAGGACCTTGGATCATCTGTTTCACCAGCAAATATCAAGACAACCACTGTTTCATCTTTGCTTCAAAATCAAGTAAAAACTCGAATCTTATTATTTGCTAAACTATGACATGATTCTTATAGAGCTTTGTTTGCTGGTTTCATTAAACTTTGAATCGTGTTATTTGGTTGCTTGAGTTGAGAGAAATCGGGTTTTAAAGTTTGATGACAAAACTTGTTCTTGCTCGATTCATGAGTTGTGTTGAGTTTTAATGAAAATTGATGTTGGATTCATGTTTGTCATGCGTTGCTGGTCATTTGTGTGTGTCCAATTTCATTTTCTGGAAAAATCTTTGATGAACTCGATTTGGGATGACGACTGTTGTTGTTGTTCATGTTTGAAACCCTAATTTCATTTGCCCTGCCCAGATTTCACACTATTCACGTGCATGCATGATCCTGTTCACCCATGAACCAATGAAAACATTTTATTTCGTGGCCCAAAACGCACCGTTTTGTTAAATGAACTCCACAATTACCATAATGCCATTCTCGGTTTATTAATTCAATTTAATTCATTTATTTTTCTCATTTCATTTCATTTGATATGCTTAACTTGTAAAAATCATAATTTATTCATTTTAAATCCAAAATTCATGGGACTTGTTGCATTGTGTTCATATGGATCCCTAGTTTTTTATCATGATTTTTGCTGATTTTTTGGATGAGTAGATTTTAAATGGCATTAGGGTTTTGTTCATGTGCCCAATTTTTGTACATCTTGCCAAATCCTTTGTGAAATTGTGATGCATTATCCAATGGCCCTGAAATTTTTTGTGCTCAAACTAGACTCATTCATGTTTATTTTGATGTAAGGTTTGTGAATTTCTCACTTCTGGACTGTGAGTTGTGAATTTTTGAAGTAGGGTGTGACAATTTGTGTCACACCATTAATGTGCAACTTGCTGATTTTTGTATCCATGCTTCTTGACCTCCAAATGAATTGATTTTTTGCATGAACCTACCTTTGTATGTCTAGTTTGCACATGATTTTTCGTGGATTTATTTGTGGCATTTTTCCATTTGTTTGAGATTTTCTCCCCTGTTTGACCAAAATGTTGACCTTATGTGATGCATGTGCCCATTTGTTTTGTGAAATGCTCATACTTTATTAGATGGACATGAAATTTTACATGAGATAACTAGACATCCTAAGCTTTGCCATGGTTTTAGTCCCATTCATTTATCATATGCCATCTCTGATTTATGAATTTTTCAAGTTGATGCATGTTTGGTTGACTTCTTTGAGCATGTTCAAAATTGCTTTGACTTTATGATTTTCATTGGCTGCCTTCCACTTGTCCAAATGTGATGAAATTTGACATGCTTACCATGCTATGTGTTAGGATTGATCATGATTTATTTGGTGATTTTTGGAAATGTTTGAGTTGACTTTTGATGCAAGTCTTTCTGTTGACTTCTATGAGCTCTTATTTGCCATGCTTTGATTTCTTTTGCTTATGGAATGATGATGATGCATGATATGAACATGAACCCAATTGGAATTGTTTCTTGATTGATTAAACATGATTTTGAATGCTTGCCCCTTTGCTGTTTTGACTTTTTCATTCTCTTTTGACCCTAGGCTTGCCCTAGTGGTCCTGTTACTCACTTTTGAGCTTGTGTTTTCAGGTTGACCAACAAATGACCAATGAGGCCAATTCTTTTTGATTGAGTTTGCTTGAATATCATTGTTTAACTTGTTGTTTTGTAGGTGGCTTGGCTCTCAAGCCTTAAGCCTTGTGCATTGCACATTCATTTGCTTCTGACTAACTATTAATGTCTGTTTCCTTTTGCTTTGATTTGAGTTGCATACTAATGTCTGCTTGACTATTTCAGGTGCTTTTAGTTGCTTAGTTCCTTGTGAACTTTTTGCTTTGCTTTGCTTGTATAAGAAATTTGCATTGAGGTATATCCCTTAATCTTCATGTAGTCTGGAAGACCTGGCCTGTTACTTGGCCAGGCAACTGTCTGAAGTCCTCCTTAAGAGGCAATGTTTGTGTATGTTTAATCTTGTCCTTGTACATAGTCAAAGACCTCCTAAGTGAAGAGGCAATTGGCAGAACCCAAGGGATAAGCAACCTATCCCCTGCTATTCTGTGTGTCATCTGCTTTGCTCACACCACTGTGTTGATGCATTGCAGATACAAACCCAAGATCTTGTACAATCGTACAGTTGAGTCAGTTTTAAATGTGTAGAAGGGTTCCCAGTTTCTGAACCCACACATTCTTGTCAAATGCTCTCCCTGGCCAGGGATAAGAGCAATGAGGCGCACCCCTCATCTCCTTTCATCTGCTTCACCTTAGCCCCTCAATGGCAAGGTTAAGAGCAACATCTACCCAATTCCAGAGGTTTGTTTGTTGAGGTTGATATGACCCCTCGACTAAAACCTAGCCTTGATGTTTGAGCCCCTTGTTGGTGTGTTTATTTTATGCTGTATGTGCTTGTGTGTGCTTGTGTGGTGTGATTGTATCCCCTAGGTTTGTTAGACTCCGCGTAGTCTCGTTTGCATGTCAATTAAGGTAGCACGGTTCCTTCGTATAGGACTTCCTTTCTTGCTTGAGCTTTCATAAAACACAAACAAACATCATCCCCTCTTAAGGATACGTTAACTCCTTCTACTACAGATGAGTAAGTCTCCAAAGGTCGAGCATCAGGTAGATTGTGCAGCGACGTTGTCCACTTAAAAAACACAAACCTACAGTAATAGTTTAGCCGAACTACGGCAACTCTGATTCTCATGTCCAGATGAGATACGTAGGCACGAGATGCGATGTCTTGTCGAGTTTGACTAACAACTAACACTAATTCTTTTCTCTCACCCTCGTTGTGATTGAGATCTCCCCTTTCTCTTGCCCTAGTTGCAATCGAGATCTTTCTTTTCCCTGTATCTGTTAGCTAGAAACCTTAACTTAGGGATGATCTTGCATGACAACATCTAGGCTCGAGTCATAGTCTCCCTAGAGTTGTGTCTCCCTCTGTTATCTGGTTAGGCTAGATCCTTTATCCCTGCGTAGAGGAACTACATCACCCTGATCTTCATACCAGATGAAGTATGTAGGTAGGAGATTGAGCTGATCTCTCCGGGCGCCTGTGTCTTTGTTTTGTGTTGTTGTGTGCTTGGAAGCTGATGTAAGTCCATCGAGTGGCATTCAGGTTCCAGTGTGCGTGTGTTTTGGTTCGGATGCTGATGTAAGTCCAGTGATTGGCATTCAGGCTCCACGTTTGCCTTTTGTGTGTGTTTGTTGGTTCGGATGCTGATGTAAGTCCAGTGATTGGCATTCAGGCTCCATGTTTGCCTTTGCTTTTGTTTGTGTGCGTGTCAGCCGAGCTACGAATGCTCTGATTCTCCTTCGTCCAAGGAGATACGTATGCATAGGATGCGATATCCTAGCGAGCATGTGTTGTTTTTCCCCGGTCCGAACTACTTCGACTCTGATGTCTATGCCTGATAGACTAAGTAGGCCCAGGATACGATATCCTGCCGAGTCAGTTTCAGTCGGTTTCTTTTGTCTCTTTCAGCCAGTGTGCGTGTGTTTGAGCAGTGTTTCAGCAACCAATATTCTTTCCTTTTGTGCGTGGATCCCGTAGAGTACTACGGATGCGTAGGGGTGCTAATACCTTCCCTTCGCATAACCGACTCCCGAACCCATTCTCTTTGGTCGCGAGACCATGTCTTTTTCCTAGGTTTACTTCGAGCGTTTCCTTTCCCTCTTTTGGGATAAATAACGCACGGTGGCGGCTCTGTTGTTTCTTTCTTTTCCCGCCGGTTTTTCGCGTGATGCGACATCTGCAAGCAAGAGGATTTAGAACCAAGGGAAACCTCTACCAAACCATGAACCATTTGAAACAATGCCATTTGAACAAACTTGTGTTGTCTTGGCTAAGCAATACCATATTAATTGGTAAGAGTCCATGACAGAGTAACATCCAAATCCATGTTAAACCAGGAGGAACATGGCATTTTTTTACAACATGAGCATCAGGTTGCATTTCCTCCCTTAGATCAGTTTGAATCACATCATAACAACCTGCCAGGAAATATGGAAACATATATTCAAGCATACCAGTTCAGTAACAATGTGACAGGACATAAAGAACAAGTGCACAAACCAAGGTCATAACCAACCAGAAATGTCATGAATACCAAGCCATGGAGTATGTTGACTTACCATGATATTATAACCATCAAAACTTGTTTCAAACACATTAGCATACCATCAGTCCAAATAGAACTACACTTGTTGCACCTACAGCATGAGGTTTGCAGCATATCATACCATGGCCTGGACCCTATATCTTTCCTGAAGCCATCCCTGCAGTTCAGTTTACAAATGAAGCACACCATATCCAACACCAATCCAGGTACACACATCCACATCTTGCAGCCAGCATGAAGCCTAGTCAAGTTTGTTTCAATGCCTAAATGCAAGTCAGCAAACACCCTGCAGCTATCAATCCAAATATGTGAGCCAACCATACATCACTCTCCATAAACATGGCTTAACATACTTGACAAAGTAATACATTTGGCCACTTGAAACTCACCATAACAGGGGTAATGCATACAACAATTGGTCCTACAACATGCTATAATCCTTTTACATTAGATGCCTACATCAAATCCAAAATTCTACAGATGGATAGCACCTTTTCCAAGCCACAATAACATGCCTAACTACATCAACAATAAACCATGCAAACCATTGTAACATCATGCAAGGCTAATTGATGCAGCAGAAAATCAAGTGACAGGCATACAAACAATGGCAGCATACAATGTATTGTGACCAACATGTCACATTTCTATCCATGACAACAAGACAAACATAACCCGCATCATCCTTGTTCATCATCAACCAAACACCATATTGGCCACACATCACCATTGCACTAGTCGAATAAAAACCACCTTGAACCTGTAATTATCCATTTGGTCAGTTCAGCATAGCATACTCAGTAGCTAGGTGACAACAATAATTCAGTCAGCTATACATGTTGCAGCCATTGCCATAACAACATAATAGATGAGCAAAACCTATCTTAAACTCAAGCTAAACCATGCAGTGCCTGCAGCTCAACCATAACACAAGACCTGCATCCCAACAACATAACATTAACCTGTTTTAGCCACAATATAACATTCATAACAATTCAAGTCACTAACTATTTGAATTTAAAAGAAAACCTGTGTAGTTGGTCATGACTGAAGTTATTAGACAAATCCACTTAAGTAGTGACCTGCATTACCCAGTCAACAAAAAAAACAAGTTTGCTCATTCACCAACTAATATAACCTATCCAACTAACTGAGTCAAGATCAACTAATTGAGTTAACCACTAACTCAGTGAGCCAATGTTAACTAACTCCTAACCAAAAGCTAATAGAACCCTAACCTCATTCTAAGTCTACCAAAGTTCCAAACCTCTTATCTATTTAAACAGATCCATCGTCATCATTTCAGGCTCTCGAACACTTTGCTCAAAAAATTCTCTTATTCTGCAATCCATTCCCTCCCCCTCACTAAATCTCTATCTCTCACAAAAAGCCATTGAAGCTTCACATTGAAGCTTCAATATTGCTTGAGCTTAACCATTGTCATTCCATTTTCGTACTCACGATTCTCAAGTGCAAAGGAAGAAGAAGGAGAAAGAGGAAGAAAGAAAACGCGCAAGGCAAAGTCAAGAAAACTTACCGGCAAATTCTCTAATCATCTTCTCTGGTATGTCATTTTCATTTCACATCTTTTTCTTGCTTTGAGCATGCCAAGGCGTAGTAACTATGATAGGAAGTAAAAGCCCCATAGTTGTAGAGTTTGGTCTGAGACATACGCCATTTAATTTGAGTTTTGAATGTTAGGGTTCCTCTATGCTTAGGTTCGATTCCACCAAAGCTGTGACTATTTCCCTATTCCATTTCCATATTCGTGGTTAGCTTGACACGACGCATCCAATGGTAGTGGTGGTTAGAAAGAAGCCGACACCGACATTGGTGACGGACGCCGGCGCGGCGAGCCAAGGTGAACAACGGTGAGGTTGAGCGCGCGTTAGAGATTTCATTTGAACTCTGTTGACTTGGACAAGTCAACAGAGGTGTGTGCTTTGGGCTCAATCAGTTAGGCCCATGTCATTTGCTTATTATACACCATAAATTACTAATACACCTCTCTCAGTGACAATGGAAAAATGAACTTGGGCTTCGTCAGGCCCATTAACATTGTTACTAATTCGCCATGCCATTTCAACATACACCCTTTGGTTGGAGTGTTGAAACTCTGATTGGGCTCAAGAAGCCCACTGTCGCTTTTACTGCGCATAGCCCTAGTTTTTGGACATTACTTCTTGCACCAAAAATAGCTTTGGGCTTATTTTGCAGCCCATTAGCTAGAATTCAGTTTACACCACCTCTTCCATTTCATACCTCCTGACCCAATTACTTTTTCTTTTATTTTCTTATTTGATTTCTTTTACAATTTAATTAGGACATTATTAGTTTAATTAGGTTAATCATTGAAATTAGAATTTAAATATTGATCATTAGGATATTAGAATTTAACTAGGATTTTTGCAATTTAATTACAATTTAATTAGGACTTTCATTAGAATGATGATTAGGCTTAATTAGAAACAACTAGGCTTGATTAAATTGAGAATCATGACATTTTTTAACATTAGGTTAAAATCAACATTAGGTTAGGACCAATTTTAGACCATAGAATTTGACATATTTTATAATTGACCATTTTTCCCTTATGGACTTTATTTTGGTATTTTTGCGTTAAAATTGCATGCTCCCCTTAGGATTAGAATTAAATCATTGTAGGACTTAACATAAAATTTTAATCATGATTTTAATCAATACTTTGACATGCCCCTTTAGGATTTCTAATCTAACTTAGAATATTCAACCAATTTCTAATGCATGATCCCTTAGGTTAGTTCTAACAATTACTAACTTCAATTAGATCCAAAACTTAGTTCCCCACAAAACTAAAACCAAACCCCCGATTAAATTGATCAAAAGCAATTTTGATTAGTTAAATCCTTTGAACTTGTATAATCCCCCAGTCTAATTGAGTGACCAAAAGACCCTTAGTCACTTTGTAGGACTTTTCTTTCAAGTTGTGGAGCTCAAGGCCTCAACTCAAGATCTTCAATCAAGGCATCCTCAGTCATATCAAGCAGCAGATTATTCAAGCACGTCAAAGGTGGCATCTTCAATCAAAGTTAGAAGAGTGTGACACGAGCCTTAAGTAATGGAGAAGGAGTGGTACTGGAGTATTCCTACCCCCATTCTGAGTATCTTTGGGTATGGGACGTATGACCCAGCGCTCATCGTATTCGCCTCCGTTCATAGACTTTAGTGCAATTCGAATCTAACGATTGATAAGGTCTTCATCATCACTACATGAAACAATTACAAAGATTATTCTCTTTCCACTTGAAGTTTAAGACAAGGATTACATGCCACGAGCCTTAAGTGGTAAAGAAGGAATGAGACTAGAGCTTTCCTACACTCATTCTGGATATCTTTGGGTGCGAGACGTTTGACTCATTGCTTATCGTATCCACCTTTATCCATAGACTTTAGTGTGATTCTCATCCATACACTATCAAGTCTATCCATTCTCAATCATTCCAATTCTAATCATTTGAATCTCAACCATCCATTTCTTCTTGCCTCTAATCAATTTTCTTTGCAGCCCTAGTAGGCTGAACTACGAGCTCTGATTTCCTCGTTGCACAATGAGGGTACGTAGGTAGGAGAACCCGGTTTCTTCGCAAGCTATCTTATTTATCAATCTACCTTCTCTATCCTAGGGATCACTCTCCATTCATACAATTTATACCATCTTTTCGAGATCAATCATACTTCTCCTTGGACTCCTTGTCCATCCTTTTCGGACGTCCTGAGGACAATCCGTCTCTTCATCTTTGTTTGGCTCTCATCCCAAACACTAACTTCATCCTTGTTTGGCTCTCATCCCAAACACTAACTTCATCCTTGTTTGGCTCTCATCCCAAACACTAACTTCATCCTTGTTTGGCTCTCATCCCAAACACTAACTTGTTCCTTGTTTGGCTCTCATCCCAAACACTAACTTCATCCTTGTTTGGCTCTCATCCCAAACAATAACTTCATCCTTGTTTGGCTCTCATCCCAAACACTAACTTCATTCTTGTTTGGCTCTCATCCCAAACATTCAATTCATTCTCTTTCGGCTACCACACCACTCTGCTCTTTGATTAAGAGTATATCCTTCTCTTGGATCCAAGCTATTATCCTGATTTGATCTCGAATCGTCGATTCCCCAGCAAGTGACACACAACTCCTTGCACTCCAATCCTACAATCATTCCTTGACTTGGTGTTTGTCTTATGAGTCCCCGTTGCTTAGGCGAACATCTCTCTCCCTTTATTCTCGTAGTTCCGAACTACGATTGCTCTGACTTTCTCATTATACAATGAGAATACGTAGGCACGAGGATGCGAATCCTTGGCGAGCATACTTCTAATTATTCCTTCTTTCGCCTTAGGGCATCATTCATATCTTTCATAATCCATTATCTACCCTCGATCATAAATCATTCACCAAGTGACATATTGTCTCTTTGACATCGAAATACACCTTCTTTGGAATTCCATACATATCCTTTTAGGACGCCTAACGAACAGTCCGCATTTCATACTTATAGTTGTTTGGCTCTTATCCCAAACATTTAATTCCTTCTTTTTATCTAAAACCCTACAATGGCGGTTCGCTAGTCCACATATTGGTTAACGTTGTTTCCCTCTATGGTAGAAATCTCATTTCTCTTATGGATTCCAATACACTTTCACCCTTCGATTTCAAACAATACTTCTTCAGTCACTCATCACCAGATACTCTATTATGTGACTTCAGTCACTTCACTCAATTCATCCTACGATAGACTCATACTCTACCTTCTTTCACTCTAGGTGATATGCCTATTCTTTGAGCCAAATACACTATACCTTTATGCTCCATCTTGTACCCCTTTTTGTGAACCAAAAGTCGATTTGTTCGTCTTGTCAAACCCTATAGCTTAGACAAACATCTCCTTACTTACTTTGCAGCCGCACTTAGGCAACCCTTTCTTTTCGATTATTCCAATACAGTGATATAAGTGTTATACGCCCTCACTTATTGGTTCACACCAGTTTTACTCTTTGGTTCATATTTTCACCCCTCTTGGAGTTCAAACAACATTATTCTTTGGTTCAGACCATACTTCTATCACACTCCTTTCCACCTCCTGCCTCTAGTTCCTTGAACTACGAAGCTCTAAATTCCTCATTGCACTATGAGGATACGTAGGCATGAGGGCCCCAATCCTCACTGAGCACTTTATCTATTTCCCTTCCTTTCCCCTTATTCTTTTGTGAGTAATCTCTAGTTAACACCTATTCGAGCGAGAACAATCAAAACGGTTCCCATGGAGTACCATGGATATTTGGGGTGTTAATACCTCCCCCTTGCATAACCGACTTCCTTACCCAGTATAACTCTTTCCCCCAGGTTTTATCGATGTTTTCCCTTCCCTTTGGGGATAAATAAAGTTCGATGGCGACTTTGTTGTATGTTCGAGCGTGCGATACGTTCGGTTATATTTCTGCTAGCTTTAGTTAGACTAATAGATTAAAGACGGTGAAAAAATTAGAAGAATTGATAGGCTTGTTTCGGTGTTCAACATGGCGAATGAGAATAACAAAGCACATTGTGTGTGGGAGTCTGTTAAAATTGACATTGATGTCTGTGTTATAATGCATTGACCAGATGATATTGTTTCGATGGTTGTAATCTCTTAGATATGTATTAAATGTTAAGTTCTTTTATCTATTCTTCGTGTTGTTATTTTGGGCGTGTTTGTGTTTGTTTTGTTGTAACTTAAAGTTATATTCAATATTAAATTTCTTGGTTACAAAAAAAATAATTTCATATCAAGAGTGCATACAATAATTATGTTATGTAGTTTGTTCTAAGATTAGGACAATGTGTCCATGTGTGTTTGGACTGACGGTATATACCACATAATCTTATCATTTTGTCATCGAATCCATTTCAATTCTAATATGTGTTTTGTTAAGGCGATCATTTTTGTTCCTTCGCAAATTTTGTTGTGTGCAAGTATGTCCATTTGATATGTAGGTCAATATTCCTCATTTGGTACCACTGGAAAGTTATTGTTTTACATATTGAATATGTTTATGGCTTTGTAAACGGCAAATAAATGCTTGGAAGAGTCTTGATGAGCATATGAACATGGTGCAATAACATAAGAGCAAGTCCTTCGTTTCCCACCATTTGACACACCTCTTCTCGTTTTCTTCTTAAGTTTTTCTTCATTTTTTCTAACATGATTATTAAGATAGATGGGTATGTTTGGTATTCGACTTTCAAGCCTCTAATGAAGATGTGTTGTTGGAACATCCAGAATTTCGAGCATCTTAAGAGGGGCTTGATTTGTTAGTTAGACTAATAGATTAAAGACGGTGAAAAAATTAGAAGAATTGATAGGCTTGTTTCGGTGTTCAACATTGCGAATGAGAATAATAAAGCACATTATGTGTGGGAGTCTGTTAAAATTGACATTGATGTTTGTGTTATAATGCATTGACCAGATGATATTGTTTTGATGGCTATAATCTCTTAAATATGTATTAAATGTTAAGTTCTTTTATCTATTCTTCGTGTTGTTATTTTGGACGTGTTTGTGTTTGTTTTGTTGTAACTGAAAGTTATATTCAATATTAAATTTCTTGGTTACAAAAAAATAAATTACATATCAAGAGTGCATACAATAATTATGTTATGTAGTTTATTCCAAGATTAGGACAATGTGTCCATGTGTGTTCGGATTGCAGGCATATACCATATAATCTTATCAGTTTGTCATCGAATCCATTTCAATTCTAATATGTGTTTTGTTAAGGCGACCATTTTTCTTCCTTCGCATATTTTGTTGTGCGCAAGTATGTCCATTTGATATGTAGGTTAATATTCCTCATTTGGTACCACTGGAAAGTTATTGTTGTATATATTGAATATGTTTATGACTTTGTAAACGACAAATAAATGCTTGGAAGAGTCCTAGTGAGCATATGAACATGGTTCAATAACATAGGAGCAAGGCATACGAAAGGCTTGAAACTTTTCGCAGTTGCACCAATCTCTATTTAGTTCGACCTGGTAGTATCCTTGGCCTCCCCTCATTATGGTTCATTGTCTACTCTACACTCAAAGTGTATCTATGACATTCAAATATTGTGACCACGTATGTGTTAGCTTTGGCAGTTTCCTCCTTAATAAGTTTCATACAACTTTTATTGAACAATTGCCATGATTATAACATTGAACTCCACTTTGAACTTATGGTCACAAACAGTGACCCTAACCTAAAATAATTGCTTTCACCAACACGGATATGGGTAGATTTCTAATGCCTTTGAAGACAATGTTCATTGATTCCAAGAGATTTGTTATTGATGACTTCTCAGCAAGTGTACTGATAGTGTCGCACTAACAAAATTTCGAATCCACGTGAATTGCTTTTTAACAAGACAAAAAGTGTGCAATGTGTAGAAAATAGTAAATTAGGGGTAGGGGAAGGGGGGTACAATTTGAAAAGTGAAAATAAAATAAAGAGTTCATACATAATTACGGAAGCAGTCAGGTTATATATAAAATCCCATTATTGATGTTTGATGCCTTACATGGATAATCCTATCACTATAATCCCATTGTTGATGTTTGATGCCTTACATGGATAATCCAATCACTATAATCCCACGACGAATAAACAAAATTGTTATAACTAATCTCTTACGATATAGCTCACTAATCACTACTCGGAGTTTTCTATCTCTAGTCCACTGGCGTAAGCAGGATTAGGCGATGCAATATGTCGCATCTCTAAAAATACGATTCCTCGCGATGGTCGCGGAAAAAATTTATGTTCGAACAGAGTCGCCACCGACTTTTATTTATCCCAACAAAGGGATAGGAAAATATCGATAAAACCCTTAGAAAATGGAATGATGGTCGCCGCAACCATATTCGGGTTCGGGAGTGGATTACGCAAGAGGAAGGTATTAGCACCCCTTGCGTCTGCTGTACTCAACGGGAACCTTTTAGTTCTTATTTGCGTTTCGAGTGTTAATTTATGTTTGTTTGTTATCTTCGGGTTATAAATATATTGAAAATATAAATGATGAGAACCTCATAAAGGGGAAGGGGAGGTTTTTTATTAGTGTGCTCGCGAAGATACAACAATCTCCTGCCTGCGTATCCTTATGGTGTAATAAGGAAATCAGAGCATTCGTAGTTCAGGGAACTACGGTTGGTTGGTGTTTTTTTATGAACAACTGTTTAGATCGCATCCTAAAGGCTAAACATTGGCTTGTCTACTCTCGGTGGAGGCTTAAGCATTAGTTTGTTATGCGCATTAGAAAGGATTAAATGGTGTTCTTTCTGAAAATAATTTTGGTCACACGAGGGTGACAAATTAGATTAATATGTTGGATGTTTTGTTTGACTGGTTTCGATCGCACGAGAGCGAGAAAGGATAAACTTGATAGGTTAAGATATTTTTGTTGGATGACGATTACTCGGATATTCGAGTAAGACAACTCATATCCTAATAGTCGAGAAAGGGAATAGAATACTCTAGACTACCTTCTTTTTCATCCTTAATTTTAAAAAGGATTTTAATGATAATTAATGTGTTTTGAATGGATGACAAATAGTCAGATAGTTGAGTAAGACAACTCGTATCCTAATAGTCGGGAAAGGAAATAGAAGACTCTAGACCGCTTTCTGTTTCATCTGAATATTTATGAAAATAAGGTTGTATATGGTTGATGTATTTTAGAAAGAACGACAAGTACTTGAATGACCGAGTAAGACAACTAATATCCAAGCATTTGAGAAGAGTAATTGAAAACTCAAGACCATCTCTCTTTTTGTATCGTTTTGATTGAGAATGATTTGACCCACGGTATGAGTTGGTGAAAAATGACAATTGTTCGACTGACCGAGTAAGAGAACTCGTATTCAAACAATTGAGGAGTGAAGTTGAAAACTCAAAGTCAACTCTCTTTTCATTTAGCTTACTATGAAAATATTTTGATTAAGTTATATGTTTGTGGGGAAAATGACAGTTGTTTGACTGACCGAGTAAGAGAACTTGTATTCGACCAACCGAGGAGAGAAATTGAAGACTCAAAGTCAACTCCCTTTTCATTTCTTATTATATGATTTGTTTGTACTTAAATGGATTAGAAATGACGACCATTTGGCTAACCGAGTAAGAAAACTCGTATTCAAATAATCGAGGAGAGGAGTTAAAAACTCAAAACCATCCCCCTTTTCATTTTCAAATGAAGTGTTGTTTAGATATGATTAAGTATTTTAATTTAACTTTCGATGTTGGATCGAGGTTTTAAAATTTGCATTTTTTATGAATGAATTGAATTTATTTAGTGAATAATCCATCTAATCGATTAATTAAAACCGAATAAGTCTCATTGTAAGAAGGCCCAAAAGTAAGCCATGTGAGTTTGATGGCGATGCTTTTACAAGCGATCGACTTATAGAGGTGTTTTGAAAATGGGCTCGACTTTGAATCGAGAAGTATGTGATTTATTTTGAAATCGGCTCGGATTATTTTAAAATCGATGAAAGCGGCGTGATTTTGTCATAATTATAACATATCATTTCGTGTACACTCAAGGTTCAATATAAACAAATTGATAAAGAATAATCATGCACATACCCTCCTCAAGATAAATAAACATCTAAATTATGAAGGTCATTTGTGATTCTATAATCAATTAATTAATTGAATATTTTAACGAATTATTTTATTTTAATTAAATAAAAAGTAGTAATAAAAAAATGAATATAAACAAATAATTAAATATTAATAATGATAACAACCATATAATTGTGTATTTACTTTTAAAAAATAAATAATAATAGTAATATAATTACATATTTACTATGTATATATAAAAAAAAATATTAACAATAGTATAATTAAAATTTCAAAAATAAAGTAAAATAATATTAACAATAGTATAATTAAAATTTCGAAAATAAAGTAAAATAATATTAACAATAGTATAATTAAAATTTCGAAAATAAAATAAAATAATATTAACAATAGTATAATTATAACTTCGAAAATAAAATAAAATAATATTAACAATAGTATAATTATAATTTCGAAAATAAAAATAAAATAATATTAACAATAGTATAATTATAATTTCGAAAATAAAATAAAATAATATTAACAATGGTATAATTATAATTTCGAAAATAAAAATAAATAAATCAAAGCATTGTTCTATTCTAAACTGTGGGGGTGTTATCAGTAAAACGAATATGGGCCTAAAGAAAAAAAGAAAGGTCCAGGAAGAGTCTAGTCAAACGTTGACCCAGAAGACTCATTTTTTTGGACGGTGACAAGTGTCCAGGGTTGGTGACACTTGTCACCACTATCCTCACGCTTCCATCGGCCGTTTTAAAACAAAAATAGGGAAAGCAAAACGTCATTTTTCAATTTACATTCTCTCTCTTCTATTTCCACCCTAAACGAAATGCTCTGCACAAAGCATCTCTCTCTGCAAACCCTAAAGTTCTCTCCTCCCGAAGAAGGCGACCGAAGGCGGTGGCTCACGGCGGAGCCTCCGTCCTTCTCCGGTAACCCTACCCCAAAACACCACCTAGCTTACTAAACACGACCTTCCGAGGTCGAATCTGAACCTAAAATTTCCTAAACCAAGCTCAAACCTTCTAGATCTCTAAACCCTTACCGCGAAATCCAGGTTTTTGCACGCGACGACTTAAGGAAAATAATGAGGATTTTGTTTCACTTACCACGGCGAAGGAGGCGGAAAGATGGTTTCAGGCGAAGAAGAGTGTTTTGATCTGAGTCCGTCGCCGGCAACCTGTCACGGTTCCGAATAAGTTTTCTTCCTCAACCTTCCTTCTTTGTTTGTTTTCGTCTGATGAATATATGAATGGCAAGACTGTTTCAGTTTTCTATTTTGTGGTTCATTGGTTTTTTCGAAATTTCTAGGTTGGATGTTCTCAGCAAAAAAACGTTTTGAATTAATCTCTCGGATTTTTTAAAGAAAAATCTTTGTTCGTTTTTTAGGGTTTTTCCAAAAAAATCTTGTTGTGTTGTCGTTATGATGTGTTCTTATGATGCTTTTAAATGATGAACTTTCTAAGTCCTAAAGAAAACTCTCTGTTGTTACGCTTTCTTTTCCAGATTATATGGGATTTCATTTTTGTTGGTTTGTTACTGTTTTAAGCCATTGTTAAAATGCTTTTTGGATGTTCAAGTTAACCTTCTGGATAAAGTTTTAAACTGAGTAATTTATTTAGTTATTTTTCAGTTCCTTAAGCGCTTCTGAAAAGTGCTTTTTAATTAAGTTGTTTTTCTCTGCAGGTTACAACTTGAAGTGACCTTGATGGAATGGAATGTGGGCTGCGTGAAAATGGACGTGTAATAATTGTAGTTTAATTGGACTTTGGTGCATTTGGAAGTTGTATAACTTGTTTCATTTGAAGTCTAATAGTCATTAACAACTATGTATTCAACATGATTTTAATATTATTTCAAACAATTTCTCCATATTAATTTCATGTTATCTATGTATGTATGTAGAACTTCATGTATGAAAGTAAAATGAACCTTGAAAATGGATTAGTGAATTCAAATATTTGAATGCACCTCTTTAATCATGTCATAATGAAGTAGGTGTATGAATGTGAATGGAGTTATAAAGTTCAAAGTGCATTCTTAACCAAGCATGAACAAGTAGCATGAAACAAATCTAATTCAAAATGTATGGTATGTACGAAGTGAAAAGATGATGATTATGAATATGGTTGACTTATGATTGAAATTTTCCATGGAAAGCATGAAAAAATTGAATCATTACTTGTATAAGACAATGGGATGTGCATTGATTTATGAAAAGAAAGTGAATGGTTTAGCATATTATGAAGTGTAGTTTGGCCTAGAATTGGTTTTTGAATGAAATGAATAACTATGATACATAAAGCATGTTGATTTTGTCAACAAATGTGATGGAATTATATAAGGTGGAATGTGTAAATGGACTAGTAAATAGTGATCATAGAAATAATAACATGGCTCTTAATACTTACTAATAAGAAAATAGATGTTAGATTAGTAATGTAAAAAGATTCAAACCACATTTTAGATTATGAACACGCTTATACAAATGGGCCTTTGAAACAAAGAGATCTCATGGGTAAACCACAAATGGCCGGACAAAATTGGGGTATGAGAGCTGCCCCTATTTAATTACCTCAAACCGGTAAGTGATAATGACAGTAGTCTTTACGCATTCACGGTGGGAAATAATTAAATACAAGAAGACCCAAATTTTGTCCTAGGAAATGAAAGGAAGAAAATGCGGTGAGAAATGGCAAAAGACATTATCCCACAGTAAAATGGAACAGTCAAGACTTTCTAGGAGTCGTCAGAATAGTATCTTGGACGTCATAGTCGAGATATGTTAGCAATGGAATGACATCCCTAGCTAAATCTCAAGATTTTTCAGGATGCTAGAGCAGTATAAAGAAAATCTAGCATGAGACTCTTTATATCGATGAAGCAGCATCTCAACAGTAAAAGTGAGATTCTCTGTATCGAGTCGAAGCAGCATCTTATATGATAGAATTAAGATGTTCCAGCAAGGGAAATATACCTTAATTGAATCTAAGACTCTCCGAGGATATTAGAGCAGTATCTCTAAAAAAAATCTGAAATGAGACTCTTCATATTGATGAAGCAGCATCTCAAATAGTAAAAATGAGATTCTCTGTATCGAGTCGAAGCAGCATCTCATATAATAGAATTAAGATATTCCAACAAGGGAAAGATACCTTAATTGAATCTAAGACTCTCCGAGGATACTTAGAGCAGTACCTCTAAAAAATCTGAAATGAGACTCTTCATATTGATGAAGCAGTATCTCAAATAGTAAAGATGAGATTCTCTGTATCGAGTCGAAGCAGCATCTCATATGATAGAATTAAGATATTCCAACAAGGGAAAGATACCTTAATTGAATCTAAGACTCTCCGAGGATACTTAGAGCAGTACCTTTAAAAAATATGAAATGAGACTTTTCATATTGATGAAGCAGTATCTCAAACAGTAAAGATGAGATTCTTCAGATAAATGAAGCAGTATCTCGAATATTCGTCTGTTGGGGGAACTTTAAGAAAAGACTTCTTTTAAGGGAGACATACTGGAAATGCTCTGCAGGGGAAAAAGCTCATAAGAGACTTTTTTAGGGTAACCTCTGCTTGGGGAGCAATGACTGTAAACAAAAATACTGGGAATATCATTATTAGAAAAAAAGTTGAAAAATGATTTGCTAAGAAATAACCCTACGAGCCTATGTAGGGTAATAACTTCATTTGGAAATGAGGAATGTCCAAGATATACATGAATGACCTTGGATCCTGTTATTTTATATTTGATTTTTGTATAATGTCCCACTTTAGGTGGGAATTCCATGCATAGGATGATGCATGGGATGTATGCAAGTATGCAATTTTGCTGGGGATATTTGGCTGTGCATGTAGGAATGCGAATGATTTTTATTTTGCTAAAATTCCCATTTTGTGGGAGTGTTATGCATGAGTATGCTGATGATTGATATGATTGTGTTTTTTGATTTTTCTGTTTGGTAGGAAAACCATGTATGGATGATTCGTGTGATGCATGTGGGAATGCAACTAGGTAATTGGATATGTCCCAGTTAAGACATTTCGCTTTGAGGTATGATGCCAATAGTATGGATTTTTTATCATTGGGGCAATCAATGGAGATCAAATTTTAATGCCCCTGCTAGGTGGTTTTGGGAATATATTTGGGTTGTTCCGAGTCATTGAAAGGTTCAGACTTTTCAACACGCGATACTCCATCCATAATTTATCAATGTTCCTGTTGGAAATGTGGTGGAGCCTTGCCCCGGTCTGGCTATACCATGAGTACATTTATGAGAGGTACGAATCAATAGTTGAAAGGAACATAACCGTCTGCAATCGGTCTTACACCTTTATGAAAGACAAGAGTGAATCTTGGGGACTAAAGGATTCGTCTGCTTACTATTTCAAAAGCAATTTTACCACTTTATTCAAACAGGCATTTTATTTTCTCCAATAGTTTTTAAAAGTGATGTTTATAAAAAATAAAAGGTTCTTTGCAAACAAACAGATAAAATAAAAAATGATTTGGGCACACTTTGTTGAGAAAAATTTCTTTTATTGATTTGACCCTTAAATGGGTGATTGTACATAAAGACGCAATTTCTTAATGAGGTAATTGTTGTGCATAGAAACAAAATGGCAATGAGAATTGAGTTCCTATTGAGTTTCCACACTGCTATGATCCTTATGTCTTTGATAGCCCGAGCACTTTGCTTTTGAAAAGTGAGATAGATCGATTCTTTGTCTTCGAGGGTATGTCAGATGTCCGTAAGTACAACTTTTTGCCTTGGAATTAATCCCTAACTTTTTTCTGGACCGCCCTTTCGGGTTTTCGATCCACTAGGATACCCATTTTTGCCTGAGTCGCCCTTTCGGGTTTTCAACTCAGCGGGTCAAATTCTTTTATTTTTATCCCTAACTTTTGCCTGGATCGCCCTTTCGGGTTTTCGATCCACCAGGGTAGCCATTTTTTCCTAAATCGCCCTTTCAGGTTTTCGATTTAGCGGCTTTTATTATTCCACTTTTTTAGGCGAAGTACTTTTTAACAGCATCAGCGTTGGTGGGAAGCGACAACTCATCACCATCCATAGTAGCTAGAATCAAAGCGCCTCCGGAGAAGGCTCTAACCACCACAAATGGACCCTCATAATTTGGTGTCCATTTCCCTCTGGAGTCTTTGTGAATAGGCAAGATTTTCTTCAACACTAAATCTCCCTCTTGAAACACCCTGGGACGAACTTTCTTGTCGAATGCCTTTTTAAGATGCCTCTGATAGAGTTGACCAAGACGCCTTTGTCTATGTACGTACTCTGACTTAGGCCAAGAAGTTTTTGTGATCTATCTTTATAGATTCTGATTCCTAATATATAGGCTGTTTCACCTAGGTCCTTCATAGAAAAGCATTTCCCCAACCAAGACTTTACTTGTTGCAGGGTAGGGGCATCGTTTCCAATGAGCAATATGGCATCTACATATAATACCAGGAAAATGATCATGCTCCCACTAACCTTCTTGTAGACACAAGGCTCATCTTCGTTCTTGATGAATCCATATTGTTTTACTGTTTCATCAAAACAAAGATTCCAGCTTCTGGAAGCTTGCTTCAATCCATAGATTGATCTTTGTAACTTACATATCTTTTGGGATTCTAGTGGCATGTCAAATCCTTCAGGTTGTGTTATGTACACATCCTCAAGAAGATTCCCATTAAGGAAAGCAGTTTTGACATCCATCTGCCATATTTCATAATCATGATATGCAGCGATAGCAAGTAAAATCCGAATAGATTTAAGCATTGCAACTGGTGAAAAGGTTTCATCATAGTCAACCCCATGAATTTGTTTATATCCTTTTGCAACCAGTATTGCCTTATAGGTATGTACTTTACCATCAATGTCAGTCTTCTTTTTGAAGACCCACTTGCATCCCATAGGGTTAACTCCTATATCAGGCTCTACCAAGGTCCAAACTTGGTTTGTGTACATGGAATCCATTTCAGATTTCATGGCTTCTAGCCACTTCTCAGACTCGGGACCAATTATAGCCTCTTGGTAAGTCACAGGCTCATCTTGATCCATGAGTAATACATCACCTTGATCAGTTATGAGATATCCACGTCTCTCAGGTAGATGACGTATCCTACTTGACCTACGTTGGTCTTGTTCTACTTGAGCAGATTGCTCTTCCACAACTACTTGTGTTTCCTGCTCTAATTCCTCAATAGGTGTATCAATGCTTTGTGATTCTTGAATTTTTTCAAGCTCTACTTTCCTCCCACTGATTCCTTTGGAAATAAAATCCTTTTTTAGGAAAACTCCAGTTCGAGCGGCAAACACTTTGACCTCAGAAGGATTATAGAAGTAATACCCTCTTGTGTTCTTTAGGATACCCCACAAATAAGCATTTGTCAGATTTGGGCTTAAGCTTAGTTGAAATTTGTCATTTCATGAAATTATGGTATCAGATATGAGATGTCGAAGGTAATGTCACGACACTAATATCTGAATAATACAAACAGGATAAGAATAAAGAATACTAATGCAAGAGACACAAGCAATTGTTAACCTAGTTCGGTGCAACTCACCTACGTCTGGGGGCTACCAAGCCAGGAAGGAAATCCACTAAAATAGAATCAGTTCAAAGACTCTCAGTAAACAACACAAGTTACAGTCTTTTTCACCTAATCTCTACCCGTGTGACTTCTACCTAAGAACTCTTAGATATGAGATCCCACTCACCCCCCCTCAATCACACAAGTGATATTAAACAAGAATTACAATGAAAAGAAGACACTCTTCAAAGACACACACTTGATCTTACTTAGCAGCTTCAATCAAGTAGACACACACTCATGCTTAAAAGCTTTGAGTGACAAATTACAACTCAAAAATCAGACCAATCCAATCATCTAGGGATGAATTGAATGGTTTACAAGTCACACGGCCACACAAGACTTAAACCCTTATTCTCTCTCAATATTTCGCTCTGTATTTCTTGTGTATCAAATCAGGTTTTCCATGTCCTTTTTATAGAAGCATTCAGCTGGGCTTGGACATCATAAAACCCTAAACTTATTTTCCATTCAAATCTTCTTATGACAATTGATTAGATCTCTTTGGAAAATAAGTTAATCGCGTTGTAATTACTGATTGATAGCATGTTCAATTAACTCATCAATCATACACAGATTGTCATTAAAAGTGCAATCATATAATACATAACATTCAGACTAAATGTTCTGTATACAAATGTCATGACATCGGGTCTGACATCCTGGAACAATCCTGCATAATTCCATTTTAAATATCCAGCAGGTACATGATATCAGATGTCATGACATCGGGTATGACATCCTGAAACAATCCTGCATAATTATATTTTAAACATCCAGCAGGTACAAGATATCGTATGTTAAGACATCATATGTAACATCTTGTGAAGACTCTTGGTTTTACCAAAATTGCTGCCAACACCTAGAACCAAAAAACTCCCCCTTTGGAAAATTTTGGCTAAAACATATATCAGTCCATTTGTTCACAAGAGAAAAACATATCAGCAGTTAAACAACAAAGCATCAGTTTAAACAGCAGCAAAAAGTTTCCAGCTCTTTACAAGTTTCTTTCAATTGAGAGATCAGGCCACCTTGAGAGGCTGGCTCCTTCCTTGCAGATGTCATGACAATGTCATTGACATGACTGCCTTCAAATAACTTGTAGTGAATGGACAATGGAGGCTTCCTTCTACTGGGGATATCACTTGTGTTTAGAATGCCAGGTTGCTGGCTTAAAATAATTCCATAAATGATAGAGGGAAAGGCAATTGGCAGCTTTACTGCATTAGTGGAGGCATGTCTAACAATTGTTCAAACATGAACCTTCCAAAATCAAAGTTGCGCCTGGTTCCAATAACATAAATTATCCTTCCAAGACCATTTGAGATAGTTGAGATATGATTTGTTGGCACCCAGTTGGCTGAGCCTATCTTATGCAAGATGGCATATTTTACAGTTAATTTGCCAGCTGATAGATGCTTTTTGCTTAGCCATTCCTTGACTTGCCCATCAGTGATTGTCCTACAGACTTCATTGTATGTGGCTTCTAACTCAACAACTCGTTCAGTTCCTCTCCCTAAGAACTTATTGATGATAGTTAGGGAGAACCTTACACACCTTCCTCTCACAAAGACCTTGCAGAATTCTTTGCCATTCTTGTCAGAAATATCCTCTGGGATATTCACCACAAACTCCTTCATTAAACCTTCAAAGCATTGGGGCAATGCACTAACTGTTTTCATCAAACCAATAGCCTTGATTAATTCCATAACCTCCTTCACTTCTACAACATCTTTCCTTAGTTCCCTCTCCATAGCAACCCTCCTTTGTATAACAAATTTCCATTTGGCTGCACCATCTTTCAAATGAAAGGAAATGTTGTCGAAATGCACAATCGTAACCTTAGTTGGAGACTTTTTAACAGTTTGCCTTTTAGTAGGAGAGATGTCTGGGACATCGTCTTCAATATCATCTTCAAAATCAGAGCTTTCTCTGACATTTCTCTTCTTGACCTCTACTTTACTCCATGATTTAGATGGACCTACAGCAGGAGCCTTCCTACTAGTTCTGGCTGTCAACATCTCAGCCACAGTCTTGCCTTTCCTGGTTTTCATCTTCTTTGCAACACTTGGTTTCAAGTGATGAACCAAGGTGTCATCTTCCTCTTCTGAACTCTCTTCCTCCAAATCAATTACTCTCTCAGCAGTTTCATGCTTCTTAGATTGAGAAGCATCTATAGGAATTTTGCTAGGCATGGTTTTTCCTAGAGAGCACAGTCCCTCAGCAGCAATGTCTTTCTCTGATTTGGATGAATCATCATCTTTCTCAGTTTGAGGTTCCACCTCAGGTGAGAGGTCCCTTCTAGACAGAGGGGTCGAAACACCCTTGACTGAGTGTCCTTCATTTAGGATCCTAGTTACCAAGTTCCTAATGACACGATCTGTATAGTGCATGTCATCCTTAGGTGGAGGGTTATCAGAAAAGTTACCTTGGTTGTTTCCTGTCGTGGAAGAATGACCAGGGGCGTCGCCTGGGATTACAGAAAGAGGAATAACTTCTAAAACGTCTTCATCCAGAAACTCCATGGAGGGAGTCCTTGCTTTGTGAGTGGGTTTTGAACCAGAGGATGAGGGATGTTGTGACATTTTGTTGAACTTTTGAGAAAATTCTTGTTGCCCTAGCAGAGGTTGTTTGAGAAGTTGGATGAAGATGGGAATGGTTGTGTTAAGGTAGTGTGTGAAGATGGTATAGATACTAGTTCCAATACTAGGTAATGATTTACCATAAATGAGGCACTTTCTTTTAAGTGGGCAGACAATATTTTTATTACCTTTTCCACTCCATTTTAATTGCTATAAATTCTCATGAACACAAATTCCCAATTTCCCTCTTAAACATTCAAACTGATTAGCATCCAACGCCATTGTAAATATGTCAGCTAATTGCATTTCAGTAGTAACATGCTCCAGTGCTATGATTTTCTCTTCCACAAGTTCTCTAATGAAGTGATGACAAATATCAATGTGCTTTGTCCTGTTGTGCTGAATAGGATTTTTGGAAATAGTTATAACACTCAGGTTGTCATAGTACAATGTCATGACATCTTGTGTGACATTGTATTCAGTCAACATTTGTTTCATCCAAACCAGTTGAGAACAACTACTTCCAACTGCTATCTATTCAGCTTGATATATAGCACAAACACCATTTTCATCTTTGGAGACTTTCAAATGTGTAGGAGCAGGTGTCCTTTTATGACTTGCATTCTTCATGCCAACCTTCTTAACATTGTTCTTAGCATATTTGCTTTGAGATAGAAAAATAGAATCTTCTGTATGCTTGACTTGTAGCCCAAGTCCAACAAGGCTCATCTCAAACTCAGACTGCATTTGTCTAGCAACATGTTCTACCATCTAATCTGACATCCCACCAAACACAATATCATCCATATCTATTAGAGCCACCATTAGCTTTCCTCATTCATTCTTCATAGATAGGGTCTTGTCAATACCTCCTCTCTTGTAGCCATTGTTAGTGAGGAACACTATGAGTCTCCCATACCAAGCCCTAGGAGCTTGCTTCAAACCATAGAGGGATTTCTTCAATCTGTACACATGCTTTGGAAGGTTTAGATCTGCGAATCCTTTAGGCTGTTCAACATATACTTCCTCTTTTAAGTAGTCATTCAAGAAGGCAATTTTTACATTCATTTGGAAAAGTTTGAACTTCAGAATACATGCCACTCCATGCAAAAGTCTAATGGACTCAAGGCGAGCTACAAGAGCAAATGTTTCATTAAAATCCACTCCTTGTTCATCAGATTTATTCTTATACACCCACTTTGAACCTATGACATTTATTCTTTCAGGTCTAGGAACCAGTTCCCATACTTCATTCCTCTTGAATTGACCTAACTCCTCCTGCATGGCATTGATCTATAACTCATCAGTCAAGGCTTCCTTGACATTCCTAGGCTCAATCTTGGACACAAAGCAGCCATGTGAGATCACTTCCCTTGATCTAGTTGTGACCCCTTTATTTGGATCTCCTATAATGAGATCTTTGGGATGATCCTTCTGAACTCTGATGGAGGGTCCCTTGTTGATTTTTTCATCTTCAGGTTCAGCTTGAGGAGGTTCACTCTCCTTATTTTTGTCTAAGAAATCAACTGGGGGATCATTCAGAGATGTCTCAACATCGTCTGTGACATCAGTCTGTTGATCATCAACCACAACATTAATAGATTCCATCATTACTTTAGTTCTGGAATTAAAGACTATATATGCTCTGCTCTAACCCAGAAATTATCCTTCATTACTTTTAGGATCCATCTTCCTTCTTTGTTCACTTCTAATTTTGATAACTTGACTTTGTTTTTCTCCTTGAAGTTTTAGACAAAGATCTTTGAAGACTTCAAACACATCAGGTTTGTCTCTTATAAAATTGATCCAGGTGTATCTAGAGAAGTCATCCACCACTACATATGCATACTTCTTCCCACGAAGGCTTTTCACTTGCATGGGTCCCATCAAATCCATATGAAGGAGTTCCAAAACTTTGGAAGTGGTGTCATGTCTGAGTTTCTCGTGTGACATCCTTGTTTGACATTCCCCACAGACTTTTCTTTCATCAATCTTCAAGTTGGGAATTCCTCTAACATCTTTAACAAATATAATCCTCTCCATACCTTTAAGATGCAGATGGCTCAATCTTTGATGCCATATCTTCACTTCTTCTTCTTTGACTAAGGTACACATTGAAGAATAACCAGTTTCTTGAGAACTCCACGTGTAACAGTTGTCTTTAGACCTGACTTCTTTCATGATCACTTCACTTTCTCTGTTAGTAATTAGACATTCAGTTTTAGTGAAGTTAACATTTAAACCTTGGTCATACAGTTGACTGATGCTTATTAGATTTGCAGTCAATCCCTTAACAAGTAGGACATTATATAGATCAGAAACTCCAGGGCAATCAAGCTTACCAATCCCCTTGATTTCACCCTTTGCTCCATCACCAAAGGTTACATAGCTTGTGGCATGAGGATGAAGGCCAGTTAGCAAGTTTTTGTTTCGAGTCATGTGTCTAAAGCAACCACTATCAAAATATCAATCTTCTTTGGCTAAAACTCTGAAGGAAGTATGAGCTATTAGACTTGTAACATTAGTCTTAGGAACCCATTGCTTTTTGTTGACAGGCCTGTGATGTTTGGGTCTAGGTTGATAGTGAGTAGGACTAGGATAACCATGCAGTTTATAGCAGAAGAGCTTTATGTGGCCAAATTTTCCACAGTAATGACATCTCCATCTTTGGTGTTTCCCTTTCTCCAGTCTTCCCTTACGATGTTGTGACATATGATGTGACATCTCAGGTTTACTTTTTATATGACTGCACTTAGGTTTGGATTTAGGTTTGCCACCAGTGTAACTGCACTCAGGCTTAGATTCATTGAACCCAATGCCAGATTTATCTCCTGTTATTTGTCCAGTCTGGAGAATCTTATCTAAGTTGTCAGATCCATTGTTTAGCATTCTTACATACTTGGTCATCTAAACCAGTTTAGAATTCAAGAATACAACTTCAGTCTTTAACTTAGAAATGGTTTCCACATGTTCTGCCTTCTCATTCTCCAGTTGCGTTATCACTTTCCTCTGGCTTTCAACTTGTTGACTCTCATCTAGTTTGGCATTCAGAACCACTGCTTCTGTTTTTAATTTGAAGATGGTTTCCAAGTATTCTACCTTCTCATTCTCCAGTTGAGTTATCACCTTCTTCTGGCTTTCAACCTGTTGACACACTTCTACACTTCTGTGACACAACTTTCTGTAGGTAGTGGCCAACTCTTCAAAGGTTACTTCGTCATCACTTGAGTCTTCATCAGAGCCCCATCTTCCAGTCAAGGCAGTCACCAAATTTGCAGACTCTTCTGTTTCACTTTCATCAGACCAAGTGGCAGCAAGACTCCTCTTCTGTTTCTTGAGTTAGGTTCCATATTCAGTTCTAATATGTCCATACCCATCACATTCATGGCACTGAACTCCTTTTCCTTCTTTGGGCTTTTCATCTGACCTTGTTCTTCTTCCAGCATTGTTGGATTTACTGATTTCAGATGAGATGTTCTTGACATTTGCCTTAGATCTTACATCCATCTTTCTCAGAAGTCTGTTGAACTGTCTTCACAACATTGCTACATCATTTTCCAGATCTTCATCAACATCCTGACCACTTTCCTCCTCTTCCTCCTCAGTGTTTGACATGAAGGCTATGCTTTTGGCTTTCTTTTCAGGTCCATCACACATTCCCATCTCAAATGTTTGGAGGGAACCAATTAGCTCATCAACTCTCATATTGGAGATGTCTTGAGACTCTTCTATGGCTGTCACCTTCATAGCAAATCTCTTAGGGAGTGACCTGAGTATTTTCCTTACTAATTTTTCATCTGACATCTTCTCTCCTAGGGCTCCTGAGGCATTAGCAATTTCAAGGATACTCATATGAAATTCATGATTATTTTCATCTTCTTTCATACTTAAATTTTCAAACTTGGTGGTGAGCAGCTGCAGTCTAGACATCTTCACTCTAGATGTGCCTTCATGAGTGGTTTTGAGAATGTCCCAAGCATCTTTAGCCACCTCACAATTGTTTACCAATCTGAATATATTCTTATCTACTCCATTGAATATAGCATTCGATGCTTTAGAATTTCCAAGGGCTAGATCATCCTCCTCCTTGGTCCATTGTTCTTCAGGCTTTTTATCAGTTGTAGCTTCTCCTTCCTTAGTAACTACTGGATGTTCCCAGCCTGTTAACACAACCTTCCAAGCCTTATTATCCAGAGATTTTAGGAAGGTTACCATTCGAGGTTTCCAGTTGTGATAGTTGGATCCATCCAAAATAGGTGGCCTGTAAACAGATCCTCCATCTCTCTCCATAGTACCAGAAAGTATCGTCCCTATATCTCACCTAAAACACGAGCAGGATGCCTACTCTGATACCAATTGAAACACTGGTATCAGATATGAGATGTCGAAGGTAATGTCACGACACTAATATCTAAATAATACAAACAGGATAAAGATAAAGAATACTAATGCAAGAGACACAAGCAATTGTTAACCTAGTTCGGTGCAACTCACCTACGTCTGAGGGCTACCAAGCCATGAAGGAAATCCACTAAAATAGAATCAGTTCAAAGACTCTCAGTAAACAACACAAGTTACAGTCTTTTTCACCTAATCTCTACCTGTTTGACTTCTACCTAAGAACTCTTAGATATGAGATCCCACTCACTCCATCTCAATCACACCAATGATATTAAACAAGAATTACAATAAAAAGAAGACACTCTTCAAAGACACACACTTGATCTTACTTAGCAGCTCCAATCAAGTAGACACACACTCATGCTTAAAAGCTTTGAGTGACAAATTACAACTCAAAAATCAGACCAATTCAATCATCTATGGATGAATTGAATGGCTTACAAGTCGCACGACCACACAAGACTTAAACCCTTATTCTCTCTCAATATTTTGCTTTGTATTTCTTGTGTATCAGATCAGGTTTTCCATGTCCTTTATATAGAAGCATTCAGCTGAGCTTGGACATCATAAAATCCTAAAACTATTTTCCATTCAAATCTTCTTATGACAATTGATTAGATCTCTTTGGAAAATAAGTTAATCACGTTGTAATTACTGATTGATAGCGTGTTCAATTAACTCATCAATCATACACAGATTGCCATTAAAAGCGCAATCACATAATACATAACATTCAGATTGAATGTTCTGTATATAGATGTCATGACATCGGGTCTGACATCCTGGAAAAATCCTGCATAATTCCATTTTAAATATCCAGCAGGCACATGATATCAGATGTCATGACATCGGGTATGACATCCTGAAATAATCCTGCATAATTATATTTTAAACATCTAGCTGGTACAAGATATCTTATGTTAAGACATCATATGTAACATCTTGTGAACACTCTTGGTTTTACCAAAATTGTTGCCAACACTTAGAACCAAAAAACTTCCCCTTTGGCAAATTTTGGCTAAAACATATATCAGTCCATTTGTTCACAAGAGAAAAACACATCAGCAGTTAAACAACATACCAGCAGTTTAAGCAGCAGCAGAAGCAAACATAATTACTAGCTATAATAGCAACTAGTAATACACGAATGCACATGGGTACTTCTTCTCCCCCTAAGTCTGTTCACCTACAGACAACTCCTTACAACACCTATAACATTCAGAGTTACCCTCTGACATCTCCTTCAACATCTGTGCAACACAGAACATGCACAGAACATCAGACATCTCCTCCAACATCACAGAACAGAACATTATTCTGTTCAACATCAGACATCTCCTTCAACATCAGTTGTTCATCTGTTTAGCCTAACTAGCTACTTCAACACATAATAACTGCAGTTCTCCTTATCTCCACACATTAACTGCAGCTCTCCACGTACTCACTTCTCCCCCTTTTTAGTC
Source organism: Lathyrus oleraceus (assembly GCF_024323335.1). NCBI lineage: Eukaryota > Viridiplantae > Streptophyta > Magnoliopsida > Fabales > Fabaceae > Lathyrus > Lathyrus oleraceus. Next base: position 263,210,659 of record NC_066584.1, read on the forward strand.
AAAATAGACCAAAGTGACCAATTAGACAAAATAAATGTTTATCCGTCCAACAGAGAATGTCACAAAGGATGTTACAACATATAAAATGTTAAAACATAAATGTTAAGAGATACAAACCATAATTATACACAGCTGCAATAGCTGAGATAACCAGAAATTCGGGGAACTCATAAAGAGCCCAAATATTACATCATGGCATCAAAAAGGACGGCCAAAAATTACAAACATCAAACAGAAAAGTAACAAATCATCCAAGCATCCAAAACAACATCCAGAAGACACATCATTAACAGGGGGAACACCACAACTTACTCTGAGGAAGTAGCATCTTCTTCACCTTAAGAATCAGAACTGCCACTAGATTGATCTTGAGAATTAAACCTCTCACTTGAGGTATGGGCATCTGACTCCTTGGCTTCACCAACCTTATCCATCTCTTCCTGCTCCAAGTTACTAATGAGAACCTCTAAAGCCTCTTTCCTAGCCTTGGCAACCCTGATCCCAGTTTCCAACTCTTTACAAGTTTATTTCAATTGAGCAATCAGGCCACCTTGAGAGGCTGGCTCCTTCCTTGCAGATGTCATGACAATGTCATTGACATGACTGCCTTCAAATAACTTATAGTGAATGGACAATGGAGGCTTCCTTCTACCGGGGATATCACTTGTGTTTAGAATGCCAGGTTGCTGGCTTAAAATAATTCCACAAATGATAGAGGGAAAGGCAATTGGCAACTTTACTGCATTAATGGAGGCATGTCTAACAATTTGTTCAAACATGAACCTTCTAAAATCAAAGTTGAGCCAGATTCCAATAGCATAGATTATCCTTCCAAGACCATTAGAGATAGTTGAGATATGGATTGTTGGCACCCAGTTGGTTGAGCCTATCTTATGCAAGATGGCATATTTTACAATTAATTTGCCAGCTGATAGATGCTTTTTCCTTGGCCATTCCTTGACTTGGCCAGCAGTGATTGTCCTACAGACTTCATTGTTTGTGGCTTCTAACTCAATAGCTCCTTCAGTTCCTCTCCCTAGAAACTTATTGATGATAGTTGGGGAGAACCTTACACACCTTCCTCTCACAAAGACCTTGCAGAATTATTTGCTATTCTTGTCAGAAATATCCTCTGGGATATTCACCACAAACTCCTTCACTAAACCTTCAAAGCATTGGGGCAATGCACTACCTGTTTTCATCAAACCAGCAGTCTTGATTAATTCCATAACCTCTTTCACTTCTACAGCATCTTTCCCTAGTTCCCTCTACACAGCAACTCTCCTCTGTATAACAAATTTCCATTTGGGTGCATCATCTTCCAAATGAAAGGAAATGTTGTCCAAATGCACAGCTGCAACCTTAGTTGGATACTTTTTAACAGTTTGCCTTTTAGCAGGAGAGATGTCTAGGACATCGTCTTCGATATCATCTTCAAAATCAGAGCTTTCTCTGACATTTCTCTTCTTGACCTCTACTTTACTCCATGATTTAGAAGGATCTGCAGCAGCAGCCTTCCTACTAGTTCTGGCTGTCAACATCTCAGCCACAGTCTTGTCTTTCCTGGTTTTCATCTTCTTTGCAACACTTGGTTTCAAGTGATGAACCAAAGTGTCATCTTCCTCTTCTGAACTCTCTTCCTCCGAATCAATTACTCTCTCACCAGTTTCATGCTTCTTAGATTGAGAAACATCTATAGGATTTTTGCTATGCATGGTTTTTCCTAGAGAGCACAGTCCCTCAGCAGCAATGTCTTTCTCTGATTTGGATGAATCATCATCTTTCTCAGTTTGAGGTTCCACCTCAGGTGAGAGGTCCCTTCTAGACAGAGGGTCGAAACATCCTTGATTGAGTGTCCTTCATTTAGGATCCTAGTTACCAGGTTCCTAATGACACGATCTGTATAGTGCATGTCATCCTTAGGTGGAGGGTTATCAGAAAAGTTACCTTGGTTGTTTCCTGTCGTGGAAGAATGACCAGGGGCGTCGCCTGGGATTACAGAAAGAGGAATAACTTCTAAAACGTCTTCATCCAGAAACTCCATGGAGGGAGTCCTTGCTTTGTGAGTGGGTTTTGAACCAGAGGATGAGGGATGTTGTGACATTTTGTTGAACTTTTGAGAAAATTCTTGTTACCCTAGCAGAGGTTGTCTGAGAAGTTGGATGAAGATGGAAGTGGTTGTGTTGAGGTAGCGTGTGAAGATAGTATAGATACTAGTTCCAATACTAGGTAATGATTTATCATAAATGAGACACTTTCTTTTAAATGGGCAGACAATTTTTTTATTACCTTTTCCACTCCACTTTAATTGCTATAAATTCTCATGAACACAAGTCCCCAATTTCCCTCTTAAACATTCAAACTGATTAGCATCCAAAGCCTTTGTAAATATGTCAGCTAATTGCATTCCAGTAATAACATGCTCTAGTGTTATGATTTTCTCTTCCACGAGTTCTCTAATGAAGTGATGACAAATATCAATGTGCTTTGTCCTGCTGTGCGGAATAGGATCTTTGGAAATAGTTATAGCACACAGGTTGTCACAGAACAATGTCATGACATCTTGTGTGACATTGTATTCAGTCAACATTTGTTTCATCCAAACCAGTTGAGAACAGCTACTTCCAGTTGCTATGTATTCAGCTTGATATATAACACAAACACCATTTTCATCTTTGGAGACTTTCAAATGTGTAGGAGCAGGTGTCCTTTTATGACTTGCATTCTTCATGCCAACCTTCTTAACATTGTTCTTGGCAAATTTGCTTTGAGATAGAAAAATAGAATCTTCTATCTGCTTGACTTGTAGCCCAAGTCCAACAAGGCTCATCTCAAACTCAGACTGCATTTGTCTAGCAACATGTTCTACCATCTGATCTGACATCCCACCAAACACAATATCATCTATATCTATTAGAGCCATCATGAGCTTTCCTCCTTCATTCTTCACAGATAGGGTCTTGTCAATATCTCCCTTCTTGTAGCCATTGTTAGTAAGGAACACTATGAGTCTCTCATACCAAGCCCTATGAGCTTGCTTCAAACCATATAGGGCTTTCTTCAATCTGTACACATGCTTTGGAAGGTTTGGATCTGTGAATCCTTTAGGCTGTTCAACATATACTTCCTCTTTTAAGTAGCCATTCAACAAGGCACTTTTTACATTCATTTGGAACAGTTTGAACTTCAAAATACATGCCATTCCATGCAAAAGTCTAATGGACTCAAGGCGAGCTACAAGAGCAAATGTTTCATTAAAATCCACTCCTTGTTCATCAGATTTATTCTTATACACCCACTTTGTACCTATGACATTTATTCTTTCAGGTCTAGGAACCAGTTCCCATACTTCATTCCTCTTGAATTGACCTAACTCCTCCTGTATGGAATTGATCCAGAACTCATCAGTCAAGGCTTTCTTGACATTCCTAGGCTCAATCTTGGACACAAAGCAGCCATGTGAGATCACTTCCCTTGATCTAGTTGTGACCCCTTTATTTGGATCTCCTATAATGAGATCTTTGGGATGATCCTTCTGAACTCTGATGGAGGGTCCTTTGTTGATTTTGTCATCTTCAGGTTCAGCTTGAGGAGGTTTACTCTCCTTATTTTTGTCTGAGAAATCAAGTGGGGGATCATTCAGAGATGTCTTAACATCGTCAGTGACATCAGTCTGTTGGTCATCAACCACAACATTAATAGATTCCATCATTACTTTAGTTCTGGAATTAAAGACTCTATATGCTTTGCTGTAGCCCAGAAATAATCCTTCATTACTTTTAGGATCCATCTTCCTTCTTTGTTCACTTCTAATTTTGATAACTTGACTTTCCTTTTCTCCTTGAAGTTTTAGACAAAGATCTTTGAAGACTTCAAACACATCAGATTTGTCTCTTATAAAATTGATCCAGTTGTATCTGGAGAAGTCATCCACCACTACATATGTATACTTCTTCCCACCAAGGCTTTTCACCTGCTGGGTCCCATCAAATCCATATGGAGGAGTTCCAAAACTTTGGAAGTGGTGTCATGTCTGAGTTTCTGGTGTGACATCCTTGTCTGACATTCCCCACAGACTTTTCTTTCATCAATCTTCAAGTTGGGAATTCCTCTAACATCTTCAACAGATATAATCCTCTTTATTACCTTTAAGATGCAAATGGCTCAATCTTTGATGCCATGTCTTCACTTCTTCTTCTTTGACTAAGGTACACATTGAAGAATAACCAGTTTCTTGAGAACTCCACGTGTAACAGTTGTCTTTAGACCTGACTTCTTTCATTATAACTTCACTTTCTTTGTTAGTAATTAGACATTCAGTTTTAGTGAAGTTAACATTTAGACCTTGGTCATACAGTTGACTGATGCTTATTAGATTTGCAGTCAAGCCCTTAACAAGTAGGACATTGTCAAGATCAGAAACTCCAGGGCAATCAAGCTTACCAATCCCCTTGATTTCACCCTTTGCTCCATCACCAAAGGTTACATAGCTTGTGGCATGAGGATGAAGGTCGGTTAGCAGGTTTTTGTTTCCAATCATGTGTCTGGAGCACCCACTATCAAAATACCAATCTTCTTTCGCTGAAACTCTGAAGGAAGTATGAGCTATTAGACTTGTAACATTAGTCTTAGGAACCCATTGCTTTTCGTTGACAGGCCTGTGATGTTTAGGTCTAGGTTGATGGTGAGCAGGACTAGGATAACCATGCAGTTTATAGCAGAAGGGCTTTATGTGGCCAAATTATCCACAGTAATGACATCTCCATCTTTGGTGTTTCCCTTTCTGCAGTCTTCCCTTACGATGTTGTGACATATGATGTGACATCTCAAGTTTGCTTTTAATATGGCTGCACTTAGGTTTGGATTTAGGTTTGCCACCAGTGTAACTGCACTCAAGCTTAGATTCATTGAACCCAATACCAGGTTTGTCTCCTATTATTTGTCCAGTCTGGAGAATCTTGTCTAAGGTGTCAGATCCATTGTTTAACATTCTTACATACTTGGTCATCTCAACCAGTTTAGAATTCAAGAATACAACTTCAGTCTTTAACTTGGAGATGGTTTCCACATGTTCTGCCTTCTCATTCTCCAGTTGCGCTATCACTTTCTTCTAGATTTCAACTTGGTGACTCTCATCTAGTTTGGCATTCAGAACCACTGCTTCTATTTTTAATTTAGAGATGGTTTCCAAGTGTTCTACCTTCTCGTTCTCTAGTTGAGTTATCACCTTCTTATGGCTTCCAACTTGTTGACACACTTCTGCACTTCTGTGACACAACTTTCTGTAGGTTGTGGCCAACTCTTCAAAGGTTACTTCATCATCACTTGAGTCTTCATCAGAGCATCATCTTCCAGTCGAGGAAGTCACCAGATTTGCAGACTCTTCTGTTTCACTTTCATCAGACCAAGTGGCAGCAAGACTCCTCTTCTGTTTCTTGAGGTAGGTGCCACATTCAGTTCTAATGTGTCCATACCCATCACATTCATGGCACTGAACTCCTTTTCCTTCTTTGGGCTTTTCATCTGACCTTGTTCTTCTTCCAGCATTGTTGGATTTACTAATGTCAGATGAGATGTTCTTGACATTTGCCTTAGATCTTACATCCATCTTTTTCATAAGTCTGTTGAACTGTCTTCCCATCATTGCTACATCATTTTCCAGATCTTCATCAACATCCTGACCACTTTCCTCCTCTTCCTCCTTAGTGTTTGACATGAAGGCTATGCTTTTGGCTTTCTTTTCAGGTCCATCACACATTCCCATCTTAAATGTTTGGAGGGAACCAATTAGCTCATCAACTCTCGTATTGGAGATGTCTTGAGACTCTTCTATGGCTATCACCTTCATAACAAATCTCTTAGGGAGTGAGTTGAGTATTTTCCTTACTAATTTTTCATCTGACATCTTCTCTCCCAGGGCTCCTGAGGCATTAGCAATTTCAAGGATACTCATATGAAATTCATGAATATTTTCATCTTCTTTCATCCTTAAATTTTCAAACTTGGTGGTGAGCAGCTGCAGTCTAGACATCTTCACTCTAGAGGTGCCTTCATGAGTGGTTTTGAGAATGTCCCAAGCATCTTTAGCCACCTCACAGTTGTTTACCAATCTGAAGATATTCTTGTCTACTCCATTGAATATAACATTCAATGCTTTAGAATTTCCAAGGGCTAGATCATCCTCCTCCTTGGTCCATTGTTCTTTAGGCTTTTTATCAGTTATAGCTTCTCCTTCCTTAGTAACTACTGGATGTTCCCAGCCTGTTGACACAACCTTCCAAGCCTTATTATCCAGAGATTTTAGGAAGGCTACCATTAGAGGTTTCCAATAGTCATAGTTGGATCCATCCAAAATAGGTGGCCTGTGAACAGATCCTCCATCTCTCTCCATAGTACCAGAAAGTATCGTCCCTAGATCTCACCCAGAACCAGAGCATGATGTCTACTCTGATACCAACTGAAATTATGGTATCAGATATGAGATGTCGAAGGTAATGTCACGACACTAATATCTGAATAATACAAACATGATAAAGATAAAGAATACTAATGCAAGAGACACAAGCAATTGTTAACCCAGTTTGGTGCAACTCACCTACGTCCAGGGGCTACCAAGCCAGGAAGGAAATCCACTAAAATAGAATCAGTTCAAAGACTCTCAGTAAACAACACAAGACACTCACTCCCCCTCAATCACACCAGTGATATTAAACAAGAATTACAATGAAAAGAAGACACTCTTCAAAGACACACACTTGATCTTACTTAGCAGCTTCAATCAAGTAGATACACACTCATGCTTAAAACCTTTGAGTGACAAATTACAACTCAAAAATCAGACCAATTCAATCATCTATGGATGAATTGAATGGCTTACAAGTCACACAACCACACAAGACTTAAACCCTTATTCTCTCTCAATATTTCGCTCTGTATTTCTTGTGTATCAAATCAGGTATTCCATGTCATTTTTATAGAAGCATTCAGCTGGGCTTGGACATCATAAAACCCTAAAACTATTTTCCATTCAAATCTTCTTATGACAGTTGATTAGATCTCTTTGGAAAATAAGTTAATCACGTTGTAATTACTGATTGATAACATGTTGAATAAACTCATCAATCATACACAGATTGCCATTAAAAGTGCAATCACATAATACATAACATTCACACTAAATGTTATGTATACAGATGTCATGACATCGGGTCTGACATCATAGAACAATCCTGCATAATTCCATTTTAAATATCCAGTAGGTACATGATATCATATGTCATGACATCGGGTATGACATCCTGAAACAATCCTGCATAATTATATTTTAAACATCCAGCAGGTACAAGATATCTTATGTTAAGACATCATATGTAACATCTTGTGAACACTATTGGTTTTACCAAAATTGCTGGCAACACCTAGAACTAACATTTCACATAAACTTCGCAACCCCAAATCTTCATGTAAGACATATGTGGTTTCTTACCACTCCATATCTCATATCGTGTCTTCTCGACCCTTTTGGATGGAACCCGGTTAAGTGTGTAAGTTGTTGTCAATAGTGCATGTCCCCAAAAGAAGTTTGGAAGATCGGCGTGACTCATCATGGATCAGACCATGTCTAACAAGGTTCAATTTCTTCTCTCAGATACACCGTTCCATTGAGGTGTTCCAGGAGGAGTAAGTTGGGATAGGATCCCACACTCTTTCAGATGGTCATCAAACTCTAGGCTTAAATACTCACCACCTCGATCTGATCGAAGAGTTTTAATATTCTTACCTATTTGGTTTTATACTTCATTCTTGAATTCATTGAACTTTTCAAAGGACTCTGATTTGTGTTTCATTAAATAAACATAACCATATCTACTGAAATCATCAGTAAATGTGATAAAGTACTGAAAACCTCCTCTCGATGGTATGTTCAGTGGTCCACATACATTAGTATGTATGAGGGCCAAAATATCATTAGCTCTTTCACCTTTTCTTGTGAATGGAGACTTTGTCATCTTTCCAATTAAACAAGATCTACATGTCTCATATGATTCATAATCAAAAGAGTCCAAGAGTCCATCTTTATGGAGTTTGGAAATGTGTTTCTCATTTATGTGGCCTAAACGACAATGCCAAAGGTAAGTTGGATTTAACTCATTAGGTTTAATCCTTTTAGTATTAATGTTATAAATAGGCATTTCAAGATCAAGGACATATAGTCCATTGTTCATTTGTTCAATAGCATAGAATATATCATTCAAATAAATTTAGCAACAATTATTCTTTATTATAAATGAAAAACCAAACTTGTCCAAACAAGAAACGGAAATAATATTCCTGCTAATTGCAGGTACATAATAACAGTTCTCTAACTGAATTATTAAACCACTAGGTAAAGTCAATACATAAGTTCCTACGGCTAAAGCAGCAACCTTTGCTCCATTGCCAACTCGTAGGTCAACTTCACCTTTTGCCAAATCTCTACTCCTTTTTAGCCCCTGCACGTTGGTACAAATGTGAGAACCGCATCCGGTATCTAATACCCATGATGCAGAAGTAGATAAATTAATTTCAATAACAAAAATACCTGAAGTTGAAGTCTCTACTCCATTCTTCTTATCTTCCAGGTACTTTGGGCAGTTTCTCTTCAAGTGTCCGGTCTTACCGCAATAGAAGCAGGTGCCTTCCTTTACTATGCCTCCACTAGGCTTCAAAGAAGCAACATTGGGTTTGGGTTTGGCAACTTCCTTGCCTTTCCCTTTATCACCCTGCTTGGTGGGTCTTTTGTTTTGTCTCTTTCCATTTCCGATCATCAGAATTGACGTCCCTTTTGACTTCAGATTCTGCTCAACAGTTCTTAACATGGCTAGCAGTTCAGGAAGAGATTTGTCCATATCATTCATATTGAAATTGAGGACAAATTGACTGAATCTATCTGGGAACGATTGCAAGATCAAATCAGTCGCAAGTTCCTTTCCGAGGGGAAAACCCAACCTCTTAAGGTTTTCCACATACCCGATCATCTTGAGCACATGGGGACCTACAGGGGCTCCCTCAGCTAACTTGCCTTGAAAAAGGGCTTTTGAAACTTCAAACCTTTCATGCCTTGCTTGCTCTTGATAGAGCATCTTCAGGTTTTCGATCATATCGAACGCTGCCATGTTCTCATGTTGCTTTTGCAACTCTGAGTTCATGGTAGCTAGCATGAGACAAGCAATTTCATTGGCATCATCGACATGCTTCTTATAAGCATCTCTTTCTGCCTTAGGTGCAGAACTAGGAGGTTCCTCTTCAGGAACAAGTTTCTCCAAGACATACAACTTTCTATCATGTTTGAGGACAATCCTCAGATTTCGGTGCCAATCTAGAAAATTTGTCCCAAACAATTTTTCCTTGTCAAGGATTGATCGCAAAATGTTGTTAGAGGTGTTTGTTGTCATGGTAATCTACATGAAAATAATGAAAATATAATTATCAATAACACATTTAATTAGGCCTTTAATTAAATATGCTCCCACTATTTTACTCAAAACAAATTACTCTCACCATTTGATTCGGAAAATCCCGTTGGAAGATTTTTTAGTGGGTCGAGATCCACATTTCACTTTGTTTTAAGTCCGCGTAGGCGGATTACACAAAACTAGGTTATTTAGGTAGGAACTCCTTCCAATTGTATCTAATACAACTCTCGAGTATTTTAGTTGGGTGAATAACTCCTTATTCCAATCCATCACATGGATCATTTCCAACTCTTGCTTATCAACATATATAATCTTATTATAATTTGTTTAATTAAGTTTGACCCATTATTTTAGCAATTGGATATTACAATTATCTCATCTCACCTTACTAATATAGAACATGCACCTCGCGTAGGCGAAACCTACATTATCCGATACTAGTCTTGGTGAGTGCTAAAACTTGGAAAGCATAAACTTAATATTTAATTTGAGGGAATTTGCAATTATTCTGATCTCACCGACTTATTTATCATATAAATCGTCTCTCACATGCATCAACATACATTCACATGCATCAACATACATAATAAAACAGTTATGGCCCCTAGCGCAATTGTTCTCCCAAACCAATGAGAGAACCTAAGCTAACCTAATAAAGATCTAAGCTTCTCCAAGCAAGAACTTCAAGTTTGTCCTCCTTTGATATTGAATTCTTCTCTTTCTTCATAACATTACATTACATAAAGAAACTCGTTTTACATACGAGGAAGTAAGATGAGAAAAGAAGTTACATTAAGAGATTAAAAGAGAGGCACGACACGCATGTCGTATTTTAAAAACCCAAAACAAAATAAAGGAAAACTAAGGCCATAATCGATCACCACAAGACAATAATAATAAACACATTATTATTATTAATTTTAATTCTTTTAATTAATTAAAACCAAATTAAATTTCGGCGACCAATCAATGGCCGTTTGCTTCTTGATCTGACATTAGTCTGGTGAAGCAATGACGTGTTGATCAATCATACTGAATCAACAATCGAGGTGTGTTTGACGGTTTGAAATTGGTGCATTAGGGTTAATGACGGTGCAAGGGTTGTGTTGTCAAAGAGTTATGCGATTAGGGTTGTGACTGCGCAAGAGTTGTGCTTTAAAGTATCAAGTGTTTACGCAAAAAACGACGTCGATTTCAAATGAATTGTTCATTAAAATTTTCGTCTAACTCTGCGTAGTGTGATTGGTCTCCGAAATTTAATTTGGTTTTAATTAATTAACAGAATTTAAATTAATAATAATAATGTGTTTATTATTATTGTCTTGTGGTGATCGGTTATGGTCTTAATTTTCCTTTATTTTATTTTGGGATTTTAAAATACGACATGCGTGTCGTGCCTCTCTTTTAATCTCTTGATGTAACTTCTTTTCTCATCTCACTCCCTCGTATGTAAAACGAGCTTCTTTTATGTAATGTAATGTTATGAAGAAAGAGAAGAATACAATATCAAAGGAGGACAACCTTGAATATCTTGCTTGGAGAAGCTTAGATCGTTATTAGGCTAGCTAAGGTTCTCTCATTGGCTTGGGAGAACAATTGCGCTAGGGGTCATAACTGTTTCATTATGTATGTTGATGCAAGTGAATGTATGTTGATGCATGTGAGAGACAATTTATATGATAAATAAGCCGGTGAGATCAGAATAATTGCAAATTCCCTCAAATTAAATATTAAGTTTATGCTTTCCAAGTTTTAACACTCATCAAGACTAGTATCGAACATTGTAGATTTCGCCTACGCGAGGTGCATATTCTATATTAGTAAGGTGCGATGGGATAATTATAATATCCAATTGCTAAAACAATGGGTCAAACTTAACTAAACAAATTATAATAAGATTATATATGTTTAGAAGCAAGAGTTGGAAATGATCCATGTGATGGATTGGAATAAGGAGTTATTCACCCAACTAAAATATTAGAGAGTTGTATTAGACACAATTAGAAGGAGTTCCTACCTAAATAACCTAGTTTTGTGTAATCCGCCTACGCGGACTTAAAACAAAGTGAAATGTGGATCTCGACCCACTAGAAAATCTTCCAACGGGATTTTCCGAATCAAATGATGAGGGTCATTTGTTTTGAGTAAAATAGTGGGAGCATATTTAATTAAAGGCCTAATTAAATATATTATTGATACTTACATTTTCATTATTTTCGTGTAGATTACTATGACAACAAACACCTCTAACAACATTTTATGATCAATCCTTGACAAAGAAAAATTGTCTGGGATAAATTTTCTGGATTGACACTGAAATATAAGGATTGTCCTCAAACATGATAGAAAGTTGTATGTCTTGGAGAAACCTGTTCCTGAAGAGGAACCTCCTAGTTCTGCACCTAAGGCAGAAAGAGATGCTTATAAGAAACATGCCTATGATGCCAATGAAACTGCTTGCCTCATGCTAGCTACCATGAACTCAGAGTTGCAAAATCAACATGAGAACATGGCAGCGTTCAATATGATTGAACACCTGAAGATGCTCTATCAAGAGAAAGCAAGGCATGAATGGTTTGAAGTTTCAAAAGCCCTTTTTCAAGGCAAGTTAGCCGAGGGAGCCCCATGTAGGTCCTCATGTGCTCAAGATGATTGGGTATGTGGAGAACCTTGAGAGGTTGGGTTTTCCCCTGGGAAAGGAACTTGTGACTGATTTGATCTTGCAATCGTTGCTAGATAGATTCAGTCAATTTGTCCTTAAATTCAATATGAATGATATGGACAAATCTCTTCCTGAACTGCTAGCCATGTTAAGAACTGCTGAGCAGAATCTGAAGTCAAAACGGAAGTCCATTCTGATGATCGGAAATGGAAAGAGACAGAACAAAAGACCCACCAAGCAGGGTGATAAAGGGAAAGGCGAGGAAGTTGCCAAACCCAAATCCAGTGCTCCTGCTTTGAAGCCTAGTGGAGGCATAGCAAAGGAAGACACCTGCTTCTATCGCGGTAAGACCAGACACTAGAAGAGAAACTGCCCAAAGTACCTGGAAGATAAGAAGAATATAGTAGATACTTCAACTTCAGGTATTTTTGTTATTGAAATTAATTTATCTACTTCTGCATCATGGATATTAGATACTGGATGTGGTTCCCACATTTGTACCAATGTACAGGGGCTAAAAAGGAGTAGAGATTTGGAAAAAGGTGAAGTTGACTTATGAGTTGGCAATGGGAGAAAGGTTGTTGCTTTAGCCGTAGGAACTTATGTATTGACTTTACCTAATGGTTTAATAATTCAGTTAGAGAACTGTTATTATGTACCTGCAATTAGCAGGAATATTATTTTCGTTTCTTGTTTGGACAAGTTTGATTTTTCATTTATAATAAAGAACAATTGTTGCTCAATTTATTTGAATGATATATTCGATGCTACTGCACAAATGAACAATGGACTATATGTACTTGATCTTGAAATGCCTATTTATAACATTAATACTAAAAGGATGAAACCTAATGAGTTAAATCCAACCTACCTCTGGCATTATCGATTAGGCCACATAAATGAGAAATGCATTTCCAAAATCCATAAAGATGGACTCTTGGACTCTTTTGATTATGAGTCATATGAGACATGTAGATCTTGTTTGATTGGAAAGATGACAAAGTCTCCATTCACAAGAAAAGGTGAAAGAGCTAATGATCTTTTGGCCCTCATACATACTGATGTATGTGGACCATTGAACATATCAGCCAGAGGAGGTTTTCAGTACTTCATCACATTTACTGATGATTTCAGTAGATATGGTTATGTGTATTTAATGAAACATAAATCAGAGTCCTTTGGAAAGTTCAAGGAATTCAAGAATGAAGTACAAAACCAACTAGGTAAGAATATTAAAACTCTTCGATCAAATCGAGGTGGTGAGTATTTAAGCCTAGAGTTTGATGACCATCTGAAAGAGTGTGGGATCATATCCCAACTTACTCCTCCTGGAACACCCCAATGAAATGGTGTATCTGAGAGAAGAAATCGAACCATGTTAGACATGGTCTGATCCATCATGAGTCACGCCGATCTTCCAAACTCCTTTTGGGGACATGCACTATTGACAGCAGCTTACACACTTAACCGTGTTCCATCCAAAAAGGTTGAGAAGACACCATATGAGATATGGAGTGGTAAGAAACCACATATGTCTTACATGAAGATTTGGGGTTGCGAACTTTATGTGAAACGATAATTTTCAACTAAGCTTGAGCCCAAATCTGACAAATGCTTATTTGTGGGGTATCCTAAAGAAACAAGAGGGTATTACTTCTACAATCCTTCTGAGGGCAAAGTGTTTGTCGCTCGAACTGGAGTTTTCCTAGAAAAGGATTTTATTTCCCAAGGAATCAGTGGGAGGAAAGTAGAGCTTAAAGAAATTCAAGCATCACAAAGCATTGATACACCTATGGAGGAATTAAAGCAGGAAACACAAGTAGTTGTGGAAGAGCAACCTGCTCAAGTAGAACAAGACCATCATAGGTCAAGCAGGATACGTCACCTACCTGAGAGATATGGATATCTCATAACTGATCAAGGTGATGTATTACTCATGGGTCAAGATGAGCATGTGACCTACCAAGAGGCCATAACTGGTCCCAAGTCTGAGAAGTGGCTAGAAGCCATGAAATCTGAAATGGATTCCATGTACACAAACCAAGTTTGGACCTTGGTAGAGCCTCCTGTAGGAGTTAACCCTATAGGATACAAGTGGGTCTTCAAAAAGAATACTGACATGGATGGTAAGGTACATACCTATAAGGCAAGACTGGTTGCAAAAGGATATAAACAAATTCATGGGGTTGACTATGATGAAACCTTTTCACCAGTTGTAATGCTTAAATCTGTTCGGATTTTACTTACTATCAATGCATATCATGATTATGAAATATGGAAGATGGATGTCAAAACTGCTTTCCTTTATGGGAATCTTCTTGAGGATGTGTACATGACACAGCCTGAAGGATTTGGCATACCAGAAGAAGCCCAAAAGATATGTAAGTTACAAAGATGAATCTATGGATTGAAGTAAGCTTCCAGAAGCTGGAATCTTTGTTTTGATGAAACAGTAAAATAATATGGATTTATCAAGAACGAAGATGAGCCTTGTGTCTACAAGAAGGTTAGTGGGAACATGATCGTTTTCCTGGTGTTATATGTAGATGACATATTACTCATTGTAAACGATGTCCCTACCCTACAACAAGTAAAGTCTTGGTTGGGGAAATGCTTTTATCTGAAGGACCTAGGTGAAACAACCTATATATTAGGAATCAGAATCTATAGAGATAGATCACAAAAACTGCTTGGCCTAAGTCAGAGTACGTACATAGACAAAGTGCTGAGACACTTTAATATGCATGATTCTAATAAAGGATTCATACTTATGCAACATGGCTTGTGTCTATCAAAAACACAATATCCTTCAACTAAGGAAGAAAAGGATCGCATGAATAAGATTCCATATGCATCTGCAATAGGATCTATCATGTATGCCATGTTATGTACTCGACCAAATGTCTCGTATGCTTTGAGTGCAACAAGTAGGTACCAATCTGACCCTGGTGATGCTCATTGGGTAGCTGTCAAGAATATCCTTAAGTATTTGAGAAGAACTAAGGACTCATTCTTGATATATGGAGGTCAGGAAGAGCTGACTATAATTGGATACACCGATGCTAGCTTCCAGACAGATAACGATAACTTTAGATCGCAATCTGGTTATGTGTTTTGCTTAAACGGTGGCGTTGTGAGTTAGAAAAGTTCAAAGCAAGATACAGTTGCTGATTCTACAACTCAGGCCGAGTATATTGTTGCCTCAAGTGCAGCAAAGGAAGCTGTTTGGATCAAAAAGTTCATTAGTGAACTTGGCATAGTTCCTAGCATTGTGGATCCCATTGGTCTCTATTGTGATAACAATGGTGCTATCGCACAAGCTAAGGAACCTAGATCTCACCAACGATCCAAACACATACTTAGGCGTTATCACCTCATTCGAGAGATAATAGATAGAGGAGATATGAAAATATACAGAGTACCTACACTTGACAATATTGTTGACCCACTGACAAAGCCTCTTATGCAGCAGAAGCATGATGGCCATACTAGATCTATGGGCATTAGGGGTATGCCTGATTGGCTCTAGTGCTAGTGGGAGATTGTTGGTCTAAGCCCTAGAGGCTAATGCTTTTGGTACTTGTATCGAATTATTTATTAATAATAAAAGACTTTTTCTTTATTATGTTTGTCTAATAAAGTCTCTAGAATAGATAGTCGTTTAATGTATCAAGTGTGACTTAATCATGAGATCACATTAAACATAAGGACACTATTCTTAAAGTATCCATAGTCGAGCTTTATTGTGAAGTAGGATAACATTAAAGAAATAAGACTATTATGTATATAGACTGATGATCACATCTCATGGATCATGGATAAGGAGTTATCAAGTCTTAAACATAGGTATGAATATTAAGAGTAATATTTATAATGGATTGACCCATTATGAGAATACTATATAGAATGTTATGCAAAGTGTCACAAGTTATTCTCATGGTGATAATGGTGTATACCACCCTTCGACCTGAAACTACTATGAACCCTAGATTTAGAGTCGAGTGCCTTATTGTTGATCAAACATTATCCATAACTGGATGACCATAAAGACAGTTGATGGGTACTCCACGAAGCATGCTAAGGGACATGAGTGACCTAGATGGAATTTGTCCATCCTGCGTAACAGGATAAATGTCTATGGGCCCAATATTGAACTGGACAAGGATGACACGGTCTATGTCTTGTGTTCAATATAGACATAAGGGCAAAAGGGTAATTGTACACATAAGTATTATCACAAAAGGATTTGTCCGATCACATGACATTTTTGTATCTTGGGTAGCAGTGATGTGTTTCTAGATACCGCTCACTGTTTATTATGTTAAATACGAGATTTAATATAATTGCCAATGCTGCGAAAACCTACAGGGTCACACACAAAAGGACGGTTTGATGAGAGATATAGTAACTAAGGAATTCCGTAATGTACGGTGCACTTAAGTGAATTGTAGAACATCGTAAGGTACGGTGTACTTAAGTAGAATACAAAATATGGTAAGGTACCACGTGCTTAAGTGATTTTGGCATATTATAAGATATGGGCCACATACACTTGAGTGGTCTTTTTAGCTTGCAACCCACACAAGTGGTTCTATAAATAGAACCCTTGTGTAGAAGCATTTGAGCAGTTGCAATTTCGTCTCTCTCTCTCTCTCTCTCTCTCTCTCTCTCTCTCTCTCTCTCACACACACACACACACACACACACACACACACACACACTCAAAGCTTTCATTCATAGCAGCTAGCACTGAGATTGAAGGAATCCGCTCGTGTGGACTGAGTACAAGCGTTGTCATCGTTCAACGTTCGTGATCGCTCTGTAGATCTGCATCAAAGGTTACAATCGCCACAAGAGGTAACAATTCTATCACTGATCATGCCCATTCGTAAGGATCATTAAAGGAGAAATTTTAAATTCCGTTGCGTTTTAGATCGCTCTTCTCCTTCATAGGAGCCCCATCTAAATCGTTTTTCCATTGATGGTAAATCCCCATATATGAACCCATACTAAAGATTTTGAGAATTCTAGATTACTTATAGTTGCTATTCCATCCTATTCTTGGAGAACTAGCAAAGAATTTCTAAATAGCCATGAGATTCCCTTCAAATTTCGTTTATGATCTTTTGTTATATCCATAATGACGTTGAATATAGGTGTATCAACTTATTTTACCAACAAATTATTTGGGTTGCACCATATATTGGCTAGAGTTGTCTGCATAAACCCTCTATGAATGGGTTTTTCAGTCACCAGTTTTCCCAAGATACTGATTCTTGGTACTTCATACTGTTTGTTGGTTCTAAGTGTTGGCAGCAATTTTGGTAAAACAAAGAGTGTTCACAAGATGTTGCATGTGATGTCTTAACATAAGATATCTATGTACCTGCTGGAGTTTAAAAATATAATTATGCAGGATTGTTTCAGGATGTCACACACGATGTCATGACATCTGATATTATGTACCTGCTGGAAATTATAAATGGAATTATGCAGGATTGTTCCAGGATGTCAGACCCAATGTCATGACATCCTGTACACAGAACATTCCGGGTGAATGTTATGTTTTTTGTGATTGCGCATTTAATAGCAATCTATGTATGATTGAAGATCTGATTTGCAGGCGCATTCAATCATGAATTACAACCTGATTTTCTTATTTTCCAAGGAGATCTAACCAACTGTCATGAGAAGATTTAATTGGAAAATAGTTTTAGGGCTTTCAAGATGTCCAAGCCCAGTTGAATGCTTCTAAAAATAGGATATGGAAAACCTGATTTGATACACAACCAATATTGAGCGAAATATTGAGAGAATATAAGGGTTTGTGTCTTGTTTAGTTGTGAGACTTGTAAGTCATTCAATTCATCCATAGATGATTGAATTGGCCTGATTTGTGAGTTGCAATTTGTCACTCTAAGCTTGTAAGCAAGAGTGTGTGTCTACTTAATTGAAGCTATTAAGCAAGATCAAGTGTGTGTCTACTTGATTGAAGCTATTAAGCAAGATCAAGTGTGTGTCTACTTGATTGAAACTGCTAAGTAAGATCAAGTGTGTGTTATTGAAGAGTGTCTTCTTTTCATAAGGAATTGTTGTTTAAAATCACAGGTGTGATTGAGGGGGAGTGAGTGGGTTCTCATATCTAAAAGTGCTTAGGTAGAAATCACACGGGTAGAGATTAGGTGAGAAATACTGTAACTTGTTGAAGTGTAATGAGAGTCTTTGAACTGATTTTATTTAGTGGATTTCCTTCCTGGCTTGGTAGCCCCCAGACGTAGGTGAGTTGCACCGAACTGGGTTAACAATTACTTGTGTCTCTTGTATTACTATTCTTTATCTTTATCCTGTTTGTGTTACTCAGATATTAGTGTCATGACATTACCTTCGACATCTCATATCTGATACCAGAATTTCAATTGGTATCAGAGCAGGCATCCTGCTCTGGTTCTGGGTGAGATCTAGGGATAATACTTTCTGGTACAATGGAGAGAGATGGAGGATCTGTTCACAGACCACCAATTTTGGATGGATCTAATTGTGACTATTGGAAACCTCGAATGGTAGCTTTTTTAAAATCTCTGGATAATAAGGCTTGGAAGGCTGTGTTAACAGGCTGGGTACATCCAGTAATTACTAAGGAAGGAGAAGCCATAACTGACAAGAAGCCTGAAGAACAATGGTCCAAGGAGGAGGAGGATCTAGCCCTTGGAAATTCTAAAGCATTGAATGCCATATTCAATGGAGTAGACAAAAATATCTTCAGGTTGGTAAACAACTATGAGGTGGCTAAAGATGCTTGGGACATTCTCAAAACCACTCATGAAGGCACCTCTAGAGTTAAAATGTCTAGACTACAGCTGCTCACCACCAAGTTTGAAAATTTAAGGATGAAAGAAGATGAAAACATTCATGAATTTCATATGAGTATTCTTGAAATTGCTAATGCCTCAAGAGCCCTGGGAGAGAAGATGTCAGATGAAAAATTAGTAAGAAAAATACTCAGGTCACTCCCTAAGAGATTTTCTATGAAGGTGACAACCATAGAAGAGTCTCAAGACATCTCCAACATGAGAGTTGATGAGCTAATTGGTTCCCTCCAAACATTTGAGATGGGAATGAGTGATGGTTCTGAAAAGAAAACCAAAAGCATGGCCTTCATGTCAAACACAGAGGAGGAAAATAGTCAGGAAATTGATGAAGATCTGGCCAATGATGTAGCAATGATGGGAAGACAGTTTAACAGACTGTTGAAAAAGATGGATGTAAGATCTAAGGCTAATGTCAAGAACATCTCATCTGACATCAATAAATCCAACAATGCTGGAAGAAGAACAAGGTCAGATGATAAGCCCAAAGAAGGAAAAGAAGTACAGTGATATGAATGTGATGGGTATGGACACATTAGAACTGAATGTGGAACCTACCTCAAGAAGCAGAAGATGCGCCTTGCTGCCACTTGGTCTGATGAGAGTGAAACAGAAGAGTCTTCAAATCTGATGACTGCCCTGACTGGAAGATGGGGTTCTGATGAAGACTCAAGTGATGATGAAGTAACCTTTGAAGAGTTGGCCACTACCTACAGAAAGTTGTGTCACAAAAGTGTAGAGGTGTGTAAACAGGTTGAAAGCCAGAAGAAGGTAATAACTTAACTTGAGAATGAGAAGGTAGAACACTTGGAAACTATCTCCAAATTAAAAACAGAAGCAGTGGTTCTAAATGCCAAGCTATATGAAAGTTAATAAGTTGAAAGCCATAAGAAAGTGATAGTATAGTTGGAGAATGAGAAAGCAGAACATGCGGAAACTATCTCCAAGTTAAAAACTGAAGCTATGTTCTTAAATTCTAAACTAGAAAAGATGACCAAGTATGTAAGAATGTTAAATAATGGATCTGACTCCTTAGACAAGATTTTCTAAACTGGACAAATAACAGGAGATAAATCTGGCATTGGGTATAATGAATCTAAGGCTGAGTGCAGTTACACTGGTTGCAAACCTAAATCCAAACCTAAGTGCAGCCATATTAAAAGCAAACTTGAGATGTCACATCATACGTCACAACATCAGAAGGGAAGACAACAGAAAAAGAAAGACCAAAGATGGAGATGCCATTACTGTGGAAAATTTGGCCACCTGAAGCCCTTCTGCTATAATTTGTATGGTTATCCTAAACTTGTTCATCATCAAACTCACTATCAACTAAGACCCAAACATCACAGACCTGTCAACAAGAAGCAATGAGTTCCTAGGACCAATGTTACAAGTCTAATAGCTCACACTTCCTTCAGAGTTTCAGCCAAAGAAGATTGGTACTTTGACAGTGGGTGCTCCAAACACATGATTGGAAACAAAGACCTGCTAACTGGCCTTCATCCTCATGCCATAAGCTATGTAACCTTTGGTGCTGGAGCAAAGGGTGAAATCAAGGGGATATGTAAGCTTGATTTCCCTGGAGTTCCTGAACTTGACAAGGTCCTACTTGTTAAGGGCTTGACTGCAAATCTAATAAGCATCAGTCAACTATGTGACCAAGGTCTAAATGTTAACTTCACTAAAACTGAATGTCTGATTACTAACAAAGAAAGTGAAGTGATCATGAAAGGAGTCAGGACCAAAGACAACTGTTACACGTGGAACTCTCAAATTGGTTACTCCTTAAAGTGTACCTTAGCCAAAGAGAAAGGGATGAAGATGATTATATCTGCCAGAGGAACTCCCAAATTGAAAGTCTGTGGGAAATGTCAGACAAGGATGTCACACTAGAAACTCAGATATGACATCACTTCCAAAGCAGAAAAGCTCATGGTGGCTCAAATAGATAGGAGGTTGGATCAGATGGTTGAACATGTTGCTGAAGTTGGAAAGAACTTTGTTGGACTTGAGCTACAAGTCAAGCAGATAGAAGGGTCTATGTGTCTATCCCAAAGCAAAAATTCCAAGAAGAGTGTTAAGAAGATTGGGATGGAGAGTGAAAGGACACCTGCTCCTACACATTTGAAAGATGAAAAGGGTGTTTGTGCTGAATATATAGCAGCTGGTAGTAGCTGTTCTCAACTGGGTTGGTTGAAAATAATGTTGACTGAATACAATGTCACAGACGATGTCATGACATTGTACTATGACAACCTGAGTGCTATAACTATGTCCAAAAATCCTACTCAGCATAGCTGGACCAAGCACATTGATTTTTGTCATCACTCTATTAGAGAATTTGCGGAAGACAAATTCATAGCTCTAAAGCATGAAATGCAATTAGATGACAAATTTGCAAGGGTTTTGGATGATAATCAGTTTGAATATTTAAGAGGGAAATTGGGGATTTGGATTCTTGTGAAGTTACAGCAATTAAAGTTGAGTGGAAAAGGTAATAAAAATATTGTCTGCCCACTTAAAAGAAAGATCCACATTAATGATAAATCATTACTGTCATACCCCAAAATTTGCCTATTGATTTTTATGATAAATTGATTCATGCATGACATTCATTTCACATTTGCATTCATTCATTAGCATACATTCTCATATAAATTATAAATTTTAATTTATTTATTATGTGATACAGATATAAAAAATAATAATAATTTTGGTTATCTGTATGATATAAATAAATTATATATATATATATATAAATAAAATAGTTTTAATTTAATGATAAATAAAAATAGATTTGAATTTTAATTGTATAATTAAAATTTTAAATTAATTTTATTTGTTAAAGATCATTAAATTATAATAACTATTTTTTATAATTTAGTGATTCATGTTCCATTTATTCATTATTTATAAATAGTATTTATTTAATAATTCACGTTTTTTACTTAATAAAATTTATTTATAAGAGTAACATTTTTTTAAAAGCCCATAAATTATAAAATAATTTTGGTTGATATAAGTAAGAATAATTTTGATTTTTTTTTTAAATGATGAAAGTAAAAATAGAAATAGGTTTAAATTTTAATTCAATTATGTAACTAAAATTTAAATTAATTTTTATTTGTTAAAAGTCATTTGAATTATTCATTATTTGTATTTAATAAATATTTAGCAAGGTTAAACCCTAACTCTCCTAAAGTATAGGAAGGGATCCAAATATTTAGCAAGGTTAAACCCTAAAGTATAGGAAGGGATCCAAATATTTAGCAAGGTTAAACCCTAACTCTCCTAAAGTATAAGAAGGGATCCAAATATTTAGCAAGGTTAAACCCTAAAGTATAGGAAGGGATCCAAATATTTAGCAAGGTTAAACCCTAATCCACACCATTATAAATACTTCATATGGCTGCAGCGAGAGGGAGAAGAGGAAAAAGAGGAGAGATATAGGAGAAGAAGATACACAAGGCAAGGCAGAAGCAAGAAGATTCACTAACAGGGAAAAGAGAAGCAACCATAAAGCACTAATAGCCTGAATAAGAACAACACACATACAGTGAGCAAGCTAGAAGAATCAAATTCCCAGTAAGTGTTCATTATGAAATTTGCATCCAGCATGATTACCTTGCAATATTCCTTAATTCATGCATGAATAATATTGGTTTAATATATATATTGAGATGATGTATTCATGGTTTGGTGGATATTGATATTGCTTTATTCAAGTATGCATCTGTTCTTGATATGTCATAGCATGTTAGAGAAATTCTGTTTGCATGATTAAAGAATTATATCTGTCATTTAATTATTATTATATGAGTGTTGTTTCATACATGATTATGTTTATTTCACATGCTGTTATTACATAATAATGATGATGATGATATAATGGTGATAATATAAATCCTTGGTTGTCTTTAACATGTATGTGTAAGGTTTGTTTTATCATTACCACTTGCAGTAAAGAGAACTAATACATGAGTAAAATAATATAAGCTTCTTGATTTGTGCATGGCTATTTTTATTATTGCATGATGATTACATATGATCTTATTTTATGTGTGTGGTTTGATATAAGATGAAGTTACAGGTTTGTTATATTCACATGAAAGAAACAGCATGAGAAAAAATGAAGTAGCTTGCCGTAAGAGAGAAAGATGTAACATGCATGGTGGTGTTGTGTTAAAATGGGAAAATCCATGTAGAATTAATATATATTTTAATGAAGGCGAATAAATAACGAATGGACCAACATGGCTCGTTGGTAGCTCCCCCCTCACTGCAACGTAGAGGTCTGTTTACTCCCTTTCCACTATAATTAATTCACCACTATTTTTTCTATTATTAAAATAAAACCCATTAGTTAATTAAAATGGGCTATTTTGAATAATAAAAATCTAATTATATTTCTTTTTTCTCTTTTCTTTTAAAATTTCTATCAATTTAGTCTAAGTTTTTCCATAAATTCATAAAAAAAAGTTTTTATTATTATAGACTAAAAATATTCTTAATTCATTCTTAAATTTAGTTTATTTATTTCATTTGTCATGAATTTTGTATGCCCTTTTAATTTTGTACTCGTTAATTAAGATTTAGATATTTTATATCCCCTTTTAAATTATGTACCCCCATCCCGAAGCCATGTAATAGCGTAGTCTTATTTTTCGCACTTTAATTTTTCCATACTGTGAATATAACTGTCTAGATGTATGCTAATAGGATTGCATGGAAAAATAAATAATCGAACTTAGATAAATTAATTCAAGATAATATATCTGAATCCAATCATTTTCACACTTGCACCTCTAGGGTAACCCTCTCTTTGTTGCCTTACGATGTTACGGTCATGTCCCGCGAATGTGGGGATACCCTTAGCAAAGACCCTTTCGATTAAATCATCATCATCCCTAAACAGATAAGTCATAGTCCCTTCGATCAAAAGGTCAACGTCCCTACAAGATAAAACATAGTCCCTCGAACGTTGCCTTCGAATATATGACCTTGTCCCTCGAACGTTGCCTTCGAATATATGACTTTGTCCCTTAATGACCCTTCGTTGTATCCTACGATTAAATGATGATCGTCCCTTCGAATGTTAAGGTATCCTTACAAATTTTGCCTTCAATGACCAATCGACGACCCCACGAAGTCCCTTTACATCCAAAGGATAAGACTACTTACTTCTCAATAGTAAGGACAGTTTTACCCTCCTAAGGATAAGAAATACCTATAAAGACTTTGGTTAGGTATAACTCTTAAATGCTTGCTCACAGCTTAAAATACTTTTCACACCTCACACTTTTTAAAACATCTTTTAGAAAATCACCACTTGGTATACATTCGCACCAGAATCATCGCCGAGTTATATTTTTCTAAACATCTTTCAAAATCAAACGAGATAAACACTTTGTATACATTCGTACAATAATCATTACAAAGTTAAACTCTCCTTTCAAAATATTTTCTAAACACACCACATTTATCAAACACTTTCTCAAACAAGGAAAACATAAGTGAGTTAAGCAATTAAGAGCCCATGGATAACCATGGATACAAAGGGTGCTAACACCTTCCCTTTGTATAATGTACCTTCCGAACTCAAAATCTAATCAAGGTCTTTCCTGTTCTTTTCCACCTTTCCTTATTGGATAAAAGAAAAGTCAGTGGCGACTCTTGCTATCCGCAACATTACTTTTCAAAGCAAAAACACAAAGTCAGTTCACCGTATCACAGAACTGGCGACTCTGCTGGGGAATCTTAAAAAGAGAGGTTACCTTAAAGATAAGATCACTTATGTTTTCGAATTGTTTCTTTGTCTGATTTACTTTTAAGGGATTGTTTGGGTATTCTATGCTTGAGTGAAAGATCCTACACCCGGATCTAGTGTACCTTAGGTAAGTAGCAAGAGATCATCGCGACTGTCCGGCGTATACTGGAATGGTTAAAATGATGGCTACGGTTAATGTGACACTTTGGATGTCCTGATGTTCCTCATGTTTACTTGAGGAAAAATTTGGCGTCTGTGTGGTATCATCAAAGCATTAACCAGACCTTTAGAACCCTAATTGACTCATCCTAGCCATTAGAAAGTAGTGAGATAACTGACTTCGGTTCCGACTGGGGTTGGTTGATACTCGATACTACACTCTTTGATATTGGACTTTAGGGAAATTTTGGTCAACCGCTTGGTGTTGCACTGAAGTGGACTTAAGTAAAGGTCAATGATATGAGATCCTTCTAGAACCCGATTACTATTCTAGGACAGGTTGAACCAACCAAACTTCAGTGGGGAGGGTACTTACCTATGGAACTCATGCAAGCCTTAAAACCTAGGAATGATTGTGGTGTGACTTGTTTGTGCTTGTTACTTACTTGAAATCATAACATCATGGCATCATGGCATTGTACTAACCATTTCGAGGACTTAGGGATTTAACTTTGCTCTGTTTTGTAGGGCTATGGCTTCCCAGAAGACCATCCGGATCAATTTTGTAGCGACCTCTCCTCAACTCAAGGATTTAGTGTCGGAACTTCCCGATCATGCTCAGTTCATCAAGAAACATGGTTATCTTTTCAATTTAGTTACCACCGGTTTCAAGGAAGATATGATGAGAGTTCTATTCCAGTTCTTCGATCTTAAACATCATTGCTTCACCTTCCCAGATTATCAGTTGGTACCCACATTAGAAGAATTTTCCAGGTTGCTTGGGATACCTATCCTTGATCAAACACCTTTCAGTGGTTTAGAAAAGATTCTGAGGTCTGAAGAGGTTGTCGCGGCTTTACACATGACAAAGTCCGACATTGAAACTAATTGGGTAACAAGAAGTGAAGTTAAGGGTTTACTTGCCAAATTTCTGATAAATAAGGCCCGAGAATTCCTAAAAGCTATGAGTGTCCACGCTTTCGAAGATGTTCTAGCATTACTAATCTATGGTTTGGTGTTATTTCCTAATCCGGATCAATTCATAAACATGAATGCTGTTAAGATATTTCTCACTCATAACCCTATGCCCACCTTGCTTGGAAACATTTTGCATTCCCTTCACACTCGTACTATGAAAAGGCAAGGGACTCTCATGTGCTGCGTACCTCTATTATCTAGGTGGTTTATTTCACACCTTCCTCAATCAGTCTTGAAGAATAAGCAAAATTTGAAATGGTCTCAAAGGATAATGTCGCTCTCCCATTCAGACATCCATTGATGTCCCCAACCCAAAGAAAATGTTATCATCATTGACCGTTGTGGAGAATTCTCTAACGTACCACTCCTGGGGATAAGAGGAGGTATTACTTATAATCCTGCTTTAGCCCTACGTCAATTTGGTTATGCTCGAAGAGATGGTCCACATGAAATAATTATCCAAGGCACTGTGTTTGACTATGACAACGATTCTCAAGGTCTTCGTCAAAGGTTTGTACGAGCTTGGGGCATGGTGAAAAGAAGTACTTTAGGACAGAAAAACTCTATTCCTATGGAACCTTATCTCTGATGGCTACGCGCCAGAGCTCGTGAGCTTATCATGCCATATCTTGCAATCGGACCTCTGATTGTTGAACCAAAAGTTGAAGGAGGTACCCCTCAGATCATTCCTTATCCAGATATGCCTACCAATGTTGAAGAATTGAAGAAATCTTGGATCCAGTTGAGAGAGGAAAGGGATACTTTTGAAGCTCAATTCTGTGCTGAAAGGAAGAAAGTATTAGAGCTCACCAGCCAGCTTAATGAGGAACGAAGTCTCAATGCATATCTCCGCCCAAAAAGAAGCCGTCCCTGGGAGACTTGAGCTTTCATTTTTTCTTATAATGAACATTGATTAAAGAAATTATTAATAAAAGTTCCCCTTTTTGGTGGTTTACGCAAAGTTAAATTCCAAAAGCCCTTGAAAACATTTCATACATTGCATAGCATAACATAACATTGCATAACAGGTACTCTAAAGGATCAATGTTCTCACGGTCTTCCTCTCACACAGAAAAATGGCCCTCGAACAAACTGTCAAGGATCTCCAGGCTCAGAATGCTCAATTCCAAGAGATGATCTTGAACTTATCCAACGGGCAGGAGGAACTGAAGACTTTATTGCTCGAGAAGAAGAAAGACAAGAAATCTGTGAGTTACATTAACCCGGGAAGAAGGCTTAAAGGACAGGCTCCAGGAGTCAAGATTGGAATTCCGAAGGATAAAGAAGATGAGACAGAAAATGATTCGGAAGATGAGAATGTTGATCCCTTCAACCCTGAGGACGACTATGAAAATTATGAAAATGAACATTACTCTCCGAAAGATGATAAGTATAAGTTGCTGGAAGAACGTATGCTAGCTATGGAGGGTCAGAAGGCGCCCGATCTGGATTTCGAAAGCTTAGGTCTGGTCTCTGATGTGGTCATTCCTCGCAAATTCAAGGTCCCCGCTTTCACTAAGTATGATGGTGCGTCTTGTCCTCAGATGCATCTGAGAGCTTATGTGAGAAAGATCCAGCCGTATACCACTGATAGGAAGCTATGGATCCATTTCTTCCAAGAGAGTCTGTCTGGCACACAGTTAGAGTGGTATTATCAGCTCGAGAGCTCTAACATCCGCACCTGGACTGATTTAGCGACAGCTTTCTACAAGCACTACCAGTATAATTATGAATTAGCGCCTACTCGGCTACAGCTGCAGAATATGACTATGGACTCTAAAGAAAGCTTCAAAGAATATGCTCAAAAATGGAGAGACTTGGCTGGCAGAGTCAAACCCCCTATGGGTACATTGACTGGCCCATTCTACAACCATCTATTGGGAAGTTCCTCATCGGGTTTCACTGAACTTATATTGACGGGTGAACGTGTTGAAAGCGGCATTCAAAGTGGAAAGATACAGGCGGCTACCTCTGCAAGCACCAAAAAGTCCTATCAGGGGAAGAATGAATTGAATGCTGTGTACGGTCAAAGGGGTCATAACAAGAAAAATCGTGACCATACTGTTGGAGCAGTTACGATTGCAGCACCGCCATCTCAAAACTTCCAGCACAGATAAGACAGGCCAAGAAGGCAGTTTACCAAGATCAATATGACTTTAGCACAAGCACTGCAGGGTATGCTAAAAGCAAATTTAATTACCCTCAGAGATCCTCCTGCAAATCCCAACACTACTTCTCCTCGTTATAATCCCAATGCCAGGTGTGCATATCGCTCCGATAGCCCCGGGCATGATACAAACGATTGTTGGTTGTTGAAGAATAAGATTCAGGATATGATCGACGCTGGAGAAATTGAATTTGATCCTCCGGAGACTCCTGATGTCATCACTGCTCCTATGCCTAATCATGACAAGACTGTTAATGCTGTGGATGACAATTCTCACATTACTAATGTAGCTGACTTAGCATCTCCTCTCCTGATCATCAAGAAGAATTTATTGCAAGCTGGTTTATTTCCAGGTTGTGCTGAAAATTGCGATCTCTGTATACTCCGACCCAATGATTGCTTGAAGTTGAGGAATGGTATTCAACGGCTGATGGATGATCGTACAATTCTCTTTGAAAAGATTCCTAAGGTGGAAAACCCTATTGAAGAAATATCTGTGATTGCTAGGTCCAAAGTTCCAGTGAAGATTACCGCTACTACAGTGCCTGTGAAGATTACTGCTGAGCCCAAGGTAGCTCCCCTAATTATTACTGCACATGGCCCAGTACCGTATTCCTCAAGCAAAGCCATTCCATGGAATTATGGAGGTGATGTTTACATCCACGGCATAAAGCAAGATGATGATTCTGCTAATCCTAATGACGTTGACATTGTTGGGACTAGTAAAATTACTCGAAGTGGACGGATCTTCTCTCCAGAAATCTCACCTCCCGCCCTTGAAACTCGAGGAAAGGGACCAGTAATCAATCCTTCTCAGTCAAAGACACCAGTCGAAGTTACTATCGAAGATGTTGCCAAGCAGGAAATGGAAGAAATGCTGAAAATCATCCGTAAGAGTGATTTTGATGTGGTAGAACAGCTGGGGCATACTCCGTCTAAAATTTCGATGTTATCCTTGTTGTTATCTTCTGAATCTCATGCCAATGCGTTGATAAAATTCTTGAAGACCGCTCATGTACCTCAGGAGACATCTGTCGATCAGTTAGAAAATTATGTTGCTAACTTGGTTGTTGATAATGGCATAGGCTTTTCTGATGCTGACCTGACACCAACAGGAAAGAATCACAATAAAGCTATGCATATCTCCATTGAGTGTAAGGGGATCACCTTGTCTCATGTGTTGGTCGACAATGGCTCTTCTTTGAATGTGCTACCGAAAGTTGTGCTCGATAAGCTTGATTGTAAAAGCATTAAACTGAAACCTAGTGACATTGTGGTGCGTGCTTACGATGGTGCGAAGAGTGTTGTCCATGGTGAAGTGGTTCTCCCTATCAAGATAGGACCTCAAGTCTTCAACACTACCTGTTACGTAATGAATATTCGTCCTGCTTATTCCTGCTTACTGGGACGCCCTTGGATCCATGGGGCAAGTGCTGTAGCTTCGCCTCTCCATCAAAAGCTGAGGTATCCAATAGAGGGCAAGATTGTCACTGTGTGTGGAGAAGAAGAGTATATTGTCAGTAGTGTGCATACCTTCAGATACGTCGAGATGGATGGTGAATTCTTTGAGACTCCTTCTCAGTCATTTGAAGTAGTTCCTCCGACCAGTCCTGTCCTTAAGCCAACTTCCCGTGTGCCCAAGGTTATTCGTGCTCCTCATGCTATGATTTCTCTGAAAGATGCTCGAGCCATGGTTGAAGATGGTGGTTGTACTGGCTGGGGTCAACTGATCGATGTACCGTACAAGTATGATAAATTTGGCATGGGGTTTAGCTCTGAAAAGATAGTCAAAGATCAGATTAATGTTGTAGAAGATGCTGATAGCGATCGCGACTTTGATAGCTGGATTTTCCCAACAATTGGTGACGGACTCAATAATTGGAAGGCTGAAGACACTATCCCGATTTCCTTTAGTCAGGAGTAATTGTTATTGCTTATTTTAGTGTTTCAAATTTTGTAATTTTTATTATGAACAATTGAACTTCTTAAAGCATTGTGTCTATGCCGGGGG
Source organism: Lathyrus oleraceus (assembly GCF_024323335.1). Lineage (NCBI taxonomy): Eukaryota > Viridiplantae > Streptophyta > Magnoliopsida > Fabales > Fabaceae > Lathyrus > Lathyrus oleraceus. The sequence continues at coordinate 263,240,727 of NC_066584.1, forward strand.
CACAATAGCTAATTTGTTAAGGGTTTTGTCATTTTCATAAGCATATTCACATTCAATAAATCAATGGACTTTTTGCATTCAAATATTGCACTCTTTATCTTTCCTGTCATCTTTCAAATAAGTTATGTTTTCTTATACACACTCACGTAACAAATTGCAGATCCATATCCACTCTGGATCCTGTTGATAATAATTCTGCTACTGTTAATTATGGCTTTAAAAATCCGATCTACCAAGCTGAGGATGGAAGTGAGGAAGATTGCGAAGTGCCTGAAGAGCTTGCCAGACTGTTACTGCAAGAAGAAAAGACTATACAGCCACATGAGGAATCAATTGAAATTGTAAATCTGGGTACTGAAGTAGACAAGAAGGAAGTCAAAATAGGAGCAGGCTTGGAAAACAGTGTCAAAGAAAGATTGATTCAGACGTTACATGACTATGTAGAGATTTTTGCTTGGTCTTATGAAGACATGCCAGGACTGGATACTGATATAGTAGTACATCGTTTGCCGATGAAGGAAGATTGTCATCCTGTTAAGCAAAAGGTTCGTCGCATGCGTCCTGAAATGTCTGAGAAAATCAAAGCCGAGGTTATGAAACAATTTAATGCAGGTTTTCTAGATGTTACTTCTTATCCTCAATGGGTTGCTAATGTGGTACCAGTGCCAAAGAAGGATGGTAAGGTGCGAATGTGTGTAGATTACAGAGATTTGAATAAAGCAAGTCCCAAAGATGACTTTCCACTTCCGCACATTGATGTTCTGGTAGATAACACCGCTCAACACAAGGTATTCTCATTCATGGATGGATTCTCAGGTTATAACCAGATTAAGATGGCACCTGAAGACATGGAGAAAACTACGTTTATGACGCAATGGGGCATTTTCTGTTACAAAGTAATGCCATTCGGTTTAAGAATGCAGGGGCAACATACCAGCGTGCTATGATGGTTTTGTTCCATGATATGATCCATCATGAAATAGAGGTATATGTGGATGACATGATAGCCAGATCTCATACTGAAGAAGAACATCTCGATCATTTATACAAACTGTTTGAGAGGTTGAAGAAATACAAGTTGAGATTGAACCCAAACAAATGCACCTTTGGAGTAAGATCTGGTAAACTCTTGGTCTTTATTGTCAGTGGAAAAGGAATTGAGGTTGACCCGACTAAGGTGAGAGCTATTCAAGAAATGCCAGTTCCCCGTACAGATAAAGAAGTCAGAGGTTTCTTGGGACGCTTGAATTACATTGCCCGATTTATCTCCCATTTGACTGCTACTTGCAAACCCATCTTCAAACTACTGAGGAAAAATCAAGAGATAACATGGAACGATGAATGTCAAGAAGCTTTTGACAAAATCAAGAAGTATCTCCAAGAACCTCTAATTCTGATGCCACCAGTTGAAGGAAAACCTCTAATCATGTATTTGACCGTGTTAGAAATTTCAATGGGGTGTGTGCTGGGGCAACATGACGAGTCTGGTCGAAAAGAGCATGCAATATACTACCTTAGCAAAAAGTTTACCGACTGTGAAACAAGATACTCATTGCTTGAGAAAACTTATTGTGCTTTGGCTTGGGCTGCTCGCCGACTAAGACAGTATATGTTGAATCATACCACTTTATTGATTTCTAAGATGGATCCTATCAAATATATATTTGAGAAACCTGCTCTCTCCGGAAGAATAGCAAGATGGCAAATGATTTTAACAGAGTATGATATCCAGTATACTACCCAGAAAGCAATCAAAGGAAGCATGTTAGTTGATCATTTGGCTCATCAAGCAGTTGATGATTACCAATCTATGAATTTTGAGTTCCCTGATGAGGATGTTATGCTTGTTACTGATTATGAAGAACCTGGACCGGAGGAAGGACCCGAACTGGGATCCCGATGGACTATGGTTTTTGATGGATCTTCTAATGCATTGGGCAATGGTGTTGGTGTTGTAATTATTTCTCCCAAGGGTTGCCATACGCCTTTCACTGCTAGACTATGTTTTGATTGTACCAACAATATGGCTAAGTATGAAGCATGTATTTTGGGACTCAGAGCTGCTATAGACCTGAGAATCAAGTTTTTGAGTGTGTACGAAGACTCAGCCTTAGTAATCAGTCAGATCAAAGGAGAATGGGACACTAAACATCTGAATCTCATCCCTTATCGAGAGCGGGTGTTGACATTAATCCCATACTTTGAAGAGATTACATTCGAACATATTCCACGAGAAGAGAATCAGTTGGCAAACGCATTGGCTATCATGTCATCTATGTTCAGAGTCAGATGGGACAATGAAGCTCCCATGATCACCATTGAACGATTAGATGAACCAGCATATTGTTGTGAACTTAATGCTGATGAAGTAGAAGAGAAACCTTGGTTCCACGAAGTAAAAAGATATTTAGAAACTCAGGAATACCCTGAAGGGGCATCCATCAATGACAGAAAATTTCTGAGGAAGTTCTCCGCTAAATTCTTTTTGAGTAATGGAGTATTATACAAACGTAATCATGATTCGACTTTGCTTCGCTGTGTGGATAAAAAGGAAGCAGAAAAGATTATGGAAGACATGCATGACGGTATTTTTGGGACTCATTCTAGTGGACATACGATGGCCAAGAAGATTCTGAGATCAGGGTATTATTGGTCTACCATGGAAGCTGATTGCCACCAGCACTCCAGAACTTGTCACAAGTGCCAGATCTATGCGGACAAAGTACATGTACCTCCTGCTCCATTGAACGTGTTGACAGCCCCTTGGCCCTTTGCAATGTGGGGCATTGATATGATTGGAGAGATTAAACCTACTGCTTCTAACGAACATTGTTTCATTCTTGTTGCTATTGATTACTTTACAAAGTGGGTAGAGGCAGCCTCATTTGCTTCTGTCACCAAGAATGTGGTGGCACGGTTCATCAAGAATAGTCTTATTTGTCGGTATGGCATCCCTGAAAGAGTTATCACTGATAATGGTACTAATTTGAACAACAAGATGATTACTGAACTCTGCACGCAATTCAAAATAAAACACCATAACTCTTCTCCGTACCGACCAAAGATGAATGGCGCCGTAGAAGCTGCTAATAAGAATATTAAGAAGATTATACAAAAGATGACAGTAACATACAAAGACTGGCATGAGATGTTACCATTTGCTCTTCATGGTTATCGCACTTCAGTACGCACTTCGACAGGGGCAACTCCTTTCTCTTTAGTCTACGGAATGAAAGCCGTTTTACCAGTGGAAGTTCAGATTCCCTCTCTAAGAATTATGAAAGATGCAGGCTTAGATGAAGATGAATGGATTCAGACTTGACTCGATCAGATAAATTTGATTGATGAAAAGAGACTTGTGGTTGTTCGTCATGGACAGATATATCAGAAGCGCATGACCCAGGAATTTAATAAAAAAGTCAAGAGACAGGTGTATCAAATTGGCGACTTGGTGATAAAGCGTATCATTCTACCACAAGGTGATCCTAGAGGCAAATGGACTCCCACATACGAAGGGCCATTTGTAGTTAAGAAGGTATTCTCTGGTGGAGCCATGATGCTTGCTACAATGGATGGCGAAGATTTCTCGTATCCCATGAACGCGGACATAGTTAAAAAATACTACGCATAAAAGAGACCCGTTAGGTCGACATATCTAGGCAAAAGTAAGGGCATCCCGGCGAACCAAAAGGGTTCGGGCAAAAATTAGGGATAAACATATAAAAATGTACACCCGGCAAGTCGAAAACCTAAAAAGGCGGCTTGGGCAAAAAAGGGTATCCTGGTGGACTGAAAACCTGAAAAGGCGGTCCAGGAAAAAATTAGGGATTAAAGCGTATGACTATATCCCGTTCTCGGTCAGCTTCACCAAAGTCAAAGAGACTGAACAAGCCAATCACTTATATCCGACAGCAAGAGATGAGATGCTTGAAGACATAATAACAGTAGTAGAATTAAAATCAATAGGACTCTTTTTTCATAGCTGTTTTTTCTTTGCTTTCTTGACAATTTCCTCTTACTAGGATTTCGGTCTCCTTGTATTAAAATGGCTTATTTATAGGCCCTCTTTCAAAATCAATACAATTTTATTTTCAAAAAGATACTTTTGTTTTACTTTCTCCGTTTTGTTTGCATAAACGTCCATTGATTTAATTCGAATTAATATATGCATTTGAATATGATTGATGTTTACCGAAAATACATGCATAAAATAGAAATAGCAATTACTAAAAGACTTTAGGATCAAGGATAAGGTTTAACCATGCGTTATAACAAATCCGGTTGCAAATCCTATTCTTAGACAGACTGGTCATCTCTTTTATCCCCAGTCAGGTTCTGTTGAATATTTCTACTATCAGACAGAAATCAAATATCCCCAGCTAAGAAAGGGTCATCAATACAAATATCTCCAACCAGAATATCGGGATTTATTTTCCCATGGCAAAAATTTTCAGACGCATAATCCATTCATGCATAATTTCACAGCATATACATGCATGCAATGTTCGCATTTATTTTCAAGAGCATAAAACATCTCATGCATCATGACATGGCATGAAGCTAACTCTTTGTTTCCAGGTTAATTATCCTCCTGATACAGTCAAAATAAAGATTCATTCAGACGGATATCTTTATCGATTACATTCCAGATTCAGATACATCTTTCAGATATAATCCATATGAATATTCATTCTAACAAGCATTCTGATATCCTCCTAATGATGGCGTCTTTAAGCCCATCATAGACATTTATTGCAAATACAACATATACAAATATTATCAGATATAGCCTAACGTACGACTCATTCTGATTCAGCCTAACGTATGGTTCCTTCAATTGTTCCAATACGGTCTAGCGTACGACCCATTTGGATATTCATCCCCTCAGATACTACCTAGCGTATGGTACATTCTGAAATATAGTCTAGCGTATGACTACCCCTTTTATCATCAGATACAGCCTAATGGACGGCTCATTCTGCTACTCAGATACGATCTAGCGTATGATCCATTCTGATCTTTTATCCTCATATACAGCCTAATGGACGGCTCATTCTGCAACTCAGATACGGTCTAGTGTACGACCTAGTCTGTCTCTTCTCATCATATACTACCTAGCGTACGGTACATTCTGAAATGTAGTCTAGCGTACGACTACTTTTTATCGCCAGAGACAGCCTAACGGACGACTCACTCTGCTACTCAGATACGGTCTAGCGTATGACCCACTCTGATCCTTATCTCATCAGGTTAAGCTCACCCTAATATCACCTAATGGATGACTCATTATACGGTCTAGCGTACGACCCAGTGTGACACACATGTCTTCAGATATGGTCTAATGTACGACGCACTCTGAAGCTCTCATCATCAAACTTTCTGGATGGCATCTTTAAGCCCATCTCCATCAAGACTATCTTTTAATTAACAAGTGCAAATTTTGGGGGCATTCTAAGTGTTCAATAATCTTCCACCTCCAGATTACGAATGGCGTACATACCATTCTAATTCTTTCGGTTTAAGAATATTGAACATGGGTAGCTGTCATACCCCAAAATTTGTCTGTAAATTTTATGATAAATTGATTCATGCATGACATTCATTTCACATTTGCATTCATTCATTAGCATACATTCTCATATAAATTATAAATTTTAATTTATTTATTATGTGATACATATATAAAAAATAATAATAATTTTGGTTATCTGTATGATATAAATAAATTATATATATATAAATAAAATAGTTTTAATTTAATAATAAATAAAAATAGATTTGAATTTTAATTGAATAACTAAAATTTTAAATTAATTTTATTTGTTAAAGCTCATTAAATTATAATAACTATTTTTTATAATTTAGTGACTCATGTTCGATTTATTCATTATTTATAAATAGTATTTATTTAGTAATTCACGTTTTTTACTTAATAAAATTTATTTATAAGAGTAACATTTTTTAAAAGCCCATAAATTATAAAATAATTTTGGTTGATATAAGTAAGAATAATTTTGATTTTTTTTTTAAATGATGAAAGTAAAAATAGAAATAGGTTTAAATTTTAATTCAATTATGTAACTAAAATTTAAATTAATTTTTATTTGTTAAAAGTCATTTGAATTATTCATTATTTGTATTTAATAAATATTTAGCAAGGTTAAACCCTAACTCTCCTAAAGTATAGGAAGAGATCCAAATATTTAGCAAGGTTAAACCCTAAAGTATAGGAAGGGATCCAAATATTTAGCAAGGTTAAACCCTAACTCTCCTAAAGTATAGGAAGGGATCCAAATATTTAGCGAGGTTAAACCCTAAAGTATAGGAAGGGATCCAAATATTTAGCAAGGTTAAACCCTAATCCACACCATTATAAATACTTCATATGGCGGCAGCGAGAGAGAAGAGGAAAAAGAGGAGAGATACAGGAGAAGAAGATACACAAGGCAAGGCAGAAGCAAGAAGATTCACGGGCAGGGAAAAGAGAAGCAACCATAAAGCACTCATAGCCTGAATAAGAACAACACATATACAGTGAGCAAACTAGAAGAATCAAATCCCCAATAAGTGTTCATTATGGAATTTGCATCCAGCATGATTACCTTGCAATATTCCTTAATTCATGCATGAATAACATTTGTTTAATATATATATTGAGATGATGTATTCATAGTTTGGTGGATGTTGATATTGCTTTATTCAAGTATGCATCTGTTCTTGATATGTCATAGCATGTTGGAGAAATTCTGTTTGCATGATTAAAGAATTACATCTGCTATTTAATTATTATTATTATTATATGAGTGTTGTTTCTAGCATGATTATGTTTATTTCACATGCTGTTATTACATAATAATGATGATGATGATATAATGGTGATAATATAAATCCTTGGTTGTCTTTAACATGTATGTGTGAGGTTTGTTTTATCATTATCACTTGCAGTAAAGAGAACTAATACATGAGTAAAATAATATAAGCTTCTTGATTTGTGCATGGATATTTTTATTATTGCATGATGATTACATATGATCTTATTTTATGTGTGTGGTTTGATATAAGATGAAGTTACAGGTTTGTTATATTCACATGAAAGAAACAGCATGAGAAAAAATGAAGTAGCTTGCCGTAAGAGAGAAAGATGTAACATGCATGGTGGTGTTGTGTCAAAATGGAAAAATCCATGTAGAATTAATATATATTTTAATGAAGGCGAATAAATAACAAATGGACCAACATGGCTCGTTGGTAGCTCCCCCCTCACTGCAACGTATTACTCCCTTTCCACTATAATTAGTTCACCACTATTTTTTCTATTATTAAAATAAAACCCATTAATTAATTTTCTAATTAATATATTATATTGGTTATTTAAACTAGGATATAATTTAATCTAGTTTATTAATTAAATTTTCATATATCACTTAATTAATTAAAATGGGCTATTTTGAATAATAAAAATCTAATTATATTTCTCTTTTCTCTTTTCTTTTAAAATTTCTATCAATTTAGTCTAAGTTTTTCCATAAATTCATAAAAAAAAGTTTCTATTATTATAGACTAAAAATATTCTTAATTCATTCTTAAATTTAGTTTATTTATTTCATTTGTCATGAATTTTGTATGCCCTTTTAATTTTGTACTCGTTAATTAAGATTTAGATATTTTATACCCCCTTTTAAATTATGTACCCCCATCCCGAAGCCATGTAATAGCGTAGTCTTATTTTTCGCACTTTAATTTTTCCATACTGTGAATATAACTGTCTAGATGTATGCTAATAGGATTGCATGGAAAGATAAATAATCGAACTTAGATAAATTAATTCAAGATAATATATCTGAATCCAATCATTTCCACACTTGCACCTATAGGGTAACCCTCTCTTTGTTGCCTTACGATGTTATGGTCATGTTCCGCGAATGTGGGGATACCCTTAGCAAAGACCCTTTCGATTAAATCATCACCATCCCTAAACAGATAAGTCATAGTCCCTTCGATCAAAAGGTCAATGTCCCTACAAGATAAATCATAGTCCCTCGAACGTTGCCTTCGAATATATGACCTTGTCCCTCGAACGTTGCCTTCAAATATATGACTTTGTCCCTCGATGACCCTTCGTTGTAGCCTACGATTAGATGATGATCGTCCCTTCGAATGCTAAGGTATCCTTACAAATGTTGCCTTCAATGACCAATCGACGACCCCACGATGTCCCTTTATATCCAAAGGATAAGACTACTTACTTCTAAATAGTAAGGACAATTTTACCCTCTTAAGGATAGGAAATACCTATAAAGACCTTGGTTAGGTATAACTCTTAAATGCTTGCTCACAGCTTAAAATACTTTTCACACCTCACACTTTTTAAAACATCTTTTAAAAAATCACCACTTGGTATACATTTGCACCAGAATCATCGCCGAGTTATATTTTTCTAAACATCTTTCAAAATCAAACGAGATAAATACTTTGTATACATTCGTACAAGAATCATTACAAAGTTAAACTCTCCTTTCAAAATATTTTCTAAACACACCATATTTCTCAAACACTTTCTCAAACAAGGAAAACATAAGTGAGTTAAGCAATTAAGAGCCCATGGATAACCATGGATACAAAGGGTGCTAACACCTTTCCTTTGTATAATGTACCTCCCGAACTCAAAATCTAATCAAGGTCTTTCCTGTTCTTTTCCGCCTTTCCTTATTGGATAAAAGAAAAGTCGGTGGCGACTCTTGCTATCCGCAATATTTCTTTTCAAAGCAAAAACACAAAGTCAGTTCACCGTATCACAATTACCTAGTATTGGAACTAGTATCTATGCCATTTCCACACGCTACCTTAACACTACCATTTCCATATTCATCCAACTTCTCAGAAAACCTCTTCTAGGAAGGACTCACAAAGGAAGGACTCCCTCCATGGAGTTTTTGGATGAAGATATTCTGGAGGTTATTCCCCTCTCTGTTATTCCAGGCGACGTCCCTGACCCTTCTTCCATGGCTGGAAGTAATCAAGGTAACATTCCTGATAAACCTCCTCATAAGGATGACATGCACTTTATTTATCGTACCATTAGGGACCTAGTTACTAGGATTCAAACGAAGGGCATACAGTCAAGGGTGTTTTTACCCCTCTGTCTAGAAGGGACCCCTCTCCTGAGGTGGAACCCCAAGCTGAGAAAGATGATGATTCATCTAGATCAGAGAAAGAAGGGGCTGCTGAGGGATTATGCTCTCTAGGTAAAACCTTGCCTAGTAAGAAACCAGCAGATGTTGCTGAGAATGTTGTTAATCTGGAGGAAGAGAGTTCAGGAGGAGAAGAGGACACCTTGGTTCATCATGTAAAACCAAGTGTTGCTAGGAAATTGAAGACCAGAAAAGGAAAGACTGTGGTTGAGATGTTGACAGCCAGGACTAGGAAGAAGACTGCTGGTGTAGGACCCTCCAAATCATGGAGTAAAGTTGAGGTCAAGAAGAGGAAGGTCAGAGAGAGTTCTGACTCTGAAGAGGATGTTGAAGTCGATGTCCCAGACATCTCGCTTGCTAAAAGACAGACTGTTAAAAAGTCTCCAGGAAAAGTTGCAGCTGTGCACTTAGACATCTCATTCCATCTAGAAGATGGTGCTGCCAAGTGGACGTTTGTCATTCAAAGGAGGGATGATGTTGAAAGGGAGCTGGGAAAGGAGGCTGCTGAAGTGAAGGAAGTGATGGATTTGATCAAGAATGCTGGTCTGATGAAAACTACTGTTGCTTTGCCCTAATGCTTTGAAGGGTTAGTAAAAGAGTTTGTTGTGAATATCCTAGAGGATATTTCTGAAAAGAGTAGCAAGGAATTCTGCAGGGTGTTTGTAAGAGGTAGATGTGTGAGGTTCTCCCTAACCATAATCAACAAGTTCCTAGGGAGAGGAACTGAAGGAGGCGTGGAGTTAGAGGCTACAGACAATGAAGTCTGTAGGACTATTACTGTTGGCCAAGTTAAGGAGTGGCCTAGTAAGAAGCATTTATCAGCTGGCAAGCTAACTGTCAAATATGCCATCTTGCCTAAGATTGGTTCAGCCAACTAGGTGCCAACTAATCATATCTCAACCATCTCTATTGGTCTTGGAAGAATCATTTATGCTATTGGAACCAGGATAAACTTTGACTTTGGAAGGTTTATGTTTGATCAAATTATCAGACATGCCTCCACTAATGCAGTAAAGCTGCCCATTGCCTTTCCATCTATCATCTGTGGAATTATCTTGAGCCAGCAACCAGGCATTCTCAACACAAGTGATATTCCCAGCAGAAGAAAGCCTCCACTATCCATTCACTACAAGTTGTTTGAAGGAAGCCATGTCAATGATGTTGTCATGACATCTGCAAGGAAGGAGTCTGCCTCTCAAGGTAGCTTGATTGATCAATTAAAGGAAACTTGTAAGGAGCTAGATACTGGTATTAGGGTTGCCAAGGCAAGGAAAGAGGCTTTGGAGGTTCTTATTGGTAGCTTAGAGAAGGAAGATATTGAGAAGGCTGGTGAGACCAAGGATTCAGATGCCAATACCTCAAGTGAGAGGTCCAATGCTCAATCTAGTTGCAGTACTGATTCTGAAGGTGAAGATGATGCTACTTCCTCAGATTAAGTCGTAATGGTTCCCCCTGATATGAAGACTGTGTGTGCTGTATGCTGTTATGAAGACTGGTCCCCCTACTGTTTTGGCTACTTTGGATGCTGAAGAATTTGCTGTTTTTTCTATTGAAATGTTTGTAATTTATGGCAGTCCTTACTGATGCCTTGTTGTAATATTTGGGCTCTTAATGAGTTCCATGGATTTCTAATTATCTCAGTTATCACAACTGTGTATAATTATGGGTTGTATCTCCTAACAACTATGTTTTAACATTTTATATGTTATGACATCTGTTGTGATATTCTCTGCTAGGCTGATTGACATTTATTTTGTCTAATTGGTCACCTTTGGTCTATTTTGACTAAAAAGGGGGAGAAGTGATTATGTGGAGCAGTTAAATGTGTGGATATGTATGTGCTGGTGTAGCTGAACTAACAAACAACTATTATTGAAGGAGATGTGTTTGATGTAAGACAAAATGTTGTTTTGTTTACGGATGTTAGAGGAGATGTCTGATGTGGTGCACAGGGGATGTTGAGTGATGTTGAAGCAGATGTCAGAGGGTGACTCTGGTTGTTACAGGTGCTGGTATTTTTAAAGGAGATGTCTGTATTGAACAGACTTAGGGGGAGAAGAAGTACCCTTGTGCATTTGTGTGTTTTACTAGTTGCTTCTATAACTAGTAATTCTGTTGCTGCTTAAACTGTTGTTTAACTGCTGATAGTTTTTCTTGTGAACATAAAGGACAAATATATGTTTTAGTCAGAATTTGCCAAAGGGGGAGTTTGTTGGTTCTAAGTGTTGGCAGCATTTTGGTAATACAAAGAGTGTTCACAAGATGTTGCATGTGATATCTTAACATAAGATATCTATGTACCTGCTGGAGTTTAAAAATATAATTATGCAGGATTGTTTCAGGATGTCATACACGATGTCATGACATCTGATATTATGTACCTGCTGGAAATTATAAATGGAATTATGCAGGATTGTTCCAGGATGTCAGACCCGATGTCATGACATCCTGTACATAGAATATTTAGGGTGAATGTTATGTGTTTTGTGATTGCGCATTTAATGGCAATCTATGTATGATTGAAGATCTGGTTTACAGGCGCATTCAATCATTAATTACAACCTGATTTTCTTATTTTCCAAGGAGATCTAACCAACTGTCATGAGAAGATTTAATTGGAAAATAGTTTTAGGGTTTTCAAGATGTCCAAGTCCAGCTGAATGCTTCTATAAATAAGACATGGAAAACCTGATTTGATACACAACCAATACTGAGTGAAATATTGAGAGAATATAAGGGTTTGTGTCTTGTTTAGTCAGGATACTTGTAAGCCATTCAATTCATCCATAGATGATTGAATTGGTCTGATTTATGAGTTATAATTTGTCACTCTAAGCTTGTAAGCAAGAGTGTGTGTCTACTTTATTGAAGCTGTTAAGCAAGATCAAGTGTGTGTCTACTTGATTGAAGTTGTTAAGCAAGATCAAGTGTGTGTCTACTTGATTGAAACTGCTAAGTAAGATCAAGTGTGTGTTATTGAAGAGTGTCTTCTTTTCATAAGGAATTTTTGTTTAAAATCACAGGTGTGATTGAGGGGGAGTGAGTGGGTTCTCATATCTAAAAGTGCTTAGGTAGAAATCGCACGGGTAGAGATTAGGTGAGAAAGAGTGTAACTTGTTGAAGTGTACTGAGAGTCTTTGAACTGATTCTACTTAGTGGATTTCCTTCCTGGCTTGGTAGCCCCCAGACATAGGTGAGTTGCACCGAACTGGGTTAACAATTGCTTGTGTCTCTTGCATTACTATTCTTTATCTTTATCCTGTTTGTGTTACTCAGATATTAGTGTCGTGACATTACCTTCGACATCTCATATCTGATACCAGAATTTAACTATTCCTGGATTTCCTCATCTTCATACAAGAAAATTTCACGCTCTTTTGTGAGATCAGGTATGGTTCTCGATGTTGTAGGATTGTAGATTTTTTCTGAGAGTCTAATGGATATGTCATGTTTATCAGATTGTTTGTAGATATAAGGGGATAATGAGGTTTTTTAGATTATGGTTAGATTTTTTTGTGTGGTTCTGATTGTTGGGAATTTGAACTGGTTCAGTTTCTTCCATTGTTGTAGGTTTTTTCTTCACATGGACAAAGTGTCTCACAATATCAGTGCTCGTTTCGATGTGTTCCATGGTTTATTGGTTGGAAAGATATTGGGGATTAGGGTTTATAATATCCATGGCAGAAAAACACCAAAAGAAGAGCAAGACAACAGAAAGAAGGGGAGAAAAGGTGAGAGCGAACCTAAAACAAACGAGGAGATATATGAGACAAACCGAAAAAGTTAAGGCAAATAGAGAAGCACATACAAGAGGGTCATATGATATGTGGAATAAAGCTAGGAGAAGACAAAACGAGCATGACGATTGCAGAGACCAAGAGCGAGAAAAAGAGAAAAATGAGATTGAAAGAATCATTCTAATTTACGATTTATAATCTTGATGATTTTCTTGGAGCATTTTGTTTTCATCTCTCCTCACAGTTTAAACATTTATTTTCAATTTATTAGTTTATTCTTAAAAGGGAGAATTAGTCAATATTTTTATAAGTGTATTTATTATAAGATTCTTCTACATGTACCTCCTTGTCAATCAGATATATCATATGTTTTGCAATCTCTTATTTGCACTTCCAAAGTTTTTATTGAAGTGTTAGTATGCTTATAATTAGTCATTAACATCTACATAAATTGATTAAGAATATCCTCTAATTTTGAAATTTTATGTGATTGAAACGACTTTGGTTATGGTTTTGATACTTTAAGACTTAAGAATTTTCTTTTAGTATAAATATTAAAATTTTCTTTAACCCTTATAATTTATCAAATTATTTTTTCCTACCTTGTAATTTGTTTAAAATAATGGATTTTTTTTGTTTTTTAATGACAAAAGAACAAATAAGATACAACTAAAGACAAACAATAAACAAAACAGTCCAACAAACACAACAAACCTAAGGGACCCGACTGATAAAGGTCCAAACAACTAAAAATAAACCTCGCTAAAATAATACTAGATTCTCAAACATCATTACCACCATCAACAAATCAAAACCGAATAAGAGAACACCATAACCAAAAGTGACTACCTACCTCTGAATTATTAATAGAAAAAATGAGAAATTGTGCTTTGGGGATGAAAAATAGAAACTAATTAAATTTAAGGCGGTAAATATAATTATTAAGAGTTGAGGGGAATATTAGAATTAATTAAAATAAAAATAAACAGGGTTTTATTTTAAATAGAAGGGAAGAGAAAAAGTTTGACACTACGTAGAAGTTCTCGGCAGAGTAGAGACAAAGCACTAGCAGAGCAAGAGTATGAGCAGAGCTCCATAGCCGAAACTTCAAGTTTTTTTCGTGAATTCAAGGTAAGGGGATTGTTCATGATATGTATGTTTAAGCATGAAGGATAGAGAGAAGCCCTTATTCCTTTCCTTTTTCTTTCATTTTCCTCCATAAATGAGGGGTTTGAATCTAGAAATGGTTTGTGCAAAATCTCTCTAGATTTATGTGATGTGATATTGTTTTTGTGCTCCGTTTATTGCTGATTTTCGTATGAATCTACATGTAGAATTTTGATTTTTTATGTTCATGAATATACGCTTGGATTTGATGAACATGATGGTGATTTTGTGACTAATTAATTATATAAATATTTAATTCGTGCGTTATTGATGTGCTAAATGTTACATGGTTGATGTATGATGATTTCTTCTGCGTGTGGGATTGTTTAGAGTCGAAACTGAAAAATCGGTATGGTACGAAATCGACCAAATTCAAAAATTGGGTATTTTATGGTACTTAATTGGGTACTATACGGAATCAGACCGAAAATTGAAAAAAATAGGGTCGCCTGGAAGGTGGCGGCTGCAGTCACCGGAGTGGCGTCGACGACGGGTTTCGTGTTCATGTTCGGTGAGTTTTAGAACTTTCTAGTTCAATTTGAGAATCTTTGAAGTTATTAGAGTTATAATTTTTACGTTTAGATTAAACTATTAATTGTTGCCAATAGAGTTTTTTAAACCCTTAATATCATATCAAAATACTATTTTAAACTTAAGTAAAAGGTAAACTTATGGAATAAAAAAAAGGTTTAGAAAGACAAGAGTTTTGGTGCCTATAGAGTGATTTAAGGATTTTGAATATATTTATAAATAATTGGGATTTAAGTTCTAGATATGTTTAGAGTTGAGTTTGATAAGTAATTGAGTTTAATTATGGTTTTTCTTGAGATCTTAAAGGATATGCATGTAATCCTTAAACCATGAATAAAAATTGATAGAGTTGAATACAAGTTCTATTTTCGATGGTTGTTTGATGTTGTTTGACATTGTTTGATGAATATTGATGAGGAATTGTATATTTCTGATTATTGTGTTAAGTTGATGATGGATGCCTCATGAAGAGGAAAAATGTTGAGTTTATGCTGAGATGTTTTGGTTCAGTGAAACCATTGATGTGAACTTGCATTGACCTTGATATATGTTGAGCTTTAGGTTCGAGAGGAACTAGTGACGAGTATCAAAGTTGGAGTTTGAGACGAGTATTGCATATATTTGTTTAACATTCATGCATCATGTACTTTGGAGATAGGTAGGACTTATGTCCATTGACGAGTTAAGACTTTGGTCTAATGACGAGTAGGACTTCGGTCCAGTGAGGAGTTAGAAGTTCGGTCCAGTGACGAGATGGATGATTCATTAACACACCTATGAATATCCGAATTTTGGTACCAGATGTATTTGAGTATAGGAGATGAAAACATTGAATACATAATTACATTTGTAAATGATGATCGTATTTGATGGATTGTATGGTTGATTAATTATGTTAATTGCACTATCCTAGTTATTTTATGCACTGTTAGCTTATGTGAATGTATTCTCACCCCAATTTGTTTCTATGTTGTTCTTTACGCATGTGGTGCAAATACTCAAATAGAGATTGAGGAGCTTTAGCTATTGCTTGTCTTGGAGGATGACATAGTTGGTCTTCTTCGTTGTTTATTTTTTTGCGTTGTTTAGTTTTCCGCGTGTCGCTCTGATAGTGTAACATAGGGTTGAGAATATCTTATTTTGTTTTTTTTATAGTTGTTGAAGTAACTATTTTATGATTAAATGAAGTTGATTTCTATTTATGAGACAATTGAAGTTGTTTTGAAGATTATATTTATGCTGCTATTATGATTTGAGAACGTTATGTTGAGAAATGTCGCACCCTTTTTGAGTATTTTATTTCACATATTTTATAAATTATGTGTCCGAGTTTAGGGTGTTACAAATGCTTGATGAGATTAAATTAATACATGATAATCATACTTATAATTTAGTGAAGTTGCTTGAAGGCAAAAGGACTATGGAAAGCAAGTGGAGTTATTTGGCAAAACATGAGAGAAACTCTATATCTCCAAGGTATGAAACCAAATTAATGATGAAAGCTTTTCATCAAAGGAAGAATGTTAATTTTAATGAGATTTTCTCACCCGTTGTAAAGATGTCATCAATCAGAATCGTGTTGAATTTGATTGTTATTCTTGATTTAGAGGTTGAGTAAATGATTGTAAAAACAACTTTCCTTCATAACGATTTAGAGGAAGAGATCGACATGAAACAACTCGATGATTTTCAAATTAAAGATAAAAAAGACTATGGTGTAAATTAAGAAAAAATCTTTATGAATTGAAACAAGCTGCAAGACAATAATACAAAAAAATTGATTTTGTTATGTCTGATTGATTAAGAATACTAAAATACTACTTTATATGGTTGCGTACCAAATACAATATATATTACTCGGATGATTAGTATATTTTTATCAAATTAAGGTAAAATGGGTTTAATGATAATGAAGTTAAATAACTCTTCCATCAATGTCACAATGATAAAGAAGAGCAGTGATATGAGAGTAGTTGTTGTTTGAAGAGTTATTTGATTTCTAGAAATTATTGAAGTGTGTCACTTTTAAAAGACAATATAGTCCAATTAAATGACTCTAAAGTGTCACTTTTTGAAATTAATTTTGATCGTATCTTCACAATTTAGTACTATATGTGTGATATTATAAAAATTATTATAAATTGAAATAAAATGTGTAACATTATAGAAATTGTTTAAAAATTGAAACTGAAACAAACGTCTTAATATAAAATTTGGTTTATTGGCATCTGATATATAAAACAATTTACATGTAAAACAATGGTAGTGCCAAAGTTGAACTCATTTTGCAAACAAAAATGTGTTACATGCAAATATCTCAGAAGTTCTACGAAGCATTCAAGCATTGTAGCTTCTCCCTCAAATCTCCACACGTTGCTCGCAAGCTTCATGCTCAACTCATACTCTCCGGTTTAGACTCTTCCCTTTTCTTACTCAACAATCTACTTCACATGTACTCCAACTGTGGCTTAACACACGACGCTTTTCAAGTTTTTCAAGAGACCAATCATCGTAATATCTTTACTTGGAACACAATGATTCGTGCTTTTGTTAATTCCGGTCGAATTAATGAAGCAGATAAACTGTTCGATGAAATGCCTGTGAGGGTTAAAGACTCTGTTTCTTGGACAACTATGATATCGGGTTATATTCAAAATGGTTTTCATGAACGAGGTGTTGAGACTTTTAACTTAATGCTTAGGGAATCGAATGGTCGCGATCAAAATTATGCCCCCTTTTCGTTTACTAGTGTAATGAAAGCTTGTGGTTTACTTGGAGACTCTCGATTGGCTCTTCAGTTACATGGTTTGGTCATTAAGTTTGGTTTTGGAATGGAAACTTGCATTCAGAACTCGCTTGTTGGTATGTATGTTAAGTGTGGAGATGTTGGTTTGGCGGAGACAGTTTTCTTTGACATTGAAAGACCAAGTTTGTTTTGTTGGAATAGTATGATTTATGGTTATTCTCAAATGTATGGACCTTATAAGGCTCTACAGATATTCAACCGAATGCCTGAGCATGACGAGGTTTCTTGGAACACGCTGATCTCGATTTTCTCTCAACATGGTTTTGGGGTTGATTGTCTTGCCATGTTTGTAGAGATGTGTAATCAAGGTTTTAGTCCCAATTATATGACTTATGGAAGTGTACTCAGTGCTTGTGCCAGCATTTCTGATTTGAAATGGGGTGCTCATTTGCATGCTAGGATTCTTCGCACGGAACATAGCTTGGATTTGGTTTTGGGTAATGGTCTTATAGATATGTATGCTAAATGTGGATGCTTAGGATTGGCTAAGTGTGTGTTTAACAGTTTAAAGGATCGCGATCATGTTTCTTGGAATTCTTTGATCACTGGTGTGGCACAATTCGGCCTCGATGAAGATGCTTTGATATTATTTAACCAAATGAGACAGAGTTCTGTGGTGTTGGATGAATTTATTCTTCCTACCGTGCTTGGGGTTTGTTCGGGTCAAAATTATGCCGCTACAGGAGAATTACTCCACGGATATACAATCAAAAGTGGGATGGATTCCTCTGCTCCCGTGGGGAATGCAGTCATAACAATGTACGCAAAATGTGGAGATACCAACAAAGCTAATCTTGTGTTTAGATTAATGCCACTTAGAAATACCATATCGTGGACCGCCATGATCACTGCATTCTCTCGGAGTGGAGACATTGGCAAAGCCCGAGAATATTTTGATATGATGCCTGAGAGGAACATCGTTAGTTGGAACTCCATGTTAAGCACATATGTTCAAAATGGCTTCTCTGAAGAAGGTCTCAAGCTGTATGTTTTGATGAGGAGCAATAGAGTCCAGCCAGATTGGATCACTTTTACAACTTCAATCCGGGCCTGTGCTGACTTAGCTATAGTCAAACTTGGGATGCAAGTTGTTACTCATGCTATGAAGTTTGGACTCACTTCGAACATTTCAGTTGCAAATAGTATCATTACTATGTATTCAAGATGTGGACAAATTGAAGAAGCCAAGAATACTTTCGACTCAATAGATACCAAAGACCTGATTTCCTGGAATGCTATGCTTGCAGCATTTGCTCAAAACGGTTTAGGTAGGAAAGTGATTGAAACTTTTGAGGATATGTTAAAGTCGAAATGTAAACCCAATCATATAAGCTATGTTTCTGTTTTATCTGGTTGCAGCCACATGGGACTAGTAGTTGAAGGGATACATTACTTTGATTCTATGACTCTAGTTTTCGGCATTTCTCCGACAAATGAGCACTTTGCTTGTATGGTAGATCTGCTTGGACGGGCAGGGTTACTAGAGCAGGCAAAGAATTTGATAGAAGGAATGCCTTTTAAGCCAAACGCAACCGTTTGGAGCGCTCTACTAGGAGCCTGTCGAATCCATCATGATCTGAGACTAGCAGAAACTGCTGCAAAGAATTTGATGGAATTAGATGTTGAAGATTCTGGAGGTTATGTTCTTCTAGCAAATATATATGGTGAATCTGGAGAGTTAGAAAATGTTGCTGATATGAGGAAACTTATAAAAGCAAAAGGAATTCGAAAGAGTCCTGGTTGTAGCTGGATAGAGGTTGATAACAGAGTAAATGTTTTCACTGTAGATGAAACCAGTCATCCACAAATACAGGAAGTTCATATAAAACTGGGGGAGATGATGAAGAAGATAGAAGATACCGGAAAATATATTAGCGTAGACTCTTCTGTTCATAGAAGTCGTAAGTATCACAGTGAAAAGCTGGCTTTTGCTTTTGGGTTGCTTAATCTTCCATCTTGGATGCCAATACGTGTAATGAAGAATCTTCGTGTCTGCGATGATTGTCATTTGGTAATAAAGCTTATGTCTTTAGTCACCTCAAGGGAACTTATTATGAGAGATGGATATAGATTTCATCATTTTAAAGATGGGTTTTGCTCCTGTAGGGACTATTGGTAATTTGTGGTATACATTCAATATCTACTCTCTCTCCATTGCTTTTTCGTTATCATTTTCTATTCCTCTTTCCATACCAGAAGCTGGCAATCATTATGCGGAGAGAAAAAATAATTCAAGGGTTATGCTAAATGAGGTTTACTTTGATTCAATATGATTGCTTGGTTATAAAATGAGGATCCTCTATTGAAAATAGAAGTATCGAGAATCGAACACTAGGTGTGACAGGGTTTTGAATAATATTTATAAACTTCATTCATCCTAGAAGATGGTTTTGCAGAGTTGAGTAAATTTCAACAAAAATTCTAAGATAATATAAGTGTCTTTCTAAGATCCCGGGCCACTCACTATTAGGCCATTCGAGTCACTCTCTAGTTCAGAGACCACCGTGTTTCTTACCGTTGCCAAAAGGACACACAGGCCACATCCCTAAGTCACCCTGCCAGGGAGATCTGACAAAGGAAAGGTACTGGAAGTTCCTTCTTTGTGCTTCTTGGAATCTCTCTTGTGGTAATTATTATCGAACTCTAACCGTTATACTTATTTGATTGGCAATTCTGTTATAAAGGTTTTCTCAGGAAATATTTTGAATCAGTCTAAAGATATATAGGCCAGGCTAATTCATATATTTCAGTAACTCTGTGTTCTAATCCTTTTTTTACAACTTACCCATCAAAGAAGATAGTTGCTAAGTCTTATTATTGACTCATTACAATGTTTTAATATCTGAATTGAATTGCAGAGGTATTTTATTACAAGTCATGCATGGGAGACCAATTGAATGGCAACCCAAAGCCGTGAATGATTTCCAGCAATAGCTGGCAACACTAATTTATCATAAAATGAAGGTGGGAAGCTTTTTTTCTTTCCAGTTTTT
The DNA here is from genome assembly GCF_024323335.1 of Lathyrus oleraceus. Classification (NCBI taxonomy): domain Eukaryota; kingdom Viridiplantae; phylum Streptophyta; class Magnoliopsida; order Fabales; family Fabaceae; genus Lathyrus; species Lathyrus oleraceus. The sequence continues at coordinate 263,261,152 of NC_066584.1, forward strand.
TATGTTTCTGTATCAATTTCTAAAGTGGATCTCATAAATCATAAATCCTTGATTTCTTATAAAAACAGTGTTAATTATTCTTGGTTAATCTAACCTAATCAGTTTGACTAATGGACCAAATTAGGGGTGGCAATTGGATCCATTTAGAGAAAATCCATCAAATCCATCCATCAAAAAATCCATCCAATCCATCCACTACATAAAAAATTAAGTTAATGGATTGATCCAATCCATCCATTTATAAGCATGGATTGATCCAATCCATCCAACACATTTTAATGATCCAATGGATTTTTTTATCTAATTTTAAAAAAATAATTTTTTTCAAATATCAAATTTATTTATTTTTTATAAATAAAAAATATATTTTTTTCGAAAAAAAATCTTTTTTTTTTTTTAAAAAAAAAGTTTTTTTTTGAAAATACAAAAAATCGTTTTTTTCCAAAAATTTAAAAATAATTTTGAAAAATACCAAATTTTGATTTAATTTTCGAAAAATTTATTTTTTTACGAATATAAAAAAAAAATTCGAAAAAAAAAACAATTTTTAATTTTTTTTTTGAAAATACAAAAATATATTTTTTTTGAAAAAAAATGATTTTTCTCAAAAAAAAAAGCTGATATTATTTTATTAAAAAAAATAAAAAAATTTCAAAAAAATAAGTGATTTTTTTCAAAAAAGAAAAATTTTAAAGGAAAAAGAAATGGATGGATGGATATCCATCCACTAAAAATATGATAATGGATGGATTGGATGCATTTTTATTCTTAATGGATGGATTGGATTGAATATTTTTAAAAAACTTTTAGTGGATTCTTAATGGATAATGAATTGTTTTGATCCATCCATTAACGATCCAATCCATATCCATCCAATCCATCCATTTTGCCACCCCTAGACTAAATACAAATCATTACATTAAGTATACAAAAAATAATGTTGTAAATATTGGATCGGAAATAGTACTTTCTCCGTTTTAAAATGAGTGTTGTTTTAGTAAAATTTTATTTCAAAATTATCACTTTTCAATGTATTTTTTTTTCTTTCAATTTTGATCTTTAATTATTATTGAGAACACTACTTCTAACACATTAATAAAGTTATTTAAATAAAAGGGTAATGTCTTGAGAACTTTATTGCATTTCTTAATCTATATTTACACACTTTAAATAACACTCATTTTAAAACAGAGAGAATAAAATTTATAATTATTTTATTTATTAGTATGAGATTCGTAAACTTTATTAGATTTAAATTTATCTCTATTTAAATAAGTTAATTCTAGTATTGCAATCACAATTTCAAAATATACCGGATACTTTTTCTATATGGTATCATGGGCTCCCAATTTGAGTGTCTCGTTTCCGCTTAAATCCTAGCCGTTGTCAGACAACTCTTATACTTTCTCAAAAAAAAATTATGAAAATTTAAAAATGTCTTTAATTTTCGGAGATGTATCTTCGAACGTATTTATTTTTCATAAAATTGAACGTAAACTAATGAGTCACCTCTATTATACTTAATTTCAGAGATGTATCTCCGGATACATTATATTTTTTTACGAAAAATGGTGTTGTCGAATATGCATATCCGTAAAATTCTCTATTGTGTTTTGTTTTTATTTAATATGGGGTGTATCGAGATAGGCAGACCTAATAATCATGCATCAACAATGCAACAAATATATAAATATCAACAATGTCTTTATTAAGAAAAACAATTGAAAAATTGAAAAATAATTAAAATAAAATTATAAAATTATAAAAATATGAAAAAACAACTAAAAATCAAATAAAACCAAATCTAGAGTCTAGAATTTTCTTTTGAAAATATGAAAAAAGAAAATAAATAAAATAAAATAGAAAAATAAGGAATTTAGTGTTTTTAGGGCGGTGTCCCATATTTAGTCTCTGAATACGGAACTTTGATCCCTGATTTTTTCCTGATGAAATGGCACGGTAAATTTTTGATTCATAGTCGATTTTCTAAAAAATTGAGTTTTTTTACGCTAGGTCACGTAAAGGGCAGGAATGCATGGGCCAGAATGCGAGGATACGATTTCTATGACTCTAATATTGGTTAAAATGGACCAAGAGTCCCTAGAAACGACACTAATTTCAATGAAAAATATGTAGCAAATGTGGTCGGGGTTTCAAGGGTGTGAGCCACACCATAAGGGTGGGAAAAGAAATTTCCCGTCGTAATTATGTTTTTTTTCCCGCCTTCATTGTGGGCTCTTTAAAATCTAGAAACATTATTCATTAGAAAACATTGTTGACTATGAATCATATTCATTTTGCACATATTCATTTTGCACATATTGCTTATCCTAAAGACAAAGTTCATTCAATTTTTTTATTTTTTTAAGAAAAAAACCTGAATTTGCTGGTAATTTTGCAGGTATCAACCAATATGCCTTTAAATAGATCTACTGTGATTTCTATTTTTGATGCTTCCAATATTGTGTCCCAAATTGATTCTAGTGTCACTCATCACAAGACAATTAATTCTTTTGTAGATTAATAGGGAAAGTATTGTCACCCTACCATACCTTTTTAAGAAAATAGTTATATCTAGTTAATTTTGCAAAAGAATGTTGTTAACCTTATTATATTGATTTTCTTATAATCATTAAACACAAAGTATGATCTATTTACAAGAAAAAAAGAGGTAATAAGCTATTTTATTATTATTGTGCTTGACGAGATTGGACTCTTTGCTCCTACGTATCTTTCGGTGCATGTCGAAGTCAAAGTTACGTACTTTTTTGTGGAAAAATCTTGTGTTGCAAAAAATATTTGAGGTGTGCTCAAAATCAATGAAGTTATCATCATATTTTATTTTTATAGAGGAAATATTGATAAAATCCTTAAAGAACAAAAAGATGATCTTCGCAACAAAATTTAGGTTCGGAAGTCCATTATGTTATGCGTAGGAAATTTATTAAAACCTTACAACATGGATTTAAGAAAATATTTACCACTAATTAAGTTTGCAAAAGAATATTGTTAATCTTATTACATCTATTTTATCTTAATCATTAAATATAAAGTATGACCTATTTATAAGGAAAAAAAGGGGGGAAACATTTTTGTAAATTATTGCACTTGATAAGATTTGATTCTTGATCTTACGTATTTTTTGATGGGATGGAGAATTCAAAGATATGTAGTGGTATATTTTTGTTGTTGATGGTTCTCATACTCGGGTCGATGATTGTAGAGACATTGATATTTAATCTTTTAAATTGAAAGATGTGTTTCACGTTTCAGGGCTATTAAACAATCTTATATCTATTTGTAAGCTTTGTGCAGTAATAATTTTTGTTTCTCAATGTATTTTTTAAGATCATACAATTGGGAAAACAATCTAAATGTCTATTTCAAAATTATATTATGGTGAATAAATTTTGATCAATGTTTATCTAATTAATTGTGTTTCATCTTGTATTACATGTAATGTTAGTCATGTTCAGTCTATTTTTATGTTGCATGGTCTCGAATCTCGAGTATTTGAGTGTCTAGATTTTTGTTCATGTCCATAAGTAACACCTAACTAAGTTGGATTCTCGTGCACTTAGATGTGTCTTTGTTGATTATCCTCGTAACATAATAGACTACAAACATTATCATCCTTATAGTTGGAGGTGATTTGTTTTTAAATATGTCACCTTTCACGAAAATGTGTTTTACTTCAGGAATCCTCAACCTCATGGAGATAACGTGAATGACTTAGACTTTGCGTTTGATTTTATAATCCTTGGTCATAGCTTCCCTAAAACATTTATCTCAATTGCTATTTTGAGTGAATTTACTCTTAGTCTTAGTCTTGAGCTTACTTAGAGTCACAAGTGTAACACCCTAAAACCCCACCTCTTAATTATAAAATAATGTGAGCAATGTTCTCAAAACGGTGTCACATTTTCTCAACATACATCATTCTCAATTAAAAACGTAAGATAGCAGCGGAATTCAAAACATTCAAAATTACTTTAATTATCTCAAAGTAAAAAATACTTTGTTTAAATAAATAATCCAAAACTCATAACACAAAGTAGAAACAGGTAACACATCCCAATGTTACACTATCAGAGCGACACACAGAAACTACAATAAACTTGAAAGTAGTAAATAACGAAGAAGGTCACTACACCATCCTCCAATTCAATAGCAACTAAGACTCCTCTAACTAAGTATCTATATCACAGAGGTAAATAACAACACAAAAACAAATAGGGGGGTGAGAATACATTAAAAAATATTAATGGTGCATAAAATACCAAATGATAGAACACTCAATCATCAAACATATGAATTATACACAACAATCATCAATCACAAGTGCAGTTATGTATGCAATACAATCAACCCCTCTACTCAAATGCATGTGGTACCAAATTTTAGATATCAGAGTTATGTTACTGATTTAATCCACTCACCATTGATTCCTCTCTAAACCAGATTCCTCGTTGAACCATAAAACCCGTCCCAAGACCGAAGCAATACACCTACCTCCGACATACATGATGCATGAAATGAAACAAACAATATCAATGCAATTATCATTATCGGTTCCTCTCTGACTGTCACCAATGGTGACACCCATCATCATTGTGGAAACATGATTTTATGCATTTTCTTCCCTAAACGCATATCCGGGCTCCAATTTGAGTCCCAAATAGTCTCAATTTCATAGTAAATCTTAACCTCAGATCATATGACGTTTAATCATAGTAAAACACATATATTTAACATTTACATAATCAATTTCTCATGAACCTAATCACAATTTATCAAAAACATCATATATGCTTATGGACATCATAACTCATAATTTCATACATCAATTCATACATATTTTAGTAATTAACACAATATAAAAACAATATCATAATACAATGATCTAGATGGGTTTGCACAACCACCTCAAGGTCCAAAATCTCATCAACGGAGGAAGGAAAGAGGATCAAGAAAGAGGATTAGAATCCCTCTATATCCTTCATGCAAAATACACCCATAGATAAATAATTTTCCCCTTACCTTAATTTGCAGCAAAACCTTGAATCTACAACTATGGAATCTCCCAATTCTCCTACTTTTTACTCTCCTAGGGCTCTCTTTAACTATGCTGACACTTTTTTCTCCAAAAACCAATACTAACTCTAATTCTCCTTTTCAATCTAAACAAAACCCTACTATCTTTTATTAATTTACTAATCCCCCCATTAGTTCTCATAATTTCCACCCTTTCCTCAATTTTAACTAAACTCTATTTTCCTCCCCAAAACCAAATATATCATAATTTCTATTATTTTTAGTTAACTAAAAAATAATAATAATTTTAATAAAATTCTAACCAACCTCAATGATTCCCCAAAATACCAAATAAATCAAATAAACCACTCTAACATTCAACTAAAAAAATATAAAACATTTTAACTCAATTAAAATAAAATAATATAAAAATCGGGGTGTTACAACAAGTCTACTTCTGAACCTGAGTTGCCGCCTATTATAAGTGAACCTACTCCTAGTCTCGAGTCTACTCTTAGTCATAGTCTTAAGTCCACTCCTAGTCCTATTTCTTTTTCTCCATTGTCTTTTATTTTGTAGGAATAATCATCTTTGACCTCAATTATAGTGTATCAAAAAATAAAAATAAATAAATCTGATTTGCTCTAAAAATAAATTCAATCGCTTGAGTCAAAGGTAAATATTGAAAATAATTCTCCTATTAGTGATTCTCAGATTTCAAATAATCGTAATATTGATATGAAGAATTTACCCATTACTTTGAGAAAAAATAAAATATTTTGTCCCTCCACGTGTGTTTATCATATTTCTCAATATGTCTCATCTAAACATCTTTTTACGCAGTATTCAAGTTTTATAGCAGCTATTGATTCTATGAGAATCCCATCATCTTTTGAAGAAGTATATAGATGTAAAAATTGGGCTTAAATTATGAGTAAATAAATGAAAGCTCTTGGGAAAATGATACTTGAGAAATTAGTGTGAGGTGGGGAGGAAAAAAGTCAGTTAGATGCAAATGAACTTATACTGTAAAAACACAAACTAGGTGGCACCCTTGATCTTTATAAGGAAATACTAGTGGAAAAAGGTTATATTTATACATGTGACATTGATTATGAAGATACATTTTGACTAGTGGCAATAGATGAACAGTATTTGAATCTTATTATCTCTTGTATATTAATATAGATTGAAATTATAATAGTTTGGGATTAAAAATACATTCTTGCATGGAAACTTAGAGGAGTAAGTGCATATGGAGATTTCACCCAATTTTAGTTTCACGGGTGGAGTCAACAAGGCGTGTATAATGGTAAATTCATGACCATCAAGCTATGGATAAGTTAGACGTCAATAAAACCAGAGTCACCACCTCACTTTTATTGTTTCCAAGGGAAAAGGGAAAAGTACGAACAAAACCTAAAGATAAGAAGTTTTAATAAAATGCTAGAGATTACAGGTAAGAGGGTTGGTTACACAGAGGGGAGGTGTTAGCACCCAAAGTGTCCTAGATACTCCTAGGGAGCCCTTTCTTGTGTGCATATGTATTTTTGTATAAAATGATGTTTGTAATAAATAGAGTGGAGGGATGAGAAAAGAATTCATTAATTATATTTTTGTGTTTGACAAGACCTTCGGACTTGTGCCTACGTACCAACATAAAATGAGGGATCAAAACCTCGTAGTTCGTGGTAACAATTTCAAAGGGGATGCATTGCTTTTAACAAAAATTTAAGTTTGAACAAAGGCACAAAAAGCCTAAAAAGGTTTGAATGAGTGTGAGTTTTTTTATCTTTTGAAATTTTAAGTCAAGTATAGTTAAGTTCATTTACATATTTGATTAAGAAAAGAGTTTAAAAATAATGGCATAAGGCCAAAGTTTCTAATTTGCAATATGGTATATGTTTAGAAATCACAAACAAAGAAGATTTTTAAAGAGGGGGGAGATTTGAAATTAAATAAGTGGGAAAGAGATGAAGAGACTAATCCTAAGCAAAAATTTAAAATTTAAGAGTTGAAAAGATCTGACCAATGGGCTGCAATCCAATAGACAAGAATGTCGTATAGAAACCTAAATTTCTCTTAGACTTTAGAATCAAGCAATATCAATACACAAATAGCAAGATGAAGAGAAATGCATCAAATAAATATAGCCACATCCAAGCTTAGCAAATTCATGATCTCCTTCCTAATCTTCCATGTATCAGATGAATTCAGTGATAGGAACTAGGCACAGGTTCAAAGTAACAACTTCAATAAGACCATGTAGCAGATGAACTCAGATGGGATCATGATACTTGCTTCAGATGAAGTTTCAGATCACAAGCACTTGGTTTCATGAAAGTTGGCATTGGCCAAGTCTTTTTGCATATGGAGTGTTGCCTAATTCTAAGTCCAATACCTCAGATCAAACCAATAGTCCACATAAATGTCTTTTAAGGTTTTTGTTGTTATTATGTACATTAAGGTCAAAAGACCACCGAAACAAACAAGTATATACAATCACAATATAATCACAAAATGAGGCTCAAATGAGCAAAGTGAAAATGATATTAAAGTAAACAAGTTGAATGGTATGAATAATGGCAAATGAATAAAGACTTAAAATTAAAGTGCGTAAAAGTAAATGACTTGAAATTAAATGTTAGTTGTTAGTTGATTAGAAATTAATATTGCTTTTGCTTTTATTTAAGTCATTCTTTGGAGAACACTCAACCCATTACTCACAAGCATGGATTCTTGAACTAAGACATCTTCCAAAGGAAGGAAAAAGGCCAAGTTTCCACACAATACCATGAAAGAGGGGAGACTTACAATCTCACTTACTAGAATGTTATGCCTTTTGTGTCAACAATTTAGCGCTATGTTAAGCAATCATAATTGAACTTATGTAGAAGTCACAACTATTTGAGGCCGGACAATAGAAATTTTAGTGTTAATGCATGTTAGAGATATGGTATTATGAACCATACTCCTAAAACATATCACACTTAAAAGAATATGCAAAAGAGGTGGACCTAATCTCATCCACACTCATGTTGATTTTACAATTAACTAGCATTAGGATATGGAGATATCATGGGTCCATGAAATGAATGAGAAGAGAATGGGATTGAGATGGAGAGGGAGGGCAAATGGAATCAACACAAATTGGTCAAAGGAGGACTTTTACTAAATTAAAATCATTCATTCATTTTGGGAGATGAGATGTACATTTCATCAATCCCCTAAATCCGATGATTTTAACTCAACAAAGTCAAATCAACCTTGACCAAGGCTCAACAACACAAGTCAAACTCAACAAGTCAATATCAAAATCTCTACACAATTTATTTTGCAATTAAACAATTAAAATCAATTAAACAATATATTAAATTAAATTATGGTTCGTCAAAATCCTAAAACCTCATCAAAACACCAAACAAATGGCCACGAGATTTAGCATAGGTCAAACAAGATCAAAGGACCTTGGAGAAAAATTTCATTAATTTTGGAAACCTAAAAGTATTTTTGAACAATTAAAAATAATCACAAAAATAATTAAATCATGAAAAATATTAATAATGATCCAAAAAATAATTTTAATTCAGAAAATGAAAGAGGAATTTATTAAAAAGTTTTTGGTGAAACTCTCATATTTCTTGGATCAATATTAAAATTAATACGATTTAATGAAAATAAACCAAATAAAATGAAAATTAGAAAATAGAAAAAAACGTGGACCACTTGATCTCCCTCATTAATTGAGGTGGCAGATCAAGTGGCTGCTAACGCACGTTCCATGGTGGAGTCAAGTCAAAATGTTGTATGGATGGTATGCAAAACCAAGGCACAAGATTAAATCATTTCAAATGGATCATGTGGTTCAGATGAGCGCCAGCACACCGCCGGAGCCAAAGCTCCAGTCTCCTTCTCCGGTGAGCTTCATCGGACTGGTTCACTCACAACCATCACCAAAATTAAAAAGAAGGACATGAATTTAAAGTAAAAATGCTCAGGAGCTCGAATCTAACCTCAATTTCTCCTAACTCCAAGTATATTGAAAGATACAGGGAGTTGAATTTTGAGGTGTGTGATCTGAGTTGCTTCGATTTGACCTCAAAGCAACTCAATCTTATTGCCTAAATTGGTAGGACTTCAGACAACCAAAGATCAATAAGAATTATGAAGAACTGAGTGAGAATCGAAAAGATGAAAATTTCTGGAAAATACCTTCAATGCAAGTCTGTATTCATTCGATCTTGCTCTTGCTTGCTATTGATCTTGCTCAGGACACTTGATGGACTGGAATTGAATGATTAGAATGTACAAGACTCTTGGAGTTTTGGATCTCAAAACAGTGAGATTCAAACTCAATTTCCAATGGAAATTGTCAAGGTTATCCTTTGAAATGAGGAGGTTTGAAGGTTGGGAATCAAAGTTGGCGTGCAGGGTCCTCAATTCTGATGGCAGGGGCTTCTATTTATAGCCAAACCAATTGATATTTGCACACTTGAAATGAAATTCCAAAAATAGCAATGTACATTGCATGGGTGCATGGGCATGTAACAGGCCCATGTAATCACTTCCTCTGATCCATAATTGAGTACAAACATTGTTGAAGTCATATTGGAAAGCTATGCGTTGGTGTATGGAAGTTGCAAGTTGAATCATGCCAAATGGTCATCAATGTTTAAGCCACACGCAAGTCATTCATACTTTATCCAAATGGGATGAAATTGAACTTTTTGGAAAGGCTAGATCAAGAGGAACAACTTTCATGTTGAACACTTTTTCATTCGAAGCTTGGATCATGATGAATTTTGAGGTGGAAGTTAGGAAAATCAAACATGTCAAAAAAAATTCTAAGTGTCAAGCCATATGTTCACTTATTCAACCTTGGCTAACTTTTTATGTGAGTTTCAAATGAGAAAAGTTCCTTCGTAAATGTTATATCTCTCTCAAAGTACTTCAAAATGGTCACAAATTTGACCTCATTTGGATTTAATATGGAGGAGTAATTTATTTTGCAATTAAACAATTAAAATCAATTAAATAATACATTAAATTAAATTATGGTTGGTCAAAATCCTAAAACCTCATCAAAACACAAAATAAATAGCCACAAGATTTATCATAGGTCAAACAAGATCAAAGGACCTTGGAGAAAAATTTCATGAATTTTGGAAACCTAAAAGTATTTTAAAATAATTAAAAATAATCACAAAAACAATTAAATCATGAAAAATATTATTAATGATCCAAATAATAATTTTAATTCAGAAAATGAAAGAGGAATTTATTTAAAAGTTTTTGGTGAAACTCTCATATTTCTTGGATCAAGATTTAAATTAATACGATTTAATGAAAATAAACCAAACAAAATGAAAATCAGAAAATAGAAAAAAAAACATTGACCACTTGATCTCCCTCATTAATTGAGGTGGCAGATCAAGTGGCTACTAACGCGCGTTCCATGGTGGAGTCAAGTCAAAGTGTTGTATGGATGGTATGCAAAACCAAGGCATAAGATTAAATCATTTCAAATGGATCATGTGGTTCAGATGAGCTCCGACGCACCGCCGGAGCCAAAGCTCTGGTCTCCTTCTCCGGTGAGCTTCACCGGACTGGTTCACTCACAACCATCACCAAAATTAAAAAGAAGGACATGAATTTAAAGTAAAAATGCTCAGGAGCTCGAATCTGACCTCAATTTCTCCTAACTCCAAGTATATTGAAAGATACAGGGAGTTGAAATTTGAGGTGTGTGATATGAGTTGCTTCGATTTGACCTCAAAGCAACTCAATCTTATTGCCTACATTGGTAGGACTTCAGACAACTAAAGATCAATAAGAATTATGGAGAAATGAGTGAGAAATCGAAAAGATGAAAATTTCTGGAAAATACCTTTAATGCAGGTCTGTATTCAATTGATCTTGCTCTTGCTTGCTATTGATCTTGCTCAAGACACTTGATGGATTGGAATTGAATGATTAGAATGTACAAGACTCTTGGAGTTTTGGATCTCAAAATAGTGAGATTCAAACTCAATTTCCAATGGAAATTGTCAAGGTTATCCTTTGAAATGAGGGGGTTTGAAGGTTGGGAATCAAAGTTGGCGCGCAGGGTCCTTAATTCTGATGGCAATGGCTTCTATTTATAGCCAAACCAATTGATATTTTCAAACTTGAAATGAAACTCCAAAAATAGCAATGTATATTGCATGGGTGCATGGGCATGTGACAGGCCCATTTAATCACTTCCTCTGATCCATAATTGAGTACAAACATTGTTGAAGTCATGTTGGAAAGCTATGCGTTGGTGTATGGAAGTTGCAAGTTGAATCATGCCAAATGGTCATCAATGTTTAAGCCACGCGCAAGGCATTCATAATTTGTCCAAATGGGTTGAAAATAAACTTTTTAGAAAGGCTAAATCAAGAGGAACAACCTTCATGTTGAACACTTTTTCATTTGAAGCTTGGATCATGATGAATTTTGAGGTGGAAGTTAGGAAAATCAAACATGTCAAAAAAATTTCTAAGTGTCAAGCCATATGTTCACTTATTCAACCTTGGCTAACTTTTTATGTGAGTTTCAAATGAGAAAAGTTCCTTCGTAAATGTTATATCTCTCTTAAAGTACTTCAAAATGGTCACAAATTTGACCTCATTTGGATTTAATACGGAGGAGTAATTTATTTTGCAATTAAATAATTAAAATCAATTAAATAATACATTAAATTAAATTATGGTTGGTCAAAATCCTAAAACCTCATCAAAACACCAAATAAATGGCCACGAGATTTATCATAGGTCAAACAAGATCAAATGACCTTGGAGAAAAATTTCATTAATTTTGGAAATCTAAAAGTATTTTAAAACAATTAAAAATAATCACAAAAATAATTAAATCATGAAAAATATTATTAATGATCCAAATAATAATTTTAATTCAGAAAATGAAAAAGGAATTTATTTAAAAGTTTTTGGTGAAACTCTCATATTTCTTGGATAATTATTAAAATTAATACGATTTAATGAAAATAAACCAAATAAAATGAAAATCAGAAAATAGAAAAAAACGTGGACCACTTGATCTCCCTCATTAATTGAGGTGGCAAATCAAGTGGCTGCTAACGCGCGTTCCATTGTGGAGTCAAGTCAAAGTGTTGTATGGATGGTATGCAAAACCAAGGCATAAGATTAAATCATTTCAAATGGATCATGTGGTTCAGATGAGCGTCGGTACACCGCCGGAGCCAAAGCTTCGGTCTCCCTCTATGGTGAGCTTCACCGAACTGGTTCACTCACAACCATCACCAAAATTAAAAAGAAGGACAAGAATTTAAAGTAAAAATGCTCAGGAGCTCGAATCTGACCTTAATTTCTCCTAACTCCAAGTATATTAAAAGATACAAGGAGTTGAATTTTGAGGTGTGTGATCTGAGTTGCTTCGATTTGACCTCAAAGCAACTCAATCTTATAGCCTACATTGGTAGGACTTCAGACAACCAAAGATCAATAAGAATTATGGAGAACTGAGTGAGAATCGAAAAGATGAAAATTTATGGAAAATACCTTTAATGCAGGTCTGTATTCAATTGATCTTGCTCTTGCTTGCTATTGATCTTGCTCAGGACACTTGATGGAATGGAATTGAATGATTAGAATGTACAAGACTCTTGGAGTTTTGGATCTCAAAATAGTGAGATTCAAACTCAATTTCCAATGGAAATTGTCAAGGTTATCCTTTGAAATGAGGGGGTTTGAAGGTTGGGAATCAAAGTTGGCGCGCAGGGTCCTCAATTCTGATGGCAATGGCTTTTATTTATAGCCAAACCAATTGATATTTGCAAACTTGAAATGAAACTCCAAAAATAGCAATGTATATTGCATGGGTGCATGGGCATGTAACAGGCCCATGTAATCACTTCCTCTGATCCATAATTGAGTACAAACATTGTTGAAGTCATGTTGGAAAGCTATGCATTGGTGTATGGAAGTTGCAAGTTGAATCATGCCAAATGGTCATCAATGTTCAAGCCACGCGCAAGTCATTCATACTTTGCCTAAATGGGATGAAATTGAACTTTTTGGAAAGGCTAGATCAAGAGGAACAACTTTCATGTTGAACACTTTTTCATTTGAAGCTTGGATCATGATGAATTTTGAGGTGGAAGTTAGGAAAATCAAACATGTCAAAAAAAATTCTAAGTGTCAAGCCATATGTTCACTTATTCAACCTTGGCTAACTTTTTATGTGAGCTTCAAATGAGAAACGTTCCTTCATAAATGTTATATCTCTCTCAAAGTAATTCAAAATGGTCACAAATTTGACCTCATTTGGATTTAATATGGAGGAGTAATTTATTTTGCAATTAAACAATTAAAATCAATTAAATAATACATTAAATTAATTATGGTTGGTCAAAATTCTTAAACCTCATCAAAACACCAAATAAATGGCCACGAGATTTATCATAGGTCAAACAAGATCAAAGGACCTTGGAGAAAATTTTCATAAATTTTAGAAACCTAAAAGTATTTTTAAACAATTAAAAATAATCACAAAAACAATTAAATCATGAAAAATATTATTAATGATCCAATAATAATTTTAATTTAGAAAATGAAAGAGGAATTTATTTAAAGAGTTTAATTGAAATACACTGACAGTGTAAAAGGATTCTACACCGTCAGTTAATCATAGACGTCGGATATTAAAAAAAGTTTGACTTTTATTTTAAAAATCTATAAAGTAATACAAACGGATGATGGTGATGAATTGACGGTGTAAAACTTTTTACATTGACAGTGTATAGTAATTAATCTCTTATTTAAAAGTTTTTGGTGAAACTCTCATATTTCTTGGATCAATATTAGAATTAATACGATTTAATGAAAATAAACCAAATAAAATGAAAATCAGAAAATAGAAAAAAACGTGGACCACTTGATCTCCCTCATTAATTGAGGTGGCAGATCAAGTGGATGCTAACGCGTGTTCTATGGTGGAGTCAAGTCAAAGTGTTGTATGGATGGTATGCAAAACCAAGGCATAAGATTAAATCATTTCAAATGGATCATGTGGTTCAGATGAGCTCCGACACACCGCCGGAGCCAAAGCTCGGGTCTCCTTCTCTGGTGAGCTTCACCGGACTGGTTCACTCACAACCATCACCAAAATTAAAAAGAAGGACATGAATTTAAAGTAAAAATGCTCAGGAGCTCGAATCTGACCTCAATTTCTCCTAACTCCAAGTATATTGAAAGATACAGGGAGTTGAATTTTGAGGTGTGTGATCTGAGTTGCTTCGATTTGACCTCAAAGCAACTCAATCTTATAGCCTACATTGGTAGGACTTCAGACAACCAAAGATCAATAAGAATTATGGAGAACTGAGTGAGAATCGAAAAGATGAAAATTTCTGGAAAATACCTTTAATGCAGGTCTGTATTCAATCGATCTTGCTCTTGCTTGCTATTGATCTTGCTCAGGACACTTGATGGACTGGAATTGAATGATTAGAATGTACAAGACTCTTGGAGTTTTAGATCTCAAAACAGTGAGATTCAAACTCAATTTCCAATGGAAATTGTCAAGGTTATCCTTTGAAATGAGGGGGTTTGAAGGTTGGGAATCAAAGTTGGCGCGCAGGGTCCTCAATTCTGATGGCAAGGGCTTCTATTTATAGCCAAACCAATTGATATTTGCACACTTGAAATGAAATTCCAAAAATAGCAATGTACATTGCATGGGTGCATGGGCATCTAACAGGCCCATGTAATCACTTCCTCTGATCCATAATTGAGTACAAACATTGTTGAAGTCATGTTGGAAAGCTATGCATTGGTGTATGGAAGTTGCAAGTTGAATCATGCCAAATGGTCATCAATGTTCAAGCCACGCGCAAGTCATTCATACTTTGTCTAAATGGGATGAAATTGAACTTTTTGGAAAGGCTAGATCAAGAGGAACAACTTTCATGTTGAACACTTTTTCATTTGAAGCTTGGATCATGATGAATTTTGAGGTGGAAGTTAGGAAAATCAAACATGTCAAAAAAAATTCTAAGTGTCAAGCCATATGTTCACTTATTCAACCTTGGCTAACTTTTTATGTGAGCTTCAAATGAGAAACGTTCCTTCATAAATGTTATATCTCTCTCAAAGTAATTCAAAATGGTCACAAATTTGACCTCATTTGGATTTAATATGGAGGAGTAATGAATTTTTGAAGTTGAGGAAGATCACTTGTTCAATGGCATTGGTCCAAAATGACCTATAATGTAATCTCATATCACATGCACATAAAAGTTGAATTTGCTCTTACTCCAAACATAAAATTTGAAGTCGACATCTTTAATTTGATTGTTAAACTTGGAAATATTTCATCTCATAAAAATTGAGCAAGTTATGGCCTTGGTAAGTTGACCTTCAAATTAGGGTTTAAACAAAATGACCTATAATCTTCCATCATAAAAAATGACTTTCCAAGCAAAACTAGCTCTATACCTCAACATGAAAGTTGTTTGGAATGTCATTTAGAGTAACTTGGATCTTGGAATCATTTTCATATGACTAATATTGTAGGAGATAGGGTCTAGGGAACCCTAGTTTTGATTAGATGAATTCCTCTGGTCAACTACCATCAACCAACTTGCTAACTTGCAATTCTCTTGACTTTTGGGACTCATGGAGGATCATATATGCATAAGATGATGAAATTTTAAGTATCCCTTGAAATATTTGATCAATTGGTGAAGAAGCTTGTTGAAGAAGTTACAGAAGATACCTAGATGAATTAGGGTTTCCAAGGCAAACCAGCTCCAGACTCTTGACAATTTCTTGATCAAAATGACATGCGAAGATCATGGGGACTTATATATGATGCTTAGATCCATATGTGAAGGGCTACATTGAATACAATGATCACTAATACTTCTACCAACTTTTGATATCCACTGTGCTCTTGGCAACTTCATCGGAGATGGTGACTCAGAATTGACTGATTTGCTCAAGAATATCTTCAAAACTGAAGATCAGCAGGATGCAGTTACTTGCCATAATCCCTAATTTTTGCATAAATTTCCCCGAGGTGGGGTACTCAATTTATCGGGATGATTCTTTCTGTTTTTATGTCTCTAATTTTTGCCTGGATCGCCCTTTCGGGTTTCAATCCACTGAGATACTCATTTTTGCCTAAGCCGCCCTTTCAGGTTTTCAACTTAGTGAGCTGTTCTTTTCTTTTTAGGCGAAGTATTTCTTGACTGCATATGCGTTCACAGGACGCGTGGACTCTTCACCATCCATAGTTGTAAGAATCAAAGCACTGCCTTAAAAGGCTCTCTTAACAACATGTGGGCCTTCATAATTAGGAGTCTATTTTCCACTAGAATCTGGCTTGAAAGATAGAATCTTCTTGAGCACAAGGTCACCTTCTCTAAATACATGAGGTTTGACATTCTTTTCAAAAGCTTTCTTCATCCTTTGCAGATTCCATTGTCAGTCAATAGTAACCCGCTCGTAACATCTTCTTTGCCATAGCATGTCCATTGGAATGAGTACCAAAGGAACCTTCATGTACTTCAGTAATCAATAGGCCTACTTCGTGTCTATCCATGCATCTGAGCAGAATCATATCGAAGTTTCTCTTGTACAATACATCACCATTCAGGTAGAAGTTATCGACTAATCTTCTCAAAGTCTTCTTATCTTTCAAAGATTCCCTAGGCGGGTAAATCTAACTTTGGAGGAAACACTTGATATAATGAGCTGGCCTATCAAGACGCATCCCAGTTAAATTGGAAACTTCATTCCAATATTTCACCATAATCATTGAAGGCAAAGTTACAAGAGCATCTGCCATCCGGTTTTCATCTCGAGGGATATGATGAAACTCAACCTTGGTAAAGAAAGTTGAAATACTCCTCGCATAGTCTCTATATGGTATCAAACCGGGTTGATTTGATTCACAACCAAAGCTGAATCTCCATAGACGTCTAAATACTTGATTCTGAGATCAATGGCATCTTCAAGCCCCATAATGCAAGCTTCATACTCAACCATGTTGTTTGTACACTTGAAAGTCAATCTAGCTGTAAATGGAAAATGCGTGCCTTGAGGAGTAATAATTACTGCCCCAATGCCATTACCATACTGATTAACAACTCCATCAAATGTCATGCCCCAACGGGAACCAGGTTTTGGCCCTTCTTCAAGCAATGGTTCATCACAATCTTTCATTTTCAAGTACAAAATCTCTTCATCATGAAAATCATACTGCACTGACTAGTAATCTTCAATCGATTGGTGAGCCAAATGGTCAGCCAAGATACTACCTTTGATTGCTTTTTGAGATCGGTATTCAATATCATACTCTGATAACAACATCTGCCAACGGGCAATCCTCCTAGTTAAAGCAGGATTCTCAAAAATATACTTGATTGGATCCATTTTGGATATCAACTAAGTGGTATGATTCAGCATATATTGACGCAGACGCTTGGCAGCCCAAGCCAATGTGTAACAAGTCTTCTCAAGCATAGAATATCGAGTCTCACAATCGGTGAACATCTTACTGAGGTAGTAAATAGCATATTCTTTCTTTCCAGTTTCATCTTGCTGACCAAGAACACAACCCATACTCTAATCAAGCACAACCAAATACATGATCAACGGTCTTCCTTCAACAGGTGGAGACAGAATTGGAGGCTCAAGCAGATACTCTTTAATACTGTCAAAAGCTTTCTGGCAATCTTGGGTCCAATCACAAGACTGACCTTTCTGAAGAAGCTTGAATATAGGCGCACATATGGCATTCATGTGTGAAATGAATCTTGAGATATAATTTAAGCCGCCGAGAAAACCTCTGACTTGCTTCTCAGTTTTGGGCGCAAGCATCTCTTGTATTGCTTTGACCTTGGCAAGATCAACTTCAATACCCTTCTCACTGACAACTTACCATAACGAACACCAAATGTACACCTATTGGGATTCAAGCGGAGTTTGTACTTCCTCAAATGCTGGAATAACTTCAACAAATGCTCAACATGTTCTTCTTTATCACTAGATTTAACAATCATATCATCAACATAGACTTCAATTTCTTTATGCATCATATCATGAAAAATAGTAGTCATTGCTCTCTGGTAAGTTGCACCAGCATTCTTTAGACCGAAAGGTATCACTTTATAACATAATGTTCCCCAGGGTGTAATGAATGTGGTTTTCTCCATATCCTCGGGTGCCATCTTGATCTGATTATATCCGGAAAATCCGTCCGTAAATGAAAAGACTTTGAAGTTAGTTGTATTGTCTACCAACATATCAATGTGTGGCAGAGGTAAATCATCTTTCAGACTGGCTTTATTCAAATCTCTATAATCAACACACATACAGATTTTTCCATCCTTCTTCGGAACGGGCACAATGTTGGCCACCCATTGCGGTTACTCAGCGGTAACAAGGAAACCAACATCAATCTACTTTTGCACTTCCTCTTTGATCTTCACTTCCATATCAGAATGAGTCCTCCTCAATTTCTGCTTGATTGGCGGGCATTCTGGCTTCAACGGCAATCTATGTTCCACAATCTCATAATCTAAACCAGACATGTCTTGATAGGACTAAGCAAACACATATGAATATTCTTGGAGAAGATCAATCAACCCCTTCTTATTTTTAGGACACAATCGAGACCCAATCTTGACTTCCTTCACATCATCCTCGGAACCAAAGTTGATTAACTCAATATGCTATTCGAATGGCTGAATGGCTTTTTCCTTGTGCTCAAGTAGACGAGACAATTCATCACATACTTCTTCATCACTTCCTTCCTCAGCCTCAAACACAAGGAATTCAAAATTTGGCGAAGGAGTAGGATCATTGTATTCAATGGGTTTAGAAACCAACCTGCATAATGATTTGATATTTTGATTTTAGAGAAGTGATTTGGTGACCAAATATTATGCAGATGGACAATTATATTTATTTATTCATGTTTTTTGTGATTACCATTTTCAGAAAAAGCAAAAAGTAAAAATAAAACATCATAGACGTGGATGAATAAAATTATATTTTACTGATGATCAAATTTGAAATGCCAAACAATGTTCACTTCTCCCTTAGGCATATGAGAAGGACTTTCAAAGATAATAAAAGCAATTACTTAGAACGATGCATAACAACAGGAACATTAATAGCAGTCCAATTGTTGCAAGCTTTTCCATGCGTCACAAAATTGGTGCAACCTTCATCTTCATCACCCTCGATCATAACAGCTAGGTGTTGTTCATTACCATGAATGAACCCTCCGCTACGGAAACTGGGTTGCACGTCTTCAACTTTAAACTCGGATGAACCTTGTTGGAATCCCAAACCGGCCCTGATCTTGTTCTCGGTGACTTCTATCATTTGTTCCCACTAGTCAGAAATACCGTCTTCAACAATCTTCTGAGCGTCTTTGAAGGAGGACATGGGTGCCCCAACTCTCTTTTCCTTAGCAATAGATAAAGCTTGGAACGAAGTTCCAACCTCATCATCAACTTCTACATAAGAGAAAGACGACATGTGGCTTACCAACAAAGTCTTCTCCCCACCGACAATAACAAGCTTTCCATTCTTGACAAACTTCAATTTTTGGTGCAGTGTTGATGTAACGACTCCTGCCTCATGTATCCATGGCCTTCCTAACAAGCAGCTATAGGTCGGGTGGATATCGATTACTTGGAAAGTAATTTGGAAATCACTCAGACCTATCTTCACAGGAAGGTCCACTTCACCAATCACTGTCTTGCGAGAACCATCAAATGCCTTGACGATCACGCCATTATATCTCATCGGAGCTCCTTGATATGTCAATCTAGACAGAGTTAATTTGGGAAGTATATTCAAAGATGAACCAGTATCAACCATTACGTTTGACAGAGCATCCTCCTTGCAGATCTTTGAAATATGCAATGCCAAATTGTGATTTCTACCTTCCTAAGGAAGGTCCTCATCACAAAAGCTCAAGTTGTTACAAGAGGTGATATTAGCCACAATATGATCAAACTGATCAACCGTTACATCATGCTCAACATACACTTGCGCCAATACTTTTTGCAATGCTTCTTTGTGCGCTTCATAGTTCACAAGCAGAGACAACACTGAAATTTTGGAGGGAGTTTGGAGCAATTACTCCACCATATTAAACTCACTCTTCTTAATCATCCGAAGTACCTCATCATCATCATTAGGCTTCAAACCGCTAGATTCACCAGACTTATACTTTAGAGCTCTAATTGGATCCACTGCGGGCATTTCAACACTCTTACTGGCAGATACATCTTCTACATTATTTGGGAATACCGGCCCAAAAACATGACCGTTACGGGTCACCTTTGTAACATCAACAATGCTCACAACAGAACTGGTCGTAGGCAACGAAACCTCTTGACCATTCTCTAACATGGTAGCTTTGTACTGGTATGGAACAACCTTATTGGATGCATACAGGACTGGACCCACTAACTGTATTACCAACGGCGATACCGATCTATTATTGACATTGTTACTTTTGCTGCTGTCAAATTAAATCACCATTCTCCCTGGAGTTTTGAATATAGGAACTATAACATTCACATCGTCACCCAAGTGACGGGACTGAAGAATCTGGATCATACCTTCATCCATCAACCTCTGGATGTCTCTCTTCACAACCATATAACCTTGAGAATCAACAATGCAGATTGCACAACCATCATGGTCATGCTCACAATCACTTACCAAACATATATCCTTGTGCATTGTCACCAAGGACCTTCTAATGAAACGGACATCAAATACTTTGAACTCCCTAAGACAACCATCTACCATGTTAACAGAAGGGTTACCATGAGTAGGTAGTGGGTTAGCTTTGACATTCGGCACACGGTCCTCAAAGGATACCATCCCTCTTTTAACCAATTTTTGAACCTCGTATTTCAAGGGGTAATCGTTCTCAATATCATGACCAGAATCCCCCTGGTGAAAGGCACAGTGAAGCTCTGGCTTGTACCACCATGGAAGTGGTTCTGGAATTTGTGGAGGATTTCTCGGTTGCAAAAGGTTCTTGAGAACCAATGATGGATACAATTCAACATAAGTCATAGGAATCGGGTCAAAAGAGACCTTCTTCCTCTCGAAATTTTGTTGTTGTTGATAATTGTTGGTGTTGTTGTTGTTGTAGGTGTTTGTTCTTTGTGGTGGTTGTTGTTGACGTTGTTGTTGAACTGGCATTGATTGATTGTTGGAAAATACTGGAATGACATATGATACTTGATGATGGTGTTTACGGGGTTGTTGACTTCTTCTAACGTGAGGCCTCCTCTGCCTCCCAACAGATACTGCATTAGTCTCGGCCTCTTTCTTTCTGGAAAACCCACTACCATACTTCTTGCTAGACGAAACCTCCTCTTTAGACAATCGTCCCTCTCGGACACATTCTTATAACCTCATCCCCATGTTTACTATTTCGGTAAAATCGTTGGGGGCATTGGCAATCATGCGGTCATAGTAAAATGAGCTCAGGGTCTTGAGAAAAATCTTGGTCATCTCCTTTTCTTCCAAAGGAGGGGTAATCTGAGCGGCGAGCTCTCTCCTTTGCTGAGCGTATTCCTTGAACGTCTCCTTATCCTTTTGAGACAATAACCTCAACTGGTCCCTATCTGGTGCCATATCCACATTATATTTATACTGCTTCACGAAAGCTCCACCCAAATCATTGAACATGCGGACACTCGCACTATCCAAACCTATGTACCACCTCAGAGTGGCACCAGTCAAACTGTCTTGAAAATAATGGATCAGTAACTGATCATTATCAGTTTGCTTCGACATCTTTCTAACATACATGACGAGATGACTGAGTGGACAAGTATTCCCCTTATACTTTTCAAAGTCAGGGACTTTGAACTTCATCGGGATCTTGACATTAGGAACCAAGCAAAGTTCCACAACACTCTTACCGAACAAATCTTTTCCTCTTAAGGTCTTCAACTCCTTTCGCAACTCAAGGAATTGGTCTTTCATCTCATCCATCTTTTCATAAACATCCGGACCCTCAGACGGCTCATAATGATAGATGGTGTCCTCAACTCGGGGTAAAATGTGAACAATCGGTGGTGGCACAGACATGACCGGGCTAGATGCCGACATGGAAGCAAAAGTAGGCGCAAAACCCTCAGGCACAAAGTTGGGCGGAATTCCCCACGGGAATCCGGCAGGCATGACAAGAGCGAAAAGAGCGGCAGGCACGGTTGAAGAAACAACCTCTTATACGACCATCCTCTGAGGAGGAGGAGTTGCAGGCATTGGAGAAGATTGGCTTTGAGCAGCTAGGACTGACTCCATCATGTTAGTCAGACGGGTGATCTCGTCTTTCAAGTCTCTGTTCTCTTGCTCTAGATGTTCCATAATCCTTGGATGATTGGCACGGGTATTATATCGATGAGTCAGCTTGGCTGAAGCACCGAAGAATAACCAATATGACATCTGGCAAAAGAGAAACCTTCTTATGCAAATGATGCATGAAATGCAATGTTTGATTATTTTTATTATCAAGGAACTTACTATTTTATTTGCAAATATATAATAACAATTGCATAATTTGATTGACCATAAAAATCTCTTTTATTTATATAA
The DNA here is from genome assembly GCF_024323335.1 of Lathyrus oleraceus. Classification (NCBI taxonomy): domain Eukaryota; kingdom Viridiplantae; phylum Streptophyta; class Magnoliopsida; order Fabales; family Fabaceae; genus Lathyrus; species Lathyrus oleraceus. The sequence continues at coordinate 263,283,831 of NC_066584.1, forward strand.
TTGGAAGGATTACACTGAGTATAATTTCAGAAACCAAAAATACAAAATACAAGGGAAAAGGAGACTAATCATCCTAAGTATCCCTAACAACAATGTCAGAAGATCGGGCCGCAGACGCGTACTTCCTTCGGATGCGTCGAATCTCGGACTCAAAAGAAGTCTTCATCTAGGCCTTCTCGAGGACAAGATGATCAACAATCTTCTTCCAAGCAACGGACGACTGATGCATACTAGAGGAAGATGAAACCTTTGGTTCTCTCTATCTCTTCACTACTCTGTCTTCAAGAAGCTCAATAAGTGCATCCTTGTCCTTAGACTCAAACTTCAACTCCTCATGATTTCGGCTCAAAGCATGGAAACACCCTTCCCACATATCCCTCTCTTGCTTCATCTTGGCGAGTGCGTCTTCCAACTCCTCTACATCTTGGTTAGGGAGAGTTTATGGCTCAACCACAACCATATACATAGGTCTCTCACAAGAATAAGGCATCTTCAATTCCAAAGCTCTCTTCTTCACCCAAAGAGTATAAGCTTCCAAAGCTACACAGTTGCACGAACCAAGCTTGGATCTTCCTTTCATATGCACATTATGCCAAGCATGCATAATCTTCTGCTTCAAATGTTAGGTATCTTTACCCTCTTGATATAAAAGACCTTCTAACAAAGTGTTATTAGGTTTGTCTCTCAAGGGGAACCCAAGTTGACGACGAGCCAAAGCAGGGTTGTAGTTGATTCCTCCTTGTGTACCAATGAGGGGCACATTAGAGAATTCACCATAACAATCAATAATCTCCAAGCTACTCAATGAAGAATCATACCAAACTATATCATCATTAGTGAGATACATAAGTCTCTTAGACCACCGTAGACATTGTTTGTTCTCCACAAAAGTCGTCTAGGGCAAGTGCAAAATAAACCACTTGTACAGGAGAGGAGTGCAACAAACGATAGTTCCACCACCCTTAGAATTCCTTAGATGCAAAGAGAAGTACATATCTCCTAACAGATTAGTCACGGGATTCCCAATCAAGAAGATTCTAATGGCGTCAACATCAATAAAATCGTCAATGTTAGGGAACAAGGCTAATCCATAGATGAGCAACACAAATATAGCTTCAAAACCATCCACACTACCGACTTGAGCAAAGGGAGTAGCTTCCTTGATGAGGAACTCAGAAGTTAATCCAAACGATCCTCCTTTCTTCACCCAATGAGCCTCTATCTCAAACTTCTTCAAGTGAAGATCTTCACCTATAAGATGAGATTTAGGAATCTCTTCCAATCCATTAAAAGACACTTTTCTAGAAACAGGTATTCCCAAGAGATGGGCATACTCCTCCAACGTAGGCACTAGCTGATAATCAGGAAAACTGAAGCAATGGTAGAGAGGATCATAAAACTGAACTAACACACTCAAAAGTCCTTCGACCACATCAGCAGACAGAATAGATAGAAGCTTCCCATGATGTTGCTTGAAGTCCAAGGGATCTAATATAAAAGATGACAACTTCCTTAACTCTTTCAAATCTGGACATCTGAAACTGTACTTCTTAGTGTTCCTTCATCCACAATCCATGGTCTGAAAATATTTGCAAACAAGACCTTTGTTCCTTGAAATTATTTTTGGTGTGATGAATGTTATGATGCGCATGAATGCATGAATGCAACAATCACAAATAAGAGATCACACACAAGGCAAACAAACAAAGGTCAAGAGATGAATCAAGTCATTGTCAAGATCAATCATCCATTTTGGTGGATTATGGTTTTCACCTTATCAACACCCAAGTTCCATTGATATTGATAAGACTTGATTGGATCAACCAAGAATCAAGGGTTTGTTGTGATTCACGAGCATGGAGTCAGGTTAAGAACCATCCCAAAGGAGTGTACTAAGGATAAAACATGTAGATCATGTTCTAAAAAGTTCCCAGAGTCTTAATTCCATCTATTGAATATTACAGGTTAGGATGACTGACTCATCAACCCATAATATTCTCAAGAGAAACTCGTCTGAGTGTAGTATCGCGTAACAACTGTTATCAAGTCTACACCTGAACAGTCTCCACACTACGTCCTAAAATAGGCCAAGAGGGGTTAAATGTTCTACAATCCTCAACTTCTCGGACCCCAAATCAGAGATAGTAATGCCTAACCACAAATAACTTGTGTGACATTCATAACTCCAAAAGGGTCTCCACTGAGTAGATGGGTCTCAAGCTAACTTGTTAAGGACTACTCCACACAAGTCAAACATGACTATACCATCTTCCTATCTTAATTTCACTCAAGTTTGGGTTAGAACTTATCTCACAACTCAGAGATCACCAAGCACAACAAGCAGATTATATCATACAAATAAATATACATACATCAAATATACAATTATATACACACACAAAATGTAGGCTAAACCCACTGGAGACTACTCCCCAGCAGAGTCGCCACTTAATTTCTATAGTGGTAAATTCATGCCCATCAAGCTATGGATAAGCTAGACGTCAATAAAACCAGAGTTGCCACCGCGCTTTTATTGTTTCCAAGGGAAAAGGGAAATGTACGAACAAAACCCAAAGATAACAAGTTTTAAAATCAAAACTAATAAAATGTCAGAGATTACAGGTAAGGGGGTTAGTTACACAGAGGGAAGGTGTTAGCACCCAAAGTGTCATAGGTACTTCTAGGGAGCCCTTTCTTGTGCGCATATGTATTTTTGTACAAAATAATATTTGCAATAAATAGAGTGGAGGGATGAGAAAAGAATTCATTAATTATATTTTTGTGTTTGACAAGACCTTCGGACTTGTGCCTACGTACCAATATAAAATGAGGGATCAAAACCTCGTAGTTCGTGGTAACAATTTCAAAGGGGATGCATTGCTTTTAACAAAAATTTAAGTTTTAACAAATGCACAAAAAGCCTAAAAAGGTTTGAATGAGTGTGAGTTTTTTTGTCTTTTGAAATTTTAAGTCAAGTATAGTTAAGTTCATTTACAAATTTGATTAAGAAAAGAGTTTAAAAATTCAATGGCATAAGGCCAAAGTTTGCAATATGGTATAAGTTTAGAAATCACAAACAAAGAAGATTTTGAAAGAGAGGAGAGATTTGAAATTAAAGAAGTGGGAAAGAGATGAAGAGACTAATCCTAAGTAAAAATTTAAAATTTAAGAGTTGAAAAGATCTGACCAATGGGCTGCAATCCAACAAGAATGTCATATAGAAACCCAAATTTCCCTTAGACTTTAGAATCAAACAATATCAATACAAAAATATCAAGATGAAGAGCAAGGCATCAAATAAAGATAGCCACATCCAAGCTTAGCAACTTTATGATGTCCTTCCTAATCTTCCATGTATTAGATGAATTCAAAGATAGGCACTAGACACATATTCAAAGTAACAGAAATAAGACCATGTAGCAGATGAACTCAAATGGGATCACAATACTTGCTTCAGATGAAGTTTCAGATCACAAGCACTTGGTTTCATGAAAGTTGGCATTGGCCAAGTCCTTTTTCATAGAGAGTGTTGCCTAATTCTAAGTCCAATACCTCAGATCAAACCAACAGTCCATACAAATTTCTTTTAAGGTTTTTGTTGTTATTATGTACATTAAGGTCAAAAGACTACCAAAACAAACAAGTATATACAATCACAATATAATCACAAAATGAGGCTCAAATGAGCAAAGTGAAAATGGCATTAAAGTAAACAAGTTAAATGGTATGAATAGTGGCAAATGAATAAAGACTTAAAATTAAAGTGCATAAAAGTAAATGACTTGAAATTAAATGTTAGTTATTAGTTTATTAGAAGTTAATATTGCTTTTGCTTTTGTTTAAGTCATTCTTTGGAGAGCACTCAACCCACTATTCACAAGCATGGATTCTTGAACCAAGACATCTTCCAAAGGAAGGAAAAAAGGCCAAGTTTCCATACAACACCATGAAAGAGGGGAGACTTAAAATCACACTTACTAGAATGTTATGCCTTTTGTGTCAACAATTTAACGTTATGTTAAGCAATCATAATTGGACTTATGTAGAAGTCACAACTATTTGAGGTCGGGCAATAGAAATTTTAGTGTTAATGCATGTTAGAGATATGATATTATGAACCATACTCCTAAAATATACCACACTTAAAAGAATATGCAAAATAGGTGGACCTAATCTCATCCACACTCATGTTGATTTTACAATCAACTAGACTTAAGATATGGAGATATCATGGGTCCATGAAATGAATGAGAAGAGAATGGGATTGAGATGAAGAGGGAGGGGAAATGGAATCAACACAAATTGGTCAAAGAAGGACTTTTACCAAATTAAAATCATTCATTCATTTTGGGAGATGAAATTTATATTTCATCAATCCGCTAAATCCAATGATTTTAACTCAACAAAGTCAAACTAACCTTGACCAAGGCTCAACAATACAAGTCAAACTCAACAAGTCAATATCAAAAGCTCTACACAATTTATTTTGCAATTAAACAATTAAAATCAATTAAATAATACATTAAATTAAATTATGGTTGGTCAAAATCCTAAAACCTCATTAAAACACCAAATAAATGACCATGAGATTTATCATAGGTCAAACAAGGTCAAAGGACCTTGGAGAAAAAATTTCATTAATTTTGGAAACCTAAAAGTATTTTTAAACAATTAAAAATAATCAAAAAAAACAAATAAATCATGAAAAATATTAATAATGATCTAAAAAATAATTTTAATACAGAAAATGAAAGAGGAATTTATTTAAATTTTTTTGGTGAAACTCTCATATTTTTTGAATCAAAATTTAAATTAATATTATTTAATGAAAATAAACCAAATAAAATGAAAATAAAAAAAATAGGAAAAGACGTGGACCACTTGATCTCCCTCATTAATTGAGGTGGCGGATCAAGTGGCTGCTAGCGCGCGTTCCATGGTGGAGTCAAGTCAAAGCGCTGTATGGATGGTATGCAAAACCATGGCACGAGATTAAATCATTTCACATGGATCATGTGGTTCAGATGAGCGCTAACACACCGCCGAAGCCAAAGCTCTGGTCTCCTTCTCTGGTGAGCTTCACCGGACTGGTTCACTCACAACCATCACCAAAATTAAAAAGGACATGAATTTAAAGTAAAAAGGCTCAGGAGCTCGAATCTGACCTCAATTTCTCCTAACTCCAAGTATATTGAAAGATACAGAGTGTTGAATTTTGAGGTGTGTGATCTGAGTTGCTTCGATTTGACCTCAAAGCAACTCAATATTGTTGCCTACATTGGTAGGACTTCAGACAACCAAAGATCAAGAAGTATTATGGAGAATTGAGTGAGAATCGAAGAGATGAGAATTTATGGAAAATACCTTCAATGCAGGTCTGTATTCAATCGATCTTGCTCTTGCTTGCTATTGATCTTGCTCAGGACACTTGATGGAGTGGAATTGAATGATCATAAGGCACAAGACTCTTGGAGTTTTGGATCTCAAAACAGTGAGATTCAAACTCAATTTCCAATGGAAATTATCAAGGTTATCTGTAGGTGTTTAATTGGCTGCATTGTATGGTAAAACACTAGCTGGATTCTAATGTCTTGACTGATGTCATGACATGTTGTGAAGGCGTTTGTGTAACTGCATTGGAGGTTAGAGTATCTAACTGTACTTTGATGTCTTGACTAATATCATGACATACTTGAGTAACTTACTGCAGGATTAGCTAATACAGGATTTATTGAATGTCAAATTGGATGTGGTGACATTCATCCCTGTCAGCAGATACTGAGGAATAGAATAGTTGGTGTTCTGTTAGAGCTCAGTATTCATTTCCAATCTGGTTATCAAGGAAATACCAGACCTGGCATAAGGCCTACTATCTGAATGTCAAACTAGATGTTATGACATTCATCATGGACAGCATATACTGAACAATAGACAGAGTGGTGTTCTGCTACACTTCAGTATGTTTCTCAGTCTATTCTTCAAAAGGATAACAGAACTGACTTAAGGCTAAATGTGTAAATGTCAAATTGGATACTTTGACATGTATTAATGTAAGTTGCTACTGTAGAATGGACAGTTTGGTCTTGTACAGTTCAGCAAACTTGTACAGTCTGTTTTCAGGAAAAACAGACTCAGCATATGATCCTTGATGTCAAGCTGAATGTTGTGACATTCATTCCTGACAGCATATGCTAGATTGTAGGTTGTTTAGTTTTTTCTGTTTCAGCTTTTTCTCAGGCTATTCTTCAGGGATTCAACAGCTGAGAGAAAATCCAGGAAATCAATAACCAAGCTACAATTAATGAACCTAACAAATAGCCTATTTGTTAGTAACCTAGATGTGGAATTTAAGGGAACTCGCGTGACCTTAAATTTAGGAGAATACAAGTGCAAAGCCCAAGTACTGCAATATAAAAGGAAGTCGTTCCTTCATTCAGAACTGGGGATTTTGAGGCGTGAAGATTTAGTGTGTCCATCATACTTCACTGCTGTATTTTTGTGAGTCATGTATTAGACATATCTTGTAAACCAAGCTGTTATCTCGTAGATGATTGCTTTGGTGTAGGGTGTTCATTGAGTTGCAAGTGTTGTGTCACTCTAAGCTTTTAAACGTGAGTGTTGTGTATCTTGATTAAAGCTGTTAAGAACAATCAAGAATTGTTTGAAGTGTGACTTCAAAATTGTCTTTAATATTGATTAAAGGTAGTAATCACTGAGGTGATTGAGGGGGAGTGAGTAGGAACTCTGATCTTAGTGTAAGATTGAAATTGCATTGGGTAGGGATTAAGTGAAGAGTTGTAAACGGGTGAGTTTAGCTTTGAATTAATACTACTAATAGTGGATTTCCTCCCTGGCTTGGTAGCCCCCAGACGTAGGTCATGTTGGACTGAACTGGGTAAACAATTACTTGTGTTATTTACTGCACTTACTTTTAAGTTCTGCATAACTCTTGTCTGTGCAGATTTGGATGTCATAACAACCCGTATGACATTGAAAGTCTGATAACTAGAATTTCAATTGGCATCAGAGCAGGCACCCTGCCTGTTAATTTCTGGGTGAGATCTAGGGAAGTTACTTTCTAGTACCATGGACAAGGATATAAGACACTCAAATAGACCACCCATGTTGGATGGCTCTAACTATGATGACTGGAAGCCTCGTATGATAGCCTTCTTAAGGTCTCTAGATAGCAAAGTCTGGAGAGATGTCAACAAAGGATGGGAACATCCAACGAAGACAGGTGAAGATGGAGTTAGTGTGCAAATTCCTGAAGAAGAATGGGACAAGGAGCAAGAGGCATTAGCCCTTGGAAATTCTAAGGCCTTGAATGCATTGTTCAATGGAATCAGTAAGAACATCTTCAGGCTGGTACACCACTGTGAGCTAGCTAAGGAAGTTTGGGATACCCTCAAGATAACTCATGAAGGTACTTCCAAGGTGAAGATGTCCAAACTTCAGATGCTGACCACCAAGTTTGAAAATCTGAGGATGAAAGAGGATGAGACTATTCATGACTTCCACATGAATATTCTTGAAATTGCAAACACCTCTGGTGGATTAGGTGAGAAAATGGCTGAAGAGAAACTTGTAAGAAAGATTCTCAGGTCCTTGCCTAAGAGATTTGCTATGAAGGTCACAGCCATAGAAGAGGCTCAAGATATCTGCAAGATGAAGGTAGATGAGCTCATTGGTTCTCTCCAAACCTTTGAAATGGGCTTATGTGAGGATGCTGACAGGAAGAACAAAAGCTTAGCATTTGTATCTAATACTGAAGAGAATTCAGAAGAAGGAAACAGTGGAGGAAATGAAAGCATCTCAGAAGCCATAGCCATGCTTGGAAGACAGTTCAACAAGTTCATAAAGAAAGTTGATCAACAGGGAAGACCTAATGTCAAGAACATCCCGTCTGACAGAAGGAAAAGATCCACTTATGAAGAAAAGTTCAACCAAGGCAAGGGAATCCAGTGCCATGGATGTGAAGGATATGGTCACATTAAAGCTGAATGCCCTACCTTCCTCAAGATGCAAAGGAAAGAGCTAACTGCCACATGGTCAGAAGAAGACATTGAGAGTGAATCAGAAGGAAACTCTGCTAAACACGTCACAGCTCTGACCAGTGTCTGTGCCTCAGAGGATAACTCAAGCGGAGATGAGCTTACCTTGGATGAACTGGCTGCCTCATATAAAGAACTATGTGTTAAAAGTGCAGAAGTATGTATTCAAGGAGAAAAGCAGAAGAAACTCATCAAAGAGCTGGAAGCTGAGAACCAGAAGCAGCTGAAAGTCATAGAGGGTCTAAATTATGAGATTTCTTTGCTGACGTCTAAGCTAGACCACATGACCAAATCCATCAGGATGTTGAATAAAGGAACTGACACCTTGGAAGAGATTCTGAAGGGAGGACAGACGTCAGGATCCATGCCTGGTTTAGGCTTCACTAAGAACTCTTCATCTGAACCCAAAAACTCTAAGGTTGGAGTTCAGAAACTCAAGCAGAAGTCACATCCGATGTCTCAACATCAGAGAACCAGAATGAGCAAACATCAGAAGAAGAAATTTCAGAGATGGAGATGTCATTACTGTGGTAGATTCGGTCACATAAAACCCTTCTGCTATAGGCTGCATGGTTATCCAAACCAGACCTCTCAAGGCAGACCTAAGAAGAAGGCGTCTAAGCATAATGTCCCCATTAAGAAACAAAAATGGGTGGCTAATCAGACACCTCAGGTCAAACCTAAGCAGCAGGCATCTAAGCTTAATCCCTCCCCTGAGAAACAACAATGTGTTTCTAACCTCGCTCACACATCTCCAAGGGCACCTACCAGACAAGACTGGTACCTTGATAGTGGTTGCTTAAGGCATATGACTGGGATGAGCAACCTAGTGGTGAATCTACTACCTCCTACCACCAAGTTTGTGACATTTGGTGATGGAACTAAAGGAGAAGTCAAGGGTGTTGGATTATCTTGAAGCTCCAAAACTGAGTAATGTACTGTTAGTAAAAGGACTGACTGTAAATCTCATCAGCGTAATCCAGCTATGTGACCAAGGATGCAAGGTGGAATTCACTAAGGGAGGATGTGTGGTGTGGAATGGTTGCAATCAGGAAGTGATGAGAGGAGAAAGATCCAAAGATAACTGCTATCTATGGAAATCTACAGACTCACTCTACTTCCCCAAGTGCCCCTTAGCCGAGGGAGATCAGGAAGGGAAGCTGGGACATGGAAGACTTGGTCAACTTCATGTAAAAGGAATGAAGAAGAGCATTTCCAAGGGAACTATGAGAGGAATCCCATATCTGTCTTTGGATAAGAGGACAGACTGTGGAAAATGCCTGATTGAAAGTTATGAGTCATTGGCATCTATTGGTCATCATACAAATGATATGATGGCAAGGGATAAACAGATGTGTGTATTATTATCGTCTGCTGAAACTAAATACCTAGCTTCTGGTAGCAGGTGGCCAACCCTAGTATGGAGGAACCTGATGCAGACTGAGTACAATGTCACCCTGAATGTCATGACATTGTATGTCACTCAGTTTGACAATAGTAAGGGCAAAGAGGGAATATGTACGTCTGATAATTTATAGCAACTAATGAAGTTAGTTAGCTACTGTTTAGTAAGTCAAATTATTAAACAACAAATAGTGTGCTCTGAGTGGTCAAAAACTAATAGACCTTACTCTTGCAACAAGCGTTTCACATTCCGTCGCTTCAACTCTCAGTCATGCAAACCTTCTTCCAAAGAAAAGGTTCAACTCTCCTCTGAGATATTCAGCATGGCACACCAATCCGATTCCACCTCCTACACTACCGTGTCCGATTCCCCCAGCACAGAGTCTTGCAACCCTAACCGGGAGGAGGTTGGTGTCAATGCTGCAACATCTTCTCATGCAAGAAGACCAAAAGAAACGGTCTCCAGAATCTCCTCAGCTATCGCTCTGGACAAACCATCCAAGGAAGGATCGAGGTATGTGCATAATGCCATTGCCTCTATTGTCACTAAGATACTGTCTGGTGATCAGAATGTTCCTGGGGTTTCCGTTCCCTTGATCACTATCATACCTGATGATGCTGCATGTCGAGAAACTGCAGTCGTGTTAAGAGAGAATGTTTCTGGACTACCTGAAGAGGGCCCTAAGAATGATAAACCTGTAGACAAGGTGAGAGGTGAGAAGGTCAGTGTCACTCAAGATGTTGATGACAACCCTAGAGCTGACACGGTTAACCTGGAAGAGTTCTCTGATAATGAACTTCTGGCCTCAGTTATCCCTAGCATAGCCAAGAAGGTTAGGACTAGGAGGGAGAAAAAGACTGTGGTGCAGAGGTCCCCAACCAAGGAGGTCGATGAGACAACCTCTCCCAAGCAAACAGTGACAGAGAGTGCACGCAAAAGAAAAGGACATGGACCTGCTAAATCTTGGAGCAAAGAGGTGCCCAAGAAAATGAAGACCAAGGCGGTTGTGGTGGAGTCTGACTCGGATGTTCCATGTGATGTCACAACATCCCTGTCCAAGAAGAAGCCAACCTCTAGCAAGTTGGCTGCTAGTGTTTCAGAGGTACCCATTGACAATGTGTCCTTCCACTTTGCCTCTAGTGTGAACAGGTGGAAGTATGTCTACCACAAGAGACTGGCCTTGGAGAGGGAACTGACTCAGAATGCCTTGGAGTGTAAGGAGATTGTGGACCTTATTAAAGAGGCAGGGCTAATGAGAACTGTGACTCAACTCCCAAAGTGCTATGAGACCTTGGTGAAGGAGTTCATTGTCAATCTGTCTGAGGAGTGTGCAGATGGAAAGTCCATAGAATTTAGAAAGGTCTATGTGCGTGGCAAGTGTGTGACCTTTTCCCCCTCAGTAATCAATCTGTATTTGGGAAGAGAAGATGTAGTGCAACCAGAGCTTGAAGTGACTGACAACAGAATCTGTCAAGTCATCACAGCAAATCAAGTCCGGAAGTGGCCTCTTAAAGGGAAGCTGGTGGCCAGTCAACTCAGTGTGAAATATGCCATGTTACACAAAGTTGGAGCTGCAAACTGGGTCCCCACAAATCACAAGTCAACTGTGTCTGTGATGTTAGGAAAGTTCATCTATGCTGTTGGTACCAAGGCACAGGTGGACTATGGTACCTACATCTTTGATCAGACCATGAAACATGCTGGAAGTTTCAGTGTGAAGGGACCTATAGCCTTTCCGTCTCTCATATGTGGCATTGTGTTGAATCAATTCCCAAACATCTTGACAGACAATGACTTTGTGAAAAGAAGAGAGAGTCCATTGGCCTTCAGTTACAAACTGTTCCTGGGTAAGCATGTCCCTGACATTGTCATGACATCTGGAGAAACATCCAATGTTGGCAAGCACCCAGAAAAAGTTGTTGTCATTGCTGTGCTCAGAGAGACTTGCAAAGAGCTGGAGGCTAGGAAGCACGCGTTGGAAAAGCTGATCTCTCAATTGGAGACGTCTGTTGAGGATACAGATGGAGTTGCTAGGCAAAGTTCTGAGGATGAGGAGGAGGCCAGTTCTGATGATGAGGCTGAGGAATAAATCATTTTCTGTAATTCTGTCATTTTGTTGTAATTCTGTTTATGTTGTTGGCTTGTAATTTAAAGTGTTGCCTTTGGCAACATTTTTGACAAAAAGGGGGAGTAACAGGTGATACCCCAGGACAACAGATTAGTGTGTTGAAACAGATATTCATGACAGATTCAAGATTCCCTCCCCTGCAGCTGATGTGTGATGAAGTTTTATTTAACTTTTGTTTGTGTGCTGATGTGTGTGTGAAGTTTTTATTTAACTTCCATGTGTGTGAGTGTGCTGTCACTCTGAGTGTATTAGCTAGGTCTATTCCCGGCTAGATGTGTGATTTCCGCTGCTATGAACTATGTTGTGGGATCAAAGTGTTTTAGCCAAAAATTTGCCAAAGGGGGAGTTTGTAGGTGTTTAATTGGCTGCATTGTATGGTAAAACACTAGCTGGATTCTAATGTCTTGACTGATGTCATGACATGTTGTGAAGGCGTTTGTGTAACTGCATTGGAGGTTAGAGTATCTAACTGTACTCTGATGTCTTGACTAATGTCATGACATACTTGAGTAACTTACTGCAGGATTAGCTAATACAGGATTTATTGAATGTCAAATTGGATGTGGTGACATTCATCCCTGTCAGCAGATACTGAGGAATAGAACAGTTGGTGTTCTATTAGAGCTCAGTATTCATTTCCAATCTGGTTATCAAGGAAATACCAGACCTGACATAAGGCCTACTATCTGAATGTAAAACTAGATGTTATGACATTCATCATGGACAACATATACTGAACAATAGACAGAGTGGTGTTCTGCTACACTTCAGTATGTTTCTCAGTCTGTTCTTCAAAAGGATAACAGAACTGACTTAAGGCTAAATGTGTAAATGTCAAATTGGATACTTTGACATGTATTAATGTAAGCTGCTACTGTAGAATGGACAGTTTGGTCCTGTACAGTTCAGCAAACTTGTACAGTCTGTTTTTAGGAAAAACAGACTCAACATATGATCCTTGATGTCAAGCTGAATGTTGTGACATTCATTCCTGACAGCATATGCTAGATTGTAGGTTGTTTAGTTTTTTCTATTTCAGCTTTTTCTCAGGCTATTCTTCAGGGATTCAACAACTGAGAGAAAATCCAGGAAATCAACAACCAAGCTACAATTAATGAACCTAACAAATAGCCTATTTGTTAGTAACCTAGATTGGAATTTAAGGGAACTCGCGTGACCTTAAATTTAGGAGAATACAAGTGCGAAGCCCAAGTACTGCAATATAAAAGGAAGTCGTTCCTTCATTCAGAACTGGGGATTTTGAGGCGTGAAGATTTAGTGTGTCCATCATACTTCACTGCTGTATTTTTGTGAGTCTTGTATTAGACATATCTTGTAAACCAAGCTGTTATCTCGTAGATGATTGCTTTGGTGTAGGGTGTTCATTGAGTTGTAAGTGTTGTGTCACTCTAAGCTTTTAAGCGTGAGTGTTGTGTATCTTGATTAAAGCTATTAAGCACAATCAAGAATTGTTTGAAGTGTGACTTCAAAATTGTCTTTAATATTGATTAAAGGTGGTAATCACTGAGGTGATTGAGGGGGAGTGAGTAGGAACTTTGATCTTAGTGTAAGATTGAAATTGCATTGGGTAGGGATTAAGTGAAGAGTTGTAAACGGGTGAGTTTAGCTTTGAATTAATACTACTAATAGTGGATTTCCTCCCTGGCTTGGTAGCCCCCAGACGTAGGTCATGTTGGACTGAACTGGGTAAACAATTACTTGTGTTATTTACTGCACTTACTTTTAAGTTATGCATAACTCTTGTCTGTGCAGATTTGGATGTCATAACAACCCGTGTGACATCGAAAGTCTGATAACTAGAATTTCATTATCCTTTGAAATAAGGGGGTTTGAAGGTTGGGAATCAAAGTTGGCGGGCAGGGTCCTCAATTTTGATGGCAAGGGCTTCTATTTATATCCAAACCAATTGATATTTGCACACTTGAAATGAAATTCCAAAAATAGCAATATACATTGAATGGGTGCATGGGCATGTAACAGGCAGATGTAATCACTTCCTCTTATCCATAATTGAGTACAAACATTGCTGAAGTCATGTTGGAAAGCTATGCATTGGTGTATGGAAGTTGCAAGTTGAATCATGCCAAATGGTCATCAATGTTCAAGCCATGCGCAAGTCATTCATACTTTATCCAAATGAGATGAAATTTAACTTTTTGGAAAGGCTAGATCAAGAGGAACAACTTTCATGTTGAACACCTTTTCATTTGAAGCTTGGATCATGATGAATTTTGGAGGTGGAAGTTAGGAAAATCAAACATGTCAAAAAAAATTCGAAGTGTCAAGCCATATGTTCACTTATTCCACCTTGGCTAACTTTTTATGTGAGCTTCAAGTGAGAAAAGTTCCTTCATCAAAGTTATAGATATCTCAAAGTCCTTCAAAATTTTCACAAATTTGACCTCATTTGGATTTAATATGGAGGATTTATGCATTTTCACAAATTTGACCTCACTTGTTCAATGGTATTGGTCCAAAATGACCTATACTGTAACCTCGTATCACATGCACATAAAAGTTGAATTTGCTCTTACTCCAAACATCAAAGCTTAAGTAGACATCTTGAATTTGATTTTCCAACTTTTAAATATTTAATCTCATAAAAATTGAGCAATTTATGGCCTTGGGAAGTTGACCTCCAAATTAGGGTTTAGACAAAATGACCTATAATCTTTCATCATAAAAAATGACTTTACAAGCAAAAATAGCTCTAGACCTCAATATGAATTTTTTTTGGAATGTAATTTATAGAAACCTTTCTCTTTGAAGAGATTTAATATGACAAAAATTGTAGGAGATAGGGTCTAGGGAATACTAGTTTTGATCAGATGAATTCCTCTGGTCAACCACCATCAACCAACTTGCTAACTTGCAATTCTCTTGACTTTTGGGACTCATGGAGGATCATATATGCATAAGATGATGAAATTTGAAGTATCCCTTGCAATATTTGATCAATTGGTGAAGAATCTTGTTGAAGAAGTTACACAAGATACCCAGATGAATTAGGGTTTCCAGGGCAAACCAACTCCAAACTTTTGATGATTTCTTGATCAAAATGACATGTGAAGATCATGGGGGTTCATATATGATGCTTAGAGCCATAGTAAACCAATTTTTGATTAAGATCCTTGCCTTGAGGGTCTTAAACCCTAGATGTGAGCTTGATAGATCAAAGGTGAGCACATGTCCTACCTACAAAAGAGTTAGTTTATACAAAGACATATTTTTGGTATTTTGGTTAGTAAAGATGATAAAATACAAAGTATGATACAATCAAATGTGCTTGGTGGTCTCTTCCAATGCAAACCCAATTAATTAGGGGTAAGGAGGATGTCAAGGTATGATCCCAATGCTAATGCATATGATGAGATAGCATGAGGGATCTTAGGGTCAAAATTGGGGTCTTACAGTGTGTCGATTGAAGAATGCCTTATTAGGATTAAATCAGTCCCCTTAGGTATGGTTTAGAAGATTCTTAAAGGCAATGTTGTGTTTTGGCTATAAGCAAAGCCAAAAAGATCACACATTCCTTCTTAAACACGCACAAGGAGAAAAATAGATTATACTTCTTGTATATGATGATATTTTTGTTAGATGGAATGATTTGACTGTGAGACAACTAATTAAAAAGATATTAGTAGAGTTTGAGATGAAAGTGTTGGTGTAAGCCCTAGAGGCCAATACTTTTGGTACTTGTATCGAATTATTTATTAATAATAAAAGGCTTTTTCTTTATTATGTTTGTTTAATAAAGTCCCTAGAATAGCTAGTCCATTTAATGTATCAAGTGTGACTTGATCATGAGATCACACTAAACATAATGACACTATTCTTAAAGTATCCGTAGTCGAGCTTTATTGTGAAGTGGGATAACATTAAAGCATTAAGACTATTATGTATATAGACTGATGATCACATCTCATGGATCATGGATAAGGAGTTATCAAGTCTTAAACATAGGTATGAATGTTAAGAGTAATATTTATACTGGATTGACCCGCTATGAGAATACTATATAGAAAGTTATGCAAAGTGTCATAAGTTATTCTCATGGTGGTAATGGTGTATACCACTCTTTGACCTGAAACCACTATAGACCCTAGATGTAGAGTCGAGTGCTTTATTGTTGATCAAACATTGTCCGTAACTGGATAACCATAAAGACAGTTGATGGGTACTCCACGAAGCATGCTGAGGGACATGAGTGGCCTAGATGGAATTTTCCCATCCTGCGTAACATGATAAATGCCTATGGGCCCAATATTGAACTGGATAAGGATGACACGGTCCATGCCTTGTGTTCAATATAGACATAAGGGCAAAAATGGTAATTATACGCATAAGTATTATCACAGAAGGATTTGTCAAATCACATGACATTTTCGTGTCTTGGGTAGCAGTGATGTGTTGCTAGATACTGCTCACTATTTATTATGTTAAATATGTGATTTAATATAATTGTCAATGCCGCGAAAACCTACAGGGTCACACACAAAGGACGGATTGATGAGAGATAGAGTAACTAAGGAACACCATAAGGTACGGTGTACTTAAGTGAATTGTAGAACATCGTAAGGTACGGTGTACTTAAGTAGAATACGAAATATGGTAAGGTACCACACGCTTAAGTGATTTTGGCATATTATAAAATATGGGCCACGTACACTTAAGTGGGCTTTTTAGCTTGAAGCCCACACAAGTGGTTCTATAAATAGAACCCTTGTGCAGAAGCATCAAGTGCGGTTGCATTTTTCGTTTTCTCTCTCTCTCTCTCTTTCTCTCTCTCTCTCTCTCTCTCTCTCTCTCTCTCTCTCTCTCTCTCTCTCTCTCTCTCTCTCTCTCTCTCTCTCTCTCTCTCTCTCAAAGCCTTCATTCGTAGCAGCTAGCACTGAGATTGAAGGAATCCGTTCGTGTGGACTTAGTAAAGGCGTTGTCATCGTTCAACGTTCGTGATCGCTCCGTAGATCTGCATCAAAGGTTTCAATCGTCACAAAAGGTAAACTATTATATCACTGATCATGCCCATTCGTAAGGATCACTAAAGGAGAAAATTTTAATTTCCGCTGCGTTTTGGATCTCCATTCTCCTTCAGAAAGACATTGAGAAACTCAAGTACTTCTTGAAAATTGAAGTAACCATTGAAATAAAGACATTTTGTCTCTTAGATAAAATACGTGTTTGATCTTTTGTATGAAATAAGAAAGCTTGAATGCAAACCTAAAAGAGTTTCCATTGAACAAAATCAAAAGATGAGTTATGAGGAGGAAAGTGGAAAAGTTGACAAGGGTCAATATCATAAATTAATGGGGAAGTTGATTTACTTGGCACATACTAGGCCAAGTTTGGCATATGAAATTAATATGGTGATTCGATTCATGCATGATCTGAGAGTGAGACACTTGTATCCTATAGGACATATTCTAAAAAGTGTACCACCTTAAATCCCAAATAGACTTCAGGAAAACTCCCACTTTCGAGGGAATGAAGAAACACTGATGCAAGATGTTAAATGATCATCACAGATCATCATGAATGTTGAGAAGCATTTTCAACAACAATACTTTGATCACGTCCATTAAAATACATCATCAACAAACATACTTAGATCACAAGCATCACAATCATGGAACACCATCAGGAATAATTGTTACTTATATACTCAGAGGTATACATC
Source organism: Lathyrus oleraceus (assembly GCF_024323335.1). Taxonomy (NCBI): domain Eukaryota; kingdom Viridiplantae; phylum Streptophyta; class Magnoliopsida; order Fabales; family Fabaceae; genus Lathyrus; species Lathyrus oleraceus. Next base: position 263,301,116 of record NC_066584.1, read on the forward strand.
TTTGTTTGCACAACTTCATTTAATATGCTTAAGGTTTCATTAAAAGTTGCAACGCATCTTTTCAAAATAAATTAGGTTTTCACCTTTGGTACCCAAATCCTTTTGGGTCCTTGTGTGTTAGTAGCTCTAAGAGTTATTGGGTTATTACCTTTAGACCCTCTTAGTTTATCATGACAAAATTGCTATATGTGACACAAATTATTACAAACCGAGCACTTATAAATAGGACGATTCACTTTCTTCATATTAAATCCTTTACTATGTGATCTACTCGATTTAAAACATAATCAAGTTTTATTCAAGGAAGGTCTTTGATTTGATAGAATCAAATCTAGGTTTACTTCCCCCTTAGTAAATTACCTTAGAGTTTTATGTATATATTTCACTTCCTTTTTTATCGAGATACAAGTCTCATAATTACTAACTTGATTTCTAATATTAGCATATCTTAGTGTTTCATTACTAATCTCTAGAAAGTCAATATAATTTTTAATATATAAATTTATCTTTTCAATCTTATCATGTTTCTCAATTAACTTAGCATTTAATTTAAACAATTGCTCGTAGGATAAACTTTTTACCTCATAACTATCTTTTTTCATATGAGACCTTCAAGCAAACATGTTCATCTTCTTCGTAGGATGAAGGATCTTCGAAGATTCTATCAGAGGTTGATTCTTCAAGATTTTTCCTTGAGTTTGATTCTTTAAAGATATTGCATGTTGAGAACTCTTTCCCAGTTCTTCTTCCAAAAATTCTAGGGAAAAATACTATTCCATCTTCTTCATTTACTGAAGAATGTATTTCTCTTGATAGAGAGTCTCCATTATCATGTGATGAATATTTTAAGGATCATTCGTCTATTGAGATTTTTCTTTAAAATGAAACTAGTGGATTTGACTTTTCTTCTTCATCTTCAAAGAGTTTTTTGATGAAGTTACTAATGATCCTTCAATATTTTTAAGTTCATTCCTTCATATTTTAGTAGTTGAAGTAACTTATTGAGTTTTTTCGATGATTTCTTCCTCCTTAGATTTTTCCTGGAAATTAAAAACATTCTCATCTCTCGATATAAGGGTTGGGTCATGTTTATGATTTAAATTCCTAACTCTTAGATATTTGTTAGCTACTAAGCTTCTAACATGGCTTCCAAGATTTATAAAGGTTGAACACCATCTATGAGGATAACATTCACATTCATCTGGTGTTTCAACTTCTTTGCCTCTTGTGTTGATTTCTTCTTGTTTGATACTTGGAGAGACTCTATATATCAATTCAAGAGTGTCCAACATTTCCTTGGCAGAATTACATTTAAGGACATAACAAAATTTATTTTCACTTAAAGACCTAACTAAACAAAATTTTGCTTTAAAATAAAATTCAAATTTTCTCTTGTATTATTTGGTCCAAAGTTTATCTACTATTTCACCAATAAAATAGTGAGTAGAGGTAAAGTGACCATTGATTATTGTTTTTCATAATTCAAGATTAATACTTTGAATGAAATTTTTTACTATAGCTTTCCACAATTCAAACCTATCACCTTTAAACAGTGGATATGTGTTTAGGAAAGTCTTATTATTAGAAGAAGTGTTGAGAGTCATCTTCCACATGAGACGATTAGTCTTTAAACACGAGTTAGGCTCTGATGCAACTTATGGACAAATGAATCCATACACAAGATGGGGTAAATCGTGGATGTTTGAAAAACTTTGGTTAAAAATAAAATTATTTGAAAAATCAGAGTTTGAAAACATTTTGAAAACCAAACGAGTAAATAAGAAGAGGAAAAAGATACCTTGGATAGTCACTTAACATTTTTCCGATATATCGAGGTGGATGGTGAAATCACTGAGACACCATTCCAATCCTTGGAAGTGGTAAACATGATGGCCATCCAACAGACCTTGGAGGCCCCGAAATCAGGACCATCCATGGCCTTGTGGCAAGGAGCTAAAGCTGTTATGGAAAGTGAAGATGCTCAAGATTGGGGAAAAGTGGTGGAAGTGAAAGAGAAACGAGACAAGTTTGGCCTGGGGTATGACCCATCATCAGACAAAGCCGGTAACCAACCTGACAAAGAGAAGATTCCATCTGTAGAGAAAACGCTCACCAACATCGATCACATCTTTGGCAAGCAGGTGGCGATGATCAGTAAAGAAGATTGCGAAGAGGGGGTGCCTAGCTGGATGCGTCAAGCCGCACCAAATGAAGAACTGACAAAATGGAAGCATGTGGAAGTTCCCCAAATATTTCAAAAGTAATTTTATCATTTTAGACAAAACCCTGTGCTCTGCCCAAGGCACAGTGGCATGTTGTAGGGCCTCCTTTATCTTTTTTCAAGAATTTTTATCATTAATAAAATGATAATTTGCATCCAAAATTTTGTTCCTTTCCTTTCGTTTTTATCTATTTACAAAAATGGCAATCAATTGTTATGCACGCACTTTCTAAATAAACTGCATAAATCATAACATGCAGAAACATCACTGAGACCATTGATAACGACACTGCTACGGTCCAATATGACTTTGATTGTCCAATCTACTAAGCTGAAGACGAAGTGGGGGAAGATTGCGAGCTCCCTGAAGAGTTGGCCAGATTACTCAGGCAAGAAGAGAAGGTCATTCAACCACACCAAGAAGACGTTGAAGTTATCAATCTGGGAACAGAATAAGATAGGAGAGAAGTGAGGGTAGGCGCCGCACTTCAAGATACAGTAAAGAAAATATTGATAGAGCTCCTCCACGAATATGACGACGTGTTTGCTTGGTCATACCAAGACATGCCTGGATTAGACACTGATACCGTGACCCACAAGCTTCCCTTTAAAGAAGAATGCCCTGTTGTTAAACAAAAGCTGAGAAGAACTCAACCAGATATAACTCTCAAGATCAGAGAAGAGGTAAGAAAGCAGTTTGACGTTGGTTTCCTGGAAGTCGCCAAACACCCACAATGGGTTGCCAACATTGTACCAGTATCGAAGAAAGATGGAAAAGTCCGCATGTGCGTAGACTACCGAGACTTGAACAGAGCCAGTCCCAAAGACGATTTCCCATTACCTCACATTGATGTATTGGTGGATAACACAGCTTAGTTCTCCGTGTTTTCCTTTATGGATGGTTTCTCTGGATACAACCAAATTAAAATGGATCCCGAAGACATGGAGAAGACCATGTTCATTACCCCTTGGGGAACCTTTTGTTACAAAGTAATGTCGTTTGGATTAAAGAACGTTGGGGCAACATATCAACGTGCCATGGTGACTCTCTTTCACAACATGATTCATGAAGAGATTGAGGTGTATGTGGATGATATGATTGCCAAATCCCAGACAGAAGAAGAACATATCACCAACCTGGGGAAACTGTTTGCTCGTTTGAGGAAGTTTAGGTTGAGACTTAATCCTAACAAATGCACATTTGGGGTTCGATCTGGGAAGCTTTTAGGCTTTATTGTAAGCCAAAAAGGAATTGAAGTAGATCCTGACAAAGTCTGAGCCATTCAAAACATGCCTGCCCCGAAGACTGAAAAGGAGGTTCGTGGTTTCTTGGGGAGACTAAATTACATCACCAGGTTTATCTCTCACCTTACTGCAACATGTAAACCAATATTCAAGCTTCTGAGGAAGAATCAAGGCATGGAGTGGAATGATGACTGTCAAATAGCTTTCGATAAAATCAAATAATACTTACAAGAGCCACCGATTCTGATGCCCCATGCAGAAGGGAGACCTCTCATCATGTATCTAACCGTGCTCGACGAGTCCATGGGTTGTGTATTGGGACAACAAGATGAGACTGGTAGAAAAGAGTATGCCATCTATTATCTGAGGAAGAAATTTAATGATGGTGAGACCAGATATTCATTACTCGAGAAGACTTGTTGTGCACTCGCATGGGCCGCTAAGCGTCTCAGGCAGTACATGCTAACTCACACAACTTGGTTGGTATCTAAAATGGATCCCATCAAGTACATATTTGAGAAACCAGCTCTCGCTGGTAGAATTTCCTGATGGCAGATGTTGTTATTAGAATACGATATCCAATATGTTGCGCAAAAGGCGATCAAAGGAAGCATATTAGCAGACCATCTTGCTCATCAACCACTAGAGGATTACCAATCTTTGAAGTTTGACTTCCCAGATGAGAACATCATGGCTGTTAAGGATGTTGAAGACTCCGAACTAGAGGAAAGTCTTGAGCCAAAAGCAGGTTGGACGCTTATGTTTGATGGCGCCTCAAATGCAACAGTCCATGGAATTGGGGCAGTATTGATGTCTCCCAAGAATTTCCATCTACCGTTCACTGCAAAGCTTTGTTTTACCTGCACAAACAACATGGCCGAGTATAAAGCTTGCATACTAGGGTTGGAAGAAGCTATTGAGTTGAAGATCGATATACTAGAAGTATTCGGGGACTCCGCTCTAGTCATATATCAGATCAGAGGTGATTGGGAAACAAGACATGCTAACCTAATTCCATACCGGGATTACGTGTTGAAGCTACTCCCAAAGTTCGACGAAATCACTTTCTCTCATATTCCTCGAGAAGAGAATCAGATGGCAGACGCCTTAGCAACTTTGGCTTCCATGTACAAATTAATATGGCCCAACTATCAGCCTCATATTGAAATTAGGTGTTTTGACGAACCTGCTCATTGCCTGACGACAGTAGACGAGCCGAATGGTAAACCCTGGTTCTTTGATATCAAATAGTATATGGAGAAGCGGGAATATCCGGCAGAGGCTTCTAGCCTTGACAAAAGGACCCTCCGGAGGATGGCATCAAAACTCATCTTGAATGGAGAGGTGTTGTACAAGCAAAACTATGATATGGTTTTGTTAAGGTGTGTGGACAAACACGAAGCTGATCAGCTTATGAAGGACATACACAAAGGGTTTTTCGGTACGCACGCCAATGGACATGCCATGACAAAGAAAATCCTAAGGGCAGGTTACTACTGGTTGAGAATGGAAACCGACTATTATCATTACACCAGAGCATGCCACAAATGCCAAATCTATGCTGACAAAGTACATGTACCGCCTACTCTGCTGAATGTCATAGCATCACCTTGGCCTTTCTCTATGTGGGGCATCGACATGATTGGACTGATAGAACCCAAAGCATCAAATGGACACCAGTTTATCTTGGTGCCATATATTACTTTACCAAATGGGTGGAAGTCGCGTCTTATGCGAATGTCACAAAGCATGTAGTCGCCCGTTTCTTAAAAATAACATCATATGTCGATATGGGATTCCCAACAAGATCATCACTGATAATGGGTCCAATCTCAACAACAAGACCATGGATGAGTTATGCTCAACGTTCAAAATCGAGCATCACAACTCATCACCCTATCGACCTAAGATGAATGGGGCTGTTGAAGCTACGAATAAAAATATCAAGAAAATCATCCAAAAGATGGTTGTCACGTACAAGGATTGACATGAGATGTTACCTTTTGCGTTACATGGCTATCGCACGTCGGTACGAACTTCAACAGGGGCAACCCTTTATTCCTTGGTATACGGTATGGAAGCAGTTCTCCCTATAGAAGTGGAGATCCCCTCAATGAGATTCTTGATGGAGGCTAAGCTAGACGAGGCAGAATGGGTTCAATCAAGGTACGACGAGCTCAACCTTATTGAGGAGAAGCGCTTGAAAGAGTGAGGTCATGGTAAACTCTATCAGAGGCGTCTTAAAAAGGCATTTGACAAGAAAGTTCGTCCTAGGGTGTTTCAAGAGGGAGATTTAGTGCTAAAGAAAATCTTGCCTATTCACAAAGACTCTAGAGGGAAATGGATACCAAATTATGAAGGTCCATTTGTGGTGGTTAGAGCTTTTTCCGGAGGCGCTCTAATTCTAGCAACTATGGACGGTGATGAGTTGCCGCTTCCCACCAATACTGATGCTGTTAAAAAGTATTTTGCCTAAAAAAGTGGAATAATAAAATCCGCTAAATCGAAAACCTAAAAGGGCGATCCAGGAAAACATTAGGGATAAAAATAAAAGAATCGACCTGCTGAGTTGAAAACCCGAAAGGGAGACTCAGGCAAAAATGGGTATCCCGATGAATCGAAAATCCGAAAGGGCGGTCCAGGCAAAAGTTAGGGATTAATTCCAAGGCATAGAGTCGTACTTTCAGGTGTCTAACATATCCCTCGAAGATAAAGAATCAATCTACCTTACTTTTCAAAAGCAAAGTGCTCGGATTATCAAAGACATAAGGATCATAGCAGTGTGGAAACTCGATAAGAACTCAATTTTCATTGCCATTTTGTTTCTATGCATAACAATTACCTCATTAAAGAATTGCATCTTTATGTACAATCGCCGATTTAAGGGTCAAGTCAATAAAAGAGAAATTTTCTCAACAAAAGTGTGCCCAAATCATTTTTGGTATTCCATCTGTTTGTTTGCAAAGCACCTTTTATTTTTGATAAATATCACTTTTAAAAAATTATGGGAGAAAATAAAACACATGTTTAAACAAAGTGGTAAAATTGCTTTTGAAACAGTAAGCGGGAAAATCCTTTAGTCTCTAAGATTCATTCTTGTTTTTCATAAAGGTGTAGGACTGATTGCAGATAGTCATGCTCCTTTCAACTACTAATTCATACCTCTCATAAATGTACTCATGGTATAGCTAGACCGGGGCAAGGCTCCATCACATTTCCAGTAGAAACATTGATAAATCATGGATGGAGTATCGCCTGTTGAGAAGTCTGAACCTTTCAGTAACTTGGAGCAACCCAAATTTATTCCCAAAACCACCTAGTAGGGGCATCAAAGCCTGATCTCCATTAATCACCCCAATAACGAAAGTCCATACTATTGGCATCATACCCCAAAGCAAAAACGTCTTAATTGGGGCATGACGAATTACCCATTTGCATTCTAACATGCATCATATAAATCATTCATAAATGGTTTTCCTACCAAACAGAAAAATTAAAAAAACACAATCGTACCAGTCATCAACACACTCATGCATAATACTTCCCCAAAACGAAAATTTCAATGAGATAAAAATCATTAGCATTCCTACATGAACATCCAAATACCCCCAGCAAATTGCATACTTGCATGTATCTCATGCATCATCCCATGCATGGAATTCCCACCTAAAGTGGGACATCATACAAAAATCAAATATAAAATATCAGGATCCAAGGTCATTCATGTATATCTTGGACATTCCTCATTTCCAAATGAAGTTAGTATCATACATATGCTCGTGGAATTATTTCTCAGCAAATCATTTTGTCAAACTTTATAATTAATAATGATATTCCCAGCATTTTTCTTTACATTCATTGCTCCCCAAGCAGAGGTTACCCAAAAAAACTCTCTTATGAGCTTTTCCCCCTGCAGAGCATTTCTAGTAAACCTCCCTTAAAAGGAGTCTTTTCAAAAAATTCCCCCAACAGACGAATATTCGAGATACTGCTTCATTTATCTGAAGAATCTCATTTTTACTGTTTGAGATGCTGCTTCATCAATATGAAGAGTCTCATTTCATATTTTCTTAGAGATACTGTTCTAATATCCTCAGAGAGTCTTAGATTCAATTAAGGTATTTTTCCTTTGCTGAAATATCTTAATTCTATCATATAAGATGTTGTTTCGACCCGATACAGAGAATCTCATTTTTACTGTTTGAGATGCTGCTTCATCAATATGAAGAGTCTCATTTCAGATTTTTCTAGAGATACTGCTCTAATATCCTCGGAGAGTCTTAGATTCAATTAAGGTATTTTTCCCTTGCTGAAATATCTTAATTCTATCATATAAGATGTTGTTTCGACCCGATACAAAGAATCTCACTTTTACTATTTGAGATGCCGCTTCATCAAAATGAAGAGTCTCATTTCAGATTCTTTTTAGAGATACTGCTCTAATATCCTTGGAGAGTCTTAGATTCAATTAAGGTATTTTTCCCTTGCTGGAATATCTTAATTCTATCATATAAGATGTTGTTTCGACCCGATACAGAGAATCTCATTTTTACTGTTTGAGATACTGCTTCATCAATATGAAGAGTCTCATTTTAGATTCTTTTTAGAGATACTGTTCTAATATCCTCGGAGAGTCTTAGATTCAATTAAGGTATTTTTCCTTTGCTGAAATATCTTAATTCTATCATATAAGATGTTGTTTCGACCCGATACAGAGAATCTCACTTTTACTATTTGAGATGCCGCTTCATCAAAATGAAGAGTCTCATGCCAGGTTTTCTTTATATTATGCTAGCATCCTGGAGAAGTCTTAAGATTTAGCTAGGGAAGTCATTCTATATATCTCGACTATGATGTCCAAGATACTGTTCTAACAACTCCCGAAAAGTCTTGACTGTTCCATTTTACTGTATGATAATGTCTTTTACCGTTTCCCACTGCATTTTCTTCCTGTATTTTCTTCCTTGCATTTCCTAGGACAAAATTTGGGTCTTTTGTATTTAATTATCTCCCACCGTGAATGCACGAAGACTGCTGTCATTCTTACTTTCCGGTTCGAGGTAATTAAATAGGGGCAGCTGTCATACCCCAATTTTGTCCGGGTAAGAAAAAATCGTCAACGAGCATTCCCTACCCAATGTTATAAGACACGTATTTTATCTTAAGACACGAGCTTCATCTTAAGGTTTTCTCAGCCCTTAGTGACGGCAAATCTTCAGTGATATTTTCATTTGTTAAAATCCTTAAGAAGACACTTGTTGCTTTTGTCTATTATAGCTATTAAACTGAAGCATGGGATAGTATGTGCACTTTGAGACTTTTTGGTTAGTAAAGCCCATTTTGGGTTATCCATGAGAACTTTTGGTTTAAAAAAGGGGGGTCCATTCACATGATTAATATTGCAAAGTATGGTGTGAATCTTTTACATTACTAATCCAAAATCCATTTGATTATTAGTAAGTATTAAGAGTCATGGACATTTTTTTATGATCGTTTGTTTAAACTCATTTCCACATGTTTAGGCCAAAGTTTCAATCCTTCATAAATCTCTAAATTCAAATTGCATTTTTAAACATATATTTGTTTTAAGCTAAGATGGATTGTTGAAAAACTATGATAATGGACAATGTTTTAAAGCTCACTTTGGAATTGTTTCTTTTATTGCTTATAATTCACATTTCATATTGATTCATTTAAGTAAATAATAAGCATGATTAGAAGTGACCAAGTGGAAAGTCCAATTTTAATTGATATGGCCCAATCCATTTTTCAGCTTGAGTTAGAATTTAGGCATACATAATAGTTAAGACAAAGTTCAAATGTTAATGGCATAATTAATTTTAATCCAAATGCTACATAATAACCCAAAAGTATCTACATAAATACCAAAAAAGCTTAAATTAAAATTATGCAAATTTTTCAAACAATCCAAAGGATTACACGCCTAACCCAATTTTTTAGAGTTTAAGATATCCTAACTAATTCCAAGTTCCTAATAATCCAAAACAATTACATAACTATCCAAAAAAAGAAGTTCCAAATTGAATTCCTGTATTACAAAGAGTCCCTAAGTTCACAATCCAAAAGTCTCTGTTACATCAGAAATAATTTTTAAAAAAAATTGGATAAGCTGTAAAGTGCAGCAGTTTGAGGCAGCAAGTCTTCAAAGACTTTTTTCCAAAACCAATGGTCCCTAATTGCAGCGCCCCCAATTCCAAAAGCAAGCAGCGCCCCCTTTTTCAATCAATCAGCATCACTTCATAAAACCTGCAAAAACCAATTCAAAGGGTTAAACAGCTTATCAAATAAGCACTTAAAATAAACTGGAAAATAAACAACAAAATAAACAGATTAATTGGTTACACGATGAACCAAAGTGAGCGCTCAAAAACACATTCCAATATCCAAATCACAAACCTTAAATCCATAAGATAATCACTCCATAAAATCTGGAAAGAGGATCCAACAAGTAATCTAAAAAAAACATTCATATAAATAACAACAGATTAATTAACAGAAGAGGACGGTTCTTGAAATCCAACAGAACAACCAAAGTATTTTTTTGGAACTCAAACCAAACCAAAGAGGACGTTTTGAAAATCCAGAAGAAATTATCAAATATTTTTCTTCTGTTAACCTAAAACAACAAGAACACATTCAAAAATCCCAGAAAGAAACAATCAAAATAATTCATCCAAAACCCTAACAGTAAAAGCCAAGCTACAAAAATAAAATAAAAAAAGAAGGAAGAACAGAGGGAGCAAAACTTATCTTAACAGGAGGGGGAGCGTCGCTGGCGTCGAACTTCACTCAAGTAAATCCTCCATTCTTTCTTTCAAATCCTTGCATCATTGTCTTCGCCTTTGCATACTAAGCGAAACCCCTCTTTCAATTTCTTCAAAAGGCTTCTGTAGAACTTTAAATCTTGATTTTTTAGGGTAGGTTTTGGATGGTTGAGTTTTGTTGATTAGGATAAGGAGGTTAGGGTTTGTTGGCCGCGCGAGAGAGAGAGAGAGACGGTATTAGGGTTTAGATTTTCTCTTCCTTTTGGGTACCGATCCGGACGTTTGAGAAGGAGTTTGAAGAAAACAATGTCGAATTTGGAATCTCCGGCCAAAATAAGGTAGGGTTTATGTTTGATTTTTTTGGATTGGGGTTGTTGGTCGCCAAAGGAGACGGCGCCGCCGCCGCGGTTGGCTGGCCGCCACCGTCTTCTCTGGCAAGGTTGGCCGTGAGAGTAGAGACGGAAAGTGAAAAGTTGCAGAGCAACTTGAAACGAAGAGAGAGAGAAACGAGAGAATGATTTCTCTCTCTCTATTTTTTATTTTTATGTTGTTGTCTGGATTAATTGCATGGGCGCCACATGGCCCTTTCTAATGGCGCCACTTGGTTGGTTGACCCTGAGTCAACCAGGGGATCCTGTGTGGATCCCCCACCATATGGTGGTATACCCTCATACGTACCTCCTTTGATCTTTTGACCAAGTCAAAGTATGTTGATCATGTGGCCCAGATTTCTCCCTATTTAGTCAATGTTTGACAAATCCAATTAGGGCTTTAGTATTTTCGTTTGGGCCAACTCTCGTTGGGCCCAAAGACCTTTTCTCTATTCAAACCCCCCTGTTCTATTTCCAGCAGCACCTAGAGTTGGGCTTTTCTCTTACTTGGCCCATTTACTTTCATTTTTAATTTGTTTCACTTATTTTATTTTATTTCTATACATATAAAAGATATACAATAGACTTTTGTGGCTATCAAATAGAAATAAAACAATATTTTATTTTACTTACTTACTTTCAAAATTATAATTATATTATTACTATTATTATTATTATTAATGTTTAATAGTAAATATGCAATTATATTGTTATTATTAATATTTAATAGTGAATATATAATTATTTGGTTATATCATCATTTTTTTAATTACTCTTTATTTAATTAAAATAATCTACTAAATATTTAATTAATTAATTATATTATTATTAATGTCATTTATAATTTAGATGATTGTTTGTTTTTGTGGAGTGTATGTGCACGATTATTCTTTATTTATTTATTTATACCGAGCCTTGAGTGCACATGGATGTCATGTCATAATTGTGACAAATTTATGTCGCTTTGACCGATTTAAAATCATTCGAGCCAATTTCAAAGATAAATCACATACTTTTCGATTCAAAGTCGAGCCCACTTTCAAAACACCTTTGTAAGTTGATTACTTGTAAAAGTATCGCCATCAACCTCACATGACTTACTTTTGGGCCTTCTTACAATGAGACCTATTCGGTTTTTATTAGCCGATTAGATGAACTATTCAATAAATAAATTCAATTTATTCACGAAAAAATACAAATTTTAAAACCTCGATCCAACATCAAGTATTCTTTATTAAGAATTAAAATACTTAATCATAATTAAACATTATTTCACTTAGGAATAAAAGAGGTAATGGTTTTAAGTTTTCAATTCCTCTCCTCGATTATTTAAGCACGAACTCTTTTACTCGATTAATCGAACAATCGTCACCTCTAAATCTACCTAAGCACAAACAAATCAAATTCCTTTTACAATAAGGAATAAAAAGGGAGATAACTTTGAGTCTTCAATTTTTTCTCCTCGACTATTTGAATACAAGTTCTCTCACTTGTTTAGTCAAATAATTGTCGTTCCTCTATAAATCTCCAAGCCCCGATTAAATCAAAATATTTTCACAATAAGTTGAATGAAAAAGGAGTTGACTTTGAGTTTTCAACTCCACTCCTCAATTGGACGAATATGAGTTCTCTTACTCGGTCAGTCGAACAATTGACATTTCTCCGCAAACATACAACTTAATCAAATCACTTTCATAACAAATTATACGAAAAGGGAGATGGTCTTGAGCCTTCGATTCCTCTCCTCAAATGCTTGGATATGAGTTGTTTTACTCAGTCATTCAAGTACTTGTCGTTTATTATAAAAATACGTCAGCCATGTACAACCTTATTTTCTATAAAAAAAACTCATATGAAATAGAAAGTGGTCTAGAGTTTTCTATTCCCTTTCCCGATTATTGGGATACGAGTTGTCTTACTCGACTATCCGAGTAATCGTCATCCATTCAAAACACCTTAATTATTATCCATTCCTTTTCATAATTACTCAGATGAAACATAAAGCGGTCTAGAGTCTTTTATTCCCTTTCCCGACTATTAGGATACGAGTTGTCTTACTCGATTATCCGAGTACTCGTCATCCAACCAAAAAACATCAAACACATCAAACCAACTCGTCACCCTCCGCGTGACCAAAACTCTTTCAGAAAGAATGTTGTTAATCCTTTCTAATGCGCACAACAAACTAGTGCTTAAGCCTCCGCGGAGTAGACAACTAGCGTTTAGCCTTTAAAACACGATTTAAAATAGTTGTTCACTAAAAGACACCAATCAACCGTAGTTCCCCGAACTACGAATGCTCTGATTTCCTTATTGTACCATAAGGATACGTAGGCACGAGATTGCGAGATCTTAGCGGGCACACTAGTAAGAAACCTCCCTTTCCTATTTTCTGAGTTCTCATCCATTTCTATTTTTAATAATTTTATAACCCAAAGATAACAAACAGACATAAATTAACACTCGAAACGCAAATTAGAACTAAAAGGTTCCCGTTGAGTACAACGGACGTAAGGGGTGCTAATACCTTCCCCTTACGTAATCAGCTCCCGAACCCGAATATGGTTGCGACGACCATTTTTTCATTTCCAAAAGGTTTTAGCGATATTTTCCTATCCCTTTATTGGGATAAATAAAGTTCGGTGGCGACTCTGTTCGAACATTAAATATTTTCCGCGACCATCGCGAGGAATCATATTTTTCGAGATGCGACAAGAATGAATAAGAATGATGTAATAATATGTAAGTATCTACAATGGTTAAAATCGATTCGCAAGGTACTGAATTAATCAATGAAAAGTAATCAAATATCTATCATATGATAAGGCAAATGAAATTAGACATGCAAAATATTCTTCACCTAAAGTGAAATTGGATTTTCAATTTAGAATATGATCATAAACCCACGAACCGATTAAATGGATAATTAAAGTGAATATTAATTCTATGAATTAAAATCTACCTAAACACGGTTAGGATCACAATTAAGCAAAATGGAAATCTCTCGTTATCGGCGCCGGAATCTCGACCTCCTCCATGCAAGAACCGCGCACACCTGCTCATCATCGATGAAAATTGTGTTTCTTTTTCGTGTGTTGGTTGTTCTTTGGGTTGCATCTTCGATGGTGAGGAATGATACGTTGGAAGATTAAGGTTGAAGCGGTGAATTGATCTCCTACGCACAGCAAAACAAAGAATCTCCGGTATTGAGCCGAGTCATGAAGGTATTGAATTTTGCCTTCTTCGGTTTGGCCTCTCTTCTCCTACTCTCTGCGCGCGCTTGTGATGCTGTATTGCGCGACGACGAACCGCTTCCGTTTCTTTCTCGCCCTTGCCTCCATCTTCATTTTATTTGTTATTGCTTCTGTTGTTGTGAGGGTTTGAGATAAGGGAAGAGTTCTCGGGAACGCAAGCTTTCAAGCGTGATTATGAGGATGACGACGGAATCTCCAGTAACTTCGAAACTCTCTTCTTTCTTAGTTCTTCAATCATCCTTCTTTTCCTTACTCTTCTTCTTGTCTCTGCCTCATGGAGATTGTGTGATAGGTTGATAGAGATGGCGAGTGAGTCTCTTTGCAGGGTGAGAGTATGAAGGTCGATGAAGGGTTGGAATTGAGACTATGACAGATCGAGGTTAAAGGATTTGAAGAACTTGTTTTTATGCAGTAGTATGAAGGAGATTTAGAGTGGACTCTAGGAAAAAAACCTTCAGAGGTTAAGGGAGGTGAAGGTTATATGAGTTGTTTTTGAAGGTGACTGTGAAGAGAGTTGAGGAGAGTGATTCCGGGGGTTGAAGGTTGTGTAGGAGTTGTTTTTGAAGGTGATTGTAGTTCTGTTATTGCAGTTGGAAATTGGTTATGTATTCAGTTAGAGATTGGTTTTCGGTTGAGGCGGTTATAGGTTGTAGATTCAGTTAGAGTGAGGTTGCATTTTGTTGGAGATTCGGTTAGAAGTTGAGAAGTGGTTAATGTCGGTTGGGAATTCGGTTGAGATTATTTGGTTAAGTTCAACATGTATTAGAATTTTTGGTTCTTTGATGCTCATATGGAGTTTTTGGAGCAGTGTAGGGAAGGTTGGTTTTGAAGAATCAGGCCCCATTGTGATTTTTGCAAGTGAAATTATTGGTTTGTTTTATGCAGAGCTTGGTTTCTACTGTCGTGGAATTTGCAGGTTGAATTACACTAATTTTGCTGTGTCAATTTGTAGGTTGAATCATTGGTTTGCCGTTGTGTAGGAATAACGTCAGTTTAATGAATAATATTGCAAATGGATTATCCAAGTTTGTAAGCATCGTCAAAAAGAACATAATTGGCAGCCAAAGTTTTCCAACTACTTTCCACAGATCTTGTATATTTTCTTCATCCTCTAAAAGATCTTGTGAATTGTTAGGACAATCATCCCATAAAGCATCCTCAACATCCATGGAATAAGCAATAGTGGACACAGTTGCAACCGACACGCCTAAGATGCATCCAATGCCAAAATAGCGGAAATTATGGAGGTAGTTAGCAGTAAGATTAAGAGGTGGTTGAAAAAAGAAGGCACACTGTGTCTGTGAAAGTTTGAGGGTTTTCACTTTCAATTCCAGTATTGTTCTTGTTGCTGCATCAGATTTCAAACTAGTGATGGTGGTAGCTTCACATCTGCTTGAGGATTTCCTAACTGGCCATAGACAGGACTTTCCATTGCATAGACATGGCCTGCTGGTAAGTGCAACAGTGAGACTGTGTCCGTAAGCAACTTGACAAAAGTTATGTTTAATAAGGGCAACACATGTTGGAACAAGTTTTGCTTCCTTATCACCGTGAGCAGCTTGTAAAGGTTGTAGAGTGATGCTTTTACCCTTACCGCTTTTTTTGACTTTTCTTTCTCTTCATCATTATTTAAGGCAGTTTTCTATTATGAGTTGTTGAGGATTCCTTTGTTGAATAAACCTTAAATGTTATAGTTAATGGGTTTTTAATAATAAGTTATTGGAGAGATTTGGAAGGTCAATAGACAGTGGCCAAATCAATAGCATTTAATAATTATGATAACTCCTAGAATAGCTAAAGTCTCTTTGTATGTATAAAGACCAAAATTGTACTCTTTTCTAATACAGAAGTTTATAAAGAAACGTTTCTTCTGTCAAATTGGCATCAGAGTTAATGGCAAACATGATGAATCAAATGCCGTTGCCACGGCTAACGAAGTTAAATTACGAAAATTGGAGTATCCAAATGAAAGCTCTTCTCTGATCTCTAGACGCGTGGGAAGTGACCAAAGATGGGTTTGAAGAACCAATAGATGTTGAGGGATATACGGCAGCTTAAAACAAGGCGTTGAAAGAGACGCGATCGAAGAATAAAATGGCACTGTACATGCTGTTTAGGGTTGTTGATGAATCAGGCTTCGAAAAGATTGCCAGTTCGACTAGGTCGAAAGAAGCGTGGGACACGCTAGAGAAAGTGTTCAAAGGAGCAGATCGAGTAAAGCAAGTTCGACTCCAAACACTTCGTGGCGAATTGGAGAGGATGCAGATGAAGGAGTCAGAAAATGTATCTGACTACATCACGCGTGTACAAAAGGTGGTGAACCAACTCACCAGAAATGGCGAAATAGTAACTGATGCACGAGTTGTCGAAAAGATTTTGAGATCTTTAACAGATAAGTTTGAGAATATTGTGTGTGCAATAGAAGAGTCGAAGGACCTTTCGACGCTCGCAGTCGAAGAGCTCGCTGGTTCCCTCGAAGCACACGGACAACGTAAGATGAAAAAGAAGGAAGAAGGAGTAGAGGACGCAAATCAAACCAAGGAGCAAATCAAAGACGAAAAGGTACTCTTTTCTCAAAACTTTCGAGGAAGAGGACGTGGTCGTGGAGGACGTGACAATGGTCGAAGTGGTAGAGGCAACAACTTCGAGAGAGGACAGTCGATCCAGCAAAATTGGCGTGGCAGAGGACGTGGTCAAAGAGGTGGTAGGTCGAACCATTCCAACTTTGAATGCTACAAGTATGGGAAGTATGGTCATTATGCGAAGGATTGCAACTCATTCAAATGCTATAACTGTGATAAAGTGGGACATCTTGCAAAAGATTGTCGAATCGAAAAGAAGGTAGAAGAAACAACCAATCTAACTCTGGAAGCTGAAGCAAATGAAGGTTTTCTCTTGATGACTCAAAATGAGATCAACACAAATGACAACGTTTGGTATCTTGACTCAGGAGCAAGTAACCATATGTGTGGTCACAAACACTTGTTCAAAGAAATGAGAAAGATTGAAGATGGCAATGTGTCTTTCGGAGATGCATCAAAAGTGAAGGTCGAAGGCAAAGGAACGATCCGTTACCTGCAGAAGGATGGGTTAATTGGATCAATTCAAGATGTTTATTATGTACCAAATCTTAAGACCAACATCTTGAGTTTGGGACAACTTACAGAAAAAGGTTATTCGATACTTATGAAAGAACGAATACTGTATTTGAAGGACAAGCTGAGACATCTGATTGCTCATGTCGAAATGGAGAGAAATCGAATGTACAAACTGAATCTGATAAACGTTCAAGAAAAATGTTTACAAGTAAATGTCGAAGACAAAGCGTTACTATG
Organism: Lathyrus oleraceus; assembly: GCF_024323335.1. Classification (NCBI taxonomy): domain Eukaryota; kingdom Viridiplantae; phylum Streptophyta; class Magnoliopsida; order Fabales; family Fabaceae; genus Lathyrus; species Lathyrus oleraceus. The sequence continues at coordinate 263,318,327 of NC_066584.1, forward strand.
ACATCTACGTTTTGGTCATCTACATCATGCTGGTTTAAAAAGGTTGGCGAAAAGGAACATGGTGCATGGACTACCAGATATGGACTATGAAGGAAAGTTCTGTGAAGAATGTGTGCTTAGCAAACAAATAAGAACTTCATTTCAAAAGAAGGCAGAATATCAAGCTAAGCATATCCTTGATTTAATTCACACCGACATATATGGACCAATCACGCCAGAATCTTTCAGTAGCAAAAGATACTTTATTTCCTTCATCGACAATTACTCACGGAAGACATGGGTTTATTTCTTGAAAGAAAAGTCTGAAGCATTCGAGGTGTTCAAAAGGTTCAAAGTAATGGTGGAGAAGGAGACCGACAAACACATTAAAGCAGTTCGATCTGACAGAGGTGGTGAGTATACTTCGACAACTTTTATGAAGTATTGTGAAGAGCAGGGTATAAGGAGATTTCTAACTACAGCATACTCACCTCAACAAAATGGGGTGGCTGAAAGGAAGAATCGAACAGTCCTTGACATGGTTCGTTCAATGCTTAAAAGCAAGAACATGCCAAAGGAATTTTGGGCAGAAGCTGTAAAATGTGTCATTTATGTTCAGAATCGATATCCACATTCGAAGTTAGAAGGTCAAACACCACATGAAGCGTGGAGTGGACAGAAGCCAACAGTTTCTCATCTCAAAGTATTTGGAAGTGTGGCTTATGCACACGTACCAGATCAACGAAGAACGAAACTTGAAGACAAAAGTCAGAAATACATACTCATTGGGTATGATGAGAAAACAAAAGGGTACAAGCTATTTGATCCCATAAGAAAGAAGGTGACAGTGAGTAGAGACGTTCGAATAAACGAAGCAAGTAAGTGGGACTGGAACAGTTCGACAGAAGCTATCGTCGAAGTTGAAGAATCATCTGTCGCTGTACCATCAAACATTTTGACAAAACTTGAAGATTCTGACAATGAAGATGAACCTACACAACCCAGAATGCGAAGTTTGCAAGATCTGTATGATTCGACAAGTGAAGTGCACCTTGTATGTCTCTTGGCAGATGCTGAAAACATCAGTTTTGAAGAAGCAGTACGAGACAAGAAGTGGAAAAGTTCCATGGACGAAGAGATGAGGGCGATTATCCACAACAACACTTGGGAGCTAGTTGAATTGCCAAAAGGTAGTCAACCCATTGGTGTAAAGTGGGTATTCAAGAAAAAGATGAATGCTCAAGGAGAAATAGAACGATACAAAGCGAGACTTGTTGCGAAGGGATACAAACAGAAAGCAGGAGTTGATTATGACGAAGTATTTGCACCCGTTGCAAGAATGGAGACAATTCGATTACTCATATCTCAAGCTGCTCAATTCAAATGGCCAATATTTCAAATGGATGTCAAAACAGCTTTTCTGAATGGTGTACTAGAAGAAGAAGTCTATGTAGAACAACCACTCGGGTACATGAAAGCTGGAGAAGAGAAGAAGGTACTGAAATTGAAGAAAGTGTTATATGGGCTGAAGCAAGCACCGCGGGCATGGAACACACGTATCGACACATACTTCAAGGAGAACGGGTTCGAGCAATGTCCATACGAACATGCCCTCTATGTGAAGAAAAATGGAAGGGATGTATTACTTGTTGCTCTCTATGTTGATGATCTTATTTTTCTAGGCAGTAATGATCAAATGATAGAAGAATTCAAAAGCACAATGACACGTAAATTCGAGATGGCAGATTTAGGCCTAATGAGATTCTTTCTTGGTCTGGAAGTTCGACAAGAAGAAACAGGAATATTCATCTCACAAGAAAAATATGCAAAAGAAATCTTGAAAAGATATAAGATGGAAAGCTGTAATCCGGCTTCGACGCCAATGGAACCAGGAACAAAGTTGTCGAAATTTGATGGAGGAGAACGTGTCGAAGCAGGAAAATATCGAAGTTTGGTAGGAAGTCTTCGCTACCTCACATGTACAAGACCAGATATTTCATTAAGTGTAGGCATTGTAAGTCGATTCATGGAGGAGCTAGTTTACACACATTGGAAAGCATTGAAGCGAATTCTGAGGTGCATCCAAGGAACAGTGTCACTTGGGATGTTTTACTCGAATTCAGACAAATACAAGTTGGTTGGTTACTCTGACAGTGATTGGTGCGGAGACATAGACGATCGAAAAAGCACTTCTGGATATGTGTTCTTCATGGGAAATACTGCATTCACTTGGCTTTCTAAAAAGCAGCCAATAGTAACACTTTCGACATGTGAAGCAGAATATGTAGCAGCATCCTGGTGTGTTTGTCATGCAATATGGCTCAGAAGATTGATGAGTAAAATGGAGCTAGAACAGAAAGATGCTACAATAATACAAGTTGACAACAGGTCAGCAATTGAGTTAGCAAAGAATCCAGTAAACCATGAAAGGAGCAAACACATTGACGTTCGCTTCCACTTCATTCGAGAACACGTGAAGGAAGGAAATGTCGAATTGAAGCATGTAGCAAGTAAGGACCAAGCAGCAGACATTTTCACAAAACCACTATCAAAAGAAATCTTCGACAGAGGCAAGAAATTGATAGGCATGATGAATAGAAGAAACATTTAAGTTTACAAAGGAGTTTTGTTGAATAAACCTTAAATGTTATAGTTAATGGGTTTTTAATAATAAGTTATTGGAGAGATTTGGAAGGTCAATAGACAGTGGCCAAATCAATAGTATTTAATAATTATGATAACTCCTAGAATAGCTAAAGTCTCTTTGTATGTATAAAGACCAAAATTGTACTCTTTTCTAATACAGAAGTTTATAAAGAATCGTTTCTTCTGTCATCCTTTCCCAGCTTCTTGTTGAATTACTTGGTGGTTCAAATTGCAAGTAATTTTGTTATCCAAGTTAAAGATAGTTATGAAAATGTATATTAGATGTTGGTTTATTGGGTTTTTTCCATGGTTTATGTTAGTATTCAAATTTGAATGAAAATGTGTTGTAATACAAATGTTGAAAAATGATGATTGGATTAGTTATTTACAATGGATTAAAAAGGAACAAATTGGGTTAGATGTTGATGGGCTTAAGGAGTTAATTGACATTTGTTAAAATGGGTTTAATTGGATATTGAATTACTAAATGAATTAATTGAATGTGAAATTGGATAATTAGAATGGTAACTTGGTTATGAATCAGAAATGGGTAACCGGATGTGGGTTGAGTTTAAATGTAGATATGTGGTAAAAAAAGGTTAATTGGATTGTAATGGACTTAATCAAGCACTTAAAATCCAATCAATCATAGCCAACCAAATGATACTTAATCCAAGACTTAAAATCCAATCAATCATAGCCAACCAAATGATACTTAATCAAGCACCCGATTGTAGTGTCTTGAATGAATCTTAACTAGTGAACTGGAACCATGCATCTTAAGCAAACAACTGAATCAACAGATGCGACCTCCCTGAATTAGGGTTTCCACTATGCTCCCTGGTGAATGCCCTTGAACCCATGATCTTATGTTTTTTTTCAAATGCAAGTGTAATGTTATGATACGATGGATATATGGATGAGATGAATGCATATCAGGAGATGCGAATGCCTAGGGTTAGTGACCTGGATGAACTTTGTGAACGGTAGGGTGAATTTTGAGGTACGACAATCTTGTCGTTTGATTTCATTTGGTTCTTAGTGGCGAAAACTGTCCTACTCTCTGAGCATGCGTGATAAAAGTGCGACACATTGGGTTTAACAATTCTTGGAATTAGGTTTAAACTCTTACACTTCCCCATATGGTTGTGTATTCCTTTTTTGTCATCATTGAATTTTTTTCTATATAAACTCATTTTCATTTACATTTTCACACTATGCGCACATTACTCTCACATTTTCAGTTTTCAAACCTAAAAACAACCCTTTCTCTCTGCAACTGTTCTTCATCTTCATCTTCTTCAAATGGCTGAACAACAACAACACTCTTCAAGCTCTTCAAAGGCAACTGATAACAACCCCCTAAACATCTCCATTAAGAGTTTCTGATGGACACGTTTCTGATGGAACTCCTGAAGGTATGTTCGACTTTGAACCTGACCCCGCTTCACCTAACCATGAATCACCTCGCATTATTTTCCCAATAATTCCTTATGTATATGGTCCTGACTTTGATGAGTCTAGAATCAACCTAACTATTAAATACCCCCCAAAACCACCAAATCATCTTGTGAGTGATTCAACATGGGAAGCTAAAAGTCATTCTTCAGCATGCGGAATCTAAAAGTCGTTTGCATGAAGCAATGTCTGTCATTTGTTCTTCAACAAATCTCACTGCGAGTGATTCAACATGGGAAGCTTACAGAAGCTGGATGAACTCCAAGATTTCTAAGCTGAAGGATCTTGGGTATACTCTTGCTAAAAGAAAATTCAGTTCTAGGTTCATTCCCTTAATGGAACTCTGGAAGTTAAGAAACTCCCAACTTTGCCTTCCTACTCCAGAAATCAAGGAAGCAACTCCTGAGGCTATGGAAGATGAAGCTGCTCCAGAAACAAAGATTGTTCAGAACATTGAGTCTGCTCCAGAAGTTGTTGTTGCTTCTAAACCTCAAGATTGTGCTATGGAAGAAGTTGCTACTCAGATTGTTGTCTCAGAAGCTTCTTCCTCTCAGCCTATTTTCTTGTTGCTCTTATGAAGACAATTGAGGAAAACAAGGCTAACAATGTAAGGGTCGATGAGCGTCTGGACAAGCCAGATCTCATGCTTCAGTTGATTCTCTCAAGGCTTCCTTCACCACCTCCTCCTCCTCAGAACCCTTAGTTTTCTTTTTAGTTTTTTTGAAAAATTCTTTTTGCTTCTTATAAATTGTACCTTGCGCTGCCTTTTGGCAATTTTCTATGAAAAATGTTTTGTTTCTCTTTATTTAATTTTGTTTTATGTATTTTTGATTGATGACAAAGGGGGAGAAAATATAACGTTCTAAAGGGGAAGAATTATTGTTTATTTTGATATCTAATTTCCTTAAGTAAAAACCAAAACATTGTTTAATGCTTTTGCTAACAAATACTTCAAAAAGAGTTTGTTAAGTGTTCTGTAGGGCTATTTACCAAGAATCAGAATGGTTCAAAATATGTTCTTTATGAAAATCATGGATTTGGAATCCAGATAAGAGAGATTTTCTTCTATAGTAACCTGACTTGAAAAGTCAAGGTTCCAATAAGAAAACATGCTCCTTTAATGAAGATAACCAAATCTAAAGTTTCTTCTAAAGAACTCACCAAGCTTCTGAAGTGAGGTCTATCAGAATAATGATGTTATCAACCAGTGCTCTGGACAACATCAAATAAATTTTGAAGATAAACCAGATTTTGACAGAAAATTCACTCTGGCATTTCAAAAAGGTTAATCAGGAAAGTGTTCTTTCATTTTGACTTTATCTTTATAGGATTATACATCTCAGGGGAAACTTTGTACTTCTGAAAGATGTTTTCATTTGTGATTACCCTGTACAAAATTGTTCATCAAAATACATGTTTTTTCATCATAAAAAAGGGGGAGATTATTAGAACAAGATTTGCTTATGCATCTATACCTTGAGTTTTGATGATAACAATATTGTATTTATGTGAGAACAATTTTGGTACCCTAATGGTTTGTTATTGTATAGCTTTAATAACCAGTTCTGATTCTGAATATATGATGTGCAACGTCATCAATTTTTGAACTATGTGCTCTAAATTTGCTTCTGCGCTAGTTATTAGAAGTTATGAAAGACGTCAATATTGTTGCTGCAATGTTCTTTTTTCTTCTATGTTACTTCACTCATCAGAAGCTTATAAAGAGACACTAGGTTGCTGCTGCAATGTTCTCTCAATTCATGCTTTTGGACGTGACTCTGATCACTAAACTTCTAAAGTTATGTTATATAGCTGAAGATTCTGAAGATCTCAAGCCAGACGATTAAAGTTATCAAGGTTCTGAATGGGGATTCTGAAGACTCTGAATATTCTAAAGATACTGAAGATCTCAATCCAGATTGCTGACACTGTCAAGGCTCTGACCAAATATTCTGAAGTTTCTGAATCCAACTCTATGTTTATTCATTTCATGCTTCATCAACTTTCATCAGAAACCAATGAATTTTGGAGATTAGATTAAAATGGGAACGTGATTAAATAGTACATGGTACAAAATGAACAACCTTTCCACTACCAGATTTCATGGGCAAAGACAGTACTATACATCACACATGTCACTATTTTTGTGGGCGAAAGGACAGTATAGAATATCATTCCTTTCCCATCCAATAGTGGACAACCGTTAAAATTAGCTTTCTTCATTTTGCCCTCCAACGGTTGTATACTTATGCTATATAAGTATACATTGGAGACTTGAAGAAAAATATCAGTTACATAAATATTTTGACAAGTTATTTTCTTTGTGAAAAGCTATCATTCTTTTATATATAATTTTTCTTTAAGTGTTTGTTATTCATTTGTGTAAAATCTGCTTATGTAGAAGCATCTTGTAACACAAAAAACATTATTTAAACTATTTGTTTGATTCCTTAAGGAGGTTATCCTAAAGAAGACAAAGAAGGTTGTTCTTTGTGAGTCATTAAGGAGACTAAGGTTTAGTTGGATCCTTGAGAAGACAAAGAAGGTTATTTTTTGTGTTTGTTGTAATCTGTTGATTATAGTGGGTTAAGTGCTTGTGTATAAGGCAAATCACATTGGCGGGTGGACTGGATTAACTTTGAGTTTCAAGCGAACCAGGATAAAAATACTTGTGTTTTTGTCTCTTCATTATTAACTTGTTAGTGGTGTTCTCGTTTTGGAAAGAGATTTTGCTTGTAAAACCCAATTCAAACCCCTATTTCTTGTGTTTTTCACGCCTTCAGATGTTCCCACAAACCTCCTTGTACAAGTAAATGAAGTTTTAAGGCTAACTTCCAACCAAACAATGAACATGGTTTAAAGTGTATATCCTCCAAACCAAATAGATATTTTCCATGGGCTGATCTCGAACAAAAATGGAGTTTTGAGTTGGCTATCATCTTAATTGAATCATGTTTTTACACAGGATGACCAAGAACATAGTTGAGATGTTACACAAGTTAATATATAACCAACTGAGCTTTTACACCAGGATAAACTCAAGAACTAAGTGAGATTTTACACAGGCTAACCTCAAACTGATAGAGTTATTAACCAGGCTGAGCTCAAGAACAGTTGTGGAGACTTTGATGGATGATCTTCAAAAACAAAAAGAGAGATTTTCTTCTTGGCAAAAATCACGAACCAAATAGAGACTTCCTAAGACAACCCCTTAAAGAAAACTAGAGTTATACTAGTTTAGCTCGCAACCGAACAACTTCTTACAAAATAAGTATTTAAGAACGAGATAATACACTCTTGGTAAAATACAATTAAGCCCCCGCCCAAAACAAAGATCTTCACTTATACTCAAGAATACTCTTGAAGCACTAATGACAAAATATATGTGAGAAAATGAGAGATTTATTGAAAATGAAGAGAGAACTATAAGTGAAACCAAAACTCGTTTTTGGATGAAATAAAATGATAGAGAAGTTCTCTATTTATTGATATATTATGGTTTAAATTTGGAAACAATTCATGAGCAAAAAAAATCACCCCCAATAATCGATTGTTCAAGCCACAAATTGAAAGTTCTGATAGTTCACTATTACTAATTATTAAGAGATTATCCCAATCAATTTTAGACTCAACCTAGTGAAAATAATCAGTTAGGTTATTAGTTCTAATTAATTATTCAGCTGAAAAAGTATTCTAATCAATTATATACTCCCCTAATAAGTTAGCTAGGCCTAAAATCATTTTGAGGTGGTTTAAATAAAATATGAGAGGCTTCTCAAAGGTGTGTGTGTGTGTGGTTGGTATGCGTGTCTGGTCGACTTGTATGTTTGTGTGTGTGATTTTTCCATACTATTTCAAGAAATACCTTTGTGTCTTTACAAGACATTGTTCACTCCGAAAAACACGATCATGCGAGCTTTCATACTTCCTCTCTTTCACAACCCTGAAGCTTTAAGTCTTGGCATCATTGTCTTTGAGTTTAACATCATACAGGAGCTTTGAATCTTCTTAATGAAGCTTGAAATATCTTCATGGTAAGGAATGTGAGGTTAAATCACCGATGAACCTTGAAACATAAGTATTCACTTGAAAGTGTTAACATTAAAGAGATAACTTAATCTTGAAGAACATCTTCGAGAGGATAGCTTGATTTAAGAGGATAGCTTTATAAACCATCTTGAGAATCTTTGACCGATTGAGCTATCTTCAATAGATAAGGACTTCTTCAAGTATCATTTGATCTCAAGTGTTGTTATCATCAAAACCAGACAACTACTCAGTTGACTTGCAACTTTGCTATCAACAAAATTCACCACCTTGGATCATCTTGATAATACCAACAAGCATGTAGATCCATAGAAGATGACTGAAAAAAAGCCAAAACCTCATTTTTCATCAGATGCCTCCCAGGAAAGCCATTATACCTTTTCCACCAAAGTACCAAGATACTTGAAAGATTCCATTATGGCCTATATGGCTAAGAATCTGTTAGAAGCACATCGAATCTCCTCCAAATTTTGATCTCTCTAGACTGGAAGATCATCAAATTGTTCCTTGAGTTTCTCCCTTTCCAGTCGAAGGTGTCTGGGCAAGAAATCTTATGTGCGACCAACAACTCTGAACGCCAAAATTGTCGATGCTCGACAAGTATGGAAATCCAATTATGTCAACTCCCTTTGTCAAACTTCCTCATGAAGACTCGAAAAATAAGTATAATCTTCGTCAGAAACCGAAAACCAAAATTCCCTACCATTTTCAGGCCAGGACAAGCTAACAACACCAAACTTGACTCTACTTCAACGAAAGTCTGCCCATCTACCATCATAAGTCAAAGATGTTCGTGAGGAGATTTCTTAACTTGAGTCTCTTCTAACTACGGAGTGGATGCCAACCTTCCATTGGTTTCCAACTATGGAGATAGTAAGACTTCACCCATCACGACTCAGGTGAGATAATCTCATACTTCCACTCGAATTAGAGGAGTAATTGTCTAAACGACCAGCCCTTTAACTGGGTCATATTATGCTCCATTATACGTACCTGAAGTGGAGGCTCCCCCAATAGAAGGGGTACTCAGAATTCCAACCAAAGCAGCAGCCGCCCGAATCTCTTTCCTCAATTACTGCATGGAATCCTCACTCTTCATCCCATCTACACAATTAATAAAAAGACATCATAAAGGGTTCAAGGAAACGGAGTAAGGGAAATATGGAACCTGTGCCACTTACCATAGATTCTACTCTTGCCTTCTTTTGATTTGGAATGCATCAACCAGCGAGTCGGAATGCGTTTCTTCGGCCAGTTTCTTAAAGCACCAATGGCACATCCAAGCTCTTTAAAGAGAGAAACCATCATACTCTTCAAATATAATTCCTCTAGGGATAATACTTCTGGAAGATGTTCGAATAAGCAGAGGAAACATTGAGTTCCAAGTGATAAATATTTGCATGCACTTCCTCGATTATAGGAGCATCCAAGAAAATTAGATAATTGAAATCCTTAATGCAGTAAGAATAAGCTTCAAAGTACCATGTATGTTGCCTCAAGGAGAGAAAACTAGAACCGTTTGCATAATTTGAGTTGTTTTAAACCTTAAAAATTTAGAAGAATAATGTTACAATCGACTTACATCTTTAATACTCGAACCAATGCTGGAAGACTTTAATGAATGCCCAAATTATTGGATACACCTGTGAGGGGTGATCAACAAGTGATTTAATATGTCGACCTCAAATTCTTTGAAAGGAATGCGATAATTGTGATAGAGAACAAACATTTGTTGAAAGGGATAGTGCATCCATCACATCGTCTGCAAATCCTCTTATTTTTGTCCTGGGGAAACACCCACCAATTAGTCGTCAGACCCACATCGTCGAAGCTTGACCAAATACACCTTCATGAACGAAGGCAAAGACAACTTCTTTACATATATATATATATATATATATATATATATATATATATATATATATATATATATATATATATATATATATATATATATATATATATATATATATATATATATATATATATATATATATATATATATATATATATATATATATATATATATATATATATATATATATATATATATAAGAGTGAATGTTATGATCCGAGTCAAGAGAGTGAATAATTTGAATCAAGACTTAAAACCCAATAAAATTTATCTATTTGATTCGAAATAGTTTTTTTTTATGATTCGAGTCAACTTGACAGAATCAAAATCCAAAATTTTAGCCATGGTTTTATTCGAGTCAACCCCTTTTGTGATTTAAATCATGGACCTTTGTGATCCGAGTCAAGCTTGATTCATGATTCGAATCAGGTGGACAAAATAAAAATCCTGATTTTTCACATTTAGTTTGATTCGAGTCAGCCAACCTTGTTATTTGAATCACACTTCAATATTTTCAAATTCCATTAAAAGTGAAGTGATATTCTGAATCGAAACTTATTGTGACTTGAACCATGCTATTATGTGATTCTTTATTCAAATCTCTGACTATTTGACTAGAAACATATTGCATTGAGTATAACCAAATGGTTCAATTTATGCATGCATAAAAAATTGATTAAGCACTCAACCCTAGAATGCTCAACTATGCAAGAAGACTCAATTTCAACAAATAAACCAACCTTAAGTGGCATAGGCAACTTCAATAGGTATAGTGAAGTAAATAAAAGATTTCGACAATTCTTTGGAAGTGTTACGTTTTGGAGAATAAATAAAAGATGACTGTGTCGAAGCTGTTTAAATTCTTTTCGTGGGTGAACAATTCTTTGTTGTCGAAGCCTGGGACTTAGAAGATTTTTGGATTTCCACAAAGCTCTCTTCGACATAGGCGTTCATAGATTCGAAGCTTCAAGCGGGACGTATTTGAAATTTAAACAAAGTCGTTTCGTCAGGCCAACACGTGGAAACATCTGAGATATGCAACGCTTGAGAATGGCGAATGTGGCAGTCATATGTGTAAAGGCCGTTAGGGTCGAATTGCTATAAATAGGGGTCTTAGTTTTGGATTCAAGGGTGTTCAAACAGATATACAGAAATTCACAAAATACATTCGAAGTACCAGAGCGAGAGAAAATAGTTTTACGCTGAAAATGTATGTATGAAGAACACCATAAGTTTCGTTCATGTTATCTATTTCATACCAATTATTTAAATTAAAGTTATTCACTGCCTTTTATTCTGTCGAATTGCCTTTATTTCAGTAATATATCATCACTTTTACTTCTGCATTTACATTTCGCCAAGTCTTCATTTCCAGTACTTTCTCAAAACTTAAAGCATTTACTTCGAGTCATTTATCTTTACCCTTCCCAAGTATTTTCGTTATCTTTAAGAAACCTTTTGTTACAAAGTTATCTTCATTTACGTTGTTCATAAAATCATAAGTTTCGTTTAGAATTATTGTCAAAACACTTTTTGTTGTCCACAAACACGAAACAAACCTAACCATGAGTCAAATCACCGTAATAACAGTTCTTGAGACACATGTCCTAGGATCAATCTAGTCGATCCTGTGAGTTACCAAAAATGTATAAATTTGGAAGACTAGCGGTTGTTTATCAGAAATCACTGGTAAACAAATTGGCACACCCAGTGGGACAGTGTCAAAAGAATTGTTGATTACAATAGTTTGTTTTTACAATTCGCAAAATTGTTGTTATTCTTTTGGTTTAAAAAATTAGTGTTGTATAATCCTTAGAAGTGGTAGGATAGCCAACAATTCACAACCTATAACCAACAGAAAAAACGCAAAAAAGATGGTTAATACAACCAATCAAGGGGAACAATTCCCTCCCCAGGGAACAGGCACAATCAGAGCAAATTCAATTGATGTATCCACTGAGATCCCTAATGCACAGGCCATACCAACGTCTGGATCCATGGCCTTGCATAATTCGACAGCAATGCCTATTATGTCAGGCGCGGCAGATACTCCTGCAGTTTCAACCCCTAGGCCACCAGGATTTGAGAACTTTCGGCATGTGAGAGATTACCCATATGGAATGCCATCTACCGCCATGGCAAGACTTCAAAACAATTCTTCCATATATACTCAACCACATAATACGGTTATTTCGCCAATTCAAAATTCTGGATCTGGCATGAACCATGTAGGTCGAAATAACCAATCACAAGGAGTCCCCACCCTATTACCTACCCTTACAACGAATAATCAGGCAGCCTTTAGACAACAAATGGATGCCAGTAACCATGATATGGTAGGAGTTCTGGCCAGAGAAATGAATACCATTTTTTCTCCCTTAATACAGAATGTGAATAGGATTAACACTGACAATGCCCAAACATACCAACAACTGTCAACGTAGATGGGACGCATAGCAGATTTCCTAGGCGCCCCATAATTTGTTGTTCGACGCAGGCCAAACCAGGTTATAATCTAGGGAGAAGAACCAACGATAGATCAAGTTCGACCACAAAGGCAAGCCCCTGACGAAAGAGTCATGGGGGCAAGATTTGAACAACAACCAATTTGACGGGAAGTCCCTGAAGAACAACCTAGGAGAGTGATAATGGTTAATATAGACCAGGATGCAGACGAAGTAATTCATAGGGTCAGGCGGGAAAACATGATGGAAAATGACTTAACCAGTATGATAGAGAGAATCATGGCCCAGAATGGTCTGAATACAGGACTTCGACGGCCAAATTATTCCTCTCCTTTATCATAATATGTCCTGCAAACAGAATTACCAAGGGGTTGTAAAATCCCTAAGTTCACCAAATTCTCAGGGGACACTAGTGAATCCACTATAGAGCACATAGCCAGATACATGACTGAGGCAGGGGATTTGGCAAACAGTGAGAACTTAAGGATGAAATATTTCCCTAGTTCTTTAACAAAGAACGCCTTCACGTGGTTTACGACTTTGCCACCAAATTCCATAGATGCTTGGCCCTAGTTAAAAATATTGTTTCATGAACAATTCTACATGGGCCAAACTAAGATAAGTCTTAAGGAATTAGCCAGCATCAAAAGACAATTCACCGAACCTATAGATGATTATCTGAATAGGTTCCGTTTGTTGAAATCTAGATGTGTTACAATAGTGCCTGAACACGAGTTGGTCGAAATGGCCACTGAAGGTTTAGATTATTCCATCAGAAAAAAGTTAGATGCCCAGCATCTAAGAGACATGGCCCAATTATCAGATAGGGTTCAGCAGGTCGAACGCTTAAAATCTGAAAAGGCCAGAGCGAATAAGAATCATAAGAAAGAGAGGGTTGCTTATGTCGAATTCGAAGACGGAGAGTCTGAAATCGCTGAAGACCCTTATGGTCTTGAGAAATTCGAAGTAGATTTGGCAGAATTAAAAGAAGCACCACCCTATGCCTGCAAATTACTTACACCTTCGAATGGCAGAAACCCTGTCGAAACTGAAAAGAATGATAGATTTCCCAAAAAGACTTACACATTTGATGTTACCAAATGTGACGAGATCTTCGATTTATTAGTAAAGGATGGCCAAATGATAGTGCCTCTTAATACTAAAACTCCTCCGTTAGAACAACGAAAGAAAAGAGGCTTCTGTAAATATCACAATTTTTTAGGCCATAAAACTTCACAATGCTTTCTTTTCAGGGATCTTATTCAGAACGCAATCAGGGATGGCCGCCTCAAGTTTGCTGACAAAGGGAAAAACCAGATGAAAGTTGATACTGATCCCCTCAACATTGCTGATACAAACTATGTCGAACCGGTCGAAATCAACATGTTCGACTTAGGGGAAGTGGAGGCTGTAAAGGCAACAAGAACTGGAGGCTATACGCTGGATGGGAAGCAGGCTACTGATGGCCTAAGTAACGATGTTTCCTTTTGAATCTCTGTCAAAGGTAAACAGGTTGCTAACGTCGAACCAAGGGCCACTGAAGGTCTCAAGGGGAAAGCAACCGAGGCTACTGAGGGCCTAAGAAAGAAGTTCGAAGCAATTTCAATCACTGATGGCGCCAGTCTAGGTGTCAACATGGTAGATCTGAAGCACCCCCCCCCCCCCCAGAAATGGAGGAAGTGGAGGAATGTTTGAAGATGGAGCAAGAAGGGATGGAGTTTGGTTATCCCAAAGCCAACGAAAGCCTACATGAATATCTCTGGAGATGTCACAAAAAGAATGCTGACATGTTGTTGTGCCCAAGATGCAGCATCAGGATATCTCGAATGGTGGCTGAGGATTACGAGAGATGGCAACAAACAAAGACCAAGAGAAACTAGAGGAAGGAAAGCCGATTACAGAAGGTGTATCCCACGTCAGGAGAAAGCCTTCTTGCTTTCATTGTGCGGTGCTACAAATATGAAACAGAATGCTTGATGTGTCCCAGGTGTGGGGTAGTGTACAATAGATTATTAGCCGAAGCATTCGAAAGAATCCCATATGACCAAGGTTGGGACGGACATGAAGGTAACCCAAACATGTATAGCTTCGACAAGAGGGGAGCACCTAGGAGGCCAAATAGCCTTCACCCAAGGGCAAAGAGAGTTATGTTTAAACTGCCAACAGAAGTCCCTGAGGATAAATGGACTCAGGCGGGACCAAAGAAAGGAAAGTGGAGAAGTTTCGAAGATGGAGGAAGAACCTCTTGGGCATACAGAAAACAATTTCAGGCGTCCAAGAGAGAGGCTATCAGGCTAGAAAATTACAAAGGAAAAAACCCTATGTCAAGATCCTAGTGGAGAAGACATCAGAGGATGAGGAAAGCAGAAAGAGAGATGAATCTAAAAGAGATTGGAGAATCCAACAGCATCAAGGTTCCCCCAAATATCATGGATTCGACCAAACCACCCGTAGGAAGGAAGTTATTTCCAAATGAAAACATAAGTCAGAAGGTTCAGAAGGAACAAGTAAGAGAGGAGGAAATGCTCACAGACAACTTTGAGTCTGACGGAGTGTCTTCTGTGAATATGAATTGCAACGTAGTCTCAGTCCTGCCATACGAGTATAACCAGAAAACAGAGGTTGAAGATAATGAGGAAGCGGACGCTGCGGAGATGGCGAAGCATCAACCAGTGTGTTACTATGTTCTGAACAGTGCTGCTGTCGAAGAGCAGAACACTATTTTTGAAAGGCCTCACCAGGGGATGCAGAGTCACCTCAAGCCCCTATACATTAGGGACAAAGTTGGACAGGTGGGAGTGAATAAAGTCTTGGTGGACGGAGGAGCAACAGTCAATTTGATGCCCCATTAATGTTGAAAAAGATAGGTATGTTCGACACTGATGTCAAACCCCACAACATGGTATTGTCAAATTATGAAGGTAAGATAGGACAGACGCTGGGCGTCATACAAGTGGACCTAACTGTTGGGTCAATCACAAGACCAACGATGTTTATGGTAATACCTGCAAAAGCAAATTACAACTTACTACTAGAGAGAGAATGGATACATGGAATAGGGGAGGTCCCTTCGACCATGCATCAGAGAATATCTATTTGGAGAAAAGATGGCGTGGTAGAGAATGTCGAAGCTGACCAAAGTTACTTCATGGCAGAAGTAAACCATGTGGACAAGAGAAACTTCGACAGGAACTTGGCACACATAGTACCATGTTACCCAGCGGAAGAAGGCTACGCCCCAAATAAAAATGCCTTGTACTTCTTGACTCTCCACCCAAATGGCTTTCAGTGGGATAGGGAGATTATGGGAGACCCAAAAGAAGGGGAATTATCTGAAATACGACCAACAGGCTGGGATGAAGACCCGTACTATGACTGAGTTTTCTTTCCTCAAAAATATTTCGGCCTACATGGCTGAGAATAAAAGACAAGCGGCTCTCGAAGCCGAGATAACAAACATGGCTAACAAAGCCACATATGGTGAAATCTATAATACAGGACCGGGGGAGTTCTCTAAACCAAAACCCCCTAACGAACAAGTACCTG
Organism: Lathyrus oleraceus; assembly: GCF_024323335.1. Lineage (NCBI taxonomy): Eukaryota > Viridiplantae > Streptophyta > Magnoliopsida > Fabales > Fabaceae > Lathyrus > Lathyrus oleraceus. The sequence goes on from NC_066584.1 coordinate 263,334,323, forward strand.
TGGAACCAACAAAACAAAGGTTAGACGCCATCTTCGACGAAGAACCTCTGGGATTTGAAAAAGATCCAGTAACGTCAAGTGCAAAGATGTTAGCGCAAGATCCTCTCGAAGAGATTGATCTCGGAAATGGAAGTGCAAAAAGAATTACCTACATCAGCGCTAAACTGGACCTCAAGTTGAAAGTGAGAGTTATTGAATTGCTAAGGAAAAACAAAGATTGCTTCGCTTGGGATTACGACGAGATGCCTGGTTTGAAGAGGGACTTGGTCGAATTAAAGCTGCATATCAAGGATGGCAAGAAGCCCATCAAGCAGACTCCAAGAAGATTCGTCCCAGAAATCCTCTCAAAGATCAAAAAAGAGGTCGAAAGACTTATCCGTTGCAATTTCATCAGGACCACAAGGTATGTCGATTGGATTGCAAATATAGTCCCTGTTATCAAGAAAAATGGATCTTTGAGAGTATGTATAGATTTTCGTGATCTAAATGCAGCAACTCCTAAATATGAGTATCCAATGTCTGTGGCAGAGATGCTGGTTGACTCAGCCGCAAGCTATGAATATCTCAGCATGCTTGATGGATATTCTGGCTATAACCAGATTTTCATTGCAGAAGAAGATGTTTCTAAAACAGCTTTTCGATGTCCAGGGGCAATAGGCACTTATGAGTGGATATTTATGCCTTTTGGCCTAAAAAACGTTGGGGCAACATACCAACGAGCAATGAATTCTATATTCCATGATTATATAGAGACATTTATGCAAGTGTACATAGATGAAATTGTGATAAAATTTACGTCAGATGAGGATCATCTAACCCATCTCAGCCAATCATTTGAAAGAATGAGAAAACATGGCTTAAAAATGAATCCTCTTAAGTGTGCATTCTTTGTGCAGGCTGGAGATTTTCTGGGCTTTGTGGTCCACAAAAAGGGGATAGAAATCAATCAGAACAAGACGAAGGCTATTATGGAGACCAAAGCACCATCAACCAAAAAAGAATTGCAATCATTATTAGGAAAGATAAACTTCCTAAGAAGATTCATTTCGAATTTAAGTGGTCGAACTCAAGCCTTCTCTCCCCTTCTGCGCCTGAAACAAGGGAAGTTCGAATGGAATGACGAACATCAAAAGGCATTCGACAAGATCAAACATTATCTGAAAAACCCTCCTATCTTGGCACCACCATGTGGAAAGAAGCCTATGAGACTGTATATATCAGCCTCCGACACTACCATAGGTAGCATGTTGGTGCAAGAGAATGAAGATGACGTCGAAAGAGCCATTTATTATCTTAGTAGGATTTTAAATGATGCAGAAACTAGATACACTTCAATAGAAAAGTTGTGTCTTTGTTTGCATTTCTCTTGTACTAAACTCAAGTATTATATAAAACCTATTGATTTATACGTCTCTTCGCATTTTAATGTCATCAAGTATATGTTATCTAAGCCAATAATACACAGTCGAATTGGCAAATGGGCTTTAGCACTCACTGAATACTCTTTAACCTTTATGCCTTTAAGAGCAATGAAGGGACAAATAGTATCAGACTTTATTGTAGACCATGCAGTGGTCGAAAATCCTCAACTTCAAGTTGAGTTGAAACCTTCGAAATTATTCTTCGACGGTTCCACTCTTAAGGATGGAAGTGGGGTTGGGATAATGTTAATTTCTCCTGACGAAATTCAAACATAACTCAAATATAGAATTGAAGGTCCCCTTTGTTCTAACAACGAAGCAGAATATGAAGCCCTTATTGCAGGACTTGAGGCTTTGTTGGAATTGGGGGCAACTAGGGTCGAAATTAAAGGAGACTCGGAATTAGTAATCAAGCAACTGATGAAGGAGTACAAATGTATAAAAGAAAATTTGATTATGTACTTCTTCATTGCAAATAGGTTACTCAAAAAATTCGAATACATCGACATAAAACATGTCCCTAGAATAAAAAACCAAGAGGCTAATGACTTAGCACAAATAGCTTCAGAGTATAGAATTTCAAAAGAGAAGCTAGAAGAACTTGTCGAAGTAAGAGGAAAGGCAATGGCTGCCAGATTGTCTCCGACAGATTTGGAAAGCACCCAGTTAGGATATGCTACCAAAGAGGAGTTTGAAGTATTGGCCATTGATACCTTAATAGATACAGATTGGAGGAATCCAATTATTAATTATCTAAAGGACCCTTCGATAGATACAGAAAGAAAAACCAAGTACAGGGCTTTATCTTATGTGTTGATAGGGAATGAATTATTCAAGAAAACCCCTGAAGGGATCCTGTTGAAATGCTTAGGAGAAAGTGAAGCTTACTTGGCATTATCTAGTGTACATAGTGGAGCTTGTGGAGCACACCAGGCAGGCCATAAGATGAAATGGTTGCTTTTCAGATATGGAATGTATTGGCCCACCATGTTAAAAGATTGTATAGAATTTGCTAAGGGTTGCCAAGAATGTCAAATGCATGCAGGAATTCAACATGCTCCTGCAAGTGAGCTTCATACAATTATTAAGCCTTTGCCTTTTAGAGGGTGGGAATTAGATCTAAATGGGGAAATTAGACCCAATTCATCCAAAGGTCAAAGATACATACTTGTAGGAACTGACTATTTCACTAAATGGGTTGAAGCAGTACCTTTAGTAAATGTGGATAGAGAAACTGTTATCGAATTCATTCAAAGGCAAATTTTATACAGATTTGGAATCCCAGAAAGTATAACAACAAATCAAGGATCAGTTTTTACTAGTCAAAAGATGCAAGAGTTTGCAAAGGAAATGGGTTTCAAACTGTTAACATCCACACCCTATTATGCTCAAGCCAATGGACAAGTCGAAGCAGCCAATAAAGTGATAATTAGTTTAATCAAAAAGCATGTAAGGAAAAAGCCAAAAAATTGGCACAAAACTTTAGACCAAGCACTCTGGGCTTGTCGAACCTCCCCTAAAGAAGCCACTGACAGTACACCTTTCCAGCTTACATTTGGACATGATGCAGTACTGCCTGTCGAAGTCTACTTGCAATCAGTGAGAATCCAAAGACAAGGAGAAATTCCATCTGACTTATACTGGGAAATGATGATAAATGAGCTGGTGGATTTGGACGAAGAAAGGTTACATGCATTAGAAGTATTAATAAGACAGAAGGAGAGGGTAGCAAGGGCATACAATAAGAGGGTCAAAGGTAAAACCTTCACTATGAATGATTTAGTTTGGAAAGTCATATTACCTATGGATCGAAAGAATAAGGCATTAGGAAAATGGTCTCCACATTGGGAAGGACCTTTTCGAATTTTAAAAGCCTTTTCAAACAATGCATACGAAATAGAAGAACTAACAGAGGATCAAAGAATCCTAAAAGTAAATGGAAAATACTTAAAGAAGTATAAACCATTTATGCACGAAGTTAGAATCATAACAGCATAGTAAGTAAAGAACTATCATGGCCAAAATGGTGAAGATATTTAAACTCCAAATATGTGCCAAAATGGTTTTCGTCTTAATCAAGTTACAAGTAAACAAGAGTCGAATAAAGCAAATACAGGAGGAAATCAAAAAGGAATAGTGGCCCTCATCCGATCATATGTTTTCTTCGCCAAACCAATCTTATACTGAACATCCGCTTGAACTCCCCTGAGGCGTGCAATATCTTCGTTCATAGTCGTAGCCTTTTCGACATGATCTACGCTTTGCTTCTCCAGATCATCAGCTTCAGTACTATCCAAGCCTCGGATAGCAGCCTGCTTCGCCTTAGCGTCAGAAATCTTCTTCTGCAATTCTGCAATATGAGATTCCCAGAGACGTATCGAAGCAGTGTAAGTGTCGAACTCTGCTTGGGCTGATTTTATGGAAGCGGCTAATTCCTCATAAGCTTGTGAAGTTCGAAGGGCATTGTCAAACTCAATGGCTTGAGCTTTTTCAGTCGATAGAAGCTTAACTTTGGCATCCACCTCCCTATGATATTCAGCACACACTTGGTCAATGAGGTTCTGAATATCAATAAGGGCTTCACCTACATCAGTGGGGTAAGCAGTGATGTTAATCTTGCTTATCAGCTTCTTTATGCTAAATCTCGCCCCCACATTATTCCTTAATTCGTCAAAGAGATTTACATCAAAAACTGCCTTCTTCACCTGCTGAAGGAGTTCGTCATGTGATGCTTCGTTTGCACTAGCACCAGACTGGGTCGAAGCTCCATAAATACTTTGCTCTGAAGAAGACTCTCTTTGAGCCATCATTAACCTCACATACTTATAGGGATCATTCTATTTTAAAGATTTTTTCTCCTCCTCAGTAAGTGGTATAGGTGAAGTCTGGGTGATGGATGGTCGAACTTTAGTTGGATTTGGGACCGTGTCGACGCTGGTATTACTAGTTCTAGTTTGATTTCCCTCAGTATCAGCTTCTCCCACATTCATGTCTTCATCTTCTTGAAAATACCCCTCAATTTCATCTGAATCCTGATCATCCTCATCAGCATCATTTGAAGGGAACGCAACTCTGGCAGGAGAATTACTAGGAGTATCCTTAGAGTCTTCTTTCCCTGTTGAGTCCTTCTCGTCAACGTGCTTCGAATCTCTTTTACCATCTTCACCAGGAGAAGAGGTTTATTCTTCGTTTTGAGCGTTATCTGCTTCAAGATTTTGAGCTCCAGTCGAAGAGCCTTTGTTTTGGATAGCACCGCTGACTGTCAGAGGAGGAGATGGATTCATGTCGCTCGAAGGATCACTTTGATTGGCAGTAGAAATGAGGGGAGTGGTGGCTTTGTCCTGAAAATAAAGTGTTAGAATAAAAGTATGAGTTTGTCGAAAGATAGAACACTTAAGGTCGAAGTATACCTGTTGAGCCTCAGGATCGGAGGCATTGCTCCCAATGTGCTCCAGCGCTGCGCCACCAGAAGGCTGGGATGGAGTTTTCTTTGGAAGAGGAGGGAGGATGGTGGTTTCGACACCTTGTTGTTTATTTGGTCGGAAATGGGCAATTGTTGCCTTATTTTTATTATGTTTTTTTTAGTGGAGTGGGAGGAGTATCCTCTTTATCATCTTCGACAAGAATTATATTAGCAGGAGAGACTTTCCTTTTCTTAGGTGTCAAAGGAGGCTTGCCACTACCCTGAAAAAGAAAATTATAAATAATTAGAAAAAATACGAAAGATATAGAGAAGTTATTTGATGTAATACCTTTGAACTCTTCTTCGGTTTTTCTGGAGCAGCACCAGAAGGCACTCCCTGGCTTGAAGAGGTAGTTAGCCTGGAAGCAGTAGTCGAACTAGCCTTCGCCACAGGCTTTTCTTTCTTCGCCACCTTCCTTTCGACAGCTAAAGAAGGATGTGAGTTAGTCGAAACTTGCAAATGTTTAAAAGATTGGCAAAAAGACGAAAGGGAGTTTTAAAACCAAGAAATCCAAACATTCCACACCTTCACATGTCGGAGAAGTAATTCTCACTGCAGCTAAGTCGAAGTGAAGAAAGCCTTTGAAACTGTCTAAGGTATGTTTGGATGCAACTACCCTTTTAGCAGGTTTTTGTTGGTCATTTTTCAGTTCATTAAAAATATTCCCACATGTAAACCAGTTTGCGTAAGGGGGAAAAATGACAAAGAAAAATCTGCACTGGGTAAATTTGGAAATTTGGGTGGTTCGCACTCAAAGGCCAAATCATATTCCAATTCAGGTTTTACTGCTTTGAAAGTTTTTCTTTTGGAAATCTGTTTTTCAAAATTTTCTCTTAAAATTGGCGTTGCATCACAAACAGTTCTATAAAGGTTCGTTGGGTCATAGACAGTTTCAAAGTACTTTTGGAATGCTTTGATTTCTTCAGAATGAGTAATCTTACCCTTGGGGACGTTTTCCTGCAAAGATGAAAAGGCCTTCGTTAGACGTTCTTTGATTTCAGCAGTAGAAAACATATTTTGGGAATAGAAATCTGTCCACCAAGTGGCAAAACCATTGGTGGAGTAGAACGACGGTTGGTAGGATATTAATTGGAATTCAGCAAAATTTGCATGGAATTTTTTGTGGATGGCAATGTCTCGAGCGCTCCATTCAGTCCCTGCACAGCAGATCTTGGAAGTTGAAGTTCATGATGACAAATAACTGCGCACACGTTCTGATGAGACGTTTTGAAAAAGTAATCATGATTAACTGACAAATATGGACTTTTAGGTCTATGAAAGGTCTCTGGTCGAAATCTGGTGAATACAAAAAATGTCCATTTCTACAGTAATTCAAAATAGACATTTCTCGGGGGCAATTTGTTAGCTGGAGATTTCGACAGATAGCTGAAGTTCTTTGGAAGTGTTACATTTTGGAGAATAAACAAAAGATGACTATGTCGAAGCTGTTTAAATTATTTTCGTGGGTGAACAATTCTTTGTTGTCGAAGCCTGGGACTTAGAAGATTTTTGGATTTCCACAAAGCTCTCTTCGACATAGGCGTTCACAGAGTCGAAGCTTCAAGCGGGACGTATTTGAAATTTAAACAAAGTCGTTTCGTCAGGCCAACACGTGGAAACATCTGACATATGCAACGCTTGAGAATGGCGAACGTGACAGTCATATGTGTAAAGGCCGTTAGGGTCGAATTGCTATAAATAGGGGTCTTAGTTTTGGATTCAAGGGTGTTCAAACAGATATACAGAAATTCACAAAATACACTCGAAGTACCAGAGCGAGAGAAAAGAGTTTTACGCTGAAAATGTATGTATGTAGAACACCATAAGTTTCGTTCATGTTATCTATTTCATACCAATTATTTAAATTAAAGTTATTCACTGCCTTTTATTCTGTCGAATTGTCTTTATTTCAGTAATTTATCATCACTTTTACTTCTGCATTTACATTTCGCCAAGTCTTCATTTCCCTTACTTTCTCAAAACTTAAAGCATTTACTTCGAGTCATTTATCTTTACCCTTCCCAAGTATTTTCGTTATCTTTAAGAAACCTTTTATTACAAAGTTATCGTCATTTACGTTGTTCATAAAATCATAAGTTTCGTTTAGAATTGTTGTCAAAACATTTTTTGTTGTCCACAAACCAGAAACAAACCTAACCATGAGTCAAATCACCGTAATAACAGTTCTTGAGACACATGTCCTAGGATCAATCTAGTCAATCCTGTGAGTTACCAAAAATATATAAATTTGGAAGACTTGCGGTTGTTTATCAGAAATCACTAGTAAACACCATCCCACTAATGCTTAATATAATGTGTTTTTTAAACTTATATAAAGACTTATTTTTTTTAGAAAAACAATTTGGGACTTCAATGTACAACATCAACACCATTTTCACACAAGGCCGATCCTATGCAAGAGTATCAAACTCTACAACACAAGACCCCAAATATTGGAGGCCCCAAATTTTAAAATATATAATTTTTAAATTAATATTAATAGATATAAAAAAATATTATAATAAAAATAAAAAAAGATACTATGATAAAAACTCGATACATAAAAAAGGAGAGAGATCAAAAGTAGGATTATAATTAAAAAAAATTAAATTAATATATAATTATATTTTTTATATGTTATTTTTAATTATTTTAATTATATTAAAAATAATGGATCTATTTTTTAAATTAGAACGAGGTCTCTAGGTTGATTGGGCCGACCCTATTTTTACACACCCTTTTAGCACCACCATTCATGATAATAAAACTCTACATCTATGAAGCACGAAGTACGATACAGACATCAGAATACGACACGACACAGATACAGACACTCCGACATCGATAATTTAAAAATATATGACATCGACACCATTATATATAAGAGAGTATTTAAAGTTTATTTATTCATCTATGCTTTAAAAAAAATAAAAATATTCTAATAAAAAATTAATGTCTTTAATTCTTTATTGATAAAGTTGTTTAAATACATGTTTAAACATTTTAAATTTGTGTGAGATTTGTCCAAAATATGTATAAAAGTGTGTTGAAGCAAATAAAAAAATAATTTTTTATTTGAAATACTTGTTTGAATTGTCTGTCATGTGTTACGAGTGTCAATCACTGACTCAAAGAATGTCGAAACAAAAAAAATCATTTTAGTGGACACTTGTCTAACTTTTTTGAAACTTCTTTGAATTTCTCAACATATATTATACATGTGTCATACAAATGTCGGACACCGTGACACACCTCCTCCTAAAATGTCTATGCTTGATAGCTCTCCATCAATAGGTTGAATACAAATAACTTATAACCTTTATATTAACATTTTAATTAGGTAGTATGACACCCAAATATGTCATATTGAATTCCGAATTTATGGTTATCTTGAACTCCTCGATGCCATTTTATATGATTTCATATCACAAGTGTATCATTAACATAAAAGCATATGATAATATTTTTGCTTTGTTGTTTACAATACTCTATTGCATATTTGGAAAAACCTTGATGCAATGAGAAATATATCTTTTTGATTTAAGACCTTTTGTGCTTGTTTTTTTTGCTCACATTTAGATTTATTCGTCCTATACAGGTGTCTTTGGTATCACCTGCATTTAACTTTATTTCGTGATTCCTGAAACTAATTAGTAGGTTGAATTTCGCAAAGAATGGACCATATCAAGACAAAGCTATATACATAGAATTGAGAAGCAATTTAATTAGGTATTATTTGGTTTAATTTGGCAGCGTTGAAGTCTTGTTTAAAGCTATCGGTTGGTTTTTAAAACAATATATTTCTCGTATTATAGAAATATAGTACACAATTATCCATAAGCTGGATTCTTTTGGGAGCAATACGATCAAATTAAAGGCAAGGGAAAAGGAGCGCATCCATTCACAAGTTGGACTTCTGTAGTAGTATTAATTTGTCATCTTCCAGTTATCTTTTCCATTTCAAGAAACTGGATAAATATTTCTTCTCTTCATTGGATTGTTTTATATAAAGTGGAAATATGAAGAGTTTTACTATTATGAACGGTGGTGGTGAAAGGCTGTGTGAAAATGGCGTTGGATGTTGTACATTAAAGTCCCATGTTAATTTATCTAAAAAAATTTAAGTCTTTATATATATATATATATATATATATATATATATATATATATATAATATATATATATATATATATATATATAATACATTATATTGAGGACATGTGGGACGGATAGATCTTACAAAGAATTGGGCTTTTACCTAAAAAAACACCTTTTAAAATTTGTACAAAATAATAATTTCAAAATATATTTTAAAAAAACTAAATTAAATTAATTTATTTATTTTATAAAAAATATTAAATAATAAATTATCTTAGTCATTATTACCACTTCATTATTTTTTTCTAATCATTATTAACGTCATGAAAATTGGAGTGAAATTAACTGAATTTTAAATAATGTAAAGTTAAAGGATCAAAAATATGATTCTTAAAAATTAAAAACTATCAAAATAAATGATCAAAATTGTATTTAAGACAATAATTAAATAAACTAATAAGGGCTAATTATTATAAAATTATCAATAAATTTTTTATACCATTATTATTCTTATATAAATAAAAAATATTTATTTATTTATAATCGGTTCAACCGGGGTTAAACCCTGATCTAACTTTAAAATCTTGAATCTATAGATATATCAGTTTAATGTCCAGTCCGATTTTGATTATCTTGGAAGCAGATATATCTCTTTTTCTTCGTGTCGTAGGCAAAAACCTTATTCAAACAATTATTTTGAAACAGAAATAATAGATCAATCCAACGGTTAAATGCATCTCATATCATTCCACAAACATTCGACTATCAACCATCTCCCTATTTAAAAAGGAAATCATATCATTTCACATATATTCAAACATTCAAATTTCACTTATCATTTTCTTATTAATTTAATAATGATAATAGTTGATAAATCCACTCTTTCTGATCTCTAGTTCCAATAATGATAAAAAAAGTATAATTAAATGTTTTATACTCATATTTCAAAAATCAAATACTAATGAATCAAGAGTATATCAAAACACAAAGAACAATGTAAAAAATAAAAGATTCCCAATGCTAACATAAGAAAGGGCAGGTGGGGTTAACGACATAAGAGTAAGCTTAAGAGTGAGAGTCAGCAACTCTCTGCAGAAGACGATGAAGTTCATCTGCCCAAACATCATCTTCATAGTTTTTCTATTATCAACCGCAACAATCACATCTTCACAATCTGAATCTTCAGAAACCAACATCATTTCACGGTTCCAACAATTCCTCAAAATCAAAACCGATCATCCAACTCCAAACTACAAACAATCCTCCGATTTCCTAATTTCACAAGCCAAATCCCTCTCACTCCAATCCCAAACAATCGAACACGTTCCAGGAAAACCCTTAGTCCTTCTCAAATGGACCGGAACCAGCCCAGAGCTTCCTGCAATCATGCTCTACTCTCACACCGATGTTGTCCCCGCCGAACACGATAAGTGGGACCATCCTCCCTTTGATGCCCATCTGGATTCTGAGGGAAGAATCTACGCGAGAGGCTCTCAGGATATGAAGTGTGTTGGCATGCAGTATCTTGAAGCTGTTCGTAAGCTTAAACAATGGGGTTTTCAACCCAAAAGGACTATTTATTTGGCTTTTGCTCCTGATGAGGAAATTGGTGGACATGATGGTGCTGAGAAGTTTTCTCTTTCTAGGGTTTTTCAGGATTTGAATGTTGGAATAGTGCTTGATGAAGGTATAGTATAAATAAACACTTCTAAGTTATAAGCTATTTTATATGTAATTGTTTGTGGAGCATTGGTTTGAATTTGTACTAGTTATTTAATTCATTTCAACATTGTATTCACTTATAAACACACAGGGTTGGCTTCTCCGGATGACTATTACAGGGCATTCTATGCAGAGAGGAGTCCTTGGTGGCTGAAAATCAAGGCCGTTGGGATTCCGGGACATGGGGCCAAGCTTTATGATAACTCTGCTATGGAGAATCTTTTGAAGAGTATTGAAATCATCCGAAGGTATCGTGCCTCGCAGTTCGACTTGATCAAGGCTGGCTTGAAGGCCGATGGGGAAGTTATTTCTATTAACATGGCCTTTTTGAAGGCTGGAACTCCATCACCAACCGTAAGTCAATATTCCATCAAAGTTATCAAACTTGTATTGTTTAATGTTAAAATTTATAGCATAGTTGTGTGACGTTATACCACAATCTTTGATATTGCAAACAAGTGCTAATTGAATTGTGTTGCAGTTGGGGTGACCAGTATAAAACTTTGACATTGCGGTTGCAATCATGGTTGCAGACAACGATCTAAAACTTTAAGTAATATATAAGATTGATTATTCCATAAAATAGAATAGAATCAAAAACATTTTCTTGCTCGACATTGTTTTCCTTACTATATCAATATTCTTTTATACATTGTACAAGAGTCTGTCAACTATGCTATGCTTACCTTTGAAGTGATACTTCATTTCACATGTATGTGTGTTTGCACGTTAAGAAATTCCTGTAATTGTCATGGTTGAATCCCCCCCTAATGATTCTATTATATCTTTCTTTTGCTGTGCAACAGGGTTTTGTCATGAATTTGCAGCCATCTGAAGCAGAAGCTGGATTTGATATTAGAGTGCCACCAACTGCAGATACAGAATCACTGGAGAGGCGAATTGCCGAAGAGTGGGCTCCTACTTGGCGCAATATGTCTTTCACCGTAAGCATCTACTTGGAAATATTTCACTATTTCTGCTAATAAGTGTCTAGTTCGTCTTTCACTTATTATCAGTATCTCTCAAAATTTCCTAGACAACACGGTTAATTATTTTATGACTTTCCTCTAGTTGAGAACAAGTTACCTTTTATTTGATTCCCCTCTAATATATTTTAGCTCGGGCAGTTCAAACAAAAGGTGTCTGGATGTGATGCATCCGGGAAACCAGTTGTCACCAAAACCGACAGTTCCAATCCTTGGTGGGCATTGTTAGAAAATGCTGTCCAAGAGGCTGGTGGGAAACTTGGCAAGCCAGAGATCTTTCCTGCGTCCACGGATGCACGCTATTTCCGCAATCTTGGACTGCCAGCTATTGGATTCTCACCTATGGCAAACACTCCTATCCTACTCCATGACCACAATGAGGTGATTCTTAAAATATATCTGTGCCTATTTAATTATTTGATTCTATGCGATAATGCCTATCCATACATATCATGTCACTTTCTGTGCGATTATACAACTGATCTGTGTTGACATTTTTTTGCCCCATAAGTTACGTCCCTGCATTTAGTTTACAGTTTAACTTTGACTTACGTGTTGTTTCTTCTCTATGCAGTATCTTCACAAAGATGAATATTTGAAAGGAATCAAAATATATGAGTCGATTATTAAAGCATATGCGTCCTATGATGAACATGTAAATGATGAAAGGTCCAAAGATGAGTTATGAGCAAGGGTTTTGGCACTCTGGCTTTGTCTCAGATGTAACATGATTTGAAGCGATTAATAAAGAGGAAATAAACTCTTTGGCTAAACTTTGATCGAAGCCACTTAGTTTTGTATGAATATTTTCTTAACTAAACTTTCTGTGCATAATTTTGTAATGAAAAACTACTCTGTTATGTTTAACTGTGTCTGTTTGCTTATAACAATTGCCTTACACTAATTAATAGAAATCCAACAAACAAGAATATCATATAATTATTGATTTGTACCGAGAACACGTAGTAGTGTTGATTAAGTCAAACCATACGAGCAACATTGCATTTCATATACCTCCAATTTCCACTCCTACGGTGCCACCACCGTTGTGAAACACAACTGTCACTAATGTCCGGAGAGAAACCCATCTTTTTTACACACTCCTCAACCATAATGGATGGGAAACCTTTATTTTGTTAGAAAAAAATATGGAGATGCATCTCAGCATCTATGTATAAATTCATAATGATCGGAGATGTATCTTCGGATTATACCCGGTTAAAATTCTTATTTTGTTAAAATTTATGTCCGAAGATACCCAGTTAAAACTCTTATTTTGTTAAAATTTATGTTCAAAAATGCATCTCTGAAATATATCATGTTAGTTCAAATAAGAAAAATAACAGAATGGAAAAATAATATAAATTAACATCAAAATAAACATTACTCTTAGCATTAGATTTTAGATCCAATATGTGGAGGTGAGATAAGAATAATAATATATAGTAAAACTATGTTTTAATCACCAAAATGACAAGCTCATAGATAGTTAAACTATGTTTTCAACACCAAAATGACAAGCTCGACAGGGAGGATGAGATTTTAGACCCAATATGTGGAGGTGAGATAAAGATTCAGAATAAATATAGATAATTAAACTATGTTTTCAACACCAAAATGACAAGTTCGATAGGGAGGATTTTAGAGAGAGGTAGAGAGAGGCAGTTAAGAGATTTGGAGATGTTTTTCCGAAAGCAATATCAATTTTGCAGAAGTTTAAAGACTGAAGACACCTGTAAGCAATGCAGGGGACAAAATGCCACCTGTAAGCAATGCAGAGGACAAAATGCCACATAATGGTGTACATGTCGATTTCTGTAGAGTTAGCCATTGTCGACGGTTATTGATATACATGCATATAAGTCGATTTAATCTCTGTAACAAGGGTTCACATTTTTCATTATTATTCTCTATAAAATTCAAATATCTAAGTTACAGAGATCATATAATTTGTGAGAAATGTATGAATATGTGTCCCACCTTTTAACTTAAGCATTTTATTCGATTTCATTTATGATTTGTTTCATTTTACTTTACCACTTCAAACAATTATACACTTTACTTTTGTTGTTGTTGAAGTTTTCATCGAATTGTTCTACATTCAAACACTAAGTTATTAAGCATGAACACATTCTCTCTAACTGTTTCTGCATAAAATTTCCTAGGATTTTTTTTCGAGATTAGTCCTGTAAGTGAACTAAAACTTGTGATTTGATTTACTAAAAACAACGGTAAACAAATTGGCATGTCTAATGGGACCTTTTTGTGCAATAAATTTAAACTTCTGTTGAAAAGTGTTTGTGCTTTTATTGTTCATTTTGTTCTTCATGCATGCAATGTTTTCAAAGCTCGAGTGTTTATAGGCCCGAGGAGCGGTAAAAATCTTGTTGAGATGACTCGTCCAACATAAAAAAAAAATTATTCTTTTCCCCACAATTACACTCTGAATGTAGAAGAACAACCAATCATATCGACGGTTGGTGGTGTAGGAAATTCAACATCCTTTGTAGTAATTACTCATGTTATAAGTCAAATGTCAGTTTCGACACAGTTGCAAGAGTTGGTAATTCCCTCACCACAAACAACCAGTTTTCCAACTACTCCCAGGGTTACACAAACTATTATAGGAGACCCTATGCCTTCTTTTATCCCAAGCTTTACAGTACCCCTAATGGTAGGGGATATTCATATGGCATACCAACTGCAATGATGACAAGCCTACAAACTAATGCATCCACATATGCATATAATGCAATGACTATTGCATCCCTTCTTAATCAATACTTAGCATCATGGTCTACTATCAGCAATCCTAGTCGAATGACACAACCCCAAGAAGGATTAGGATATGTTCCTCAAGTTATGTCACCCTTAACTACTAGTTCACTTGGATAACTTGGCATACAATTTATTTTCTTACAAGGTCTGCAACACAACTCGCAGGTGTCATGCACACTCTTCGTCTGATTGAGAGTATACCAGAACATCGTCTATAAACACCATGACAAACAGGTCCAAATAAGGGTAAAAAATCCTATTCATATACTCCATGAACACTCTTGGTGCATTAGACACACCGAAATACATAATTGAATACTCACAATGACCATAACGGATTCTGAATGCACTCTTAGATATATCCTTCGTTTTCACGTTAATCTGATGGTAATCTGACCTCAGATCTATCTTACTAAACATACAAGCTCCGACCAACTGATACACAAGGTCACCAATCTTAGGAAGAGGATACTTGTTCTTAATAGTAACCTTATTTAATTATCGATAATCCACATACAATCTCATATTTTCATCTTTCTTCGTAAACAATAACACTAGCGCTCCCCAAGACACTGCACTTGGTCTGACAAACTTCTTCTCTAACAAATCTTCTAACTCCTTCTTCAACTCGCTCAACTTTGATGCATACATTCTATACGATTCCATAGATATAGGTCTAGTACCAGGTACTAAATCTATCGTGAACTTAACTTCACGATCAGGAGGAAAATCACCAATATCATCAAGGAAAACATCTGGGAACTCGCACACAACAGGAAGATTAACAATCTCAGCTTCGTTATCTACTTTCAGAGAAACTAACATCATGAGCACTTGATCCTCTTGCTTCAAGGACATCTCTACTTGGTTAGCAAATATAAACCTCGAATCCTTATCGTCCTCAAACTTAGAAAATATCACGACCTTATCAAAACAATTGATGTGAACATGGTTGAACTCTAACCAGTTCATTCCCAAAATAACATCTAATTGACTTATAAGAAAACAGATCAAGTCAACTCCAAAATGTTTACAAAAAATGGACAAAGGACAATTCAAACAAACTAGCGAAATGGTCCCAGAACCATTGGTTGGAGTATCTATGACCATACTACCATTCATAGGGGATACTACCATGTTTAACTTGCTAATGAAATCATGTGATATGAATGAACGTGTCGCACCCGTATCAATGATAGAAATCAAAGAAATACCATTTATGAAACACATACCTTGAATCAAGTTATCAGATCTAGAGGTTTACATACCACTAAGAGAAAATATGTTTCCACTAGCTTGCACGACACCTGACACTTTCTTTGGCTTTTGGCATTGGGTGCTGATGTGACCCTGCTCCCCACAATTGAAACAAGTTGTTAGAAGTGTACTCTTGCAATCAACAAAACCATGTCCTAGTTTTTCACACTTGAAACATCTTAGAGGAGCAAAAAACGCCTCCCCCACTTATTTCACTCCCGCTTGCGGCCTTATACTGGGACTTCTAATTCCACTTAGCAACTGGAGTCATATATGGCTTTCCACGATTCTCATTGTCATTCTTATTCTCACGCATACTCTTGTAGTAAGCGGATATGGCTCTACTATCCTCATAATAAATTATACATTTGTTGACTAGTACCGAGAAACGATGGATCTCCTGATATCCAATGAACTGCTTGATCTCAAGAGGTAGACCATTTTTGAACTTCACGCACTTGGAACCTTCAGCGTCTACACCATTATAGTGAGGATAAAACCTGTACAACTCTTCAAAATTGGTTGCATAGTCAACCATCATCATATTGCACTGCTTTAGCTCAAAGAACTCAATCTCCTAACGATTATGAACATCATCTGGAAAACACTTGTCTAGAAACTCATTCTTGAAACTATCCCAAGTAATTTCAGCATTGCCGACTTCCATCCTTTGGCGGATGTTCTCCCTCTAATACTCAGCTTCCTCAGACAACATATGTGTTCCAAATAACACCACTTGTGCATCAATGCACGCCATAACTATGAAAATCTTCTCAATCTCCTGGATCCAAGCTTGGGAGCCTTCATGAGTGTATCTTCCCTTAAACATATGAGGGTTATTCTTCTAGAATTTTCCCAGCCCATGAAACTCATAAGTTCTTCCATTGTGATTCTAATTAGTGTGCAAAGCTTGATTTGCTTGCGCCATCACCTAAGCCATTGCTTCTAGAGCATCTGCAATCGCTTGATTATTTCTACCACCTGCCATTTATTTCTGCACAACCAGTCTAAACAAGTTAACCAATTTTAAACAGCAAAGCAAATAGTTATTATCTAAAATAGCACTAACAAAGTTAACACACATATTGTGCGCAAGGGCCTTGTATAATTATAACACCTAAGGCCGGATGGACCGACCAAATGTAATACCAACTATGTAACACCCTAAATTCTAAAATATAATTTATAACACATGCGGAAAAAATAAAGATATAAAAAGGGTGTCGCGTCTTTCTAACATTCACAAATCGCATCATAAGCGGAAAACAAACTTCATTCATGACATAAAGTATTCATGAAACAACTTAGAAAAACCAAAATAAGGTAGTCTCAATCTTGTGTTATACTATCAGAGCGACACAATAGAAAACTAAATAGCCGACAAGGTATAGCGTACAAAACAAGAAATAAAGTAGTGAGTAGGCCAACTATGCCATCCTCCAAAGTAAGTAACAACTAATGCTCACCGTCTCTACCTGAAAATCTGCATAACATACATATAGAACAACATGGGAACAAAAAGGGGTGAGAATACATTTCATACATAAACAGTGCATAAATCAACTAGGAAAGTATAAGATGTGAAGACATGACTTCTCAGATATTTTGATGACGACAAACTTCGCTACAAGTCTAAGATTGATTAACAAAAAGGATTGATCAAGAGTCAAGCTCATGAACAAAGTTTTCAACTATATGATCAAGTCTCGATGAAATTCATGGAGATCCGTATTTCAAATGGATAAGGTATAACACTTGACCTCTAGATATTTATACAAGTGTTTAAAACATGTTTCATTCATGCCATAATCATTGAAAGTATTTTTATGCATCAAAGAAATCATAACACTTCATTCTTTAAACTATTTTTCAAATCTGGGATGAAGTAATCGATTATTCATTTTGGGGTAACCGATTACTCTGTGTAAAATTCAAATATTTTTTAACGTTCGAAACAAGTAATCGATTATCCTTTTTGAGGTAACCGATTACTCTGGAAAAATTTCAAACATTTTTGCACGTTGGATGCAAGTAACCGATTACCCATATTAAGGTAATCGATTACCACTGACCCAGAGGCAAAAATCAATGCATCTCTTCATGGAAACTTTTCTATTTTCTTTACCATGAACCATGACATCCTTTGGATATTTGCATCTATCTGAGGAGGTGTTTAGACAATATCTATACATCATTTTTCCAGATTTCAAATTCACCTCCTTGCAAAATTTCCAATCATTTACACACATTCTCTCAAACATTTTTAAGTGTTCTTCCAAATTTTCTTAAGATTGAAACCTTGCATAAACTTTCATTTTGAGCATCATAGTTTCATTCCATTCAAAGAACACTTGTATAATTATTGTGAGAATTAAGTGTTACAAAGGAGAAGATCAATTGATAAATTGATATACTTCAAAATTCTAACTATTTCATCTTCTACAAAAAATTCAGAATTGTACTTCTTGATTACAACTTATTTTTAGGATTGTTAAGAATAAGTTTATAAGGTTTTATCCTTGTTATCCGGTGTATGGATACAAGAGGTTCTTTTGTGAGAAATTGAGTCTCGATTGGACTTTAAACATTGTAAATCCAAGAGGATTGTTCTTGGTGTGTTAGAATTAGATAGAAATACCTTAAGGTGTCTTGTCTAGGAATCTAACATTATAGTGAAATTCTCTTTCGTGTTGAAAGGGGAGTGGAGTACTCTCAATTTGTGAGGGGAACCACTATACATCATGGTGTTCTTTACTTTCCGCACTTTACCGCTTTTCATCATATAAGCATCTCAAGAAAGTAAAAGTCATAAACCATAAAAAATCTGGAAAATCGTCTAAGTGCCTCATTCACCCCCCCCCCTTTAAGGCACTCCTTAAACTTTCAATTGGCATCATAGTAGGTTATAGGCAACCTGTTCCTAAAAGATCCGCATGGCTTCCGCAAGCACGAATCCAGTTTTTAAAGACGGTGGAAGTAGTAACAAACCACCACTATTCTCTGGAGAATATTTTGATTTTTGGAAGATCTATATGAAAGCACATCTATAAGCCCAAGGAGAAGGCATATGGGAAGTCGTTGAAGATGGTCCACATAATCCTATGAGTGTGGTCAATGGCACTGGTACTCCAAAGATAAAGAGTTCGTATGATGAAGATGATAAGAAAAAAATCTTAAATGAAAAGAAAGCAATAAACATTCTTCAAAGTGCTTTAAGCATGGACGAGTTCTTCCACATATCTCAATGCAAATCAGCGAAACAAATATGGGACACCTTAGTGGAGACACATGAAGGCACCGCTGAAGTAAAGAGATCAAGGTTGAATACATTAAGTCAAGAATATGAGATGTTTAGAATGTTACCCGGAGAATCCATCGTGGCGCTACAAAAGATATTTGTTCACTTGAATAACCACTTGATTGCTCTCGGAAAAACATTTATAAATGACGATCTCAATCTTAAAGTACTAAGATCATTGACTCGAGAATGGCAACTGAAGGTGACGACTATCTCCGAAAAGAAAAGTATTTCAACAATGACGTTCGCATCACTCTTTGGTAAACTTCAAGAACATGAGTTTGAACTTGGTAGGCTTGAGAAACATGAAAGTCAAGAAAAGAAATCTAAAGGGATTGCCTTGAAGGTAGACTCAAAAGAAGATAAAGATGATAACGCATTGGAGGAAGATGAGAATTTCATGCTCCTTGTTAAAAGGCTCAGTAAGTTCTTTAACAAAAATGATAAATCCTTTAACGCTAAAAAGAATAGACATTTCAGGGAAAAGGAGGCCACCACATCTACGCAAGATGTAACATGCTACGAATGTGGAGTGCAAGGCCACATAAAGCCGAAATGTCCTAAACTTTCAAAGAAAGGCGGATTCAAGAGCAAGAAGGATTTCAAGAACAAAAAGGCATATCTTGCATGGGAGGACAATGAAATTAGTTCTTCATCCGGATCGGATAGTGAGGAATGTGCAAACTTGGCGCTAATGGCTTCTCATCATTCCGATGATGAAGAAGAGGTTAGTAATAATTTTTCTCTTTTTGATGATGATGCACAAGATGCAATTAATGAATTGTTAAATGAATGGAAAATTCTTTATAAAACTATATCATCTCAAAAGAAACAAATTTCTTCCTTGGAAGAAAAGATTGAAAGTTTTGAAAATGAAAAACAAAAGATGATTAGTGAAAAGAAGAATTTTGTATGTCTAGAGTGTGAGTCTCTCTCTTTCCAAATTGTCCAACTTAAAAGAGTCCTTGAAAGGTATGAAAAAGGATAAATTATGAAAAATGACAAATTGGTTTGGAAGGGATTCTTAGCCAACAAAGGCACTCAAATGACAAAAGTGGACTTGGTTACTCCAAATTTTCTAAACCAAGTACAAGTAAAACTATCTTTGTAAGGCTAAGGATCAATCTCCAAAAGAAAGAGTCAACACACCAAAAGTTGTGCATCAACATCCTAAAAAGAAAAGGTCTTATGTTCCTAGATATAAAAGCAATTTTGAACCAACTTGTTTTTATTGTGGTATTATTGGCCAGATACCTAATGCTTGCTATATTAGAAACTTTAGTGTAGCAAAGGGGCATTATGTATGGGTTGAGAAAGGTACTAATTATAAAGGATCCAAAGAAATTTGGGTACCTCACAAAACTTAACTTTGTTTTGTAGGTATGCTTGAAGGCCACATCAAACCTTTGGTATTTGGATAGTGGGTGCTCCAAGCATATGACCGGTGATGTGCACAAATTTTCAGATCTAAAGCTTAAGGCCAAGGGTTATGTTACTTATGGAGATAACAACAAAGGAAGAATTCTTGGCATAGGCAAAGTAGGTGCACCAAATTTCATATCCATCGAAGATATGCTATATGTCGAAGGACTAAAGCACAACCTCTTAAGCATAAGCCAACTTTGTGACAAAGGATTCAAAATAAGGTTCACAAAAGATGAATGTTTAATTGAAGACGAAGTCACACAAGAGGTAATGCTTATAGGTAAGCGAATTAATAATATTTTCATGATTTCCCTTGATGATGTTTCTTTGAAGGTTAAGTGTCGTGTGGCAAATAACAATGACTCATGGTTATGGCATAAGAGATTTGCTCACATTCACATGGAGCACTTGAATAAGTTAGTAAAACATGACCTTGTCATTGGATTGCCAAAGATAAAATTCATCAAAGATAGACTTTGTGATGCATGTCAAAAGGGGAAGCAAACCAAATCAACTTTCACATCCAAGAATGTGGTGTCCACTTCTAGGCCACTACAATTGTTACATATGGACTTATTTGGTCCATCAAGAACAAGAAGCTTCGGAGGTAACTTATATGCTTTAGTTATTGTTGATGATTATTCTACATATACTTGGACATTCTTTTTAGTGAAGAAAAGTGATGCATTCAAATTATTCAAGAAGTATGCAAAGCAAATTCAAAATGAGAAATCATTAACAATTGCCTCCATAAGAAGCGATAATGGTGGAGAATTCCAGAATACCTCTTTTGAAGATTTTTGTGAAGATCAAGGAATAATTCACAACTTCTCAGCTCCAAGGACTCCTCAACAAAATGGAGTAATTGAAAGAAAGAATAGGTCATTGGTGGAACTTGCAAGAACAATGCTTAGCGACTCAAATCTTCCTAAGTATTTTTGGGCGGATGCGGTTAGCACGACATGTTTTGTAAGTAATAGAGTTAACATAAGACCCATCCTAAAGAAGACTCCATATGAACTCTTTAGAGGAAGGAAATCCAACATTTCTTTCTTCCATATCTCTGGGTGCAAGTGCTTTGTCCTTAACAATGACAAAGACAACCTTGGTAAGTTCGACGAAAAATCGGATGAAGGTATTTTTCTTGGTTATTCTATTACAAGTAAAGCATATAGAATATATAATAAAAGAACTTTAAATATAGAAGAATCCATGCATGTTAAGTTTGACGAATTTAACCCCTCGAAAGAGGAAATTGTTATTTGTGATGATGATGATGATTTTGTAGAAATTCCTAAAGAAGATACTTCAAACAAGAATCAAGAAGAACCGATTCAACAAGAGTAAAATGAAAATGATCTACCTAAGGAATGAAGGACTCATAAAGATCATTCTATTGACAAAGTAATTGGTGACATTAGTCAAGGTGTTGCTACAAGATTGAATCTCAAGGATGCATGCTTAAACATGGCATTCGTTTCGCAAATAGAACCCTCTAAAATTGATGAAGCTCTAGGAGATGATCAATGGATTGTTGCTATGCAAGAAGAATTAAACCAATTTGAGAGAAATCAAGTTTAGGAACTTGTTTCTAGACCAAGTGGTAAGCACATCATTGGAATAAGATGGGTGTTTAAGAACAAACTTGATGAGAATGGAATAATTGTTTGAAACAAACCAAGATTGGCCACTCAAGGGTATAATCAAGAAGAAGGAATCGACTTTGAAGAAACTTTCGCTCTGGTTGCAAGGTTATAAGTTATTCGTTTATTACTTGCTTACGCATGTTCAATGAATTTTCAGCTATTTCAAATGGACGTCAAAAACGCCTTCTTAAACGGCTACATCAACGAAGAAGTCTATTTCAAACAAACCCCGGGCTTTTAAGACTTCAAGCATCCTTCACATGTATACAAATTGAAGAAAGCGCTATATGGATTAAAACAAGCACCAAGAGCATGGTATGATCGTCTAAGTAATTTTCTATGTGAAAAAGGTTTTGAAAAAGGCAAAGTAGACAAGACTTTATTTATCAAGAAGATAAAAGGAAACACCTTACTTGTTCAAGTCTACGTAGACGACATAATCTTCGGTTCAACCAACAAAGAACTATGTGAAGAATTTGCGTTGATAATGCAAGGTGAATTTGAAATGTCTATGATGGGAAAGATGAACTACTTCCTTGGATTGCAAATCAAGCAACTAAAAGACGAAATCTTTATCAACCAATCGAAGTATTGCAAAGAGTTGTTAAAGAGATTTGAAATGGATGGTTGTAAAGCAATGTCAACACCAATGGGCTCCAGAACCTATGTTGATCAAGACGAATCGGGTGTGTCAATTGATATTACGAAGTATCGAGGTATGATTAGTTCTTTACTATATTTGACAGCAAGCCGTCCTGACATAATGTTTAGCGTGTGTTTATGTGCTCGCTTCCAAGCAAATCCAAAGGAGTCACATCTCGCGGCGGTCAAAAGAATCATGAAGTATCTCAAAGGAACAACCAACGTTGGCTTATGGTATCCTAAAGGTAGTGTTTGTAAGTTAATTGGTTATTCTGACGCGGATTATGCAGGTTGTAAAACATATAGAAAAAGTACTAGTGGAACGTGTCACATCCTTGGTAATGCATTAGTCTCATGGTCATTTAAGAAACAAGCGTGTGTTGCTCTTAGTACGGCTGAAGTAGAATACATAGCAGCGGGTAGTTGCTGTGCACAGAACCTTTGGCTAAAGCAACAATTAAGTGACTATGGAATCGATCTTGGATGCATATCACTCCGATGCGATAACACAAGTGCGATTAATATCACAAAGAATCCGGTCATGCACTCAAGGACCAAACACATAGACATTCGACACCATTTCCTTCGTGATCATGTGCTTAAAGGCGATGTCGAAGTTACCTTTGTCGATACTCATAATCAACTGGCGGGCATTTTCATAAAACCACTCGCAAAAGAACCATTCACTATACATTATAATGAGGCCAAGGTACACAAGTTCTTAATCTTTCTTATTTTGTGAAATTTCTCTTTAAAATGTGTATATGAACTTTTTGCATCTGTGTAACCGATTACTCCTTATTGGGTAATCGATTATCCTGCATATTTTTGCCTTCCTTACGCATTTTTAATCTGTGTAACCGATTACTCCATATTGGGTAATCGATTACTCTGCATGTTTTTATCTTACTCATGAATTTTTAAACTGTGTAACCGATTACCCTGTTTAAAGTAATCGATTACCACTGTTCCTTCCAGATTTTTTTTAATTTTTAAATACACGTGAGTTGTTTGCATTATCTTCTGTGTTATGTAGTGCTTGATGTATGTTGTTTGCATGTTTATACTTATTTCTCTATTCCACCATTTTTGTTAATGACAAAAGGGGAGAAGAGATTGTTACTGTGTTATCTCTTTGTTTTATGTTTCTCTCTAACAAAATGCAGATTTCAAAAGACTCCTTAAAACATAAATTAAGGGGGAGCATTTGCTAGAGAAACATGTTTGGATCAAACATTCACTCTTTTGGGTTGTCATCATAAAAAAGGGGGAGATTGTGAAGACATGACTTCTCAGATGTTTTGATGATGACAAACTTCGCTACAAGTCTAAGATTGATTAACAAAAAGGATTGATCAAGAGTCAAGCTCATGAACGAAGTTTTCAACTATATGATCAAGTCTCGATGAAATTCATGGAGATCCGTATTTCAAATGGATAAGGTATAACACTTGACCTCTAGATATTTATACAAGTGTTCAAAACATGTTTCATTCATGCCATATCATTGAAAGTATTTTTATGCATCAAAGAAATCATAACACTTCATTCTTTAAACTATTTTTTAAATCTGGGATGAAGTAATCGATTATCCATTTTGGGGTAACCGATTACTCTGTGTAAAATTCAAATAATTTTGAACGTTAGAAACAAGTAATCGATTACTCTGGAAAAAATTTAAATATTTTTGCACGTTGGATGCAAGTAACCGATTACTCATATTAAGGTAATCGATTACCAGTGACCCAGAGGCAAAAATTAATGCATCTCTTCATGGAAACTTTTCTATTTTCTTTACCATGAACCATGGCATCCTTTGGATATTTGCATCCATCTGAGGAGATGTTTAGACAATATATATACATCATTTTTCCAGATTTCAAATTCACCTCCTTGCAAAATTTCAAATCATTTACACACATTCTCTCAAACATTTTTAAGTGTTCTTCCAAATTTTCTTAAGAGTGAAACCTTGCATAAACTTTCATTTTAAGCATCATAGTCTCATTCCATTCAAAGAACACTTGTATAATTATTGTGAGAATTAAGTGTTACAAAGGAGAAGATCAATTGATAAATTGATATACTTCAAAATTCCAACTATTTCATCTTCTACAAAAAATTCAGAATTGTACTTCTTGATTACAACTTATTTTTAGGATTGTTAAGAATAAGTTTGTAAGGTTTTATCCTTGTTATCCGGTGTGTGGATACAAGAGGTCCTTTTGTGAGAAATTGAGTCTCGATTGGACTTTAAACATTGTAAATCCAAGAGGATTGTTCTTGGTGTGTTAGAATTAGATAGAAAGACCTTAAGGTGTCTTGTCTAGGAATCTAACATTATAGTGAAATTCTCTTTCGTGTTGAAAGGGGAGTGGAGTACTCTCAATCTGTGAGGGGAACCACTATACATCGTGGTGTTCTTTACTTTCCGCACTTTACCGCTTTTCATCACATAAACATCTCAAGAAAGTAAAAATCATAAACCGTAAAAAATTCGGAAAATCGTCTAAGTGCCTCATTCACGGTAAGGCACTCC
Organism: Lathyrus oleraceus; assembly: GCF_024323335.1. NCBI lineage: Eukaryota > Viridiplantae > Streptophyta > Magnoliopsida > Fabales > Fabaceae > Lathyrus > Lathyrus oleraceus. The sequence goes on from NC_066584.1 coordinate 263,359,599, forward strand.
TTAAACTTACATAAGATATAATTAATCACCAAGTCCCTTAACTTAATTTAATATTCCGCTTTAATCCCTTAACTAAAAAACGTTACAAGTTAGTCCTTTAACTTCACTTTTGTTATCCTATTTGATCACTTTCGTCAATTTTTGGCAAAAAAACATTAATTTCTGGTGATGTGGTCTGACAGCAAGACAATTGGTACAAATCTGAGTCAACATATGCAGTTAAGGGTTTTGTTTTTGGAGGTTAAAAAAAAATTCTTGCAGTTTAAATAGTGTATCAGTTTTTAACTACATATATTAACTCAGATTTGCACCAATGGTCTTGTTGTCACGCCATGTCACAAAAAGTTAATGTTTTTTTTCTTCCAGAAATTGATAGGAGAGATCAAATAGGATAACAAAAGTGAAGTTAGGGACTAACTTGCAACGTTTTTTAGTTAAGAGACTAAAGCAGACTATTAAATTAAGTTAAGGGACAAAAACATATATCAAGCCAAAGTCTAATAATAGTAATTAATCAATCACAATCGCGAAATCAAATGACAACAAATAATCAATTAACAAATGCAATTAAGTATGTAATGTTCATATCCTCTACTCTCGTGCATGTGACACCAATCTTTAGGAAATTCAGAGGTATATTTCTAAGGTATCCAATTCGTCACTGGACCAAAGTCCTACTCATCACTGGACTGAATCCTACCTGGCTCCAATATACATGATGCATGAATGCTACAACAAATATGCAATTCTCATCCAAACCTCCAACTTCTATACTCGTCACTGGTTCCTTTCGAACATAAAATACATCATCAACGATTATTGTCGTTTTATGGCCACGTCATTGGTTCCATCAACCGCTGCTGAAACCCGTTTTTCTACGTTTTTGCCATTGCTGCACTTTCAAACCTCAATTTTTAAGTTCCATACAAACTCACACGCATAGAAATTATCATACACGATTCATATAACATTTAACACATAAAAAACACACAACTTATCAATTAATCATGTAATCATCATCAAATCATCACATATATTCATGAACATAAAAAATTTGAATTAAACACATAAGTTCACATAAATTGAATCATTAATAAAGCATAACTCAGAACTATATAATGACAATCCAAAGAGATTTTGTAGAAACCATTTCAAGGTTCAAATTTCACATTAATGGAAGAAAAAAAGAATGAAGAAAAGGAAAGAAAAATGGGTTAAGGAATCTCTAATATCCCTCATGTTTAAACACCAATATATCGAATAATCCCCTTACATCGATTATGCATAAAAACTTGAAACTTTAAACACTTTGGCTATGAAGACTCTCCTCTTTCACTTCTATGCTAGAGTTTACTCTCTTCTCCTCTTAATCCTTATTCCACCAAAAATTCTATGTACTCTCACTTTTCTCTTCTATTTAAATAAAATCTAATTTAATTTATTTTAATGATTTCAACTAATTTCCTCAATTCTCACTTAACTCTACTATTCAAAACCATAATTTCTCACATTCTCCGATAATTTAAATATTAAATTATAATTAAATTCTCTCAATCCTTATTAACTTAAATAATAATAATTAATTAAATAAAATATACTTCAAAAACTCAAATAAAATTAAAAAAATATTAAAATAAAAATTGAGGTGTTACAAATATCTCAAATTTAAAATTGAGATAAATCATAATTTAACCAGCATAACGCATAAATATATTGCCTCTCACCTCAAATAAGATAACTCTCTCATCATAAACATTATTAATTACCATAAAATTACTAAAATCTCTAATCATCCTTATTAACTTAGGGTATCACTCACTCCTACTGTCATAATTAAAATTATTCTCTCTAGTTAGTGTTTTTTTTTCTTTTCAAACCGGCAAATGAAGTTGATAAAGCAAATAACCTTTCTTATGTCATTGTATTGCATGGACGAGTTGAAGTAGGCTCTTTTGAACTACATGTGTTTTTCAATCATTGAAATATGCTATGGCATAGAATATTGACTCAAAGTGGTGGTGGTTGGTAGGAAAATAAGAAGCAAAATAAAATAAACAAGGGATGGTAAGGAAAAAGTTAGTGGAAACATTCTAGAATTATATATATTATATTATATATATTTTTAGTGTTAATTTGATCTAACAGTTATGTTTTTAATTCTTATAAATATATTATTTTATACTTTTAATTGTTGTTTCATTTTAATCCATGCAAAAAAATTATATTTATTTATTTTAATTTTTATTATAATTTTTTTTAGTATTTATATTGAATAAATAATTATTGTATTTAGTTGATATCTAGACCAAATACATAAATCTAGACAAACTAAATATTTTATATATTATAAGAGATAAATTTTTATATAAATCAATCTTTTTCAAAACAACAAGACAATGAAAAAATAAAACATTCATTAGAGGAGGAAGGGAAAGTAACTGCATCAAGAGTAAGCTAAGAGTGTGTAGAAAAGGATGAAGTTCACCTGCATGAACATCATCATCTTCATAGCTTTTCTATTATCAACAGCAACACTCACATTTTCAGCATCAGAGTCTTCAGAATCCAACATCATTTCACGTTTCCAACAGTTCCTACAAATCAAAACCAACCATCCAACCCCAAACTACACACAATCATCAGATTTCCTTACATCACAAGCCAAATCCCTCTCACTCCATTCCCAAACTATCGAACTTGTTCCAGGAAAACCTTTAGTCCTTCTCAAATGGACCGGAACCAGCCCAGAGCTTCCTGCCATCATGCTCTACTCTCACACTGATGTTGTCCCTGCGGAACAAGATAAATGGGATCACCCTCCCTTTGAAGCCCATGTGGATTCTGAGGGAAGAATCTATGCGAGAGGCTCTCAGGATATGAAGTGTGTTGGAATGCAGTATCTTGAAGCTGTTCGTAAGCTTAAACAATGGGGGTTTCAACCCAAAAGGACTATTTATTTGGCTTTTGCTCCTGATGAGGAAATTGGTGGACATGATGGTGCTGAGAAGTTTTCTCTTTCTAGGGTTTTTCAGGATTTGAATGTTGGTATAGTGCTTGATGAAGGTATAGTATAAATAAACACTTATAAGTTATAAGCTATTTTATATGTAATTGTTTGTGGAGCATTGGTTTGAATTTGTATTCACTTACAAACATACAGGGCTTCCTTCTCTGGACGACCATTACAGGGCATTCTATGCAGAGAGGAGTCCGTGGTGGTTGGTGATCAAGGCTGTTGGGATTCCTGGGCATGGAGCCAAGCTTTATGATAACTCTGCTATGGAGAATCTTTTGAAGAGTATTGAAAGCATCCGAAGGTATCGTGCCTCGCAGTCTGACTTGATAAAGGCCGGCTTGAAGGCTGTTGGGGAAGTTGTTTCTATCAACACGGTCTTTTTGAAATCTGGAACCCCATCACCAACAGTAAGTCAATCGTGGTTGTGGACAACAGTTTAAACCTTTATGTAATATATAAGATTGATTATTCCATGAATATAGAATAGAACCAGAAACATGTTCTTGCTTAACATTTTTTTCTTTACTATATCAATATTCTATTTTACATTGTAGAGGAGTCTGCCAACTATGTTATGTTTACCTTTGAAATGACACTTCATTTCACATGTTTGTGTGTTCGCACATTAAGAAGTTCCAGCAATTGTCATGGTTGAATTCCCCCTAATGATTCTATTATATCTTTCTTTCGTTGTGCTGCACCAGGGTTTTGTCATGAATTTGCAGCCATCTGAAGCAGAAGCTGGATTTGATATTAGAGTGCCACCAACTGCGGATACAGAATCACTGGAGAGGCGAATTGCCGAAGAGTGGGCACCTACTTGGCGTAATATGTCTTTCATCGTAAGTATCCACTTGGAAGTATTTCACTATTTCTGCTAACAAGTGTCTAGTTCGTCTTTCAATTATCAGTATCTCTCAAAATTCCCTAGACAACACAATTAATCATTTTACGGCTTTCTACTTTTCACTTTTCGAGAACAAGTTACCTCTTATTAGATTGCCCTCTAATACATTTTAGCTTGGGCAGTTTAAACAAAAGATGTATGGGCGCGATGCATCCGGAAAACCAGCCGTCACCAAAACTGACAGTTCCAATCCTTGGTGGGCATTGTTAGAAAATGCTGTTCAAGAGGCTGGCGGGAAACTTGGCAAACCAGAGATCTTTCCTGCGTCTACAGATGCACGCTATTTCCGCAGTCTTGGATTTCCAGCTATTGGATTTTCACCTATTGCAAACACTCCTGATCTACTCCATGACCACAATGAGGTGATTCTTATAGTATAATTTGTGCATGTTTATTTATTTGATGCTAGTGTGCTTGTCGGCACAAGCCATGCCATTGTTTGTACAATTATACTTATGAAATGTGTTAATTTTACAAACTCATCCCTACAATTAATGAAATTAGTGGATGTGTAATATCGAAAAGTGTCTTATATTAAAGGAAAATGTCTTAAATTGTGCGTGGACACTCTGCACCTTAAGTTTTTGAAGTTGTATCCTAATGTCGGGCACCTTAGTTTAGAGTTTAATTTGACTGATGTGTTGTTTCTTCTCTATGCAGTATCTTCACAAAGATGAATATTTGAAAGGAATCAAAATATATGAGTCAATTATTAAGGCATATGCATCCTATGATGAACATGGAAAAGATGAAAGGTCCAAAGATGAGCTATGAGCAAGGACTGTGGCACTGTGGCTTTGTCTCAGATGTAACATGATTTGAAGTGACTCAATAAAAAGAAAATAAAACCACTTAGCTTTATGTGAATATTTTCTTGAATAAACTGCATAATTTTGTAATGAAAAACTACTTTATTATGTTAGTCTATGATCTCCCTCTAATACTTAGATCTGAAACAATGGCAAAAAAAATTGTTAGTATTCTAGGGTCCTTTGAGATGGATTTGAAAGAAGCCCACAGGAACGACCGATTCCTCAGAACCAAAGTATGATGGATATGAAATAACCGTTGAAAAAAGGAACAATGGTGTGATTCAAAGAAAAAACCTAAGACTTGGATGAACTAAGAGTTATCATATGGGATGTGGCTAAGGGCTTCACCACTACCCAAAGTCTTTGAAGAACAACAGAAGGAATCCAGCTTGAAGGAATCCAGCTTAAGTACATGTAGCCGAAGTTTGTTCAATGTTTCATCCGGCCAGAGCAAGTGTGACACAAATGGATTAGGAAAGGAAGGGGAACTAGAGGTGGACCAGTATAATCTTTGGGAGTTGTGGCTATTAACGGAAGGAACCCATTAGTAAAAAGTGCAACTATTAAAAAGAAGAATGGAAGAGATAAACTTCAGGGCGAAAAGCAAATCCGAGCCAAACAAAGCTTTTGGAGTTTGAAGGAGGCAAGAGGATATCATAGGGCTCGCTGGAAGATTGTGGAGGCGGAGGAAAAAAGAGGAATCTCAAGATGTAGAGGTGATGTTGGAAGACTAACACCACCTATCCCATTGAAAATGTTAAGCTGGAACTCCATGGGGCTAGGGAATCTCCGTGCAGTTCGAGCCTGGCAGATGCTCATCCGTTTGGAAAATCTCGATTTGGTATTCATTATGGATACTCGGCTTAAGGAAGTAGAAATGCAGACTGACATAATAATGAAATGTAGTTTTGATTATTGTCAAGCTATGGATTGTAAAGGGAATGGAAAAGACAGAGCAGGAAGCATAACCCTCTTATAGAGTGATAACTTAAACCTTGATATGTCATCCAACTCCATCAATATCATAACGGGGGTATGTGGGGGACGAAAACGATAATCAACAATGGTTTTTCTCAAACATTTATGGATTCTAAGAGGAACACAACAAAAGGAAAACATATATATTTATGCATAATTTATTCAATAATTGTGGAAGTAGTTGGATTTGCTTTGGGGATTTCAACGATATTCTTGCTGAGAACGATAAAAGTGGTGAGAACAACATATCAGTGAGTCAACTATCTTGGGGCAAAGAAACCTTATATTTGTGAGGATTAACTGACTTAGGTTACGAGGGTTACCCCTATACTTGGACAAATGGAAGACAACGTGATGATAGCATATAATGCAGGCTTGATAGAAGATTGGCAACGACGAGCTTTATCAATAGATTCTCTCTTACCAAAGTCCTCTATCTGGCCAAATTTGGTTTGGACCACAGTTCTCTCAATCGACTTAGATGCTGACCTAAAAAAGAGAAGCAAGAAATGCACTCATGTTTTCGGTTCGAGGATATGTGGTCGAGGGATAACATGCACCAGGAATTGGTTTGACAATTGTGGAATGAAACCATGTGTTCTAAATCTGCTTCTGCGCAAGTTATTAGAAGTTCTGAAAGACTTCATTATTGTTGCTGCAATGTTGTTTCTGCTTCTGAGCTATATCACTCATTAGAAACTTTTGAGGAGACAATATGTTATTGCTGCAATGTTCTCTCAGTTTATGCTTATGGACGAGACTCTGATAACCAAACATCTGAAGAATGGAAAGCTTCTGAAGTTGTGTTATGATGTTGAAGATTCTGAAGATCTCAAGCCAAACGATTGAAGTTATCAAGGTTCTGACTGAGGATTCTGAAGACTCTGAAGATTCTGAAGATGCTGAAGATCTCAAGCCAGATTACTGACGATGTCAAGGTTCTGACCCAAGGTTCTGAAGTTTCTGAATCCAACTCTCTATTTTTTTCACTTCATGCTTCAATCAACTTTCATCAGAAGCCAATGAATTTGAAAATAAGATCAAAATGGGAACATGATCAAATAGTACATAGTGCAAATCGAACAACCTTTCCACTACCTGATTTTGTGGGCAATGACAATATTATAAATCACACCTGCCACTGAATTTGTGGGCGAAAGGACAATGCCCAATATCATTCCTTTCCCATCCAACAATGGACAACCACTCAAAAGAGCTTTCCATATTTTCCCCTCTAACGGTCACATGCTTATGCTATATAAGCATGCATTGGAGACTTGAAGAAAACGATGGTTACACAAGTATTTTTAAAAATTATTTTTCTTTGTGAAAAACTATCATTCTTTGTATACAGTTTTCTTTAAGTGTTTGTTATTCTTTTGTGTAAAATCTGCTTGTGTAAAAGCATCTTGCAACACACTAAATATTCTTTAAACTATTTGTTTGAGTCCTTAAGGAGGTTATCCTTGAGAAGAGAGAGAACGTTGTTCTTTGTGAGTTCTTAAGAAGACTAAGGTTTAGTTTGATCCTTGAGAAGACAAATAAGGTTATTCTTTGTGTTTATTGTAATATGTTGATTATATTGGATTAAGTCCTTGTGTATAAGGAAAAATCATCCTTGGTGGATAGACTGGATTAACTTTAAGTTCAAGCGAACCAGGATAAAAATCTTTGTGTTTTTATCTCTTTGTTATTAACTTGTTAGTGGTGTTTTTGTTTTGAAAAAAGCTTTTGCTTGTAAAACTCAATTAAAACCCCCAATTTCATGTGTTTTCACACCTTCAATTGGCATCAAAGCTCCGATTCTGATTGTGATAAAAAGTTTTATCAACACCTCATATGATTTTGTGATGTAAAATGGTGTATATTATTCTATCCATAGACATTAAGTAAAATAGAATCACCATTTTGATGATAAAATCTAAATAATAAATGAAAAGGAAATAACAAACTTTCAAAATCATTAAGTCAACTACACCTCTCTAGTCTGAAAAAAAAGTTCAGGGCCGGTATACAAACAACACTTTCATGTGATATCAAGATGTAATGATGAAAATTATCTTGGTGATTAAAGTTTGATTTTATATGGTAGTCTACAACCTAACCTCTAATAGAAAAATTATTATTAGGATGACATATGCAATGATTAGACTTCCTAATAACCACGTCGTTGAACAAACTACATTTTTTTTAGAAGAAGATAAAGAATTTTTGGGAAGAAGTGTAACACCCTACTTCCCGACTCAATAATTAATAAATAAAATATAATTCTCTCCAAATAGGATGTCACTTCACAATCCAAGAAATTCGAATGTTACTTCATAATAAAAAATATAGTCCAAACAACGGAATTAAACAAAAGCATGGCATCCATAGCCTTAACAAATCATCCACACGAAAAATGATTCAATAACTACTTTAAATTAAAAGATACATAATAGAATAGCATAAAGAAAACAACTTGTTCCCCGATGTTTCGTATCATAGCAACTTCGCTAGTAGACTCGACCGATAGCAACATGAAGTACATCTCCAACTACTCAGGTACCTGATTGTTTGTACTTCGAGGGTGCACAAACACAACAAACACAAAATGAGTGAGAAATTCATTCATATAATAAATTGTGTATAATAATTAAAAGAGTAGTATTTATACACACAAATCACATTCTTACCGCAACAAATGCATAAGCATAACATAATTACAGTGCAATGAGACCTGACAACATTACATGATGCATGTGGTACCAATTCTCATCAATGGTTCATCATACGCATCAGATTCCCCATTTAGAATCCCGAACTCCCCCTTCTGAGTTCTTGATAAGTCTTTCGTCCCCCTTCGGACCTATGACTTATCTCCTTTAACATATCAATAATGAATGCATGATATGCTATTAATGCAATTAGCACAACAATTATAATAATATTTAGTAATCCATGATCAATCACATAAATGCAACCATACATAACGTAATCCACCCTTCTGGACTACCACTAATATAATCAAACACGCCCTTCCAATCATTCACAACACATCAATTAATTTGTCAATAGAGACCTCGTTCATATTTGTCACATCATACACTTCTTTCTCACCTGCTACTAACCTCTAATAAAATCGTTAAAAATATTCTAACCCTGAATAAAAGTTATATCCCTTTGTTTCAGCTACCAAAAGCTTCAAACCCCGTCCCAAAATGATTTATGAGTTAGAAATTATGATCAAAACCGTGCACGAAGACGTTACCAAAAAGTTGTTATTTTTCTCAAATTTCCAGCACAATTTTCATCTTATCCAACCCCAAAAACGTCCATAAAATTATCTTCAAAAACATTTTATTCCTGAAATAAAGTTATAGCCTTCTTTTTCAGCTACCTAACTCTTCAAACTCCGTCCCAAAACGATTATGACTTGAAAATTATGATTAAAACCGTGCAAGAAGGCGTTACCAAAAAGTTGTTGTTTTTTCTAAAATTTCCAGCACGATTTTCATCTTCTCCAACCCCCAAAACGTCCATGAAATCATCACCAAAAATATTCCATGATTTTAAACTCAATTATACACATACCAATATCAATCATTACTTATATTCATATAATCACGCAAATAAATTCACAATTTCATATCTTACCATCACCATAATCATCATCTCAAACCCTTAACATTCAACAAACATAAAATTCATCAACAATTCAAAATTCATCATCAACGAATATCAATCGCTATAGCCACAACAATTACAATTTATTTCTCACAATCATGGTCACAAATCAACAAAAATCATAAGATGGCATAAGACCAACCTAAGAGGGTAAGGATCCTTCACTACCCTTTCCTGATTAGACACCCTTATAGGAATAGTCACCCCCTATCTTAAAATTTCAAGCTTCAAGCTCTTCTACAATATTGGTCTTCTTCTTCTTCTTCCTACCCATTGCCTTACCCTAACTCTCCATTTTCCAATTATTTCATGTTAGTTCCCAACTCTTTGTTCTCTCCCCACCTTCTTATAAGTAGACAGACTAAATTCATTATTTTTTATTTATTTTTAAATCTTATTATATATATATATATATATATATATATATATATATATATATATATATATATATATATATATATATATATATATATATATATATATATATATATATATATATATATATATATATATATATATATATATATATATATATAATATATATATATATATATATATATATATATATAATGTTTTCTAAACCAACTACCCAATAAAATAATAATAAAAGCAATATTGTCTCTATATTATTATTTTTATTTTAAATAAATATTGACTTATTTATTATTATTACTAAATTAATTTAATTAAATCTAATTGTAATACTATTAATCTCATTGTGTCCAACACCTCATACTTCTTGTTAATTACGACCACACTCTCTCACTTAAAATTCTAATATTCTATGGACACTATCCCATACCTAAGGCTCTCATATTAGCTCAACCATTCAAAACACATACAATACAATTAAATTATTCTATAGAATTAGATAATTCAAATGGGATGTTACAAGAATAGTTAGGCTTGAGGAGCAAAATCATCATCTTTGCTGGAAAACTAAGGTAATGAGGGAGAAATTATCTGCTTATGGATGATTTTAGGCAAGCAGGATAATGAGGGATCCTTACCCTCCTATCAACGCCTTGGAGTTTATATGATTTTCTCTAATTTTTTCAAATTGACCAAATAAGGTTTGGGGAAAATCTTATTTGTCGACTAATGAAAATGTTTTTCTATTTGATTTCTCTGAGACCCAAAAAGGAAATTTGAGATAAATTGCTTACGATCTCTATAAGTGCTATTTTTTATAGGTTTACAAGCCTTTTATTGATGATGATGATATAATATGAGTTTTGTGTCGTGTTTTGTAGTTAACTCTATAGAGTTGGGATTTTGCCCCGGAAAATCGAACGACTCTGTTTGGGTTGTTTGGTTTCGCAATTTTGTAATGACTATAACTTTTGGTCAACCTGTGATTTGGTCGCTTTGTGACCATAGTTAAAGGTTGTCTCATATATAATATAGGGTTTTAGATATAAAGTCTTTTGATAAGACGAGGATATAAACCTATAACATTTGAATTCATATTATCCATGGTTAAACTTCTCTGTTTTGGGACGGTTGAGACTCAATTGAACGAATTAGTAGAGTTTTGGATCTGTTCAATAAGGTGAAAAACATTGAAAATCGCAGATAGCTATAAAAGGGGGGTTGCCCGCCTTATTTTCGGTATAACTTGAGTTTTATAAGTCGATTTGAGATGCCGTCAGTTGCGTTGAAAAGCTAACGCGTTAATCTTCCTTTTGAAATAGAGAATTTGGGTTTAGGGGCGCTACAACAGTAGCAGTTTTCTGATTTTTATACCAGAGGCGTAGATAATTTCAGTCTTGCGTTGGTCATCATGTTTCACGCGTAACTTGAGTTTTGTAAGTCCTTTTAGGATGTCCTCATTTGTGTTAGAACGAGAGCTTAATGCTCTTTCAAAATTAGAAGTTTCATAATTTTATTATGAGTATATAATGTTTCATGCTATTTTGACGTCAAACATTCTGTTTTAGAGTTTATGCAGGAATTATCGCGATAAGGCAGAACTGAAATGAATATAACTGAAGTTTCAAAAATCCGCTTGAGGTACGGTTAAGTGAGTTTGAAAGAGGGTCGACAAAACTTTCAAACTATAGAGTTTTGTAATTTTATCTTATGTCTATAATATTTGGTACCATTTTAAGTTGAGACAACTTTAGAGTTAGGTCTAGAGTTTTGAGCAATTTTGGGTGTTGTGGTCTTTCATTACCTTAAATGTGAGTCTATCCACAATGCCCCCTCAAGTGGAAACTCTTTTATCCACATATATTTGTATCACCGTTGACACTTTTCAATGGGCCACCTCCTACCCAGTAGGGAATTTTGATACAACTAAGTCAGTCCCTTTACTTGAACCAACGATTCATGATACCACTGTTAGGGCTATTTAAGGGGTTAACACGAATGAACATTTTATACTTTGGGGATTTTCTTTAAGAGTAACACACCTTTGTGAGAGACACACAACATACTTATCCAAAGCCTTAAGGTGATATGTGTGTGAGTTCTCCTATTTATAAATGTTTAAGTTTCCACATTCCTAACCAATGCGAGACTTCCCCACACTACTCACACTTGTAATTATTTTTCAACAAGGAACTCTGAACAATGAGTTTTCGGTATGTTGCAAGATGTGGGTTACTCTTAAAGTCCCATATTATTTTGGTTACTATTTCTTTTAGTGTTTATATATCTTTTGTAAACATAATATTGTATAAGCTTGTAGGTTGGAGAGATGTTACAAGATGTGAGCCTAAAGCCGAAAATATTTCTTTTAAAATTTGTGTTAATTAATTTTTAAAATAACTTAATTAAAATTCTTAACTATCGATTCTATAAAAAATATTTATTAATAAATTATCCTAGTCATTATTACCAACTCATTAAAAATATTTTTTTATCCTAGTCATCATTGCCACGTTCACAAAATTGGAGGGAAACCAACAAAATCGCAAGGAATGTAAAGTTGAGGGGACCAACAAGTTGGGTTTTGAAATAAGGGTATTAAAAGTTAAAAAATATCAAAATAGAGGGACTAAAAATGCATTTAAGCCTTTAATTGTTTTTATGCCGAGTTGATTTTAGTTTTTCACCTCGCTCCTTTGCATATTTGGTTCTTTTTTTGACGTTACTCTCTTCTCCTTTGATATAACATTCTACCTTAGCCATGATTTCTTTCATCACGAATGTTAGTTTTTACGCCAGGGACTCGTTGAAGTATCCCGCCTTCAATCAATTCTAGAAAGCTCCTATAAACATATTCTGGTTTGAATGATCTACCTTGATGGTTTCTTTGTTGGGTGTGCCATGTATTCTGTCAACGTCTTAGAGTAACCTTGTCAAACATTGAAGAGAGTCGTGGTGGAGACCTTACTGTGCTTGCTGGCCGAGAAATGACGTATCATCCTCCTCATCAAACCTTGATAATTGGCAATGAAAAACCTCTACAAGCTTATGATCCATCAATGTGCTGCTTCATTCAATGTCCTTATCATTAGCTTACATTTAAGAGAGTCGATAACTTTGATGTTGGCTATATGTGCATTGATGACAATAATGTGCTTTTAGGGATCACTCATAGAGTCGAATACAATTAGATGTGCGATTTGAAGGTGTATGAGCTATCCCATATCTCCACCAATAGAGTCTGGGGGTCCACCAGATCTTCTTGATCGTCAATCATATATTGCCTTTGTTATTGCTGTAAGTCACACACGTTGTCTTGCAACGTCTCGTTCTGGCGTTGTAGCTCTTCCATAACGACCAACATTTCTGTCGTGATAGCTCAATCATGCCCGTGATTGTGGTTGTTGCTGCTGGTGACAACCCTTGTCATCATGAACCAAGTCATACTGTTGTTGGAATGAGAGATTGTGTGACCCATGTCAGTTTTACCAAGCCCCATGTTGGATGTCAAATGTACACACATGACACACTAATTTGATAACTGTACCGATGCTAGGTTAATTAGAGGTTGCAATGTTAGTTTATGTATGTCTGAGGTATCTCAACTATGTTTTTTTCCAATGTGGTGGTCATTGGTTTATAAAAGATCTACAATGTCTTGTGTCATTAATGATCGATTCATTCGTCATTGTGGTTAATATTTTCTGATCCACCTGAGGACGATTAATAAGAATAACGTCCTTTGTCTTTATGTTTTGGATCAATAACTTATAGCCACTTATGTGACGTGAATGCTCTATCCATGTGTGTAATAGACAAGTTGTCTTTGTTTAAACTTTTTTTTTACATATGGGTTGGGTCAAGGCAAATAACTTCCCGTCCGAATAGAAACTCGACCCAGAGAAACCATATCTGACATGTTCGGGATGTACACAAACTCTCGAGCAAGTGATCCAAAAGAGACGAAATGTTATACAGAGGAATTTGAAATGTAAAAAATGTAGAATTTATTAATATTCTTTTTAAAAATAAAGATTCCAAACAAATAAAATAAAAGACAACCTAGAATTTTGAGTAGAGAATCAATCATACACTTTTAGGAAGCCTATTTACTTAACAAATGGTGTATGGATTGAGTTGTACACGTTTTTAAAGTGTCTCACCTCACATTAAAATAGTGGCGTCATATATATAACCTAACTGATGAGACAGTGCGTGCAAGGTTCAGTGGTGTTGTGATAAAATAAGAAAAAAGAGAGAAGAGAGTGAAGTGAGAGAGCGATGTTTTTGAAGGATAACAATACTAACAATACTAACGGCTACCACCATCAACCACCACCGGAAATGGTGCATAATCATACCAACAGAGACAGAGCCCGTCGTGTCACTCGCCGCTCACGTGTTTCCACCTCTAATTCCCTTGTTAGGGTTTCCGATACCGCACAACCTCAACAACTACAACAGTCTAATCGATCTCCTTGCACAGATTACGATATGGCGTATTTTCATTCCTATGCTCACCTCGGTATTCATCAAGAGATGATCAAGGTATTAATTCTATCACTATTCTGTTACTCTCTTCTTGGAGCTAACTTTCACCTATACCTGATATTTGAGAAATTTGAATGTCATAAACCCTAGTACCTCTTTGTTCTTACTTCTTAGAGCTAGCTTTCACCTTTCCTTTTACACATACAAAATATATAGGGGAATGTTTAAAAAATTAAGAATACAATTTATATGAGTGACTTGAATATCTTCCATTTTTTAAACTCCTTTCAATTATGTATGTTTTTCTCTATAATTCCAATGAACACAGTTCATTAATTTTCGTATCTACTGTGATAAAATTTGATACGCGATTTTGGCTACCTCTGTAATTTGATCTTTGGACTTGTCCTTATAAATTAATTGTATGATGTACTTCAAATTGATTAACATATATGTTGAGGATAATGTACCTCATCCTCTAATTCATTTTCTTTTCTGGTTTGGTACAGGATCGTGTGCGGACTGATACTTATAGGGAAGCAATCATGCGGCATCAGAGTTTTATCGCGGGCAAAGTAATTTCTATATCACACATAGGAGGAATTTTAGTATCAAATGTTAAACTCGAATTTCCATATATCTATTTGCGACCTCTTGCAATATTATAACATCAATAATGGCTGTTAACTTCACATAGGATACTTAAATTAATGCTTAATTGTTATTTCAACACTCGGTTAAAAAAGAGGGCTTTGTACAACTCCAAGTGAATTAGGTAGTTTATCGAACCATCTTGACGGCCTCTTGTTGGGGGGTTATGTTTGTTATACAGATGATAGGTTAAACATATGCCACATATTGGAATAAGATATACCTATTGATGACTCTTTCATGTTTTGCTTTTTTTGTGTTGTTTGTATAGATTTTGTTAATATCCTGTTATAATAGCGATGCTATACCTCTATAGCGTAGCGAAATTTGAACAAACTGCTGTTATTCCGTATTACGCAATTTAGTATAAAATGTTGTCAAATAGCCGCTATAGCACTATTGCATAGCGGAATTTTAACAATCCAGTTCATTCTTGCTTTTCACGTCCCTCTGTCCTCCTACATCATTCCTCTCTTTACTCCCTTAAGTATTGTTTGTCTTCAGGTCGTAGTTGATGTTGGGTGCGGTACAGGAATCCTTTCCATATTTTGTGCTCAGGCCGGTGCAAAACGGGTAAGCTTTTTAAATTGATATTGGTATACTCTTTTTGTTGATATGGAAAGAATGGTATTATATATTTTTTTACAAAATGTATTTTTCATATAAATAAAAGTAAAACTGTTTAATTTTTATTGTAAATCCTTTATTTTCAGTTTTAGCTCCCTTGTATTATTTAATATGATCTGGATATGCTGGATGCTGTGGCTGTACCATGGATAGATTGCTTTTCTGCCTTGTATTTGATTTAACTTTTATTCTTCTCTACTTCTTTTGTTTAATATTTTTAAACTCTGGAGAATCATGGGTACATTTATTTATATTTTTTGTGTTGCTTACACGCATTAGATTAAGACTTTTTGTAACAGTACTTTTTGAGGCCTGTCTTTTGTTTTAATAATTAAGCTTTTAATCTAGTTGTTTCAACCTATAGTTTATTTCAAAGTGTTTGACATGATGGGATTGTGGAATTTTATGTTTCCAGGTGTATGCAGTTGATGCCAGCGACATTGCTCTGCAGGTAATAATTTCAAAGATACAGTTTTCATTGGTATACACATTATTTATTTTTTCTGAAATAAAAAAAATTAGGGTGAGGGCAT
The DNA here is from genome assembly GCF_024323335.1 of Lathyrus oleraceus. Lineage (NCBI taxonomy): Eukaryota > Viridiplantae > Streptophyta > Magnoliopsida > Fabales > Fabaceae > Lathyrus > Lathyrus oleraceus. The sequence continues at coordinate 263,375,652 of NC_066584.1, forward strand.
GGTGCTTTATTTAGTTAACACGGATAAGCCCTTATACAACAACAAGAAGCTAAAAATTGTACCCAATTCACTATGTGACTAATTGTAATACTTGTATTACAAGCCCTTATACAAATAGAGTTGGACAAGAATATTCTTTTCTGTATCTTCTACCCAGTTCTTGCTACCGTGTGCTTGACACATTCAATAGGTCTTCCTCTACCTCTTTTGGTCGGAATATTTTTCAATTGATCTACTCTCATGTGCTGGAATTTCTAGTCATTTGGCCATGTTTCCTTTGTGCCAAAACTAAAATGTAACTTATTTAAGAATTATATGAGGTGTGTTTGAAAGAGGTGGTTTTTATTTAATAAATGTGTAGCTGACCCTTCATAGTTGTAGAAGACTAGGTAGGTGTTGTTGTTTTCAATATAAGGAGTTCTTTGCATGGGATTTGGGAAGTGAACTTATATGTGACAATCGTTCAGCAATATATCTTTCTTCAAACCTCATCTTTCATGATAGGACTAAGCACATACACATTGAATTCCATCTCATTAGAGAGAAGATTCATTTAGACACCATTAAAACCTCTTCAATGAGCTCCAATAGTCAGTTGACTGATATCTTCACCAAATCTCTATGAAGAGCTCAAATTGATTTATGTGTAACAGTTTCCTATTTTTCCTTATTTTGAGAAATTCTCTCCTGTATATATATTTTGTACAGCTTTATTGTGTAATGCAATTCATTCATTCTAAATTATTCAAGTGACTTAACTCTACTTTGATACCATATTAGAATTTAGGCTTTGGGCTTAATTGAATCCCATGAAACCGGCTGATATGGTGAGGCTTGCCTATGCTTTTTTACAAGTGACTTAACTCTACTTTGATACCATATTAGAATTTAGGCTTTGGGCTTAATTGAATCCCATGAAACCGGCTGATATGGTGAGGCTTGCCTATGCTTTTTAAACTCTTTCCAAACCATATCTCTACTTCGGGTTTTCTATTATAGTTATTTCTTTTTTACAAGTTTCATGGTAGAGTTTGTCATTACAAAAAGGTTGTTTATGATGATTAATAGCACTTTTTACCTTGTGTTATTGGTTTGAATTAGTTATTTTCTCTTGCAAACAGGCAAATGAAGTTGTTAAAGCAAATAACCTTTCTGATGTTGTCATTGTATTGCATGGACGAGTTGAGGTAGGCTCTTCTGAACTACATATGTTTTTTCAATCACTGAAAATATGCTATGGCTTAGAATCTTGACACAGTTTGACCACTATAATGTCCAAACCATTTAGTAAAATGATTGAAAATTAAATTGCAGGATTTGTTATTGAGATGCCAAAATAGTTGGTGCTAATTAGTGAGTTTATGTTCACTATTTGATTAAGTAAATAGTTGAAAAGTAGAGTGTCTATCGCAAGGAAATTGATTCCAAAACTAAATAATTGTTATGACTCAATCATAGATTTTAATCGAACTAATGAATAAAATCGGCAAAAAGATAAATACAATAAAAACAAGAAGGCTAATGAAACTCATTTTTATTTATGAAAAGGAAATGAAGTTCAAAATTTACATCAACTGTTTAGACTACAAAGCATATGACTCTCATCCTTGAAAGTATGAAACAAAAGTTAGCTCATAATGGAAACAACAAATATATGGCATCTCTAAATAAAGTTTGAAATTAAAAAAAAAGAAAAATGATGACAAAACTAGACTTAAGATGATTGAATTCTTCACGTCAACGTTTGTAAAGTTATGATGGTTAAGCTTTTCAAAAGTTAAAAAATTGTTAGTGCTATCTGTCTTTTTTTCCTCCTTGAATAGCTCTTCTTGTTTCTTCCTTTTCTTTCTGTTAGGAGTCACAGCCCTGTTTTCGTTTCTTACTTGAGAGCCACTTATCCATGTAAGTTATTATTGCTGGTTTTGTAAAGGTTGAGTTAGGTTCAACCACAATTCTTAAGTATTATGACTTCAGTTCGAGATTTTATTAGATTTACTATCTTTTTACCAATAGATTGTGTGTTCCTATTTTTAAAGTCCTTCACAGGCTTTCTTTTGCAACCAATGTTTTAACATTTGAACACCTTGACTCGTGCTACTGATCATGTGCGCAGACCTATAATATGGTCTGAAATCCTGTCTGTATGGATAGTGTTTTCTTTGGTTTAGAAGCTAATGACTGATAACTAACCCTTTACCGAAACTACAAACTTTCACGCAAAGCTGGACCATTGGATCACTGCAAAATGCCCAAAAAATCCCTCAAATTCAAAAACCACTGAGAAGCATGATGAATGTTTCCTTTCACTCTTATGTTCATCCAACTCCCAGCCTACAGTTTTTCTTCTTCTACAATATCATTCCAGTTTTGCTTATTCAGCAATATCACCAAGTTATGCATTATTAGACTGAAACACCACCTTATATTGATTCTTTCAAATCAACAAAATACAATAAAATCAAACAATCATAAACCCGTGTTTGAAAACCCTTCCACACTGGGCCTTTTCTGCAATTCTAATAAAAATTGACTGATAATATTAGAAAATAGGAATATTAGTGTGCACCATTATATAATAAAGGCTACAATCCTGTATGAGTATGTTTAGATTGGATAATTAAAATTAAAATTCATCATCTCCACTAAATAAAGATCAACTGCCACAAGGTAAATGTTAATCCAAACAAACTATTTGAGACTTTTTTTATCTATTACAATGTTATTATCCTTATAAATAAGTTGTGCAGGTGGGAGAGACCAAAACTTACAAGTTACCACAAATATATAACATACGTTACACCTACTTTCCGTGTTATAAAATATATCAATGTTATTTATGTTTAGGGTCAACTTATATAATATTTTATGCAAATTCTACTTATTTTGAAATTTGTTTGGTTTTTCTTTGTCAACTTTATATTCGTTACAAGGATCAAGCTTTATATTCACGTCAGCCTATGGGTTTTGCAGGATGTTGAAATTGATGAAGAGGTGGATGTTATAATTTCAGAATGGATGGGCTATATGCTTCTATATGAGGTGCATATTAGAATATGTTTGATTTTTCATAGTAGATATATATTTTGATTTTTGAGAAGTTAAAACAAGATATCATGTAATCGGTGAATGAGATCATAAATTAACTTCTGAGGGGACTGATAGTTTAATAACTTGAATGGATTGGAATTGAACAGAAGTATCTTTTACCATTATCAGAAAGATGTATGTGGAAAGGCTTACAATTTTGTTGCGTACAAATAAAACAAAAAAGTGATTTCTCACATCCTTATCGTATTATAACCGTCCTCCTTATCATATTGTAACTGTAGCTCCTATATGTGTTGTGATGATTGCGTTGACAAAGATAAAGAGAACTTTGTCACGAGTCCTAGGTTGAGGAGTCTCACCTAAAAAGGAAGGCTTATAACTCCAGAGGCTTTCCCACCTAACAGACTAGTATTTTGGATTGTAACTCCAGGAGTTCCACCTCAGGTAGTCTCACCTGAAAAGTGAAGCTAATGATAAGCCTGAGGGCCCTCCTATCATATATACTAATCTTTTGAGTTGTGCTATGATAGAGACCAGGGTATTATGGAGTGTCCAATTCCTACATCAATTAGTATGAGATGCTCAGAGGAGTATTTAAGTGAGTTGGTTCTTCCCCCTTGATAGCTAGCTTTTATAGGAGAGTTCTTCAAGTGCTTGGATACTTATCAATTGGTATTAGAACCTAGTTCTTGTTAATCAGGAAGAGCTACCTACAGAGGGGCTAACTGGAAAGGCTGTGTAAAGTGTCTTAGATCGTAGTTGCCGGGACAACGACTCTCAAGGCGTATCTATGTTAGAGACTTGGGCATGTATTATATAGGGTTTCCATGTCCGACATCAATTAGTATGGGATGCTCGGTGTATTGTTTGTGACTTGGCTCTTCCCCCATGATAACTAGCTTTTAAAAGAGGGGTCCCAGTAGTGCTTAAATATCCAGGACGTGTGACTCAACAAATTTGTCATTTGAATATTGTAATTTCAAATAAAATGAATAGGCATAGACAAATATTTGGGCAGACATCTTGTTTATGGTTTAGCTATATTTTGAAGTTGCAGATTTTGCATGATGAGGCAGATAAACCATCTGTTTTTTATTGGAACCTTGTATTTTTGAGCAGTATAAGAGTAATAGATAACAAAACTTCTTTAAGTTTATTAAATTATCATGAACAACATGGAAGCTTCTGAGTTCTATGTCTTGTCTACGTGAATATGTATGTGTAACTATGTGCAGTGGTTATATTTTTTTAAAGTTGAATGCTTTTGTTTTCATCCTGTGAATGTTTTGTTCATGTTCACGGTGCTTGTTTGTTTATCTATGTGGTGGAATTTCTGCTATCACCAATTGCATGCATCAATCGTGCTTTTAGATAACCACTAGTTAGATAGTTTGACCAAATAGATTTAGAAATACTAGAAAATGTTTTTTTCTCTCTTCATATAAGTAAACTTTATTGCCTAGTAACAAGACTAGCAATCTTTTATGGTTGTAGAGATGAGAATGTTATCTTGATGAGTGGACAAACAAGAATAGATGAGATCAATAGTCTGTCAGAGAGGAAGGAGTAACTTATATAGAAAAATATGAAAAAATTGAGCCACGGATGGTTTGCAATGCCAGACAACCTATTGGAGCGCTAGCTCGAGGTGTTGAGTAGGAGGATAGGCATACGATGTTTACACGAAGTTCAAGAAAACTTTGAAGTCAAACTCTTAAAGAAGACTTGTATTGAAATAGTTTTGTGACAGACCTGTTTTCTTTTGTAACAAAACACATGTCATCACATCCTTTGATGTACATAGTCAATACCATCAAGTGAGAAATAAAAGCAGTTCTTGTGCTTTCAGACAAGCGTAAGTTTTAGGAATAGTTGGTTCACAACATGGTTTCAAGTCTCGTGACCAAGTAGTCTTATGATTTTGGTCATGCCACTCTTGATCTAAATAAAAATTATGGTAAGGAAAATGTACGCTGTACTTGTGCATTATCCTTGTTCCTGGCCCAACGTCCTTGGGTGAGGTGGCATATCAAATATAAAACCATTCATTTGCTTTCATGCAAAAGGTTAAGGTTTTGGAATAGTTGTTTCATGAGAAAAAGTATCTCGTGAACAACTAATTAGTACTTAAATTCGTATAAAAACATTAAAGGCGTATTATCTCTAATGTTACCATCTAAAGAAATGTTAAAGCAGCGATTGAAGTTTGTAATTCATTGAGAACTATCCTCTTTTTGGGAGGAGGAACCAAAATAACAAACAAAATCTAGAACTTGTGTTTTTTCTATTATTTTTGTTTTCCTTTTGCACTCACGGTAGGATTGGGGAATGGTGTCTATGACTACTTCACGTCAATATGGGTCTGCTCGTCTAAAATGATACTCAGATGTCAGCTTGCTTTGGCTTTCTCTTTCCCATCCTTTCAGTTCACTAACTTTCATAATTTATAATGGTTTAATATTTTTCGTTCCTGCAGAGCATGCTTGGGAGCGTTATTACTGCCAGAGATCGCTGGCTCAAGCCTGGTGGTCTTATTCTTCCTTCAAGTGCATCGGTATTTCTATTTACTCTTACTAATAAGTAGATATATAGTTTGTCGTTTATAGTATTGTGAATACCTTTTCTAGAAAGTTATTTTGTCTGGTTCAATCTCAGCCTAATAAGGATAATGTAACTCATGGGAATTATGGTTACTTATACTTGAAGCTTAGAGTTGCTAGAATGTAGTCGGGAACTCAGTAATTAATGGATTCAGTTTATCTTGCACACAATATTACAATATTGCTGAGCTTTTGGTGTCTTGCCCAAAAAATGAAAAAGGTGCTGACCTCTTGGTGTACTTTTCTCCAGTTGTACATGGCTCCTGTCACACATACGGACAGATACAGTGACAGCGTCGACTTTTGGCGCAATGTTTATGGAATTGACAGTAAGTGCACTGCGTAGCAACTTAGATGTCATCCTGGATTGTAAATAAGATTTCAAAATCTGTTATTGTACCTTGTATATAGACATTTGCTGAAGCCGGATTTACTTATTTACTATTCTTTTGGCATTCTGCTATTTTCTGCAATCTGCTATTGATGACACTGATTTGAATGTTTCACACATCAGATCCTGTGTTAGCCGCATTAAAATGTTAGGAATTAGTGTTTTTGACACCCTATGGATGCATGAACCTTAGTCAAATATCCATGCACACAGTTTGTCTTATTTCAATACTTGTTTTTTGGCTAGTGAAATGATAAATCTAGTTTCTTAGAAATTTCAAATGTTGAAAATCCTGTATGTTGGAGATCCCATATTGATATGGATGCGATAGTGGTTATAAGTTATAAGTGGGTGGAGTTCCTTACCCCATAAACTAGCTTTGGGTAGTTAGGCTTAACCATAAACTTCTATGTTAGGGCCAACCCTCTCACCACAATCCAGCTTTTGGGTTTAAGTTGGACCAAAGTTCAAATTCCAAGACTATCTTCCAAGCTAGTTCTTTGAACATTTAGTAAGGTATTTATACACTAGGGTAGGACAGTCTGCAAATAAATAATTTCCTATCTATTGCTTTTCTTATCAGTTCTTACTACTGCTTTTGGTTGCAGTGTCTGCCATGCTATCATTAGCAAAACAATGTGCATTTGAGGAACCTTCTGTGGAGACAATAACTGGTGAAAATATTTTAACATGGCCACATATGGTACGTAAGTTAGTGTTATTATCACTGTTTTCTCTGACTTCTCTTCACTATTATCGAATTCTGAATCACATGCGTGCCAAGGTTATTTCTTATCAGTTCTTACCACTGCTTTTGGTTATACATGTACTATATTTTTCCTTCTTGAGGTATGTTTGAAGAAAGGTTGGTTAACTTCAAGCTGTGCATGATGGTTTTCCATTATACAACGGACAATATATGCATATATGAAAAACATTTTGGATATTTCACAAAATGATGGGAAGCTCAGTCAGTAAGTCATCTAGGGTTTCTTCTAGGACTGTTAAAAAAAAACCAAACCGAACTGCAAAACCGAGCTAAACTGTACTACGGAGAACCAAACTGTTATTGACAAACTGAACTGGTGTTTAAAACACAGTTCACTAACTGAACTGCACCACAAAGAACTGAACTGCACCGTCATCAAGTATCTGACCTTTGCTACTCTAACTTATTTTCCAATTACTTCTCTCGTGCTTGCATTTTGTTTTGTGAACTCTCTTACGGAAGAATTTATTCGTCAGGTTCACAACACAGGATCATATCTCTCACTTGCAATTTTCAAATTGTCACTCTTTGCATTCAATCATTGTTTGCTAGCAAGAACCCTTAATCAGAAATCCCTACTTTCTTAGAGATTAGGGATATAATTGTCCTGTAGTAAGCTATGCAGGGATAGTTTCATGTCAAGAGAACTCAGACGAGAACTAGCTTTGTTGATTGGACTGAATGGATTGTATATTGTTTATTGATTTTTCAAACAATAGGTTTAATTTCTCGTGTGGTAAAATTTCCTTGTTTAAATTGTATTTTAACCAAGAACCTTGTTATAAGCACGTACACATCACACTTTTGTTTCTGATGGGGTTTTATTTTTTCTATTTAAAGCTTTCATCTTTTGTAATGATTGGAGCTCTTTGAAAGTGCTATCTGTTTTCAAAATTTTGCTCAGTAAAAAGAATCAGTTTTGCTTGGAAGCTTCAATACAGTTTGGTTAAGTTTTGCATATATAGACAGTTTGCACTTTGCTGCTTTAATCTCAAAAGCGGTTTGATTCGTAAATATAAAAACTTGGTGAACTGAACAAAAACACAGTTTGGTCAGGTTCATTTCAGTTCATGCAAACTATTTTTCCAGTTCATTTCAGTTTGGTTCTGTTTTCCTTCTGAACCAAACCATGAACTAGACTTGTTTCTTTCCCGGTCCTCTAATATAGGATTGGCAGATGTTGTGGAATAACTAAACAATATGAAGCCATGTGGCAGAGCCAGGGTCTTGCATTTGTGCTGTTTAATGTTTAGGGTTTATAAGAGTGTTTCACTGTTGGTGGTGGTTGTTTAAAGAGAATTAGCTGCTTCTATATGATACAACAGCCCAACATTTTTTTTCTCACTTTTTAAACTATATTGTTGAAGATCCCATATTGACTACTGGTTATAACGTCACCCACGGGCTAGCTTTACGAGTTGAGTTAGGTCTAAGCCCAAAATTCTAATATGGTATCTGGGTCTATCATAGACTTGTTGGGCCACTCATTATCAGGGAACCACCAGATGTCAAGTATTTCCAGTTCTTTCTCCAAAAATGGGTTATGGGCGTTGTGAGTATGTTGGAGATTCCACTTGACTGGTGATATAGCTAGATAATTGTTGTAAGTGGGGGCAACCATCGCCCCATGAGCTAGTTTTTGGGGTTGGGTTAGCCCAATATGGCCCATCTCCTGATCTGATATTAGAAAGATAATTGAACCAGCATGGTTCAAATGTTTAGAAATTACAGATACTGAAATTTAAAAGACTTAATTGTAAGAAACTAGAGGTAATGCACATGTCTCTTCCTCCCAACCATGGAATCACGGAAGCCAAGATAGCAAGCGGGTGTGTAAGATTATACGCACAAGCCCTACAAGGTTTTTGCTCCTCCGATATTCCAATCAGGTGCAAAATCATAATTATGCATGATTGGGCAGGATCGTCGGGAAAAGTGTGGGATTCATCATGTTTTTGATCCTGGTGTTTTTATTTTTGGGTTTCTTTTATAAAAAAAATGTATGTTTTGTACACAACCTGGTTATTAACCATCACAATCCATCTTCTATTTCGGATGTCATTTTACTTCACCCTCTCCTCTCTGACCCCAAGCAGCAAGATGCATTGACCCCAGCACTTCTTATTTTCAGGCCATTTCTGCTGCTCCCTAGACCTTCCTTAAACGTGCCCAAAGTCCTTGCCACTGATGTCTAGTCAGTCTCAGGTGCAACCTTTTGATCCCAAACCTTCTGCTTTCTGTATTATTTTTGAATGCTTTGTACCTACTTCGCTAATCCCAGTCTTGACAGATTTTGCTTGCTGATGGTTGCTCTCAACTGTTGGTTTGGGGACCGGATGTTCTTTGGTTCGTTTATGAAATTTATTTGGGCCCCCATGTCACCCGTCTAATTTTACACTTTTAATTTGCGAACCAACCTATTCCTTGTTGTATCTTTTTTTCTTTACATATTTTTATTTTTATAGAGGATGGGGAATGTTTATTTATTTAGCTATACATTCCTCTATAGGGATTCAAATTCAGTCTGAGTTACAAAGCTAGGAGCACTGCACTGGAATGAACTCACATGATAATCTGATAGAACAATCAAATAAGATAAATCTGTAGATTATTGAATGGTAAAGATGAGTTAAGAGGCTCTACAACTAAGAAATAGCAAATGAAAGGATAAGAGTCAAAGACTCCCAACTAGAGTTCTATTGCTCGTGACCAGTAAGAAACTCTCCTAACAACTTTAATAGTAATCCTGCATGCCCCTTCCCTACTCTCTACTCACAATATATTCCCATTCTCTAACAAATTCTCCTAGAATCTAACTCCATGTCACTAACTAAATTTCATTCTCTCCCTCACAGCCCACTTCTAAAATATACCTAGGTGCTCTATCATAATCACTTGTAACTATAAATAAATATTAGACTGTTATTAATAAAATAAAAAAATTATCTACACTGTTATTTGAATTTTATTTATACTATTATCTATTAATTATCTAGATTATCATACTTCTATATTAAAAAAATAAGTTTAATACTCTTTGGACGATCTTTTGATCCACCCAATCTTGGGTAGGATCTTGATTTTAACTATCTTGCTCCCAACTGTTTCCCCACAAGTGTTTCTTATGAGGTTTTGATTCCAACAAGTTTTTTTTTTTTTGTTATTTTCACTTCAATATTCTTATGGTGTGATTCTTATGAAGTTTTGGTTCCCTTTCTCCCCTTCCATGGTATTTATTTAGTGACTGGGGACTTTCACAAAAGGCGTTATCTGCACAAAATATTATATTTAGTACATTGGGATCTGTCTATATACAAGCTTGTTTCTTTCTGTGCATAGTTCTTGAAATTTTCCTTTAATGTAGTATTATCAGTATGAGTTTTGAAGAAATTGATCATTTACTATTGCAGGTTAAATATATCGATTGCTATTCCGTTACCATCAATGAGTTAGAAACTTTAACATCGAAGTTTAAGTTCAACTCAATGATGCGAGGTAAGCTACTTTTGTCTGTCATTTCTTTCCGTTGATTCGTGGATTTCTGAATATGTTTCTTTGCTGCTAATCTATGATGCACAGATACGATATGTATGCGCGGTATGGCGACATGCAGTTTCTTAGAAAATATAGAATACAATATGTTATGAAAATATAGGATACAATATAGAAAGTATGTGATATTTGCGCCACCTCCTTCATGTTTGCTTGGGGTGGGCACAATGCTTGGTTGTCGTTCAAATTACTAGTGTTAATTGAATTCTCTTTCCTGTTTATACAGCTCCATTGCATGGTTTTGCATTTTGGTTTGATGTTGAGTTCAGTGTGCCTACGGTAGAGTCATCAACATCAGTTATCGAGAATAATCAAGTGAACGGTAGTTTGAGAAAAAGACGAACAAATCCTAGTGAAGCACTGGTCCTATCCACTGCACCTGAGGACCCCCCAACACATTGGCAGCAGGTGCAGCTTTTATCATCTTTAAGCATATATTAATAAAAAATGGCCAACGTATGTCTAAACTGATTGCATTTAGGATGCAATTCTGATGAAGTTTTACAGTTGAGTATCAGCTATATGCTGGTGCCATACTATTGCAGCTAGAATCGTGGCACCTAGCTGAAAATTGCATTTCATTAATGATGTGGATTTAATTAACTTGATTTTGTTAATGTATCTTGCAGACATTGATATACTTCTACGATCCTATTGAGCTGGAACAAGATCAATTAATTGAAGGTTTAGTAACATTGACACAAAGCAAAGAAAATGCTCGATTTATGAATATTCACCTTGAGTATACGTGAGTCTAAAATATTCTTTCCCCGTAGTACCCCCTTTAAAGACATTTGTTATGGATTCTGACGTCATTCGTGTACATTGCAGTTCAGGTAATCGATCGTATGTGAAAGAGTCTGTGATGAGATGATCTCTCAATATGGGTCTGTTGCATATATTTCTTTGCTGACTTTGTTTCTCCAACAGAGCCACGATAATTGCTTGGGTCACAAAAACCACTAATCCTAGCATGCTAAATTAGAAAATGCTACTGAAGGACTTGTTAGCACATGTAGTTAGGTTTAATCAAATGAAATTTTGTTGTAATTCATTGGTATCAAATTATACAGGAGTGGTTGAGTTATGTCATAATTCATTTACTACTGTAATTTTTTTAAGCTTCACTTTGGGGCTGTCATTCCGGTTGAAACACTACAGCTTTGCTGGAATATGTTGAGCTATTTTTTAATAACATTTATCGATTTATCTGAAATCAGGTGGTACTCTTGTTCCTTGGGGAGTGCACTCCTATTCTATTTGAAGACTATTTTGGGAAAATATGCGAGTTGCTGTCATATTTAAGTGAGAAATGTAATAAAAAAGAGATCTAGTTTTGTCATCTGTCTATGCAACTGTATTGTCTGTGAATCTCAAAATGTTTATTGGGCACAAGTGTGAGTGGTTAAGTTCCACATCGTCTATGAATAGATGTAATGTTGAATTTAGAAGAGAGATAACTCATATACACAATGCTTTAAGATGATGTGTAATCTTCGATAGTCCGACTGACATGGTGTAACCGTCATCGACCAACCATCCATTTTCTTACCTATATAGCTATAGACTTTGACATCCATTTTCTTGTCTATACAATAATATACTTTGGCATCCTCTTTTACTTTCCTATAAATTTATAGACTTTGGCATTCTTTTCTCTTCCCTCGGGTTTTATCGATATTTTCCCTTTCCTTCGGGAATAAATAAAGTTCAATGGAGACTCTATTGTATGTTCAGGCGTCCGATGCATTTTGATATATTTCTGCTAGCTTCACTACCCATGTCATTCCTGTGAACACATTCAAAAATGACACAAAATATTTGTTTCCACTAAGTGAAGGAACCTTGAATGACCTATATACATCAGAATACACCACATCCAAAGCACGAGTTCCTATTGGAGAAATTTCTAATGAGAATGGAAATCTTGGTTGCCTGCCTCTCATGCATATTTTACATGATTTATCTGGTGCCAAAATCTTTGGAATTCCATGTACCATATTCTTTGAACTCATATACCCTAAGCTTCTGAAGTTCAGATGTCCCAATCTCTTCTGCCACAACTCACTTTTCCCTTCAACATTTGTCGCACTAAGGCATTGAGTGTTTGATGTTGCAACATTCACCTTGAATATTCTATTTCTTCCCAGTTCATACTGCATAATCAACTTATGATCACAGTCATACAACTTCAAGAGATTGTCCTTCATGGTTACTGAAAAACCTTTTTCAACCAGACGACCTACACTCATCAGATTGTTATTCATGCCAGAAACTTACCATGCATCCTTCATCAGTAAAAATTTTCCATTCTTCAATTTTACTTTGACATTTCCCATTCCTTCAGCATTCAGACACTCATCATTAGCACATCTGATCTTGGTCTTTCTACCAGAGTCAAAATCAACCAGCTATTGCTTGTTTCCATTTAGGTGATTTGAGTAGTCGATGTCCATATACAATAAGTCTACCATTATTCCACCTGCATTCTCAGGTTCCATCAATAACACATGTTCATCATCTAAATCTCCTTTGACTATGTAGGCTTCTTCACCCTTGCAAACCTTGTTTGACCAGTAATCAGCAGAAAAATGGCCAAACATGTTACAATTGTAGCACCGAACCTTTCTCTTATCAAACATATCCTTTCCCTTATGACCATTTTTATGTTTCTTCTCATATGGTTGGAGATTTCTAACTTCTGAGAACCACCACCGTTATTTATTTTTTTGTTTTCTAGCCATGTTTGCTTCTTGTTCTTCTTGACAAAAGAAGCTTTTAGAGTCTGTTTTGTTTCCCTTTCAGAGTTTGTTTCAGTCAGACGCAATTCTTGTGCCTCTAAACTACTATGAAACTCTTCAATTCTTATGGTGATAGTGTCTTTCAAATGTTCTATGGCTACAACTTTGTAATCAAACTGAGGAGTAAGTGATCTTAGTACCTTTTCAATGATTACTTGTTAAAAGAACATTTCTCCACAAGACTTCATCTCATTCATGACCACAATCACTCTGGAGATGTAATAAGGTACCTTTTCATTGTTCTTCATGTTAAGATTCACATATTGCTTGCATAGGGACTTCAACTTTACTTTCTTCACCGATGCGTCGCCACAATAGCAACACACAAGTATATCCCACGCAGCCTTCTCCGTCGTTGAATCGAGAATCTTCTCAAACACCTTCGTATCCACACACTGATGGATATAGAGAAATGTCTTCTGATCCTTCTTCTTTGTTTCACATTGCACATTTCTTTATTCTTTTGTTGGATTTTTTGCAAGCGACATGTAACTATCATTGACAAGATCAAGAACATCTTGAGCGCCAAACAACACACACATATGAATTGACCACCGATTCTAATTCTTTCTGTCGAAAAATGAGCTTTGTATTCAAGCTACCGTTTTTGTCGTTCATATTCGTTCTTGTGCAAATAACTCAATTCTCACTAACACTCGTGTTCCTCAACCCTGTGAATCAAGCTTTGTGATTCTCTTTAATTTCGATCTTCAATTCAGTGTGAATTTGAGGAGCGAAATCAATCACACACCTCACATACACTCGTGTTTCCATGTGAATCAGAACCGGAGCTCTATATACCAGTTGTTGGAGTTATCAAAGAAACTCCATTAATGCACAAAAAGAAGAAGAAGAACTTTGAAAGAATTGCAGAGAGAGAGAGAGAGAGAGAGAGAGAGAGAGAGAGAGAGAGAGAGAGAGAGAGAGAGAGAGAGAGAGAGAGAGAGAGAGAGATTCTATAACTAACTAAATTTCTCAAATCTGTTTTTTCTTTTTTACTTTAATCAATTGTAACTAACTTTGGGTTTATATACAATAACCCAAACTCAAATGTAAACCAAATGAACCTGAAACTAAACAACTTGAATTTAAATTACATTTAACACCATCCATTATTTCATATTCAAGACTACAAATAAATAGCATTAATTCCATCCCTCAAATTGATGAAGTATTCAATTTCGATTGCCTTGGTCAGCATATCTGCAAGTGGCTTCTGAGTGTTGTAGTGAAGAACCTCAAGCACTCCATTCTGAACTTGATTGCGCAGAAAATGATACTTTGTGACAATGTGCTTGCTTCTTCCATGTAGCACTGGATTCTTGGCAAGACTTATGGCTGATTTGTTGTCTATCATCAACCTGATTGATTTTCTCACCTTGATCTTCAGTTCTTACAACAAATTCATAAGCCAAAGAACCTAACAAGCATATAATGCACCGACTATGTACTCTGCCTCACAAGTTGACAATGCAACCACTGGTTGCTTCTTAGAGCACCATGAAATGGGAGCTCCTAGATATATAAACACGTGTCCTATAATGCTTATTCTGTCTACTCTGTCCCCACACTAGTTTGAGTCTGAATAACATATCAGCTAAGCATCATTTGACACTCCAGATGGAAAAAAATACCATACCTTAGAGTCCCTTTTACATACCTTAGTATCCTGATTCCAGCTTGGTAATGTGACCACTTTGGCTTACTCATAAATCTACTTGCTATTCCAACTGCATAACATATGTCAGGCCCGATGTTACACAGATATCTTAGAAAACCACTCGATTGTTCGAAGGTTGTAGTATATACATCCTCACCATCAGAATCAGAATCTAATTTATGGTTTATCTCAGCAGGTGTGATTGCTGACTTACAATTCATCAACTCAAATCTCTTCAGCAACTCAAGCTTATACTTCAGTTGGTGCATAATGATTCCCTTATTAGAGTGTACAATATCCATCCCTAGAAAATATACCATGTTTCCAAGGCCAGTCATATCAAATGCATTCATTTGCACCTTTTTGGACTTGTTTATCTCAGAAGTACAACTCCCTGTCAGTAGTATGTCATCTACATGAAGACACATTAGAATCACATTGCCATTAAAGGTATGCTGCACATACACACCATACTCAATTTCACATTTTTTGAATCCCAAATGCTTGAAAAATGAATCAACTTCCAGATTCCAAGCCCTTGGAGGTTGTTTCATCTCGTACAAGGCTTTACGCAGCTTATACACCATCCATTCTTCATTCTCTATGACAAATCCAGGAGGTTGTAACACATAAGTTTCTTCTTGCAATGGACCATTTAAAAAATATGATTTTACATTTAAATGTATCAGAGACCAATTCCTATTTGCAACTATAGCAATAACCAATCTTATGGTTTCATGTCTAGCTAGAGGTGCAATCACTTCAAAGTGGTCTAAACCAGAGTTTTGTAGGAATCCTTTATCTATTAACCTTTCTTTATGCTTGGCAATTGAACCATATGGCTTCAACTTTATTTTGAAAACCTATCTCACACTGATGGCTTTCATGTTCATTGGTACAACAGTCAGTTCCCATGTCTTGTTTCTTTTAATTGCCTCAAGTGCTTCCTTCATGGAGTTCACATACACCTTCTTTTTGAGTGCCTCATTGACACTGACAGGTTCAAAGTCCACCATCATGGCACACTGTATGACTCCCCCTTCAGAGTCAACTTAAGTATCATGCAACAACTTAAAGTCTGCAAGTCTCCTTGATATCTGACTAATTCTATGTGGCCTCTGAAACTGCACAAGTTTACCTTCAGAGGTAGGTCCAGCATGAGAGGCAGGGCCACCTTCATAAGGCTCACATTCAGAGGTTGTATCACCTTAAGAGGATGGATTACCTTCAGAGGTTGGATCACCTTCAGAGTCAGACTCACCTTCAAAATCAGACTCACCTTCAGAGTTAGATTCACCATCAGAGGAATACTCACTTTCAGAGTCAAAGTCACCGTTAGAGGTAGACTCACCTTTAGAGGCAAAATCTCCTTCAAAGGCATGGTCAAACTCTAGTGTTGACACTACACTATAGTTGAATTGAGAGTTATTTCAATCCCATGTTTCTGATTCTTTCACCATGACATCTCTGTTGACTTCAACTTTGTTGGTGACTGGGCAATAGAGCTTATACGCACCTATAAAATGGTAACATATAAGCAAAATGGCTATACTTTTGTCATCCAATTTCCTTTTAGTAGCATCTGGTATATATTTATAACATACAAAACCAAACACCTTGAAATGCCTCACACTTTGTTTTCTTCCAATCAATTTCTCAATAGGAACTACTTCCTTTAACTTCTTTGTTGAACATCTGTTAAGCACATATGCTGACGTGACAATTGCTTCACCCTACAATGTGTGAGGTAGATTATTTTCTTTCAACATGCTCCATGTCATGTAAAGAAGAGTTATATTTCTTCTTTCAGCAAGACCATTGTGCCATGGAGTGTATGAAGCAGTCACCTCATGCTCAATTCCACGCTCCTCACAGAACTTCTTGAACTCTGTTGAATTTAACTCACCTCCACCACCGGTTCTGAGGATATTTAACCTTTGTCCACTTTGATATTCATCCTTCTTTTTGAAGTTATTGAACTCAATAAACACCTTGTGTTTGAACTTTATGAATGCTACCTTACATACCCCAAAATTTGCCCTACTTTTTTTTATTCAATTCGCCTAGCTTATGGTTTTCTTCATTTGCATACTTTTTATTTTATTTTGCATTCATCGACATTTGCATATGGTAACAAATTTAGGCCAAAGGTTCGGTGATAATGAACTTAATCGATTTAAGTGAATTTTCGAGGTGAATATTATTTGGTAACTATTCAGGTTTATTTCCCGTATTACTTGTGGTGGGGATCATTTTTTTTAGATTCATGGTTATCAGGGGGATTGAAATGACCATCATTTAATTCAGAGGTTTGGTTGGATTCCAAGGAAAGGGTAAATTTGGAATAAAATGAAGATTTCATTAATTTATTGGAAAATATCACTTCTCAAAAGTACTAAAAATCATGGGTTAAGCCACTCAAAGTTCAAGCCAAAAGTGGTAGAAAAATCAAGGCAAATGCATTAAAATTCAAGTTTATTACTAGTGACTCTTTGCCCTACATCCTAACTTGGTACTTTTGCTAAGCTTCAACACTCTTGGTCTCTAACTACCTTTAACTACCTATTTCTTCACAAAAACATCAATTTACCTAATTACCCTTAACTACCATAACTTCCAAACTAACACAAAACTTCCAAACAAACACAAATCTCAACTTCCATTTTTTCATTCAATCCTAGTCACTCTTAACAATTAATCCTATGGTTGAAATTGGTGATCCACAACTAAAGATTAAATTAACTCTTAACCGTTGATAAACCAATTACTTGGATCACAATCCAAGTGTGATCATTCACTTACCAAGTCTATATAAACATGTTATTTCTCATAATTTTGAGCTTTACCTATCTTAACTAACCTAACTTAGAAAGTTCACAATTAACAATTATTTTTTACTATTTTTTATTTCATTTTTCTCTCTAAATTCATCTTCTCCCTCATCCTTGTTGGTGCAAAGATAGAATAAATGATGAATGGAAATATTCTATTCAGAGAATGACGGCTACAAAACATGATAAAAGTTACAATGATTGTCACCCTATTTATAAGCTAAAACTAGGGTTATTAGAATAGGATAAAATACTAAAATACCCTCTAACAAACTTAGGGGCTAAGAAAATAGTATAACTAATAAATATGAATTACTTCTAATACCATCCCTTAATTCATATTCCATCAAAACTTGTAACACCAATTCCATCCCTTAATCTGAGAAATTGATCAGTCTTGATAGCTTTCGTCAGAACATCTGCCAACTGTTTCTGAGTGCTGCAGTGTACAACTTCTAACACTCCCCTCTGAACTTGATGTCTCAGAAAATGATACTTGGTCTCAATGTGCTTGCTTCTCCCATGCAACACTGGATTTCTGGCAAGATTGATTGCAGACTTGTTGTCAATCATCAGCTTCAGAGGTTTGTTTACTTTAATCTTCAGATCCTGCAATAGATTCAGAATCCACACAGCTTGGCATGCAGTAACAGCACCTGCAATGTATTCAGCTTCACAAGTTGACAACGCCACAACAGGTTGCTTCTAGGAACACCAAGAAATGAGACCTCCCAGAAATTTGAATAAGCACCCAAACGTACTTCTTCTGTCAACTCTGTCTCCACGCCAATCAAAATCTGAATAACTCAGAAGTTCTGACTCATCCTTTCTTCCAGAAGGAAATAATACTCCATACTTCAGAGTTCCCTTGATATACCTCAGAATCCTGATAGCAGCTTGGTAATGGGACCACTTAGGTTTACTCATGAACCTACTAACCATCCCAACTGAATAGCAATAATCAGGTCTAGTATTGCACAAATACCTCAGAGAACCAACCAACTGTTTGAAGGTTGTAGCGTCCACATCCTTTCCATCAGAGTCAGAATCCAGTTTCTGATTTGTATCAGAAGGTGTGACAACAATCTTACAATTCTTCAGATTAAATCTCTTCAGAATTTCTAATTCATACTTGAGCTGATGCAAAATAATACCTTTCTCAGAGTATCTGAACTCCATCCCTAGAAAGTATGTCATTTTGCCTAGATCAGTCATTTCGAATTCATTCATCAGAACTTTCTTGAACTTGGCTATCTCCTGTTCAGAACTTCCAGTCAGCAGTATATCATCAACATATAAACATACCAGAGTCATATTTCCTTCAGAAGTATGCTGAACATAGACACCGTACTCCATCTCACATTTTTGAAAGCCTTGCTTCTTGAAAAATGAATCAATCTTCTGATTCCAAGCTCTAGGCGCTTGTTTCAATCCATATAGAGCTTTGTATAATCTGTACACCATCCCTTCCTGATTCTTTTTCACAAATCCAGGAGGTTGTGACACGTAAACTTCTTCTTCTAATGGACCGTTCAGAAATGCAGATTTTACATCTAAATGCAACAGAGGCCAATTCCTGTTAGCAGCTATTGCAATCACCATTCTGATTGTTTCATGTCTTGCTACAGGTGCAAACACTTTAGAGTAATCCAGCCCAGGTTTCTGTAGAAATCCTCTGGCTACCAACCTTGCTTTATGTTTTCCAATTGAACCATCTGGCTTTAACTTCTGCTTGAAAACCCATCTGACGCTGATGGCTTTCTTGTCTTTTGGAAGTTCTGTCAGCTTCCAAGTCTTGTTTCTCTCTATAGCATCAAGTTCTTCTTTCATGGCCTTCAGCCAGAGCTTCTGCTTAAGAGCCTCTTCTGTACTTATGGGTTCAGAGTCTACTAACATGACACACTGAATAACTTCTCCTTCAGAGTCTACTTCAGTGTCTTGCAGCATGTCAAATTCGGCATATCTTCTGGGGATGTTTCTGATTCTTTGTGGTCTCTGAACTTGTTCAGAGTCTTGAGCTTCAGAGTTTCTAGCTTCAGATGGTTGACTTCCTCCAGAGCTTTGATCATCTTCAGGGTCTGGCATATTTCCAGAGTCTGAATTGCCACCAGAATCTGGATTACCATTAGAGTCTAGGTCATCAGAGTCTGGATCATCAAAGTCACCTTCATCTTCTGAGTCTTCTCCAGAGTCAGAATCACTATCAGAATCAGAATCAACGTCAGAGTTTACTCCAACTTCAGAAATTCTTAACTCTGACCTTTCTTCAGAAGTTCTAACATCAGAATCAGATTGAGACTTATCCCAATTCCAAAATTCTGATTCCTTCACAATCACATCTCTGCTGAATTCAATTTTGTTGGTTTCTGGACAATAGAGCTTGTATGCACCTGTACTGTGGTACCCTATCAGAATCATCACTTTGCTTCTATCATCCAGCTTCTGTCTTCTGGCTTCTGGAACATGTTTATAGCAAACAGAACCAAACACCTTCAGATGACTAACACTTTGCTTATCTCCAGTCCACTTCTGTATTGGAACTATTTCCTTCAACTTCTTCGTAGGACATCGATTGAGTACATACGTTGCGGTGGCAACAGCTTCTCCCCAGAGCTTCTGAGGAAGCTTCTTCTCCTTTAGCATGCTTCTCACCATATCAAGCAAAGTGCGGTTTCTTCTTTCAGCAAGACCATTGTGTTGAGGGGTATAAGGAGCAGTGACCTCATGCTCAATTCCATTCTCCTCACAGAACTTCTGGAACTCTTTGGAGTTATATTCACCTCCACCGTCAATTCTAAGAATCTTCAACTTCTGACCACTCTGATTCTCAGCCTTCATTCTGAACTTCTTGAATTCATCAAACACCTCGTGTTTAAACTTAATAAGGGATACCCATGTCATTCTTGTGAATTCATCAACAAATAACACAAATTATTTATTCCCTCCAATCGATGCTACTGGAAATGGACCACACACATCAGAATGTACAACTCCCAAGGCATGTTTTGCTCTTGGAGCAGTTTCTGACGCAAATGGCAATCGTGGTTGTTTTCCTTCCATGCAAACTTTGCATGACTTTTCAGGCTTCTTAATTGCAGGAATTCCATGTACTAACTTCTTTGAATTCAGATGTTTTAAGCTTCTGAAATTCAAATGACCAAATCTTCTGTGCCACAACTCACTCTTCTTCTCAGCACTTGTTGCACTAAGACATTCTGAGTCTGCAGTTCTGACATTCACCTTGAATGTTCTATTCCTTCCTTGTTCTGACTCCATAATCAACTTCTGATTGCAGTCATACAGCTTCAGAAGATTGTCCTTCATGGTAACTGAAAAACCTTTCTCAATTAATTGTCCCACACTCATCAGATTGCTTCTGATGCCAGGTACATACCACACGTTCTGAATCAATGCTGTTTTCCCATTGTTCAGAATCACTCTGACATTTCCCATACCTTCTGCATTAAGATATTTGTCATCAGCACATCTGGTCTTTGTCCTCTTTTCAGAGTCAAAGTCAACCAGCCATTTCTTGTTTCCAGTAAGATGATTTGAACAGCCAGTGTCCATATACCACCAGTCTATCAGATCCATATCACCAGATTCAGAGGCCATCAATAGCACAGATTCGTCATCAGAACTTCTGGCTATATTTGCTTCTTCTGATTTTCTCTCCTTGTTTGACCAACAGTCTCTAGCAAAGTGACCAAACTTCTTACAACAGTAACATTGGATCTTCTTCTTGTCATACTTCTCTTTTCCCTTCTGAGCATTCTTTTGTCTATCAGAGGTTGAGCTTTCTGACTTCTGACCACCATCAGATCTTCTCCTGGCTTCTGACTGCTTCTGATAC
The DNA here is from genome assembly GCF_024323335.1 of Lathyrus oleraceus. NCBI lineage: Eukaryota > Viridiplantae > Streptophyta > Magnoliopsida > Fabales > Fabaceae > Lathyrus > Lathyrus oleraceus. The sequence continues at coordinate 263,397,157 of NC_066584.1, forward strand.
CTCCTATCAGAAGTTGCTTTCAGAGCCTGCTGCTCTACTTCCCTTTCAGAAGTTCTCTCAGTCAAACGCAACTCTTGCGCTTCTAGACTGCTCTGCAGCTCTTCAATTCTCATGGTGCTCAGATCTTTGGAATGTTCTATTGCTACCACAATGTAATCAAATTGAGAGGTAAGGGATCTCAATACCTTCTCCATGATTGTTTCTTCAGAAAGAGTTTCTCCACACGCTTTCATCTCATTAGTGATCAAAATCACTCTGGAGATGTATTCAGAAACTTTCTCATTATTCTTCATGTTGAGATTCTCATATTGCTTTCTCAAGGACTGAAGTTTCACCTTCTTCATTGATGCGTCACCACCATAACATCTAACCAGTGTGTCCCACGCAGCCTTTGCTGTCGTTGAATCTGCAATCTTCTCAAACACATTTACATCAACACATTGATGAATGAAGAACAATGCTTTCTGATCCTTCTTCCTTACTTCCTTCTGCGCGTTTTTCTGTTCATCCGTCGCATCTGCTGCTACCGGAACATAACCATCAGTGACAAGATCTAGAACATCTTGAGCACCGAACAGTACACGCATTTGGATCATCCAACGATTCCAGTTTTTACCGTCAAATACTGGAAGTTTGGTGTTCATGTTGCCGTTTCCGTTCATCATTCTACCTTGCACAGTACACTCAGATTTCTCACACAGTGTTTCCCAACCCACAGAATTAAAATTCTGATCAGATTTTATTCAAGATTCAACATGAATCTAAGAATCAAAATCAAACACACAAGACCTCACGTTCACTCGTGTTTCCCGTGTTTCCCAATGAATCCGAACCGGAGCTCTAGATACCAATTGTTGGTGCAAAGGTAGAATAAATGATGAATGGAAATATTCTATTCAGAGAATGACGGCTACAAAACATGATAAAAGTTACAATGATTGTCACCCTATTTATAAGCTAAAACTAGGGTTACTAGAATATGATAAAATACTAAAATACCCTCTAACAAACTTAGGGGCTAAGAAAATAGTATAACTAATAAATATGAATTACTTCTAATAATCCTCACAAAAGTTCATCTTCATCACCATTTAGAACTTTACATTGAAGTTCTAAAATGGTGGAACTTAGCCATAAAAAGTTTCTACATTATCATCAACAATTATCAATCAACAATACAAACATTATCATAAAAAAATCATCCATCAATAATTTCTACATTATCATCAACAATCATCATCTAAAGTTTATCAAAGATTCATCAACAATCATCATCCAAGATTCATCAATTCAAGTTTATTCATCAATATTCTACATTCGTGATTCATCTTCTACATTCATGGTTCACCTTCTACATTCATTCATCATCAAGAATAATTATCAAAGCTTGAAAGTTAATTGAATTAATGGAGCTTATTCTTGAAGTATTCTGAGTTTCTTTTCGGCGCTCCGATTTTCAACACTAACCGAAACAAATCTCTGCTCCGTCGATAATCCTTTATCTCTTCCACACCTTTGCCATGAATTATTAAATTTTCGCTTATTGATCAATTTTAACTACTGTTTTGAAATAACTTATTGAAATAATCACTTATTTTAGGATAAGACACATAAATTTGAAAATAGTGATTTTTTAATTCTTAACTATTAATAACATGTGAATATATCATTAGAATCGATTTTTCACGCTGATCGTGGATATATAATTAGTTTTTTTTATTCCAATGCATATTTTAACCGTACCAACGTATTCTTTAATCATATTTTTCGCCCACTTTTGCTGCTTTTCGATATAATTCGTAGCTTATTTTGCAATTCACAATATATATTTGATTTCTTTGTAAAATTATTGTTCCAATGATATATTAATTTTAGATTCGTTGGTCGTTATCAAAAACTTGTTCAACACTAAAAGTTTTAATTTACACTACTTTTATGCGGGTTTTCCTATACATGTTACTATATTATTACTATATATAATTTACTATGTATAGGGAATACTATAGCATAACTAACAATTATATCTATATTTAGTTTTTGTTTACATGATATTGCGTTTTATTTAATAATGCTATTGTTACTATGTATTCATTTCCTTGTCTTTTTCTTTTTTATTCTTATTCTTATTATATCCTTTTTATTTTTATTCAATTGAATATGATAATATTAACATATTGCATTTTCATTCAATTCAAGTCCTGTCGTGTAGATGAAATAATTATAACCTACATCTAATATATATTACTCCATGATTAGCTACATTTCTAATATATATACTCATATGTTAGTTCACTTAGCTTAGGTAATCCATACTGCTATAATTTTCGTATTAACCATTATCTTTTTAAAATATATTTTTTAAAATTTTAATATATGTTATTCTTTGATTAAGTAACTAGATTAAATACTAGTAATAATTTTATACAATTTAAACATTTTTTTTCTAATATTAAAAATACACATTTAAATAGATGTTTTTAATAGATAAATTTCATTTTAATTGGATTTGGTTTTGGTAGAACTTGACTAATTAAGATTATATTTTAATTAAGTTTAATTACTAATTTTTTTTATAATTTCATTTCATATTTACTTAGACATTAAAATTGATATGATTAAATTTTAATTTTTAATGGTTTTTTTCTTTTCCATAACTCCATGTGCTTAATATGTTTTTAGCATGATCTTTGCCCCTTGATTAGTTGATCAAGTTCACCCTTGATCAATTAATTACACTTGATATTGGAATTTGTTTTGATCTTGTCTTGAATAATTTCCCGATTCTCTTAGGACTCATATTCAATTGAGTGATCATAAGTCCCTTGATCACTTAATTGAATGGGGACCTTTACACTTGCACTACATCAACTCTCAAGTTCAAGTCAAGTCAAGACATCATAAAAGACTGTGAAGACTGAGAACATCAAGAACAACAAAAAGAATCTTCTTCAACACTTGTCAGTCCTGATGAGAATTGCGCACCACGAGCCTTAAGCAACAAAGAATGATGAGAGAGATTATTCCTATCCATGTCTAGAGTACCTTTGCGTACGGGGCGTATGCCTTAGCTATTCAAAGTATTCTCCTTCATTCATAGACTTTAGTACAATTTGAATCAAATGATTGTCAAGTCTCCTCCTACAGTATGCAACATTGCATCATCAAAATAAAAAATCAGAATCTTCTATCAAAACTTGTTAATCATGATGAAAGTTACACGTCATGAGCCTGAAGTAACGAAGAACGATGAAAGGGATTATTCCTATCCTTGTCCAGAGTATCTTTGCATACGGGGCGTATGCCCTATCTATTCAAAGTATTCACATTCGTTCATAGACTTTAGTGCAATTTGAATCAGGTAATTAACAAGGTCTTCTTCAAGCACATCAATCATTCAACTCTTCTACACTGCAACATTGTATTACACTCTCCTCTTTGGATCACTGATCATACTCCTCTCCTTGATGTCCATACATCTTTTGAGATCATTACCTCAAGGTCACACACCCATTTCCTAATCAATTGCTTCATGCACTGCCTACAATTACATACTTTGGCACTCTATATTCATTGCTTCATGCATTGCCTACAGTTACAGACTTTGGCATCCTCCTTTCATTGCCCATAAAGTGTCAGACTTTGGAATTCTTTTTTCTTGCCCTACAAAGTTTCAGACTTTGGCAAGCTCTCATTTTCCCTATGGAGTTTCAGACTCCGAAAATTTTGCTTTTTCCTATATAGTTATATACTTTGGCATATTCTTTCCTTTTCCTATACATTTATAGACTTTGGCATCCTTTTTCTTGCCAACACAATTACAGACTTTGACATCTTTTTTCTTGCCTACACAGTTACAGACTTTGGCATCCTTTTTCTTACCTATACAGCTATAAACTTTGACATCCATTTTCTTGCCTGAAGAATTATATACTTTGGAATCCTCTTTTGCTTTCCTATAAGTTTATAGACTTTGGCATTCTTTTCTCTTCCCCCGAGTTTTATCGATGTTTTCCCTTTCCTTCGGGAATAAATAAAGTTCAATGGCGACTCTATTGTATGTTCAGACGTCCGATGCATTCTGGTATATTCTCTGCTAGCTTCACTACCCATGTCATTCCTGTGAACACATCCACAAATGACACAAAATACTTGTTTCCACTAAGTGAAGGAACCTTGAATGACCTACATACATCAGAATGCACCACACCCAAAGCATGAGTTGCTATTGGAGAAATTTCTAATGAGAATGGAAATCTTTGTTGCCCGCCTCTCATGCATATTTTACATGATTTCTCTGGTGCCACAATCTTTGGAATTCCATGTACCATATTATTTGAACTTATATACCCTAAGCTTCTGAAGTTCAAATGTCCCAATCTCTTCTGCCACAACTCACTTTCCCCTTCAACATTTGTCGCACAAAGGCATTGAGTGTTTGATGTTGCAACATTCACCTTGAATATTCTATTTCTTCCTAATTCATACTGCATAATCAACTTATGATCACAGTCATACAACTTCAAGAGATTGTCCTTCATGGTTACTGAAAAAACTTTTTCAACCAGCCGACCTACACTCATCAGATTGCTATTCATGCCAGAAACATACCATGCATCCTTCATCAGTAAAATTTTTCCATTCTTCAATTTTACTTTGACATTTCCCATTCCTTCAACATTCAGACACTCATCATTAGCAGATATGATCTTGGTCTTTCTACCAGAGTCAAAATCAACTAGCTATTGCTTGTTTCCATTTAGGTGATTTGAGTAGTCGATGTCCATATACAATAAGTCTACCATTATTCTACCTGCATTCTCAGGTTCCATCAATAGCACATGTTCATCCTCTAAATCTCCTTTGACTATGTTGGCTTCTTCACCCTTGCAAACCTTGTTTGACCAGTAATCAGCAGAAAAATGGCCAAACATGTTACAATTGTAGCACCGAACCTTTCTCTTATCAAACATATCCTTTCCCTTATGAACATTTTTATGTTTCTTCTCATATGGATTGAAGATTTCTAACTTCTGAGAACCACCACTGTTATTTATTTTTTTGTTTTCTAGCCATGTTTGCTTCTTGTTCTTCTTGACAAAAGAAGCTTTTAGAGCCTGTTTTGTTTCCCTTTCAGAGTTTGTTTCAGTCAGACACAATTCTTGTGCCTCTAAACTACTATGAAACTCTTCAATTCTTATGGTGATAGTGTCTTTCAAATATTTTATGGCTACAACTTTGTAATCAAACTGAGGAGTAAGTGATCTTAGTATCTTTTCAATGATTACTTGTTAAAAGAGCATTTCTCCACAAGACTTCATCTCATTCATGGCCACAATCACTCTGGAGATGTAATAAGGTACATTTTCATTGTTCTTCATGTTAAGATTCACGTATTTCTTGCATAGGGACTTCAATTTTACTTTCTTCACCGATGCGTCGCCACAATAGCAATACACAAGTATATCCCACGTAGCCTTCTTCGTCGTTGAATCGAGAATCTTCTCAAACACCTTCATACCCACACACTGATGGATATAGAGAAATGCCTTCTGATCCTTCTTCTTTGTTTCACATTGCACATTTCTTTATTCTTTTGTTGGATTTTTTGCAATCGAAGTGTAACCATCATTGACAAGATCAAGAACATCTTGAGCGCCAAACAACACACTCATATGAATTGACCACCGATTCTAATTCTTTCCGTCGAAAAATGAGCTTTGTATTCAAGCTACCGTTTTTTTCGTTCATATTCGTTCTTGTGCAAATCACTCAATTCTCACTAACACTCGTGTTCCAACCCTGTGAATCAAGCTTTGTGATTCTCTTTAATTTCGATCTTCAATTCAGTGTGAATTTGAGGAGCGAAATCAATCACACACCTCACATACACTCGTGTTTCCATGTGAATCAGAACCGGAGCTCTATATACCAATTGTTGGAGTTATCAAAGAAACTCCATTGTGTTAGACTATGGCACGGATCTAGAAGGGGGGGTTGAATAGATCCCAATTAAAAACTTGAGTCGGCGCTACCAATTTGAGAGAAAATTGGTTTTGAAAATTTGTTTTGAATGCGGAAGCGGCCGAGGAAAATATTAGTCTAAAACGAACCGTTATTGGAAAATCGGATATGCGTCAAGCATATAGACATTGTTCACACGAAGACCATTAAACATGCTCTTCTTATCATCATTATGTACAATTTTGCAACAATCTTTTGAAAACGATACATTGTATCCTTTGTCACATAATTGACTGATGCTAAGTAGATTGTGTTTAAGACCTTCGACAAGCAAAACATCAGAAATAGTAGTAGAGGAGTGATTACCTACACTACCTTTACCAAGTATTGCTCCACGGTTGTTGTCACCATAAGTTACATATCCCTTCTTCTTAGCCACAAAGTCAATGAAGAGAGATATGTCACCTGACATGTGCCTTGAGCATCCACTGTCGAGAACCCATCTTCTCTCGGTAGTCTCGAGGCATTGTACCTGTGACAAGATAATTAACAAGAGAAGGTACCCAATTGCTTATTGGGTCCTGAGTGGTGAGGAACGAAATGGTTGCATTTGGGCATCCATTGATAAATGCCTTTAGGAACTAAAAACCTCCTAAATCTACATTTAGCAATGGAATGGCCTTTCTTGCAACAATAGAGACAAGAGAAAGTTGCATTTGGATTGCTTTTGCTATCTTCATCTTTTATAACATATTTATATTTTTGATATGGATTAACCATACTTTTTCGAAAATTTGATTTGTCGATAGCAAAATTAATCTTGGGCTCAAGAGCCTTGTCAAGTTTGGCTTTTAGGTTTCTTACTTCACCTTGCCAAATGTAACAAGTATCACACCCAAAGTTCATCATTCTACTTTTAAGGTCCTCATAACTTGTTTTTGTGCTTTCCACTATAGAAGCTTTAAGTGCCTCAAGTTTCCTCTCGGATTGTTGAATTTTATGTTCCAAATGTGAAAAAATTTTCTTATTTGAGGCAAGCCTTTTAAAGGCCTCTTTCGCTTCATAGTGTAAAGTATCAAAAGCAGTTTGCAATTCATGATGAGACATACTAGAGGATTTTTCATATTTAGCATGTTGTACCTGTTTCTTTTTGTTCTTTTGATGAGCAGAGAGACATAGATTTGCATTTTCATCTTCATCACTAGAACTTTCATCATCGGAGGAGTCGCTATCGCTTTCCCAAGCTATGTATGCTCTCCTTGGCTTTGATGGTTTCTTGTGTGATTTGTATGAATCTTTTTCTTTTGTCTTTTTGTTCATCGGACAGTCCGGTTTGTAGTGACCCGGCTTTCCACACTTATAGCACGACCCTCTAGTTGTTTTTCCTTTTAAGTCATCATTTTTAGAGAACCTAGATTGCTTCCGAAAGTTTACCAAGTTCTTCTCGGAATGTTGGATGCCGTTCTTTCTCACGTAACGGTTGTAGCGTTTGACGAACAGCCCCATATCTTCACTCTTGTCCTCTTCTTCTTCGTCACTCGATGAATAATCACTTTGCTCTTTTGCTTGAGACTTTGAGGAGGAAGTCTTTAGAGCTATTGATTTCTTTTCACTCACCTTTGCTTTGTCTTTCTTATCTTTCTTTTCGTGTTGTTCCAGGCTTAAGAGAACTTGTTCGTGCTCTTGTAGTTTACCGAACAATGTTGTCAAGTCCAATGTGGTAAGATCATTTGCCTCTTTGATGGCGGTCACTTTCGGCTGCCATTCCCTGTTAAGACATCTTAAGATCTTATTAGTAGCAATATCATTGGAAACAGGCCTACCAAGTGAATGTAATCGATTGATGAGATGAGTGAATCTCTTTTGCATGTCAGCAATGGTTTCCCCTTGCTCCATGAAGAAGAGATCAAACTCTTGTGTTAGTGTATTGATTCTAGCCAATTTAACATCATTCGTCCCCTCATGGGCAATTTGTAGTGAATCCCACATAGCCTTAGCAGTAGGACAATGGGATACACGATAGTATTCATCTACGCCTAATGAGGAGATTAGGATATTTTTGGCTTTCCAATCATAATTGTATTTCTTTTCATCATCATCGGTCCATTGTGCTTCGGGCTTAGGCACCACTTCGTTGTTCTCATTGGTCATGGTTATTTGAATTGGACCATTGAGAATAACATTCCATATTTTTCTATCTATGGAATTTATGTGCACCCGCATACAGTCTTTCCAATAACTATAATTTTCACCATTGAAAACGGGAGCTCTATTATAAGCCCCTTTAGGTTCGTTAGTCATTTTCTATCAAAGTTGTATTTTGAAGCACGGAGTGAACCGGAGCTCCTGATACCACTTGTTAGACTATGGCACGGATCTAGAAGGGGGGTTGAATAGATCCCAATTAAAAACTTGAGTCGGCGCTACCAATTTGAGAGAAAATTGGTTTTGAAAATTTGTTTTGAATGCGGAAGCGGCCGAGGAAAATTTTAGTCTAAAACGAACCATTATTGGAAAACCGGATATGCGCTAAGCTAATGGATTAGAGATAAAATGAAATACTAATCACTACACTATTTGCACACTCAATTGATATATTTCACTAACTAGCAAGCCTAGTTCCAATGATCCAAAATACCAAATTAAACTGAGTGCAAACTTAAGACAACTTTGGCTTATGCAAATTCACAAACACTTGGTGTGCATACACTCCAAGAGATATTTGAGTTGAGTAAGTAATTCAATTTTTTCTAGTACACTATACTATTGTACTTTGTATTCAAACAGCAGTTTTAGTTTCTTACTCAACTTATATCAACGTTTGGTAAAATTGCTTAAACTAAAATCACTTAATTTTTAAGCTGAAAAGCACTTATGCAGAAAATTAAAGAAGACAGAGATTTGATGAGGCAGTTCCCCCGCCGTCCTCGCTTCGGGGTACGTCTGCCCTCAATTCTAAAAATAGAATTGAGATGATTAATTAGATATCACCTGTGAAATTTAATCGTTTATACAAGGATTGCAAAGCATGTAAACAACAGAACTTCCAATGTGTTGAATGATGCTTCCTATCCTTGCTCCTTGATTCAAGATGAATCAAGACCTTCGATCGTTGTTGCTAGACCTCCGATTCCAGCCCCTTTGTTGAAGAATCTTCCTTTCTTCAAACCCTCGGCCCGGCTGATCTCAAACACAACGAGTCGAACCCGAATCCTTCACTTCAATGCCACCGAATCCGCTACTAGACTGATGAAGACTTCCTCTTCTCAATCACCTTCGCTCGGCTGAATATTGAAGAACGATTCGTCCAAAAAACCCCAAACACAAACCCGTATTGGAGGACAAAACCCTAACGGTTTTATTCAAGAAAGAACCTGCCACAAGCTTCAACCCGAACTGGATTCTTCGATCACAACTTCGAACCTTATCACCTTTAATCGATCACGAACCACATCAAAGGTAATTGTTTGCAGATGATGTGTTGTGAAATGTTGAAGATGAAGATGATGAGTCTTGGACACCTTTTTCACTCTTTCTTGTTTCCTTGAACACTTGAACTCAAATTAGCAAATGTTAGTAAATAAAAGTGTTTTGACTTCTATATATAGTAACTGACAAAACCAATCAAAAATAACAGAATTTCAAACAGTGGAAATAACTCAGAAAACTGAGTTTACGCACGAGCGGTCGACCATAGGTCGGCGTGCGCTGAGCCGTGAGTGATGCGCCGACCCCTATGGTCGACCCATGGTTCCATGCGCTGACCCAGGATAGCATTATTATGCTATGCGCTGACCTCTGGTCGACTCAAGGGATTTTTGCGCTAACCCGTGAGTTATGCGCTGACCCTTATGGTCGACGCAAAGAAGCATGCGCTGACCAATCTTCAGTTTAGTTGAGCTTTGCGCTGACCCGTGAGCTTTGAGCTGACCCCTATGGTCGACTCAAGGCCTTCAAATCTGCATAAAACTGTGTTTTGTGATTTTCATGCATTTCGTCATGATCACACTTTGTCCACATATGTTTTTAATCATTATAATAGATTTAGACAAACGTAGAAAAGGATATGATGGGTAATGTGTTGCATTTGTTTGTAGACGTGCATGATGGTCATTTGTCATCATCGAAACTTGCGATCGTATGTTGTCTGACTCTTTGTCTTTACACATTGATGCATAAAAAGAAGAAGAAGAGCTTTGAAAGAATTACAGAGAGAGAGAGAGAGAGAGAGAGAGAGAGAGAGAGAGAGAGAGAGAGAGAGAGATTCCATAACTAACTCAATTTCTCAAATATGTTTTTTCCTTTTTTACTTTAATCAATAGTAACTAACTTGAGATTTATATACACTAACCAAAACTGAAATGTAAATCAAATGAAATTGAAACTAAACAACTTGAATTTAAATCACATTTAACATTAATCATCAAGAAGGTCATTATTTTTTAAAGTTCTTCTAAAGATGAGTATCAATCCATGTTATCAATTGTTTATGAGTTCCTATGGGTATCATACATCTTGCAAGACTTCAAATTGATCAACATTCACATTGTTTTACTATATTGTGACAACTAATCTACAACATAAGCTCTTTTGTCTACTGCCTGTCTCATCATCTCAACAAATAATCGATTAAGGTTTTATTTGAGAGTTTGGAGGGGAGGAGAAGAGAAAACTTTAAGGGAAGAGATTTGTACAAAATAATAGAGAAATCTTTAACATTTTTTTTTGAAATTATGCTTTTGTATAGACTGATAAATGAATATTGATCATCACTATATTTTTAATTTTCAGAATATTATAACAACATAAAATATATGTTTAATTGCAATTTTAGTCGTATTTTTTTCATTTAGTTTTGACCCTCCATTTTAAAATCTGGATTTTTATCCTTTTTAAAGTTCTTATTTAAATTTCTTTAGAGAATTATTTTTATTGAGGTGGCATTGAGTGTAATGATGTGCCAATGAGATGGCAATGAGTGTAATATGTGTCATTATTACATTTATCAAATTCAAATCTAAGTTAATTTACTCTAATGATATTAATTATTTTATTTCTTAAAAGTAGTGTATTATTATAAAAGAAAATCTAAAAATTAATTAAATAGAGGTGACCCCTAATTCTTTTTAAGCGTTGTTTACGTTAGTATAAGATCTTATTCTAGATCAACCCAGAATTATAAGACATATTATAGAGGATATTGTAGTGAATGTGAAACTTCTAACATTGGGATATTGCCAATGAAATATCATAGATTTTCTTACAATATATAAAGTGAATGTATAGTATATCCTTGGAAATTAAACACAATAGTAAAATGGAAGTTGAGCCTAAAAATGTGGTTAGGATAATTTTCAAATCATAGCCACAAAAATTTGGAGTGATTCGGATTGGAACCGAAAAACACTTACACCAAGGGGTGCGCGTAAAATGGAAGTTGAGCCTAAAAATGTGGTTAGGATAACTTTCAAATCATAGCCACAAAAATTTGGAGTGATTCGGATTGGAACCGAAAAACACTTACACCAAGGGGTGCGCGTAAAATGGAAGTTGAGCCTAAAAATGTGGTTAGGATAACTTTCAAATCATAGCCACAAAAATTTGGAGTGATTCGGATTGGAACCGAAAAACACTTACACCAAGGGGTGCGCGTAAAATGGAAGTTGAGCCTAAAAATGTGGTTAGGATAACTTTCAAATCATAGCCACAAAAATTTGGAGTGATTCGGATTGGAACCGAAAAACACTTACACCAAGGGGTGCGCATAAACTGGAACGCTTCCATTGGACCAATGTGATGTTTTGGTCAAATTTTAATAGTACTGCAATCTAGTAAAATATTGCCATGAAATTTTTCATGTGATATAACAGTGGTAACATTGGTTAATCAATTTATGATGTTGTGAAAATTGTTGGTATGGTAGAAGAATAATTTTGGTTGGTCATTAATGCAACTAAGTATCTTAAAATAAATTGTATTTTCGAATTATTATCAAAACGGAGTTTTGTTAATCATTAAAATGGTCAAATTAATTAGAGTTTGATTTCTAAGTTATGTAATTGAATTTGGATTCAGATGCTATATGAATATCATGTTTGTGATCAATACAATTCATTATTATAAGTCATATATAAAGATCATTCAAAGATCATTACTATATGAATATCATGTTTGAATCCCGATATGTAAAATTTTGAAAATCTTATCACGGAGGATAAGAAATTCGAGATTCCCATAATTGAAAACCTTGTGAGGGAGGTTCTCAACGTATTATTGAAACACAAACCAAAAGTTCTTCACAGATTGTTAAAAAACAACTCGAACTTAAGATAAGTAAGAGAGTCTGAAAGACTAAGGATCAAGGACCGAACAAAATCGGTAATCCATTTATTTCTTTTATCTAGTAGAAGGAAATAGTGATAATTTTGTTCATAAGGATCCTATTCTTCAAGTGGAAAACAATCCTAAGACTTATAAGGAAGTAGTAGCTTCAAAAGACTTCGTTTATGGAAGGATGCTATCCAAAACAAAATGGATTCCACAATGTCAAACCGTCAAACCGTACATGAGAACTTTTCGATCTACCTAAAGGATCAAGACCTATTGGATGTAAGGGGGTGTTTAAAAGGAAGTATCACAATAATGATACACTAAACACCTACAATGATAGATTAGTAGCCAAGAGTTTTAGACAAAAGGAAGGTGTTGATTATTTCAATACATATGCACCTCTAGGAAGGATAACACAAATTAAAAGTATTGCTTGCATTAGTTTCTTTGTATGATCTTATTGTTCACCAAAAGGATTTCAAACGACATTCCGATAAGGAGATTTACATGGAGAAACCAAAAGGTTATCTGCTTCCTGGTAATGAACAAATAGAGTGCAAGCTTATCAAATCATGGATTAAAATAGGCACTGAAACAATAATATCAAAAGTTTGACATTGTCATTGTAAAGTTCACCAATTAAAGGGAGACACACAATTTAGGGGGAGACTTTTCAATTTTATCAAAACAATAATGCAAAGAGTTTTTCGTCATAAAAAAGGGGAGATTGTGAATAATACGTCTTATATCTAGTTCAGTTTTGATGAATACAAAGATACTCAAAAAAGAAAAGGATCAAAAGTGTCATGCACATTAATGATGAATTTGAATTTTGAGACAAGTGAACATAACAAAGGTACTTGTTGCAATTCATACTATATTACTTTAAATTGCTTAGAATTTCATCTCACACTTCATCTAAAAACCTTCTTGCATAATCATGCATGATTACCTAAAAACCTTCTTAATCTAATTCTTGTGACAAGTGTTTGTACACAAAGTTGTGTGAGAATATTATGATATTCCTTTGTCTCTATGTTGATTACATATTTATCATTAACAATGAGATGAACGGAATTTTAGAAACAAAGAATTTTCTAACTTTCACATTCAAGATGAATGATCTTGGACTAGTTGACACACTTTTAGGGATCAAAGTAAAGCGAAATAGTGAGGGTTATGAACTTAGTCAAACACATTATGTTGAGAAAGTACTTGACAAGTTCAAACACTTACATTTCAAGAAAGTGAGTACTCCATTTGATTCTAGTGTCAAACTTTAAAAGAATGATAGAAGAGTTTTGGCTTAATTGGAATATGAAAATGCATGCAATGTACTAGACCCGACATAGCATTTGTAATTAGTAAAATTAGTAGATTTTACTAGTAATCGAAATGGTTAGCACTGGAAGGCCATCATTAGAATATTAAGCGATCTTATGAAAACCAAAAATCTTGGTCTCCATTATGGTAGATTTATTGGCATATTAGAAGGATATAGCGATGTGAGTTTGATATCAAGTGTTGAATATCATAAATCTGCATTTATATGGATATTTACACTAGTCGAGATGCAATTTATTGGAAGAGCAAGAAACAAATGTGGATCAATCTATCAACCATAGAATCCGAATTTGAGGCTTTTGCTTCCGCTGGTGAAGAAGTTGAATGGTTGAGGGACTTTCTGTTGGAAGTTTCATTGGCTAAATACAATGTTTCAAAGGTGTTAATACATTGCGGTAGTCAAGCCACTTTGCCTAGAGCATACAAAAAGTGTATAACAGAAAGTTTAGGCAAGTATGACTTAGACATTTTTTCATGAGAAAATTGATTAAGGATGTAATCATTTCATTCACATATATACGACCAAATTATAATTTGGTTGATCCATTTACTAAGCCACTGGCCAGAGGCTTAGTAAAGAGAACCTCGAGAGGTATGAGGTTGGAACTCCTTGAATAAGAGTTCCAACATCGACAACAACCCAATCTTATGTTAACAGAACATTGACCTCAAGACTCAATGTGTAATAACAAGTCGTTGATTTGAATGTTTGTCGGACATTTGATAATAATGTTGACTATTTTAAATTGAGGGTCGAGTTTTTCCAAACTCTTAATGAAGTTCAATACCGAGAATAAGTATCTCATGGAAAAGGATACAATATGAACTTCACCTATGTGAATTTCAACATGGTGTCGTCTCAAAGTGAGAGTTGAAATTTCTTTCACGAAAAATTCATGAAATAGGAAAGCACATGACCATAAATAAGTGCTAAGCGAGATATGTAGGGGAAAAATCCTTAAAGAATGTGTGTAAGGTAATGCCGATATAATCATATGGATTATTGGTTTAAAATCATTACTACCTAACATTCCGATTAGACTTTGCGTTGTCCTCACTAAGGTTAAATTTTAAATCGAAAGATACCTAACTATATTAACATTATTTATTTCTCTTTTTCTAGAATTAATTTTGTCATTATTAGAACAAGTGAGAGATTGTTGTAAACTATTAACAATTAATAATCTTGAGTGTGTTCTAAAATGATAAAAAAATATTCAAGTGAGGATTAGTTTTTGAATTCAGAAATAGACAACACTCGTGAAATGTTGCAGTATGTTTGAATTAAGAAATAGATAACATTTGTGAAGTGTTGCAATAGGTTTGAATTGGAAATAAGCAACACTTTGTGAAGTGTTGCAGAATGCGAAACAATACAACCTTTGAAAACTGTTCTTGTAGGCGAAACAACACAACATTTGGTAAAAGCGTTGTTATTCCTATAGTGAATTATTCTCCACATACCCTTCAAATCTTCATCGGTCTTCAACTCAACAAGGTCGTATGCAACATTTCTCTCATTATCGATCATATATGTATGAAACTAGTTTTTAACCACACTCCTCAGATTGTCTTTCAAAGCAGTGAGATATGAGGTGCCCTGCGGAATCTGAAACTGTACATAAGATTTCTCCCCAGTGTAACACACTTTTGCCTTGAATAGAAATTGAGGAAGAAACATTGTATGATGTTATACAAGTTAACAACACATGACCCCCTATTTATACAATTTTGTAATAATTTTGGACCACACAAAATAGTCATTGCAATCACAGTCATACAAAGACGTCGACAAAATTGTAACTATTGGAATTTAACACTATCAAAAATTTCATTAGGTTAAAATTTCTATTATAACATGACAAATTGCAAAAATATCAATAACGCATCACCTATACTAAAAATTGTAAATTTTCCGATACATAACACCTACCAAAAATTTATATTACACTACTTGGATTTTCATGAAATTTTGATACGAGGGAATTTTAGAATTAAAGAAATGTATGAAACTGTTAGGTATAATCGGAGGATGACAAATTAAATCCTCTTTTATGAGGTCTCTCAAAATTAAAATGTAATGAAAATAAAGACCAAGGCTAAGATCAATAATTCTATTTCTTCGACATAATAAATGTGTTAATACAATACGTGACATTACGTAAACTACCAAAAATCGAGATTGTTGTGTTGCTAATGACATACGACAACACAAGGTTTGCTTCAACACACATCGGGTCCAAATCCTACAAACCCATTAGTTCCATCAACAGAAACCTGAATCCCTTCTTGCTGAATATTCCCTATAATAGAAACCCCCGAACCCGAAGGAGCAAACGCGAAACAGAAAGTCCCAACATCATCAGCCGGAATCAAAAAATTCCTCGCCGGAAACGTCAACACTTGACCACCCGAAAAATAAAACGACACTGTCGGAACCCGAACCGTCACAAAACCATTTAAATCATAACACGTGTCAAAAATAGAAACCCCACTAGCACGTGGCAAATTTGTCGTCTGACCAATAAACGCATCCCGAAAAGCATTGTAAGCAACAGTAGGTAACCTGGTAACGGCTGTACCGGTATCCATAACAACTCCTCCGGTTCCTAAATCGGTTAACTGAAAAATTTCTTCTGATATTGGAACCTTAATGCCTCCAACAGCAAGACCTGTGAGGGAGACATAGTAGAAGCTTGGGTAGAATGGGTTATGAATGAGAGGGACCCACATGGCTCCGACAGGCATTGCTTGACGTCCGAACTCGAGAGAACCGGATGTTCCGGTTCCTCGAGATGTGAGACAGTATCCAAAGACTCTGTCGGTTTGGGCTCCTAGCTGGCCCACGAATGACATAGGCCCACCTCCAAGGCCCAACAAGCCCGCCGCTCCAACAAACATTCCCTCATTCCAATGTCCACATCCGATTGCTGTCTCCTGGATAACAGTTCGCCCAACTGTTATCGTCTCAAGAGCAAGTGTCCCTATATTATTATAAATAAGTTAAATCAGTTCAGTTGAATAACTCTACATAAATAAATATCTTATCGTAACAGTGAATAAAAAATGAAAAGTGTTTTGAATTTTTCTAGAAAGTGAAGTCAAAAAAGTAAAAAAAAAAGTGAGGATTGTTGTCTGGTACTGTATTCATACTGTACAGAGTACATACCTTTGGTATACGATCCGTCACCGTATGCGACTTGATATCCGCACCTCCCTTTACGGCAAGCAGCATCGTCTTCAAGCTGATTACAAACGGAGGAGGAACACGAAACACCGATGAAGGAAGCAGAAGTGGCAGGGTTGAATATAGGATCAGATTGGTTGTAACATTGGTCACAAGGTTGACATTGAATCCAGACTATGTCGCTGCCTGAATCGATTACCATGTATTGATAAATAGGAGGACTACCGATTCCTATTCTAACGAAGTATTCTCCACTTCCGGATTCTGTACCTGAAAGTACATCAGATCCAAAGCTAGCTTCTGTTGCTGTTGTTGTTTGTTCTGTGTTTTTGTTGAGACGGTTAAGGAGGAAGGTTACTCTTTTAATGTCTCGTTTGATTCGTGAGTTGAAACGGGTTTTATGGTTGTTGTTGGTTGTGGGGTTTATGAGGTTTATGTGGTCTCTGTGAAATAGTTTTGTTTTCCATTGAGGTTGCTGTTCTTGTTGTTGTTTGTGTTGGGAATGATGGTTTGGTTGCTTGGGTGGTTTTAGTTTTGTTTCTATGATTGCTTTTTCTACATTGAGATGTTGGAAGTGGGAATGTGGTGGTGGTGATGGAATTGGAGAGGAAATGGAAGTGGTTAGGGTTAGAAGCAGGATTAGGGTGAATGAGTTTAGGAGCATTGTTGTGGTGAAGTGTGAGGAAGATAATGATTGACTAAAGAGGGATGTGTCCTGTGACTGACATAGGGGAAACGGTTCTTTCCGAATTCAGCGACTTTTGTGGAAGAAAAATCATTCATAACTTTAGTGCTTATTTATGTGTTTTTTTTATAAAATAAAATGATAAAAGAGAAATGATTAAAAAAAAAGCATAGACACTAAGTTGTGTTACAATCTTCCACTGTTTAAATAAATTTTGTAATTTTACAAAATGTTTTCATTGCATTATAACATGATGTTTTGTTTTAGACTTATAACATTAATTTTTGAAACAATACCAATATAACAAGATGTTTTGTTTTATACTTATAACATTAATTTTTGAAACAATACCAATTAAGCTTTCTTTTATTAAGCGACTACATGAACAAATTATATATAATGTTCTTAAAAAAAATTATGTTTGATTCAATTAGTTAATTTCAAGATTTTTAAAAAAGTTTTTCTTATAATTTTTTTTAGATCTTCTTGTACTTTTAATTATTTGGCTTTTCTCCATTTAATCTAGGTTTCTTTTAATAAAATTTACAAATATTCTATTTATATACCTAAACTATCTGTACGGGTCAAAAAATTCATGTGTATGTGGTATCTCTACAAGAATAGAGGATATTTAGATGCCTTAATAGGTTTATGATAGTTAGGGCTTGTTCACGGCAGAAAGAGACCCTGTATGGTGGTATCTATGACGTTTATGGTGGTATGAGATGTCAACTCACGTGAGGTGATAGACTCTATATATTATGAGATATGTGGTTAAGTTAGGATCTGCCTCATACCCTCAAAGGGTCATATATTAATAAAGGTTCTTGGGTCTAGGTTTAGGAAACCCTAAGAAATGATAACTACTCCCCCTTGAATGGAGGGGTCTGCTGATCAACTTTTTTCTAGGGAGTCGTTGTAATATCCCATGTCCTCTTAAACACTTTATTCGTTGTCAGTTGGAACAAATTAGGCTCCTATATACTCTATTTGTTGTCAGTTGAGGCAAATAGAATAATTAGTGAACTCAGTTGAGCATAATTCTTACTCAATTCAATTGACCTTTATTAATAAGTAAAGAAAGTAGATTTTGGTAACATTAATGAATTGTCAATTACTCTCTAGAAGAAATGTCTCTTTTTAGATATTTTCTCTCTTTTCCTCTAACCAACCATTATCTGGTTAGAAGTAACAAAAGGTAAAAAAGGAGATATTTGGTAAAGAAAAACAAGAAGAAGAGAAAGAGAGAAAGAAAAAAGAAAAGAAGAAGTGAAGAAAAAGAGAGAGACTTTGGAAGAGGGAGAATCAACTTGATTCATCAAGAATCATCCATAACTTTCATCATCTTCTTGATTCAAGGTGGGTTCCTAGTTAGACATACCTATGGTGGGGAAAATCCATGAATGAGAAACTAGGGTTTGCATGTTTTGCTATGATCATGAAATTTGTGTTATTATATGATATGTTCTTGTTATTTTTCATGCTTGCTTATGCTAATCCATGATATTTGGTGTTGTTGATGCAATATAACGCTATGTGATGATGTATATTTGCTTATATATTTTCATGTTATGTTTTGTTAATGGTTTTGTTCTGGCTTTCTCGCTAGGCGAGGGAACAACTCGCTAAGAGAGCGTATCAGTTCCCATGCAGAAGTTGTTATACAACTCTCGCTAGACGAGGACATGTCTTGCTAAGCGAGATGGATGATTTTTTTTGGAAGAAATGACATTCTGGAATTCTTCACTTGGGCCTCGCTAGGCGATAACTCACTTGGACGCCTCGTTGGGAGCTCGCCAAGTGAAGAAGGGAAAATTTCGAATTTTGAGCTTATTGCCTCGTCTCGCTTGGAGCTCAAGCTCGCCTTGAGCTCGCTAAGCGAGAGTTGTAATGCATTGAAAGAAGACTAGTGTTCCTGTTTCCACCATAAAACGGGAACCGTGACTCCGGTTAATGCGAGGTTGAATGGGTTGGAAAACTAGTCCAATGCTCTACCTTTTGGTAAAAGAAACCATGCTTACGTTCCAAATATTGCTTGAATAATGATAATGAAATATGATGTGTGTTTCATGTATCATGTTGTGATGTGTATGTGTATAAATTGCATGGTTAATGTTTGGAACTTGAAATTTAATACACACATAAGAGAAGGAAAGGTACTAAGTCCCTGGAAGAGGAGTCGTAATTAGTACAATCCTAGTGAAGTATTAATTCAACTGAATGGAATTATAGTTAGTTATACAAACTAAATTCCAATCGGAATGGGTCGTAATTAGAAGTGGTAGGTCATCTACTAAATCCAAATGCGTTGGGTCGTAATTAGTAGTGTGCTAGCTGAAGCTAGCGGAAATATATCCGAACGTATCGCACGCTCGAACATACAACAGAGTCGCCATCGGAATTTATTTATTCCCTAAGGAAAGGGAAAACATCGATAAAACTCGGGGGAAAGAGATATACTGGGTAAGGAAGTCAGTTATGCAAGGGGAATGTATTAGCATCCCTAACATCCATGGTACTCCATGGGAACCATTTTGATTGTTCTCGCTCGAATAGGTGATGTCTAGAGATTACTCACAAAATAATAGGGGAAAAGAAAGAGAAATATATAAAGTGTTCGGTGAGGATTGGAGCCCTCATGTCTACGTATCCTCATAGTGAAATGAGGAATTCAGAGTTCATGGAACTAGTGGTGGGAGATGAAAAGAATTGTGATAACAAGTATGGTCTAAACCAAAGAATTGTGTGTTTGAACTCCAACAAGGGGAGAAAATATGAACTAAAGAGTAAACTGGTATGAACCAACAAGTGAGGGCCTACAACACGGTATCACTGTATTGGAACAACCGAAAAAGAAAGGAATTAAGTGTTTGGTTTCATAGCATAAACATCTCTTGGGTCACAAGGAGATACAAGATGGAGTTCAAAGGGATATTATATTTTGCTCAAAGAATAGGGTATATCACATGAAGTGAATGAAGGTAGTATATGAATGTATCATGGAGATGAATGGAATGAAGTGACTAAAGTCAGCAAAATGAAGGTTTGGTAATAGTGACTGAAGAGGTATAGTTTGAAACCAAAGGTCAGATATACGTTGGAATCCATAAGAGAAATGGAATTTGTACCATAGAGGAAAGGTGGAACGAACCATAAGTGAAGGCCTACAACACGGTATCACTGTATGGTTGAGCTGAAAAAGAAGGAATTAAATGTCTGGGGATGATCCAAACAACTCTAGGCACAAATGCGGATTGGTCACTATATGGTCCTAAAAGGGTATATATGGATATCCAAAGAAAATTGTATTTCGGTTTCAAAGAAATAGCATGTCACTAGGTGAATGGTTTATGATCGAAGGTAGATAATGGATCATGAAAGATATAAATGGTACCCCAAGGCGGAAAGAATAATAATAAATAAGTATGCTCGTGGAGGATTCGAACCCTCATGCCTACGTATTCTCATCGTGCAATGAGAAAATCAGAGCAATCATTGATCAACCTACTACGACTGAAACAAAAGGGAACGAGATTGGTTTTCTAGGGTACACTACCCTTCTAGGATGAAAAGGAGTGTCAAGGTTCACAACCTTTTAGGCGAGGTATCACTACTAGAGTTTACAACTAATGATGTCAAAGAATTGAAATGCCAAGGTTTATCACCTTACAGGGTGAGGAGAACCAGATGCCAGAGTCCATGACTCTCAGGGATGAGAATTGAATTGGGTATCCAAGGTTTATCACCTTATAGGGTAAAGAGAAATATGTGCCAGAGTCCATGACTCTCAAGGCGAAGAACAAATGTCAAGGTTCATCACCTTACAAGGCAAGGAACGAGTACAAGAGTCCATGACTCTTAGGGCAAAGCACTGGATTGGATATCCAAGGTTTATCACCTTACAAGGCAAAGAGAAACATATGCCAGAGTCCATGAATCTCAAGGCGAAGATCAAATCGAATAGCCAAGGTTTAACACCCCACAAGGTAAAGAGAGTTAGATGCCAGAGTCCATGACGCTCAGGGCAAAGCATTGGATTGGATAACCAAGGTTTATCACCTTACAAGGTAAAGAGAAACATATTCCAGAGTCCATGAATCTCAAGGAAAAGATCAAGCCGAATAGCCAAGGTTTAACACCTCACAAGGCAAAGAAAGTTATATGCCAGAGTCCATGACTCTCAGGGCAAAGAATTGAATTGGATAGCCAAGGTTTAACACCTTTCAAGGCAAGTTCCAAGGTTTATCACCTTATAGGGAAATGAATTGATTGAAATAGGGTGTACAATAACAAGTTTCCAATAACAAAACATGTTCCATTATTGGAATGTTGAAAGCTTGATACTTGCTTGAAGAAGAAGACTTGTCAATTGTATGATTCAAATTGCACTAAAGTCTATGAACAAAGGCGAATACCTTGAGCAACTGGGTCATTCGTCCCGTACCCAAGGATATTCTAGACAAGGATATAAATTCTCCACTCTTATCATTCTTTGTTTCTTAAGGCTCATAGCATGCAACTCAAATCAAAATTAACAAGTTGTTGGTAGGAGATCCTGCATGTTGAACTTATTGATGTAACACCATTTGTTGTAGAAGAAGACTTGACAATCATGTAATTTAAATTGTGATAAAGTTTATGAATAAAGGTGAATACGATGAGCAACGAGCCAAACGTCCTGCACCCAAAGATATCCAAAATGAGGGTAGGATTTCTCTAGTCTCATCCCTTCTCTATTGCTTAAGGGTCGTGGCACACACTTTGAATTATGATCGACAAATGTTGATACCTTTGCAGTACTTGAGAAGTAGTCAACTTTGCTAGCTATGCTTGATTTGATGTTGACTTGAAGTCTCGATATTACATTTGAACCTTGAGGTCTTGAGCTCCTAAGATTCAACATATCCACATTAGCTTGAGCACAAGGGACTTGTCCTATCAAGTGATTAAGGGTCTTTTGATCACTTGAACAAAATGGAGAATGAACACATATCAAAGGATTTGGTTGATCAAAGTGAACTTTGATAAACTCAATCAATGGGCATGAAAACAATTGAATTATATACACAACAAAACCTAATGAATTAAATTAAGGCAATGCTAATTGATTCTAAAAAATACCCTAAAACTAAGTGAGCATGCGATTTACTGGTCATATTGAATATTTTTTTCCAGGAAAACAAGCAAATAAATCAAGAAATAACCTAACTTACAAGTTATGAGTTAAAGGATGAAAGTAAGACTACAATCTTAACCTTGAATTAATTTTCAAATTATGCTCTAAAAACTTCTAGTAATTAAAACTTAGATCTAACTTTAGTGAAAATAATGACAATTATATTTAACTATCTGAAATGAGACAATGTTTCTTTTAAAAGAGAAGACATATTTAAAAAAATGGCATACCTCATTTAATCGTGTCGGTATTTTGCAACTTATGCAAGTGAAGTAGTTCAAAAATGATGATCAATAAGTCCTACTAGTGAAGCTTGTTATTTCACTGTTTTATTTAATTTAATCCATAAAAAACACAAATGAATTCTAAGAAAAACCATAGAAATTGCAAATGTATGACCCCGCTCCGTTTTCCAATCATGTCTTAATACATATGGCTAAAATATATGTCTTAAATATTACAGTAATTATATAATAATATACATATATAAAATAAAATAGTTAGTAACAAAATTTGAGAAGAAAAAGAATAAAACATTATGTTGAGCAAAATTAGAACAAAACATAACCGTAACACACAGTAAGAAAAAAGAAAGTACTAGTTTTAAATAAATTTTCGGTAACGAGCAACGTAATCGAATTTGAAAAGTTAATATATCGTTGAAATCAAAATTTTACAAAGAAGTCAAATATATATGCAAATTACAAAGCTACGAATTATACCGAAAAAGTAGTAGAAGTGGACGGAAATTTCGATTAAAGAATGCGCCGATTCGACTAAAATATGCATCGGAACAAAAAAACTAATTATATATTCATGATCTGCGTGAAAAATTGATTCAAATGGTATATTTACATGTAATTAACGATTAAGAATTGAAAAAACACTATTTTCAAGTTTATGAATTTCATGCCAAAATAAGTGATTTTCTAATAAGCAAATCCAAAACAGTAGCTTAAATCAATTAACCAACATCCAATAATTTATGACAATGGTGTGGAAGAGATGAAGGATTACCGACGAAGCGAAGATTTTCTCCGGTTAGCGTTGAAAATCGGAGCACCGAAAAGAAACATAAAATACTTCAAGAATAAGCTCCATTAATCCAATTAACTTCCAAGATTTGTTAACTATTCTTGATGATGAATGAATGTAGAAGATGAATCATAAATGTAGAATATTGATGAATAATCTTGAATTGATGAATCTTAGACGATAATTGTTGATAAATCTTGATAAACTTTAGATGATGATCGTTGTAGAAATTGTTGATGAATGATTTTTGATGATAGTGCTTGAATTATTGATTGATAATTGTTGATGATAATATATGAATTGTTGAGGGCTAAATTTCACCATTTTAGAACTTCAATGTGAAATTCTAAATGGTGATGAAGATGAACTTTAGTGAGGGTGAGGGAGAAGATAAATATTGAGAGAGAAAGTGAGAGAGAATAAAAGAAAAATGGTGGAAAAATAATGGTTAATTGTGAATTTTCTAAGTTAGGTTAGTAATATTAGCTAAAACCAAAATTATGAGAAATAATATGTTTATATAGAATTGGTAGGTGAATGATCACCCATGGATTGTGATCCAAGTAATTGGTTTTATAAATTATTAGAAATTTATTTAAGCTCAAATTGCGGATCACCAATTTCAACCATAAGATTAATAGTTAAGAGTGACTAGGATTGAGTGAAAAAAATGAAAGTTAAGATTTGTGTTTGTTTGGAAATTTTGTATTAGTTTTGAAGTTATGATAGTTAAGGGTAATTAGGTAAATGGATGGTTTGTGAAAAAATAGGTAGTTAAGGGTAGTTAGAGACCAATGATATTAGAGTTTAGAAAAAGTACCACGCTAGGATGTAAGGCAAAAAGTCACTAGGAATTAACTTGAATTTTAATGCCTTTGCCTTGATTTTTCTACCACTTTTTGCTTGAATTTTGAGTGTCTTAACCCATGATTTTTAGTACTTTCGAGAAGTGATCTTTTCCAATAAATGAATAAAAATTTCCTTTTATTCCAACTTTGCCCTTTCCTTTGAATCCAAGCAAATCTCCGAATTAATTGATGATCGTTTCAATCTCTCATGATAACCGTGAATCTCAAATAAAGAGATGATCCACACCATAAGTAATACGGGAAATAAACCTGAATAAATACCAAATAATATTCACCTAAAAAATTCACTTAAACCGATTAAATCCATTATCATCGAACCTTTGACATAAATTTGCTACCATATGTAAATGTCGATGAATGCATGATCAAATAGAAACAAAGTATGCAAATGAACAAAATCATAAGTTAGGAATTGAATAAAAAAAGTAGAGAAAATTTTGGAGTATGACACTAGCTACACCTGCTAAATTCCAATCGCAACGGTTATAATTAGTAGTGGTAGAGCATGCACTAAATCCAACTGAACGAGATCGTAATTATTACTGGGACTAAGTTCCTATCGGAAGGATTATAAATGATACGAGTATCTTGCTTCTATTCAGACCTGTAAAGATATATTGATACTAGTAAGAGTATCATAAATGATGTAACTTAATTTAACATACCAATTGATTAAGTTGTATGTTGTTGTTCGTCTGGGGAATAATGGTTTGGTTGCTTTGGTGGTTTTAGTTTTGTTTCTATGATTGTTTTTTCTACATTGAGATGATGGAAGTGGGAATGTGGTGATGGTAATGGAATTGGAGAGGAAATGGAAGTGGTTAGTGTTAGAAGTAGGATTAGGGTGAATGAGTTTAGAAGCATTATTATGGAGAAGTGTGAGGAAGATAATGATCGACTAAAGAGGAATGTTCTTGTGACTGACATAGGGGAAACAGTTCTTTTCGAATTCAACGAATTTTTTGGAAGATAATTCATTCATAACTTTAGTGCATTTTTATGTGTATTTTTTTATTTAAATAAAATGATTAAAAAAAGCATAGACACTCACGTGTATTACAATTAGAGGTGTTCAAATAGAACCGGGCCAATAAAAAACCATAAATTATACTAAACAAATCGAAATTGCAAAAAAGTGCATTTGATTTTGATGTGTTTGAGCATTTTTTTTAACAAAATCGTGCGGTTCGGTTTGATTTGCATTTTATATATTACAAACCGAACGAAAGCAAATCAAACTGCATTACATTACCGTTCAAATTTCACTTATCTCACATTCAACCCAAAACTCAAACCTATTATGCCTTAGTCTGACCATTACGAACAATTTTCTCTTACTCACACTTAGATATCAGTTTTGGCCTTCTCAAATTCCTCATATTAGTATCACACCTTCTTCACACTTTCTTTGCCATGTATATCTCTCACCTCTTCTACTCTAATCTCTCATATCTTATATTCTTTCTTTTTATGCTTCTCATTTTTATGCTATTGTTCTCTCTTCCAATTACGTTTTTCATCACACTTTTCTTCTATAACCTCACATCTATTATATTATTTCTTTTCTATTTTCTCTAATCTATCATCCCCACTGTTTTTCTATTTCATTATAATATTTTTGATATTGTTATATGCTACATTTTATGTTTTTTATTCCATTTTTGTCTAATATGATTTTTGTATATTTAATGGAATATTTTTGTTCAAATATGACGAGTTTTGTTTTTATTTAGTAATGCATGAATGACTAAACACAAAGTTATTTTGTTGTTTATATGTGTATATATTACTCAATAAAAATATTATAAAAAACCGAACCAACCCAAACCATATTAGTTGTTTGGTTTGGTTAGATTTTATTTCAAAAAGCCAACCGAACCAAACTGAACTGCACGCTTTTTTCTCTTGCAGTTCAAATAACTTTTAGCATCAAAACCGTCTAAATCGCATCGCGAACACCCTTAGTTACACTCTTCCACTATTTAAATAAATTTTATAATTTTACAAATGTTTCCATCACACTATAACATGATGTTTGTTTTAGAATTATTAATTTTTGAAACAATAGTAATATAACATGATTTTTTATTTTACACTTATAACATTAATTTTCGAGAAAATTATATTATAATATTCTTAAAAATATATTATGTTTAATCCAATTTGTTAATTCAAGATTTTTAAAAAAGTTTCTCTTATAATTTTTTTAGATCCTCTTATATCTCTAATTATTTGACTTTTTCCATATAATTTACGCTTCTTTCAATAACATTTAAAAATATTCTATTTTTACACTCAAACGGTTTGTACCGGTGTTTGCCATGAAAATTGGTAAACAATTGCTCGTCTTCCAAATCAAAGATATTTTGGTTACTCACAGGATCAACCAGATTGATCCTAGGACAAATGTTATTGTAAAAATTATATCTGGAAAATGATGAACACTTTGATAACATTCATGTTTGAAGATTGTTCGTTTAAAAGATTTTTAAAGAGATAAATTGAAGAATGTAAAGGAAAGTATAATAAAGGTGCTTGCAAATAACTTGCAATGGAAGATAAATTATGGAAAAAGTATAAATAAACTTTAATTGAAATATAGAAAATGGTGTTATCAAACGTACATTCTCAATGACACTCTTTTTTCAATACACTAGATACTTTGAGTAATTTTGTGTATTTGTACAACAGTTGAACACACAGAAATCCTAACAGTAAGACCCCTATATATACTAAGTCTAAATAACCCTTACCAACGGTTTTTCTCCCAGGAAATGACACATCGCACTCGACATGTCTTCAATCTATTATAATGTTCCACGCGTCTTTTCTTAAAACTGGATAAGGACTAAATACAATTATCCCTCTTTTATTCAAATTCAAACATTTGTGTTAAACGCAACCTTAAGGTTGCCTCAGTCGAATTATCATTCTAAACTTAGAAGTGTTTCTAAGTCTCATACAACAATTCCCTCTTACGCAAGGATCACTTTGACTGGATTTCTCAAACAATGTTTGTATGTCGAAGTACAGAGCATCTTCAAAGATATTTTTCTTTCGCTCATTGAATCAAGCTTGACGTCGAAACTTCCAGCTAACAAATTTCCCCCCAAAAATGTATATTTCGACGTAATGAATAAAAGGGCATTTTTTGAAAATCCAATTCAACGTTACAAACTGTTCACCTGCTATGACGTCACAGTTATGATGACAACTTTTACAAAACGTCTCTTCAAAACCCACATGAGAATCTTTATGCAATCATCACGCCTCCTAGCCCCTAAGAGATTGTGTATAGCCTTTAACTGCCACCGTTCATCATGGTTACTCCAACTGACACACGTCCCACTTTCTTTTCAACCATTAATGTTTGACAAAAACCGCTTCCACTTCAGTAGCTTATAAATAGGTATACTCAATATTTTCCAACTTTTTCCTCATTCTGAACTTCCTCAAAAACAATTTCTTCCATTCTTCATCTTCCTCAAACAAAAACCCATTTTGCTTCTTCTTTCAGTCTTTCTGCAACAATGGCATCATCCATAAAAATTACCAAAGAATCAACAGAGAACACAAAAGACTCTAAGAAATCTCCATGTCTTCCTCTTGCTGACAAGATATTAGGCCCAAATACTATAGGTAATCAACAATATGTACCTGAGCCTCTTACTGAAAAACAAAGAAGAATTTTCCAGTCACATGTATTGATCTCTATCTCTATTTCTGGCAAAACTCATGTTATGTTAGGACCATTATCAAATCCAAATGTTGACTATAGTAATCTCAAGGAGTTTTTCCCTACCTACCATAGGTACAAAACCATAACTTGTGCAAAAAAACCTAAGGTTAGCGATGAAATCCATACTGAGGAAAACCCTAACCCAGTTAACAAAGGTAACCCTTCGACTGACGAACCCATTAATCTAACATACATGAATAATGGTTTTAGGGTATTTTGATCATGCCTTTTATTTAGGGATCCCTCTGATTATCTAGGTTGGTTAGAAAAGATAGAGAATACAAAATCTCAAGTTTGGAAAGAAATGGGTATATTCGACTTGATATAGCTGTCAAAAGTAGGACCTGGCTATTGCCAAACCATGTTAGTTTCCTCCCTATACTTTTGGGATAACACTTACCACACTTTTCACTTCCTTTGTGTAATGATGATGCCCACACTTTTTAATATAGATGCCATCACTGGGCTTAAACCCACTGGTGAAACTTACAATCCAGACTTTATGTCTAAAGACACCATTGGTTTCGACACCTCTAGAGTTGCTTTTACCATACACATATCCTACTATCATGACCAGGACATTGACGAAGTCTCTGACACATAGCACATTGCTTTCCTTGCTCTGTGGTTGTCCCGTTGCGTATTTTGCTCGAAGTCCCTTTAGGCAGCGAAGAAATACCTTACACTGGCTAACCAACTTCACGTTGGATGCAACGCTTGTCTCAACAAAATGATTTTGGATAACCTTTACGAATCTCTGGGCGAAGGTGTGACTGCTCTTAAAAGTATTTAGACGAAAGGGAACTTATTACTTTTTGGTCCATTATGGCTGCTACAATTATGGTTGAATTCCAGTTTTGAAGCATACCTTCCAATTCATAACCCCATCGACACAGATGCTGACGGAGTAAGGAACATGTATGGACATGTTAACTCCAAGTGATGAAGGAATAAACCTTCAACAAAACTTCACCAACTATGTGATGATGTTCTCTAAACGTTATAATTTCACTCCAACCATGGCTCCTTTCGCCTCAAGAATGTACGACCCTGAATGGTTCACGAGGAAATTCCCTTCTCCGTCGAAAGACAAAGAGGCTGAATCAATTGCTATCTAGGAAGAATTTTTTACTCCCAGGGTATTCTCTCTTAGGCTTAACCATTCGAAAAGCCAAGTCACCCTCATAGCTTACCAACCAAATCTTATCGCACGACAATTTGGCCTTATTCAAATCCTACCAGAACCTCCTAATGCCAAGAAAAATTCCCTCATTCTTTATAATGAAATCCACACCAAGGCTGCCAGCAGCAGTAAAATAGCTCAATATGTTAGCCAGACACAACTCACTCTAGTTGCATTCAAACTTTACTTCCTTTGTACCCATGAATTCGACACATGGTGGCACGATTACTACTCTGAAGAATTTTTTATTGTCTCTGCATTCAACCAACACCTCACCAAAGCTTTCACCTCTGTGCAGGAGAAGGTCAAGAAAGGTACTTCGACTCACATCAAAGAGATCAAAGCATTTCAAACGTACTTTGGAATTGCCTATAGACCTAATGATCTTAGTCGAACTGTCTGCGAAGCAGCAGTCACTTTGAAATAAAAATTCATCAAGAAAATGGAGTTTTTAAAACTTCCTTCATATGTTAAACCTGAACAACGGTACAAAACAACTTTTAATATGTATCTTCCCAAATTCCCACGACGGCCAAATGATAAATTTGGTGTGGCTTTTAGACCTCCATTTCCAGACTAGTTCGTCTGCGGGGATTTTGTAAAAATCCTTCGACATGAATCTCAGAAAAAGGCCACTTGGGTGGTTTCGGCTAAGCATAACTTGGACAGTTTCAAAAGGCAACTTCATATTGGCATAGAAGACGTTCACATAGAGTCTGAAATATATGAAGATGTGGAATGAGAGATTTTTTCTTCTCAATTCTTCTCTTAATTCTTCACTTTTCTTTATCTTGCAATAATGTGGTTCTTTCCAGTTGTAAAAAATCTGCCCAAGAAATTTGCCTCCACATCCAAAAAATCCATCAAAGCAAAAGAAGAAGATGCCAATAAAGCAACAACATCAAAGATATATTTTGTACATTGATATTTTTGTTTTACATATTACCTTCACATTTCTAATCAGTTGAACTCTCTTTTCTTTCAGACTAGTCGAAAACCACCAATAACACCCAGGAAAAGAAAACAAAAGGAACCTGAGGTTGAAGTAATCAAATCTGATGACGATGATCTATCTCCAGATACTTCAAAACCAGCCAAATAAATAAAAAAGAAACAGTTGAATATTCAAGAGGCTCCTGCCCAACCAAAAGCAAAAACAAGTAAAGGAAAAAAACCTTATATCCCAAGGGTTCTTGAGGCTGAACCTGGGCCACTGTCGAAGAAAAATCCAGAATAAATGGAAAGCGAAAACTTTAGTCTTGGAGATGAAGACCCTAAGGTAAAATACCTTACCTAAATCTTTTTGAATAATTAATTGCATCCTCTTTCACTTTCGATTCACACATCTTCGTCTTATTTTCAGGCTGCTACAGGAAGTTTAAAACAACCACTAGTCAAACCAATGGTCATAACGATCCTCCCAGAAAGCAATGGTGCTCCTACATACCACCTCACAACTCCCAACGACTCTGACAAAGGGTCTATGGGTGAAATAAAGAAACCTGCTACAGAAATGCAGAAAGATTCACCACCCAAAACCAACACTCAACACTCCTAGACTAGTGGCTCTAAACACGGGGATGAAAAGGAGAAAGATGCCCCTGTGGAAAAGGATGCAAAAATGCAGGATGCTAGGGAGATTCCTGAAGACGAATCAGAAGATGGCTCTCCAGAAACTAGCTAAGGCATGCGTGATCTTGATGGCGAAGAAGAAGGGGATCAATCCATGTTCAACTTCGACACATAGCCTCTTGAGGATGAGGACCAAGACGATGATGGTAACGAGGAAAAGAATGAACAAGGAAATCGACAAACACAAGAATAACCCAAGATCAATCCAAAATCTGATGCTGCCAAAGACACCACAAAACCTTCGACTGAAACTACCATTGCGCTATATCCTAAAGAGATAAAAGCGCTAAAACGAAGGAAACCACTAGAATATATAAAGGTTGTTATCAGTGCAAGGGGTGGTTCGTCAGAGAAGAGTCCCAGTACTTCGACAGTGTCAAGGGGCCAAACTACAAGACAGTCTGGTAGCGAAGTGCTCCAAAAACTCAAAGAAAAGGCCTTTGACACTGATCTAATCTAGCTTTTGAAGAGTGATACTTCTGTCTCCTATGGGATTAAAGACCTCTTGAAACAAATTGATTTCGTACACGCTTCCCCAGAAGTCGCAGATCTTGTCATGGATTTGGGGATACTGATTGATTGTGTTATTGCTGACCTTAATCGAATAAGGGAAGCTTCGAACAAAATTCAAAGAAAATCAGAAACCAAATAGTAGAACGGGAAGCAGCCTCTGAATGTATTGCGAAAAGTGCGGAGTTGGAGAAGGCTTCTGAGAAAAACAAGAAGGAGGTCGAAGCCTGTGACAAAAATATTGAAGCTTGGGAATAGCAAATCAAAGAGTTGCAAACCAAGATCGTCAAGGATAATTAACGCAAAGAGGAACTCCTAAAACTAGATGAAGATGAGCTGGCGAAGGAAGTTCAAATTGGCATGCATCACGTGGAAAGGGCCCAAAGGCTGGGAGAAGAAATTGACAACCTTACTTGTAACAAATCTGGATGGGAACAATGCTTAAAACTTCAGCAATCAAAGTACCAGAAGATGAAGGATCCCTTCCCCTTTTGACTTGATTGAAATTATTTAAAGTATTTGTCTCTTGTGTAGTTTGATTCTGATGTAATGACTTTAAGCCCTTTATGGATTTTTATGTAATTACTTTAAGCCCTTTATGGTTTTTTATGTAATGACTTAGCCATTTTGGAAATTTGTCCAATTTGATTTTACCATTTTGGCTTCGACTGTTATGCATGAATTATTCCTTCGTTATTTTTATCTCTTGAAGTGCATACTTATATTTCTTCAAATATTTCCCATTTACTCTCAAGAGCCTTCGATCCTCAGCCAATTCTTCAATTTCGTATGCGCCATTTGAACAGACTTGGATAATTTGAAAATGGCCTTCCTGTAATACCTCAAAATTTGCCCCCCTCATTCATGAATATCATCCAAGACACTTTGTGGGTCCTATCTGGGTGATCAGTCAACATAAGGGAATGGCTTGAGATACTTCCAACATGTCCAAATGGGGTCTATTCATCAGCCAAAACGTTAATCTTGAAGGAGCAAAAGTTTGTTCATGAACTGTCATGCTCGCTAGGCGAAGCCCACACGTTTCGAAATAAATAAATAAATAAATAAATAAATAAATAAATAAATAAATAAATAAAAAAAATATAACAGAAAAATCTTGGACTTGGACCTCTCTCTTTTGAG
This sequence comes from Lathyrus oleraceus, assembly GCF_024323335.1. Lineage (NCBI taxonomy): Eukaryota > Viridiplantae > Streptophyta > Magnoliopsida > Fabales > Fabaceae > Lathyrus > Lathyrus oleraceus. Next base: position 263,429,951 of record NC_066584.1, read on the forward strand.
CCCACAAAGTCACAAAAATCAGGTTATAAATTCTAGACTTCCATCTCCCAAAAAAAACCCTGGGAAAAAGATAGTGAGAGAAGAGCTAACAGAGTTCAGAGCAGCCTCCGGACACTGAAAGGAACTCATCTGCAAAGAACCTACTCTACCTCATATAAACCCTCAGATTGCTTTGCAAACCCAATCGGGCAATTCAATTTCATTCGATCTCTCCAATCAGGTTTGCCCTATTTCCATTACTCTATGCTTTCAATTTGAATGCTCTGAATGTATGAGGTATTATCGTTAGGTTTTGCATGTGGGCACATGTTTTAGTATGCATGTCATGTCTTGATGTGTGGATCCTTGCCCCTGACTTTGAATTTTGATACCCTTTTGATGCATGTGTTTGACAAGAGGTTTAGGCCTCCTACACTTGGTTTCTTTTTGTGAGCTCTTTTTGTGAATTTTAATGGCATGATTCATGTGGTTACATTTTGATTTGGGGCAACTCTTGATTGCGCCCCATCTTGTCACTCTAACCTGTTTGTTGAGTTTTTTGTGAGGGCTCACATGACTCCTGAAAGGATAGCTTGCTTGGCATTCCACTTTATTTGTGGGATACCACCTGGAGGTTTATTCCGATTACCTGTACTGACTCGCTTTCTTTGATGGTGCTAGCTTGAGAGATCTCTGGGTTTCTTGCTTCTTTAGCTGTTATTACTTCGGATCGTTATCCGTGTGGTAGATCTCTTGATCCCTTTACCTTTCCCGCATTTTACCGCTTTCCTAGCTGGAAGACCTCAATAGGAGGCAATTTTTTCTTTTGTTTGTTTACTTTTTTGCCCAAAGACCTCCAAGAAGAGGCATCCGTGCTAAAGACCTCCCTGAAGAGGCAATTGACAGATAAAAGGGATTAGTAATCAATCCCCCGTTACTCAGTGTGTCGTTCTTTATGCTCGCACTACGTGTCGATGCTTCAGAACAAAAGCCCAAGATCTTTTGTCCGGTTAGTCAGTGGAGAGGGTTCCACCTTCCTGAATCCCCACTTTTTGTCATAAGCTCACCCTGTCCAGGGTTAAGAGCTATGAGGTCTTATCCTCATTACCCTTCTGATCTGCTCACCCTGACGTTCAGTGTCAGTAGTTAAGAGCCCATTTGATTACCTTTCCATGGCTGGTTTGTCGAGGTTGATATGACCCCTCTTGACTAAAGCCCTACCCATGTATGTTTGAGCCCCCTTGTTGGCATTTTACTTTATGCATGTTTGTTTTGTATGGTGTGATCGTCTCCCCATAAGGTTGTTAGGTTTCGTATAGCCTCTCGTTGCATGTCAATTAAGGTAGCACTGTTCCTTCGTCTAGGACTTCCTTTTTTGCATTAGCATTCCTAAAACACAAACAAACTCATTGATTTTTATTCTCCTAAGGACACGTTTACTCCTTCTACTACAAGCGAGTAAGTCTCCAAAGGTCGAGCATCCGGTAGATTACGTAGTAACGTCGTTCATCCAAACCCTTAACCCGTAGGTAGCCGAACTACGGCTTGCTCTAATTCTCATTCCAGATGAGATACGTAGGCATAAGACGCGATGTCTTAGCGAGCACACTCCTCTTTAACCCCTAGGTAGCCGAGCTACGAAGACTCTGATTCTCATGTTCAGATGAGATACGTATGCAGTGGATGCGACATCCGTGCGAGTCATTTTCTTTTGACCCCTCTTTTAGTAAATAATACATTAGATATACACGCACCCTTTAGACAAGAACAACAAAAGTGGATCCCGTAGAGTACTACGGATGCGTAGGGGTGCTAATACCTTCCCTTCGCATAATCGGCTCCCGAACCCAAGATTTGGTTGCGAGACCTTGTCTTTTCCTTTCTTTCTCCAGGTTTACTTCGAGCGTTTCCTTTCCCTCTTTTGGGATAAATAACGCACGGTGGCGACTCTTCTGTCATTTCTTTTTTCGCCGGGTGTTTTTTCGCATTCTTTTTTCAGGTTGCGACAGCTGGCGACTCTGCTGGGGACTTACTTTCCCTAGTGAGCCTTTCCTAGCGTTTGTTTGTTTATTGTCTATTGTGGGTTGTTTATTTATTGCTTTGCATACGTATCTGCTTGCATTGCATCCTATGTGCGCTTTACTGTTGCATGCATACTGTGCTGGTTGTGTATCTGTTTCACTGTTGGGTGGAAGTCACAAGAGGTAAAAGGCCCAATACACAGGCTATGAGTGAACTTTAGGACACCTAGGAATAGAGTGATTCATGGGAAGCGGGTGGTATGGCGCCACTTAGCGGAACATGGTATCACGAGCAGTTCAGCTTCTGATGGGGTATTATCGTTGCATACACTTGGTGTGCATATGATGATATTCTTGAAAGGATTATTTATCCTGCGTTTCTCTTGACCTTACCTTGGCCTAGATTACACCCGTGAGTGGGGCGGGAATGAATCATTTACAGGTACTGATGGTGACTTCTTCTGATGGTGACCGTGTCCTGTTGGTGACTGTTGTTTGGTTCTTGTTGATGACCGTTGGTTCTGAAGTATGGGTTCTAAGTCGATGACCGTGTTCTATGGTTCCCGGTTCCGAATTCATGCTGAAGTTCTGATCCTGTGCCTTGTGATATACAACCAATCCGGTTTTCTGGAGCAGAGTTTTGATCTCGTATTACATTCTTCAGTGGGTTTCTCTTCAGACAGTGCAACCCAACAGATATTCAAGCAGATACAACAACCTTGATTTGCATGTCCCTGCATTGCATCACATCATTCGCATTCATATCTTTCATACATGTTTATCCATTTCTGTGGGGTTTATATCTTCTTCTTGATTCTAGTCGGGGTTTTTTGGGTACTTTTCAAAAGGGATATTTTATCTGATGAGAGACTGGAATCAAGAGGGTAGAATACCTTTGGAATTGATAAACATGTCATTGCATTTGCATATTCATTAGCATGTCTTGCATAACAGGTACTGCCGCAGTGTTCTCAGTTTGTTTGGTGTTCCACTAGCAGGATAGCTGACTCAGGCATTCACCGGTACGGTACCCGCAGAAACCACCAGAGAGCAATGGAAAGCCTACAAGTAGAGTTCACCGAGATGAAGATCCGCATGAACCAATTTATGGATGTAGTTCAGGGGGTGGCTCAGGGACAGCAAGAGCTCAGGCAGATGATGCAGAGGAATCCCGCCACTACTGAACCAGAGACGTTGACTGATCCTCCAGCAGGAGAGGTTAACAGACCCAGTGGACCGGGGCCTACCCCGATCCTACATGTCACCTCCGGTCAACAACCCGTCCATGATGACCAGGAGGATCAGTTCCCCTTGCTTCAGGAAGACTTTGGAATGAGTCATGGTATGGACCCTATGTTTCAGAGACTGGAAGAGAGGTTGAAGGCAGTGGAAGGACAGAATCCTCTAGGAGTAGACGTTGCTGACTTGGGATTGGTCCCAGGCGTGAGGGTGCCACCGAAGTTCAAGGTCCCGATATTTGACAAATACAGCGGCAACTCTTGCCCGAAGACCCATGTGCAAGCCTACTTCCGTAAAATGGTTGCATACTCTGACGATGAAAAGTTGCTTATGTACTTTTTCCGGATAGCCTAGCCGGGGCATCCCTAGAATGGTATATGAGGCTGGACAGAGCCCACATCCGCTGCTGGAGGGATTTTGCTGAGGCTTTTGTGAAGCAGTATCAGTATAATGCAAACACGACTCCGGACAGAACTCAACTTCAGAATCTGTCTCTTAAAGGCAATGAGTGCTTCAGGGAATACGCTTAACGCTGGAGGGAGACAGCTTCCCGTGTTCAACCTCCTATGTTAGAGAAGGAAATGGCTAACATGTTCATGAACACTCTGCCTGGACCTTATTTGGAGTGCCTGGTGGGTTGCAATGCCTCCAACTTTGCTGATGTAGTCTCTACCGGAGAGAGGGTGGAGAATTACCTGAAGACATACAAGATCCAGAGTGGAGGTGGATCTTTATCAGGGGTGAAGAAGCCGTTCATTCAGGGACAGAAGAGGAGAGAAGGGGATGCAAATGCCATATCTTCTTATCAGAACAGGGGTAACCGGAGGAATAACTTTCAGAACTATCACCAACAACCGTATGTTGCGGCTGTGACCATTCCGGATGCAACACCACTACAACAACAACAACCCCAGCGTCAACCAGCTCCGTACCAACCACAACAATTGGGTAACAGACCCACTTATCAACAGAGGCCAAGGACGATGGACCGGCGTTTCGACACTCTTCCAATGTCGTACACTTAGCTACTTTCTAGTCTTCAACAACTACAGCTTGTGCAGTTACGCACTCTGGCTCCTCCTATTGGTAGGCTTCTAGTGGGATATGACGCCAACGCTAGGTGTAGCTTCCATTCTGGGGCACCTGGCCACAATATTGAGAACTGCAAAGCTTTTAAACACGTAGTTCAGGATCTCATAGATTCAAAGGCCATCGATCTTGCACCGGCTCCTAATGTCGTCAACAATCCCATGCCCCAGCATGATGGTGCGAATGTTAATATGATGGAAGGGGAAGCCAGACCCGTCAAAGATGTGTTGAAGCTGAAGACTTCGTTGTCAGATATCAAGGGCTACTTGTTGAAGGCCGATGTTTCCCCCGGTTGTGGGAAGGATTGTTTGGATTATGCTACTCAGAGTGGAGGTTGTTTGAAGCTACAGCAGGGTATCCAGGCCTTGCTCGACAAAGGTATCCTCCAACATGAAGATTTGTCTGTCCAAGAGTCTGTGGAAGAGGTTGAGGAAGAAGTGTTTGAAGATGCTACTGATGAATTCGCAGATGTTGTTCCTACTGATTCTGTAATCCATGATGATGTATTTAATTTTTCCAATGTGGTTGATTCTGATGTAATTGAACTTGATTCCGATGTTTCGGATGTTTATGCTTCAATGAATGAGATTTCAGAGTATGACTATGATGTTGCTACTATCACCATTTTCTACCCAACTAATCAGATCAATGTACCAGAAGCGCAGCCGGTGCCACCAGCGTGACCGTCCACTATGACTATCACAACCCCTGGTCCTTTTCCTTTCACCAGCGAAAGGGTCATTCCTTGGCATTATGGGGGGAGTGTGTATGCGCACGATCATGGGGTAGAACAACCATTGAAAATAGAGTGTCAGAAGACTGAACTTGAAGTTGAAGGTCCCGCAGTGGACAATGTGGGTGGAATCGGGGGATTCACCAGGAGTGGTAGACTGTTCTCACCACCCGTTACCCAAACTGATAGTGCTGATGCCGCGACAAACGCCAAAGGCAAGCAGGTCATGAACGAGGGTGCCTCTGCACCACAGGCTGGTTCTGAGCCTACTTTTGCGAAGGATGTGGACGAGCTTTTGAGAATTATAAAGAAAAGCGACTACAAGGTAGTTGATCAGTTGATTCAGACTCCGTCCAAGATATCCATTCTCTCACTCCTGTTGTGTTCGGAGGCGCACAGGGAGGCACTGCTGAAGGTCCTAAATGCTGCATATGTGCCTCAGGAGATCTCAGTGAACCAACTAGAAGGGATCATTGCAAATGTTCATGCAAGCAATGGGTTAGGTTTTACTGATTCTGACTTAACACCAGCTGGACGCAATCATAACAAGGCTCTGCACATCTCGATGGAATGCAGAGACACCGTGTTATCTCATGTTCTGGTGGATACAGGTTCCTCTCTCAATGTGCTACCCAAGAGAGCCCTGTCAAGGGTAGAAGTGGAGGGTTTGGTCCTGAAGCCCTCAGACCTTATTGTGAGAGCCTTTAATGGTTCTAAGAGGTCGGTGTTCAGAGAGGTAGAATTTCCAATTCTGATTGGATCACAAACTTTCAACACTATCTTCTATGTGATGGATATCAATCCTACCTATAGTTGCCTGCTGGGTCGTCCTTGGATCCATAATGCTGGGGCAGTCTCTTCAACTCTACATCAGAGGATTAAATTCCCAGTCAATGGAAGGATTATCACTGTCTGTGGTGAGGAGGACATTCTGGTCAGTAACCTGTCTACATTCAAGTATGTAGAGGTAGAAGGTGAATTTCATGAGACCCTATGTCAGGCCTTTGAGGCAGTTCGGATCAAGGACGCAGCTCCGGTGGAAGAAGTTAAAGCGGGTGCCTCTATCTCATCCTTCAAGCAGGCACATGCCTTGGTAGATTCAGGTGTTGCTCCCGGTTGGGGACGTCTGTTGGTGTTACCAATGAAAGAAGACAAGTTCGGGATTGGGTATCAGCCGACTCTGACTTCTACAACGCCAATACTTCAGACTCGTCAGGGGCCGATTACTTTCTCCAGCGCTGTCGTCATTCAATATGGCCAGGTCTCTGCGGTCAACGATGAAGATGGGGATAGTGATTGCGACATCGATAACTGGTTGCGTCCGAGGATCCCGGGTGAAGTTCTCCGCAACTGGTCTTCTGAAGAGATTATCCAAGTCACTCTTCTTGAAGAGTAATTTTCTTTGTTTATTCATGCATATCCAAGTCTTACGTTCCGCTCAGGGCGTAATGACTCATTGTAGGGCCCATCTATGCGAATACCTGCATTTTTTATCATCAATAAAGGACGTCTTTTTGCATTCAAATATTTCGTTCACTGTTTTTCCATTTTTGCAGTTTTCAAAAATCAAAAAATATTTGGCAATGTTTTGTTTAGTTTTCATTTTTTAACACTCATAAGCACATACCATCACTCATGCAGATGCACATCACCGGATCCTATTGATAACGAATCTGCTATGGCTTGCTTCGACTTTGAAAATCCAATCTTTCAAGCTGAAGAAGAGGGTGATGAAGACTGTGAACTCCCTGAAGAACTTACCAGGCTATTAAAATAGGAAGAAAGGGTCATTCAACCGCATCAAGAGTCTGTGGAAGTGATTAATCTCGGCACCGAGGACGTCAAGAGAGAAATCAAGATAGGGGCTGCTTTGGAAGATAATGTGAAGAAAGGGCTGATTGAATTGCTGCAAGAATATGTTGACATCTTCGCTTGGTCTTATCAGGACATGCCAGGGCTTGACACAAATATTGTGGTACACCATTTGCCTCTCAAAGAAGGTTGTCCTCCGGTCAAGCAGAAGCTCAGAAGAACAAGACCAGAGATGGTTGTCAAGATAAAGGAAGAAGTGCAAAAACAGTTGGATGCAGGGTTTCTAGCAGTCACAAACTATCCGCCATGGGTTGCAAATATCGTTCCAGTACCTAAGAAGGATGGAAAGGTACGGATGTGTGTTGACTACCGGGATCTGAACAGAGCTAGTCCTAAAGATGATTTCCCATTACCTCACATCGACGTTTTGGTGGATAACACAGCTCAGTTCTCGGTATTCTCCTTCATGGATGGCTTTTCTGGCTATAACCAAATTAAGATGGCGCCAGAAGACATGGAGAAGACAACTTTCATAACCCCATGGGGCACGTTCTGCTACAAGGTGATGCCGTTTGGTCTGAAAAATGCCGGAGCAACATATCAACGAGCAATGGTGACTCTTTTCCATGATATGATTCATCATGAAATTGAGGTTTATGTTGATGATATGATTGCCAAATCTCAGACGGAAGAAGAACATTTGGTGAATTTGCAGAAATTGTTTGAGCGTTTGAGAAAATTCAAGCTGAGGCTTAATCCGAACAAGTGTACTTTTGGGGTGAGATCTGGAAAACTGTTGGGTTTTATTGTTAGTGAAAAAGGGATCGAGGTGGATGCGGCCAAAGTGAAAGCGATACAAGAAATGCCTGAGCCAAGAACAGAGAAACAAGTTCGTGGTTTCTTAGGGAGGTTGAACTACATTGCAAGGTTCATCTCCCACCTAACAGCCACGTGTGAGCCAATATTCAAATTGTTGAGAAAAGATCAGGCCATCAAGTGGAATGACGATTGTCAAAGGGCTTTTGAAAAGATAAAAGAGTATTTGCAGAATCCTCATATCCTTATGCCTCCGGTCCCAGGGAGACTGCTGATTATGTATTTGACAGTACTAGACAATTCCATGGGTTGTGTTCTCGGTCAACACGACGAGACAGGTAGGAAAGAGCATGCCATCTACTACCTGAGTAAGAAATTCAAAGATTGCGAGTCGAGATACTCGATGCTTGAAAGGACATGTTGTGCACTTGCATGGGCTGCAAAGCGTTTGAGACAATACATGCTGTCTCACACAACCTTACTGATCTCCAAGATGGATCCAGTCAAGTATATATTTGAGAAGCCAACTCTCACCGGAAGGGTTGCTCGTTGGCAAATGGTACTGACAGAGTACGACATCCAGTATACATCCCAGAAAGCCATCAAGGGGAGTATTCTGTCAGACTATCTTGCTCAACAGCCGGTTGAAGATTACGAGCCGATGAAGTTTGATTTTCCAGATGAAGACATCATGTTCCTCAAGATGAAAGACTGCGAAGAGCCAGTTGTTAAGGAGGGACCTGATCCAGACGAAAAGTGGACTTTGTTGTTTGATGGGGCTGTCAATGCCAGAGGAAGTGGAATTGGCGCTGTCATTACTACTCTGAAAGGTGCCCACATGCCTTTCACCGCTCGTCTGACTTTTGAGTGCACAAATAATGAAGCTGAGTATGAAGCCTGTATCTTGGGTATTGAGCAAGCCATTGATTTGAGAATCAAGATTCTGGACATCTTCGGAGATTCAGCTCTAGTGATCAATCAAGTGAATGGTGATTGGAACACCCTCCAGCCCAATCTGGTCCCTTACAGAGATTACACGAGAAGACTGTTGAATTTCTTCACGACAGTAAAGTTGCATCATATACCTCGTGACGAAAACCAGATGGCAGATGCTCTTACTACTCTATCCTCCATGATCAACGTGATTCGGTGGAACCACGCTCCCAGGATCGATGTGATGCGCCTCGACAGGGGCGCGTATGTGTTTGCTGCCGAACTGGTAGTTGACGACAAGCCCTGGTATCACGACATCAAGTGCTTTATGAAGAATCAAGAGTACCCTGCAGGGGCATCCAACAATGATAGATAGACTTTGAGAAGATTGGCAGGCAGTTACTTCTTGAACAAAGACGATGTGCTGTATAAGAGGAACTTCGACATGGTTTTGCTCAGATGCGTGGATAGACACGAAGCAGACATGTTAATGCAAGAAGTTCATGAAGGCTCCTTCGGTACTCATGCCAGCGGACATGCAATGGCTAAGAAATTGTTGAGAGCGGGTTATTACTGGATGACCATGGAATCTGATTGTTTCAAATATGCTCGGAAGTGTCATAAATGCCAGATTTATGCTGATAAGGTGCATGTGCCGCCAAATCCTTTGAATGTGATGTCTTCGCCATGGCCTTTTGCTATGTGGGGCAGCGATATGATTGGAAATATTGAGTCGACCGCCTCCAATGGGCATCGCTTCATCCTTGTTGCCATCGACTATTTCACCAAATGGGTCGAAGCAGCATCGTTCGCGAATGTCACCAGACATGTGGTTGCCCGTTTCATCAAGAAAGAAATCATTTGTCGCTATGGGATTCCCGAAAGAATCATTACCGATAATGGTTCTAATCTCAACAACAAAATGATGAAGGAGTTGTGCTAGAACTTCAACATTCAGCATCACAATTCTTCCCCTTACCGCCCTAAGATGAACGGTGCTGTTGAGGCGGCAAATAAGAACATAAAGAAGATTGTGCAGAAGATGGTCGTCACGTACAGAGATTGGCATGAGATGCTACCCTTCGCCTTACATGGGTACCGTACTTCAGTACGTACATCGACCGGGGCAACCCCTTACTCCATTGTGTATGGTATGGAAGCAGTCCTACCTGTTGAAGTGGAGACTCCTTCTCTAAGAGTCCTGTTGGATGTCAAGTTAAACGAAGCTGAATGGATTCAGACAAGGTTCAATAAGTTGAGTCTTATTGAAGAGAAGCGAATGGCAGCCATTTGTCATGGGCAGTTGTATCAGAGTTGGATGAAGAAAGCCTTTGATCAGAAAGTGCGTCCTCGATGTTTCCAAGTCGGAGATTTGGTGTTGAAAAGGATCCTTCCTCCTTAGACAGATCACATGGGCAAGTGGACTCCTAACTATGACGGACCGTATATTGTCACCAAGGTTTTTGATGGTGGGGCCTTAATGCTTGCAACTATGGATGGTGAAAACTTAACTTCCCCTGTGAACTCAGACGCAGTTAAAAAATACTTCGCATAAAATAGACCCGCTGGACAGTAAAAAGAATAATCCAGGCAAAAATAGGCATCCCGACGAACCAAGAAAATGAAAAGGTTCGGGCAAAAATTAGGGATTAAAAATGAAAAGATCATACACCCGGTAAGTTGAAAACCTGAAAAGGCAACTTAGGCAAAAATGGGTATCCCGGTGGATTGAAAACCCGAAAAGGGCGATCCAGGCAAAAGTTAGGGATTAAACGAATGACTGTGTTCTGAGTAGTTCTGAATCTCATCTCGTGTCAATGACTGAAAACTTTTGAAGGATAGGAAACAGTCCAATCACTCTTTTCAGAAAGCTGATCATCTGGAGGATCTTGAAGACGAGCAAGTCATAGCAGAATTGGAACCCAATAGAAATCCATTTCACATTGCCATTAGATTAATTTCCGTTTTTATCTTTTGTGTGATTACCTCTTTCCAGGGATTGCTTCCTGATGTAAATGCCTATTCAGAGGCCATTCAATCAATAAAATCATGTTATTCAGCATATCTCTGTTTTCATTTTCATTTTACTGTTTTGTTTGCAAAAATGACGTCTGAATTTTTGATAAACATTGCATCATGAAACATAAGAGCTTTACAAGTACATGCTTAATAAACATTTAAAATTGCTGTAAATGTTAAGTGCTTTAGATCGTCTATTCAAAACAGGTACCCTCGGGGCATTTCCTTAAGGTTCCCAGCCGATGATCGCGAATGTTTTCCCCCAACAGTCGAAGTTGGTATCTTATCCTTGCAGAGCTGATCAGAGCATTGCATTCTTTGATCCCCAACAGGCTCTCACTGCTGCACCTCCCCCAAGCGGTTGTTTCAGAATATACACTCCCCAGCGGAGTTGACAGTGCCAGACTCTATCTTCCCAGCAGAAGCGGCTGCTCCTCAGGGTTTGATGCCAGATCGATGATCTTGACACCAGATCCATGGTCTCTTTCCTTGAAGCAGAATCTCAGTACCGTATCGGTGTTTGCTTCCCCTGCTAAGTCATCTCTCTCGCAGGTTATAGTTGCCAGAACCACTATCGCTTTCCCCAACAACAGGTTTTCAGTGCCGTTCTCTCCCCAGTCAGAGTCTCGGTATTTCGTCATTGCTAGAACACCGTGTGGCGGGTCATTTCCCCACAGAGTTCTTTGCGCTGTGCATCTCCAACAGCCTTGCCAGGGTCCAGAAGATGGTGATCATTTCCTCAGCAGATTCCCTTGCCTCGGCTTGACGTTCTACCCAGCATTTCGCATCACTGCATGTAGAATCATATTGCATTGCATCCTCCCAAATCGCGTAGCATTTCCATTTTCATGGGGCATTACGCCATTGAAAAATTCAAACATACGCATGTAAGCATAAAACATTCATGGTATCCCAAGTGATAAGCCAGAAGTTGTTTCCAATACTCAGACTGAAGATTGTTCATGACTTACCTTTATTATCCCCAGCAAGTGTCATTGGCCCATGCGCCGCCTCTATTATCTTTCCCTATTTCTGCCGATGCTGACAGGCATGAAGTTTTTCCGGTATTTAGACCGAAGTGGCGTTCAGGCCAATTTTCCGATGTTCAGATCGAAGAAGTTTCCGACATTCAGGTCGATGCAACTTGTGGCATTCAGGCCAGTTTCCGGTATTCAGACCGAAGTGGCATTCAGGCTAGTTTCCGGTATTCAGACCGAAGTGGCGTTCAGGCCAGTTTTTTGATGTTCAGATTGAAGAAGTTTCCGACGTTCAGGTCGATGCAACTTGTGGCATTCAGGCCAATTTTCCGATATTCAGATCGAAGTGGCATTCAGGCCAATTTTCCGATATTCAGAACAAAGTGGCATTCAGGCCAATTTTCCGATATTCAGATCGAAGTGGCATTCAGGCCAATTTTCCGATATTCAGAACGAAGTGGCATTCAGGCCAATTTTCCGATATTCAGAACGAAGTGGCATTCAGGCCAGTTTTCCGATGTTCAAATCGAAGAAGTTTCCGACATTCAGGTCGACGTAACTTGTGGCATTCAGGCCAACCTCTCGGTGTTCAGACCGATATTAATAATCTCATATCTTCCGATGTTCAGATCGAAGTCATTTCCAGTATTCAGACTGATGAGCGACATTCAGGCCATGGTTATCTCCGTGTTACCATTTATTTTGGTATCCAGGTTAACATTCTTTTTCGGTATTCAGACTGACTCTCACCGTACCAGACGGATTCTTCTTTCAAGACCACCTCTTTGCCGATTCTGACAGGCATTGTTACTTCACTTCACTTCAGTGCAAATTTTCGGGCTTTTATTATATTAAATCCCTTGATACCTCGAAAGTGCAAAAGCCGCTGCTATCTTCTTTTCGAGTCTCCAGTTGATTGAATAGGGGCAGCTGTAATACCTCAAAATTTGCCCCCCTCATTCATGCATTCATTTTTAGGTCATTTAACATTTCATATTACAATTAATCATGTCAATCGGAATTAGATCCAAGAAGGTTGAATATCATCCAAGACACTTTGTGGGTCCTATCTGGGTGATCAGTCAACACAAGGGAATGGCTTGAGATACTTCCAACATGTCCAAATGAGGTCTATTCATCAGTCAAAACGTTAATCTTGAAGGAGCAAAAGTTTGTTCATGAACTGTCATGCTCGCTAGGCGAAGACCACGCGTTTCGAAAAAAAAACGAAAAAAAAAACGAAAAAAAATTAAAAAAATTAAAAAATTAAATAAATAAATAAATAAATAAAATATAACAGAAAAATCTTGGACTTGGACCTCTCTCTTTTGAGCCCACAAAGTCACAAAAATCAGGTTATAAATTCTAGACTTCCATCTCCCAAAAAAAACCCTGGGAAAAAGATAGTGAGAGAAGAGCTAACAGAGTTCAGAGCAGCCTCCGGACACTGAAAGGAACTCATCTGCAAAGAACCTACTCTACCTCATATAAACCCTCAGATTGCTTTGTAAACCCAACCGGGCAATTCAATTTCATTCGATCTCTCCAATCAGGTTTGCCCTATTTTCATTACTCTATGCTTTCAATTTGAATGCTCTGAATGTATGAGGTATTATCGTTAGGTTTTGCATGTGGGCACATGTTTTAGTATGCATGTCATGTCTTGATGTGTGGATCCTTGCCCCTGACTTTGAATTTTGATACCCTTTTGATGCATGTGTTTGACAAGAGGTTTAGGCCTCCTACACTTGGTTTCTTTTTGTGAGCTCTTTTTGTGAATTTTAATGGCATGATTCATGTGGTTACATTTTGATTTGGGGAAACTCTTGATTGCGCCCCATCTTGTCACTCTAACCTGTTTGTTGAGTTTTTTGTGAGGGCTCACATGACTTTTGAAAGGATAGCTTGCTTGGCATTCCACTTTATTTGTGGGATACCACCTGGAGGTTTATTCCGATTACCTGTACTGACTCGCTTTCTTTGATGGTGCTAGCTTGAGAGATCTCTGGGTTTCTTGCTTCTTTAGCTGTTATTACTTCGGATCGTTATCCGTGTGGTAGATCTCTTGATCCCTTTACCTTTCCCGCATTTTACCGCTTTCCTAGCTGGAAGACCTCAATAGGAGGCAATGTTTTCTTTTGTTTGTTTACTTTTGTGCCCAAAGACCTCCAAGAAGAGGCATCCGTGCTAAAGACCTCCCTGAAGAGGCAATTGACGGATAAAAGGGATTAGTAATCAATCCCCCGTCATTCAGTGTGTCGTTCTTTATGCTTGCACTACGTGTCGATGCTTCAGAACAAAAGCCCAAGATCTTTTGTCCGGTCAATCAGTGGAGAGGGTTCCACCTTCCTGAATCCCCACATTTTGTCATAAGCTCACCCTGTCCAGGGTTAAGAGCTATGAGGTCTTATCCTCATTACCCTTCTGATCTGCTCACCCTGACGTTCAGTGTCAGTAGTTAAGAGCCCATTTGATTACCTTTCCATGGCTTGTTTGTCGAGGTTGATATGACCCCTCTTGACTAAAGCCCTACCCATGTATGTTTGAGCCCCCTTGTTGGCATTTTACTTTATGCATGTTTATTTTGTATGGTGTGATCGTCTCCCCATAAGGTTGCTAGGTTTCGTATAGCCTCTCGTTGCATGTCAATTAAGGTAGCACTGTTCCTTCGTCTAGGACTTCCTTTTTTGCATGAGCATTCCTAAAACACAAACAAACTCATTGATTTTTCTTCTCCTAAGGACACGTTTACTCCTTCTACTACAGGAGAGTAAGTCTCCAAAGGTCGAGCATCCGGTAGATTGCATAGTAACGTCGTTCATCCAAACCCTTAACCCGTAGGTAGCCGAACTACGGCTTGCTCTGATTCTCATTCCAGATGAGATACGTAGGCATAAGACGCGATGTCTTAGCGAGCACACTCCTCTTTAACCCCTAGGTAGCCGAGCTACGAAGACTCTGATTCTCATGTTCAGATGAGATACGTATGCAGTGGATGCGACATCCGTGCGAGTCATTTTCTTTTGACCCCTCTTTTAGTAAATAGTACATTAGACATACACGCACCCTTTAGACAAGAACAACAAAAGTGGATCCCGTAGAGTACTACGGATACGTAGGGGTGCTAATACCTTCCCTTCGCATAATCGGCTCCCGAACCCAAGATTTGGTTGCGAGACCTTGTCTTTTCCTTTCTTTCTCCAAGTTTACTTCGAGCGTTTCCTTTCCCTCCTTTGGGATAAATAACGCACGATGGCGACTCTTCTGTCATTTCTTTTTTCGCCGGGTGTTTTTTCACATTCTTTTTTCAGGTTGCGACACTTCCCACTTAGGGGACCATTTTGCAAATGTTCTATCTTTTTGGTCCATGGGTACAATTACTTTCCACACTAGATCTCTAGTCAAAAATAGTTTAAATTTAACCTTTTTGTTGTAGGATTTTTCTACTCTCTTTTTCTGCCTTTTTGATAATTCGAAGGCATTTAATATTTTTATGTCCAAGTCAACTAATTCATCCAACATCATGTTCCAATAAGACTCAGATGGAATTTCATGGTGTCTTTGAATCCTTGTTGACTGCAAGTAAATTTCGACTGGAAAAACGGTATCATAACCATACGTTATCCGAAAAGGGGTAGCGTTTATAGCCTCTTTAGGGGAGGTTCGACACGCCCATAAAATCTGGTCCAATGTCTTATGCCAATACCTTGGCTTTTTCCCCACATGCTTTTTGATTAACCCAGTTACTACCTTATTCACTGCTTCGACCTGACCATTAGCCCGAGCATGATACGATGTAGATGTCAATAACTTGAACCCCATTTCCTTAGCAAACTCCTGGACTTTTCGACCCGTGAAAATTGTTCCTTGATTTGTTGTGATAGTTTATGGGATTCTAAACCTGTAGATGATATGTCTCTGGATGAATTTGATTACAACTTTTTCTTGATCCATATTCGTTAAAGGTATAGCCTCAATCCACTTAATGAAATAATTTATACCCAATAGAATGTATCTTTGACCTTTAGATGACGGTGGTCGAAATTCTCCAACTAGGTCCAATGCCCAACCTCTAAAAGGCTAAGGCTTCACAATGGAGTGTAGTTCGCTTGCAGGGACATGTTGTATACCCGCATGCACTTGGCACTCTTGGCACCTGTAACACCTCAAAACTTGCCCTCCTCTTCTTGGGACTAGCTTAGCATATTGCATTTCATATTTAGGGCATTAGTCATTGCATATTGCATATCATTTGAAAATAAACAAGTCATCCTCTAAGGTCTTGTCAGAGATGGAGAAGTTGTGTGGTTCAAGCCTGAGGGTCTTATTGGATTGGTGATCAGCCATCTGAGGGTTTGTGCTTCAATTAGGGTTTTCTTGGTCCTTCAGAAGGTTGAGCATTATCTTGTTTGCAAGGGTATGTTACCATCATCATGGTTATGTCCTTATCAAAGGTTTCAGAATTCATGCTCAGGTTCCTCTGGATTAGGGTTTTGACCTCTGGTCAACCCTAATCAATTGCATTCTTTCAGCCAGGGATTCTCAAGGAGATGAAGTATTTTTGGGATGAGGGAGATCATATGATCATTATTTTGGGCTTGTATAAGCTAGGGTTTCATTTTGGAGCCATTTCCTTAAGTGGTAGAGGCTCAAGTTGATCAGAGCATGGCTAGGTCATCTGAGGACCTATACAGTCAACTGTAAAGTCAACTAAGGGTTATGAGGTGGAGAAATGGGTTTCAACATCTCATTCATGTCCCAAATAGGCTTATTCATCATGTCAAATACATACTTTGAAGAATTTGAGGTCAGATCAAAAGTTTCCAAAAATGGAAAGTGATATGTAATTGAAAGTTTCCAAAAATGGAAAGATTTTGGTCCAAATTCAACTTGATTTTACATCATCAAAGAAGCTTCAAATGAAATTTTGTCCAACATGAAAGTTGAATATCATTCTCTCCCATTTCCAAAAAGTCTAAGATCATGAGAATCAGATGAATGGTTGAGGAGTTATAATCCAATGATTGCAAAGTATGCATGGAACTTCAAAATGCCATAACTTTTGTTTCAAAACTCCAAATGAAGCCACTTTTTTTTGCAAATTTCTTGTCTTGACCTATATTTTCCAAATCAAGCCTTGCATTGCATGAAATAACATTACATGATCATGTGTCCATTCATATGCATTTTGGAGGGAAAGTTGAAAATTCAAATTTGGTGCATCACATGAGTAAAATACCACTTGCCTTGTGTTTTTTGGCTGATTTTAAGTGAATGTGAGCATTTGCATGCTACTATTCACGTGGTGCATGGCCATGATACATCATTTTCCATTTTTTGCATTCCATTCCAATTATTGCTAATTTTCATTAACCATCATAAATTAGGATTAACATGGTAATTAACATGGCATATAAATAGTAAATCATAACAGAATTTTCATTTGACACATTTTCTAGATCTAGATTTGCTTTTCCCTCCAAAATTCTCTCCCATTGGAATTCAAATTTTTCCCACACAAACACACATTTTCTTCATAGATCCTTCATTATTATGGAGTTTTGAGCAAGATTCATCCCTAATTCGTGGAAATTGAGCAAGATTTGGAGCTGTTCAAGCACATCAACACTTCAATGGAGGTTTGAAATTCAGCAAGATCCAGGGCGTGGCAAGCATCCATTTCTATATCAAGCTTCATAACAAGAGCAAAGGAGAAGATCTACACACTTTTGAGGCCGTGAACATGCTGTTTCCATTGACTGCTCTTCAAGAGGTTAGGATTTCGAACCTCTTAATTCTTCAAATCATTGCCATGTTTAGGTAGATCTCATCATGCTGAGGATTCTGGTGGTTATAGAATTGAATTTGGTGAAATATTGAAGGAGATATGTTGATTTTAAGTTTTGAACATGAAGATGTTTTCAATCGATCCGTCCAATATACATTGATTTAGGCTTAGATAATTTGATTTTCGTGTTCCTCATGTTGAAACCTTTCCATTGATGTGCTTGATTTTAAATTCTGCAAAAAAAAAAATATGAGACGCACTGTAGCGCCACCGTCTTCACGAAGAAGACGGTGGAAACAACCGTCCCTGGCCGTGCATGAACAGTGTTAGGGCTTTACTGGTTCATGTGCTTGAATGCTACTGTACGCGCGCCTGTATCCTCCATATCACCAGTTCGATTCCCAGCGAGGCTATTTTATTTTCCACCTTAATTTCCCTTGCCTTGGCCAAAACGACCGTGTTTCAATTAGTAGCGCTGCTTGTAACCTTTTGTCCTGTGTTCGACACTCAGCCCATGCACTTTCCACATTTCTGTTCACATTTTATTTTATATTCTACATATGATTCACATTATTTCAATTTATTTTCTTCAAATTGCAAAATTCATAACAAATTGAAAATGATTCCAAATAATTCCAAATTTTTTCTCACATATTCCTTGAAGTATCTATTATTTTATGATGTGATTTTCATGATTTTATCATTTCTGGATTTTTAATTGTGGACTGTTATTTGAACATGTATGCAAATGTGACATGTGTTACCAATTGATTTGTGAAATGCTCATACTTTCTCCAATTGCCATGAAATTTGATATGATGATTCCTAACACATAACATGATCTTTGAGAATTGGTTTTGCATTTTTAGCATTTTCCATCTCTGTTTTAGACACATGAATGTATGGTGTGACAATGTGTGTCACACAATTTGATGTTATACTTGTTCATTTTCATTGCCATGTCAATTGAGCTCTTCTGATTCTAATTTTTGGCATGATGGTTGTGTTTGATATGTTGTATGCTCATAAAAATTTTCATGTTCATTTGATTCATTTATGTTTTAATATGGAATTTTGATTCTTGATATCAAATTGTGTGCTTTATAATTGCCTTTGCCATATCATGCTCATGTGATGAATTTGCTTGATGCTTTAGACTTGGTCCTTTTTAGGACATCTTCTTTCTTGAATAAAGATGCTTCTTGTTGAATATCAACTTATGTTTTGACTTTTTACTTTATCTTTGACCCTAGCCTTGGTGCTAGTGGTTTGTACTCACCTTTTGAGTTTTGCATTTCAGGTTCAAGCTTCTAGTCCTAATGGTTTATGTTGATCTTATGGCTTGAGATGCCAATTCTTTGTCCACTAACCTTGTTGTGTGCAGGTTCCTTGAGTGTGGTGGAATTCCTTGAATGCTTGCACATAGAGCATGACTTGTGTACATATAGAACCAGTGTTGACTGTCTGTTGATTTGTCTGAATGTGAATATTGACTTGTTTGATTTTCTTACAGGTACTTTAGTAGCTTTAGCTCATTGCTTGAGCTTTTCTTTGCTTGTGGTTGGCATACCACCTAGGTAATCATCCTCTAACTCCATGTAGTCTGGAAACCCTGTCGTTTATGTTTGGCAGGCATTTGGCTGAAGTCCTCCTTAAGAGGCAATGACTGTGTTTGTTTATGTTTGTGCCATGTACTTCAAGTCCTCCTAAGTGAAGAGGCAATTGGCAGATAGAAGGGATTAGCAATCAATCCCCTGCTAATCGTTTGAGTCGTCCATTATGCTCGCACTACGTGCTGATGCTTTTGGACACGTCCCCCCGATCTTGTATATAAAGTTTGTCAAGTGGAGTAGGGTCCCTTATTCTGGACCCCCACACCTTCTTTGATTCAAGCTCACCCAGGCCAGGGTTAAGAGCTATGAGGTCCAACCCTCATTACCTTTCATCTGCTCACCCTGACGGTCAATGTCAGTGGTTAAGAGCCTCAACACCCATACATTTGGCTTGTTTGTCGAGGTTGATATGACCCCTTGACTAAAGCCCGACTTATTTGTCGAGGTTGATATGACCCATTGACTAAAGCCCAACCTTGTATGAGCCACTTGTTTGCATATAGTGTGTGATATCTGTTCGCCTGTGATGTTTACTTGCTGTTTATTTGCTGTTTCAACTTGCTTCCTGTGCGAGTTAGGTTCTGTTAGATACCTCAACCTAGGACTATTGTGGATTGCATGTCAACTATTAGGCTCGAGTCAGTCTCCCTTTTAGTTTGTTATTCCCCGGTCTCTGGTTAGGAGAAAATTTCTCCCCTGTTAAGGGGAACTACGTCGCCCTGATCCTCATACCAGATGAGGTACGTAGGCAGGAGATCGTGCGAGATCTCTCCGGGCAACCTTTTGTTATTTTGGTGTGTGTTTGCTTGACAGCTAATAGGCTCGAGTTCCAGACTCCCTATTGAGTTTGTTTTGTTCAACCCTTTTGTGTTGTGATTGTTTGGAGTCTGATGTAAGCCCAACGATTGGCATTCGGTTTCCCGTTTGTTGTTGTTTGTGGAGTCAGATGTGAGACCATTGATTGGCTATCTGTGTCCTGTTTCTTTTGTGGAGTTGGATGTAAGCCCAGCAATTGGCATTCCATTTCCTATTTGTGTTTGTGTGTTTCTTCTGACGTCTCAGCGTCTTTGTTTAGCGTTTTGTTTCGGCGTGCGTTAGCCGAACTACGGTAGCTCTGATTCTCATTCCAGATGAGATACGTAGGCATAGGATGCGATATCCTAGCGAGCCTGTTCCCCATTTCCCCGAACTACGTTGACTCTGATGTTTGTTTCTGACAAACTACGTAGGCCCAGGATGCGACATCCTGCCGAGTCCACTTCCGTCTTCTTCCACCTGTTTTCTTCCAGTGTGCGTGCATTCTTTTGAGCAGTTATTTAGCAACCTTATTCTATTCTCTTGAGCATGGATCCCGTCGAGTACGACGGACGTGAGGGGTGCTAATACCTTCCCCTTGCGTAACCGACTCCCGTACCTTGTAATCTCCGGTCATAAGACCATTTCCTTTCCAGGTTTACTTCGAGCGTTTCCTTTCCCTCCTTTGGGATAAATAACGCACGGTGGCGGCTCTGTCTGTTTTGTTTTTCCTGCCGGTTGTTTTTCACGTTGCAACAGCTGGCGACTCTGCTGGGGAAATATAGAAGTCGACCTCTTGCTGGTCCATCTTCCCTAAGCGAGTCAGTCCTAGCGATCTCTAGGATAGTTTTGGTTGCTTTTGCTACTTTATTTATTGCATTTATAATTATTATATTGTGACTGTATATATTTGCATAGATGTTTGCATGCATCATATTATCATTGTGCTGGATTCTGTACAGGTTGGTTCCTCTGATTTGGGGTGGGTGTTCTGAGTGGGGCTAAAACCCAGGCCCGAGTATACACCTAGGATTAGCGTGGTCTCATGTTGCCTCTCATGTTAGGTCAACATGTTTTTGGCGACGTGACATACCACAAGCCGGACGAGGTTCTTTTGAGAGAGCTCTTCCTTTGTGGAGTATCCACTTTGGTTGAGTCACCTCATCTGAGCTGTGGACTTCGGTGACCGTTCTTTCCCGGATATTTGGTTTGGACGATCTTATGAGAGCTGCAGCGGCACACCCGAAAGGGCAAACCCGTTGAGTATCTTGTCCGATTGTTGAGACCATTATCCACCCTAGGATGACCTTGTTAGAATTCACCTGTGAGGGGAGGGTTGATCTTACAGATGCATGTTCTGATGGTGACTTTGATGGTGACTATTGGGTCCTATTTATAAGTCGGATATATGGATTTATTTCTGAGACGCAGGAGTTCTGTCCGTGGTATTTATCAGTGGGGATCCGTTTATTTCAGGATTCCCTGGGTTGGTACAGAGGTTCATGTTGCTATCAGATCAGTGGTTCTCCAGTGATGATGGTGATATATCCTTCGGTTCCGTTTATTTTGGAACCCCGAGTTGGATTTATGGTTACTCAGTACCTCAGATGGTTGTGATCAGTTCAGAGGCCGTAACTCAGTGCAGTGGATGTTCAGATGACTTGGAGGATGGCACAGTGCATTGCATTCATACATCAGCATCATTCACATTTTGCATTTATCTGCATCTAACTCATGTTTATCCATATGCAGGGGACATTCTTGATCGAGATCCTGGTTGAGAGACTTCTTTGTTCCAGACATGAGGACCGGCTTGAAAGACGACGTCGTCTACAGTTTCTTCGACCCAGAGATTGGTGTGCTGAGAGATATGATAGCATTGATTACACCTGACCATGTGGGGATGTTCCGTGAGACTTATGGTGGTATTCTGAAGGTGGTTTTCAGGCTTACAAATATAGATAGGAGTGCCATCCATACTCTTCTCCAGTTTTATGACCCGGGTTTGAGATGCTTCGTTTTCCCGGATTACCTGTTGGGGCCTTTGATGGAGGACTATGCCAGTATCCTGGGTATTCAGATCAGAGACCAGATTCCATTCTATGTCACTAAGGGAGAACCTGATGTCGGTGAGATCTCTCGTGCTCTTTATTTGAGCCCAGAAGTGACAAAGGGGGGTTTGAAGGAGAAGGGAAAGTTGCCCGGTTTTCATTTGAGTTTATTGGAGGCTAAAGCCAAGGAGCATGCTGTGTTGGGTAATTGGAGGGCTATTTGTGCTTTGCTTGTTGTCAGCATCTATGGAATCATCATGTTCCCTAATCAGAAGAACTTTGTGGACATTAATGCCATCCGGTTGTTTATGCAGAGGAATCCTATTCCTACCCTGGTGGGGGATGTCTATTACTCGGTCCATAATCGGAACGAGAAGCGGCATGGTGGATTAATCAGATGTTGTGCTCAATTGTTGTACAAATGGTTCATGGGGTATTTGCCTTCCAGAGGTGCCTTTGTCTTTCTTGATCCTACTATCAAATGGTCAATCAGGTTGATGGGTTTGCGAGCCAAGGACATAGCTTGGACTCACAATGGTATGGTGGGACGAGATTTCATTTACAGTTGTGGGAGTCTTCCCAATGTGCCTCTCATGGGAGTTCAAGGTTGCATTAATTACAACCCGGTACTTCTTAGGAGACAAATGGGATTCGCTGTGGAGGGTCCTCCTCTCGGGCGAGAGATTCAGGAGTCTTTCTACTTCCCAATTGAGGGTGATCATCCAAAGTTGAGGCAAGTGTCTAATGAGTGGCGTGACATTCAAAGGAATGGCAAGGTTCCTTTCGGTAGGGTTAATAGCAGGTCTTTTCCTCTGTTTGATGATTGGCTTAGGAAGAGGATTGAGCTCACGCATCTACCATTTCCTGGGGGTGATCCTTGGTGTCCATTGATTGAGGGACCATGTTCTTCTGTCAGCATGGAAGAATTCCTTGAGATGAAGAAAGCCAGAGATCAGCTGCAAGCAGAGAAGACTGAGTTGGAGATGAGTGTTGCTAGAATTCAAATGGCTAATCAGGAAATCAAAGGGAAAATAGAAGACTAGGATAAGAGACATGCTCTGGAGGTGAAGCGCTTTGAGATGGACACCGCCTATTACCGCAAGATTAGCCAAGCGTTAGAGTCATCTACGAAGGGGCACGACATCACCAAGGAGAAGTTGGCTAGAGCTTTGAGGGTTATTGAAGATGAGAAGAGGAGGCAGATCCTTGTGAAGATTCAGAGGGAAGCTAGAGCCAAAGTCCTTACCGCCGAGTGGGAAGCAAAGCTGAAGGTTAAGGAAGGGGAGTACGCGAAGATTATTGCTGAGAGAGATTATTATCTTGCTGAGAGGGATCATTATTTCCGACAGATGAAGATTCATCAGAAGGAGATGGGAAGACTTCAGCAGGAGAACACTGAGCTCAGGTTCGCCGTGAAGTTTACCAAGATGGTTGATGATGCAGAGCCGTCTGTGGGACCTTATTCAGTGTAGACTTTTGTTGTTGTTATTGTGGATTACCGTCAGGCCTGTTGACGGAATTCACTTGCTTGTATTTTCTTTCTGATTCTGGAGAATTGTAATTTGATTTGTATCAGACCTGATGTGTGACTTTCGCACGTATGGTGCTCTTTTGATATGCAATAGTTATTGTCATTCCTTGATTGATCTTCAAGCTTTATTTGCTTGTCTGCGTGCACACTCACATAGCACACACATGGTCGGGTGATATCTTTGCTAAATCATAATTCTTTACTCTGTATGGTGAAGCCAGATGATCAATGTCAGAATATTGCTGCCGGATTATTATCTGTCTCGATGAAGCCAGGATCGAAAGACAGAGTGTTCCTCATATGGATAGACATTGCATTCATGCATGAATCATAATAACTTGTCTTCTATTTTGCAGGTGTTGGTTTCTAACGTGCTTGATTGTTTCAGGAATCATTGCTCGCGCACGTAGAATCATTCCTTTGCACGTAGCACGTCCACACAGATACCCTACCAGGCGCAACAAATCCAAGCTGATGGATACATCCAACGCAGATATTCTCGAGTTAAAAGAGAAGATGGGAGAGCTGATCAATGTTATGCAAGGGTTCGCCTTGGGGCAGAAGGCACTGGTTGAGAAAGTGGAGAAGCTTGAGCGGGCTTCGGCTGCTAACAGTGGTATTAATTTAGAGGGTGTCTCCAACCACGGTCTTGGTGGTTCTAGGGATGGTGGTGATCCCAGGAAGAAGGCGACTACTGCTGGTGTGGTAATCAACAACGATGGTGGGTTTGGTTTTGCTGCAGGCGGTGGGCCCGATCCTGTAGTCAATAATGTGAAGGATAATCTGCTTCCTCCTTTCTTTGGGGCTGAGGAGGATAGAGAAGAGGATCAGTTCTCGGTACTGAATGAGCAGTTTGGCCAATATGGGGTTCAACCGCCAAACAAGGAAATTCAGGTGCTGGCTGAGAAGATCAGGGCTCTAGAAAGCTATGCTACTTCGGGGGTTGTTAACATGTCGAATATGGGGCTAGTTGAGGGGATTGTGATCCCACAGAAGTTTAAAGCGCTTGCGTTTGACAAGTATAATAGGAGTTCTGGCCTGGAAACTCATCTCCAGGCCTTCGTCCGAAAGATTTCTGCTTATACAATGGACCAGAAGCTTTGGATGTACTTCTTCTAGGACAGTCTGTCTGGTGGGTCTTTGAAATGGTACACCAAATTGAGGTCGTCTGATATCAAGAGCTGGCAGGATCTCGGAGATGCGTTCTTTAAACAGTACCAATTCAATGCTGACATGGCTCCTAGCCGTACCCAGCTGCAGGGTATGTCTCAGAAGCCTAATGAGGGGTTTAAAGAGTACGCGCAGAGATGGAGGGAGTTGGCTGCCCGAGTCCAACCTCCGTTGGTAGATAGAGAAATGTCTGATCTATTCATGGGTACCCTTCAGGGGACCTTTGCTGAAAGAATGGTAGGATGCCCGGTTACCAACTTTGCTGATATTGTGGTGGCTGGAGAGAGAATAGAAAGCTGGTTGAAGATGGGGAAGATACAGGGTAGTGCTTCGTCGTCTGGGTCGAAGAAGCCCTTCGGTAATGGTCAGCGAAAGAAGGAGGGTGATACAAGTGTTGTGTATACCTAGAGGGGACAAGGTAGGGATCGTTACTACCAGCACACTGCTGCGGTAACAATTCCTGCTGATAATCAACATGCACAACAACATCAACAACAACATTAACCACAACAACGACAGCCATTTCAACAGAGACCGCAGAGAGTCGGGTATCAGGTGAGAGGGCGAATGACTGATCGTCAATTTGATAGGCCACCTGTGACATATTCCTTCCTGTTGAAGAAGTTGAAAGACTTGGGGTTGGTTCAAGTGAGGACTTTGGCTCCTTTGAGACCTGATCAGAGGCCTGCCAACTATGATGAGAACGCCAAGTGCGAATTCCACTATGGTGCCCCTGGACATAATGTGGAGAATTGTAAAGCTTTTAAGCATGTTGTCCAGGACTTGGTGGATTCTAAGGCAATCAATTTTGCACCATCACCAAATGTTAATGCTAATCCCATGCCCACGCATGGCCAGATGGGGGTGAATGCAATTTCTAAGGATGAGGGCAGAGTTTGGGTGACGGATGTGGACCGGTTAAAGACTCCATTGGCTTAGGTCAAGAGACAACTGTTGAAGAATGGGGTTTTTCCAGGTTGTGATGATTGTTGTGCTGCGTGCACCGTTGCCACCAATGGGTGCGTATTGTTGAGGGAGACTGTCCAGAGAATGACGGATGAAGGAAGTCTCAGATTTGAGAAGGTTGATTTGCAGAGGGAGGAGGTCTCCATCATAACTATCTACTTTGATCCGATCGATTTGTCGACGCTGGCAGATGCGGCTCCAATTACCATCACGGTACCTGGGCCAATTCCTTATGACAACGATGATGCGGTGCCGTGGCATTATGGTGCGGAGGTTTATTATAATGGGGAGAAGCAAGAAGATCAGGCTGCAGGTGAAACCACCGTTTCAAAGGTGGATAATGCCGGACCCAGTGGTTTCACTCGCAGTGGAAGGTTGTTTGCACCTGACGCTTTGAGGAGCGGGGAAGGAGAAAAAGAAAAGAAAGATAAGGCTGAGGCTTTAGCCAGGGAAAGAGGAAAGCAGGTGGTAAGCGAGGGTACTCCTGTAGTGACACCGGCGCCTGTTGGGTCGGAAAAAGAACTTGATGATGAAGCGGAAGAATTTCTGAGGATCATCAAGAAGTCAGAGTATAAGCTTATTGACCACTTGCAGCAGACGCCGTCTAAGATTTCAATTGTATCATTGCTGTTGAGCTCAGAGGGGCATAGAGAGGCTTTGTTGAAAATACTGAAGAGAGCCTATGTCCCACAAGAGATAACGATCAATCAGCTGGAGACAGTGGTGTCAAACGTCAATGCCAGCCATGGGCTGGGTTTCATTGATCTTGATTTGACTGTGGATGGGCGGAATCATAATAGGGCATTACACATTGCAATGGAGTGTAAAGGAGCAGTGCTCTCGCATGTTTTGGTGGATACCGGCTCGTCGCTTAATGTGTTGCCGAAGAAGGCCCTGGCAAAGTTGGATTGTGAAGGAGTGGTGTTGAGGCCCACTGACCTGGTTGTTAGAGCCTTTGATGGTTCTAAGAGGGTTGTGTTTGGGGAAGTGGAGCTCCCTGTGAAGATTGGGCCCGAGGTGTTTAAGTCCGTGTTCTATGTCATGGATATTCAGCCGGCATACAGTTGCCTATTGGGTCGCCCATGGATACACGCTGCTGGGGCAGTGACTTCGACTTTGCACCAGAAATTGAAGTATATCTGGGACGGGCAGGTCATCACCGTTTGTGGGGAGGAAGATATCTTTGTCAGCCACCTAACATCGTTCAAATATGTTGAAATGGACGGTGAAATATGGGAAACGCCGAGTCAGGCATTCGAAACCGTCAAGGTGGAGAATGCTATTTTTGTTAAAGAGGAGAAGCCGTCCATTTCTTCTTACAGGCAGGCTTCTGAGGTGGTGAAGAGCGGAGAAGCCCCGGGTTGGGGAAAGATGATTGACGTCGCCGCCAAGGAAGACCGGTTTGGGGTTGGTTATCAGTCGGGCCGAGGCTCGTCTGGACAGAGCAAGGGACGTCGTCAGCCATTCACGTTCACCAGTGCTGGAATGCTGGATCCAGATCACATCTGTGTGATGGGTGAAGAGGTTGATAGTGACTGTGAGCTTGATCAGTGGATAAAACCGTGCGTACCAGGGATGGAGATCCAGAACTGGAAGGCCGAAAAGATCATCACTGTCACTCTACGTGAAGAGTAATATTTCTTGTTTTTCAATTTTGTCTGCATGAAAGCCATACGTTTTGCCCGAAACGTAATGGTTCATTGTAAGGGCCACCCATGTGTTTCATTTTGCAAAATTTGCATCATCAATAAAAGGATGTTTTTTCATTAAAAGCGGTGTTCCCTGTTTTTCATTTATTTTTGCAGTTTAAAAAACAAAAATAAAAATGGCAATGTTTGTTTTCATTTTCCTTCTTTTTCATTTGCTTCGCTCCGGTTCTAAAGCAATGCATGAATCAACATTCATGCAGATGCGATTATTCTCCGGATCTCATTGATAACAATCCTGTTACACCCTCATATGACTTCGACAATCCGGTCTATCATGCCGAAGAAGAAGGCGAAGAAGATTGTGAACTGCCAGAGGAATTAGCCAGGTTGTTAAAACAAGAGGAGAAGGTGATTCAGCCGCATGAGGAACAAATCGAGGTTGTGAATCTGGATACCGACGAGGTCAGGAAAGAAGTGAAAGTTGGGGCTGCTTTGGAGGCGAATGTTAAGAGCAGAATGGTAGCGTTGTTGAAAGAGTATGTTGATATCTTCGCCTGGTCTTATCAAGATATGCCAGGGTTGGATACCGATATTGTTGTGCACAAGCTACCATTGAGAGCAGATTGTCCTCCAGTGAAGCAGAAGTTGCGCAGAACTCGACCCGAGATGGCCATGAAAATTAAAGAGGAGGTTCAGAAGCAGTTGGATGCTGGTTTCCTCGCTGTTACCAATTATCCACCTTGGGTCGCGAATATTGTGCCAGTGCCAAAGAAAGATGGGAAGGTGAGAATGTGTGTGGACTACCGAGATTTGAACAGAGCTAGTCCGAAGGATGATTTCCCATTACCTCACATTGATGTGTTGGTAGATAATACAGCTCAGTTCTCGGTGTTTTCCTTCATGGATGGCTTTTCTGGCTATAATCAAATTAAAATGTCGCCAGATGATATGGAGAAAACAACGTTCATCACACCGTGGGGCACTTTTTGCTATAAGGTGATGCCATTCGGTCTCAAGAACGCCGGTGCCACGTATCAGAGAGCCATGGTGACTTTGTTTCATAATATGATTCATCATGAAATCGAATGCTATGTTAATGACATGATAGCAAAGTCTCAGACAGAAGAGGGGGATTTGGTAGATCTGGCCAAGTTGTTTGACCGGCTGAGACAATTCAGACTGAGGTTGAATCCGAATAAGTGCACTTTCGGAGTGCGGTCCGATAAATTGCTGGGGTTTATTGTAAGCGAAAGAGGAATCGAGGTTGATCCTGCTAAAGTAAAAGCAATACAAGAACTGCCTGAACCGAGAACAGAGAAGGAGGTTCGTGGTTTCTTAGGTAGATTGAACTACATTTCACGGTTCATATCTCATCTAACAGCCACGTGTGAACCCATATTCAAGTTGTTGAGGAAAGATCAAACGGTCAGGTGGAATAATGATTGCCAAGCGGCATTTGAAAATATAAAAGAGTATTTACAGGAGCCTCCGATTCTGATGCCTCCTGTGGAGGGACGACCGTTAATTTTGTACTTGACGGTCCTCGAGGGGTCTATGGGGTGTGTACTGGGGCAGCATGACGAGTCTGGTCGAAAAGAACATGCAATTTACTACCTTAGCAAAAAGTTTACCGACTGTGAAACAAGATATTCATTGCTCGAGAAAACTTGCCGTGCTTTGGTATGGGTTGCTCGCCGACTGAGACAGTATATGCTGGTTCATACCACTTTATTGATTTCCAAGATGGATCCGATCAAGTACATCTTTGAGAAGCCAGCATTGACCGGACGGGTTGCGAGATGGAAAATGATTCTGACCGAATATGATATTCAGTATACCTCTCAGAAAGCAATCAAGGGGAGTGTATTGTCTGATTACCTCGCCCAGCAACCCATTGAGGATTATCAACCAATGAAGTTTGAATTCCTTGATGAGGACATCATGTTTCTCAAATCGAAAGATTGTGAGGAACCAATCCCGGAGGAGGGGCCTGACCCTGAATCCGAATGGATTTTGATGTTTGATGGGGCCGTTAACGTGAATGGTAGCGGAGTTGGTGCTGTTTTGGTTACGCCGAAAGGATCCCACATTCCTTTTGCTGCCCGGCTAACATTTGAGTGCACCAACAACGTGGCTGAATATGAAGCTTGCATCTTGGGGATTGAAGAGGCGATTGATTTGCGGATCAAGAACCTTGTTATATATGGAGATTCAGCTTTGGTTGTGAACCAGGTTAACAGAAAATGGTATACGCATCAATCTCATTTAATTTCATACCGGGATTATACGAGGAGGTTGTTGACGTTTTTCACCAAGGTGAAATTGCATCATGTGCTGAGAGAAGAGAATCCTTTGGCAGATGCTTTGGCTACTCTGGCTGCCTTGATTAAGGTGCAGTGGTGGAATCAGTTCCCCAGTGTTGAGGTGGGACGTCTGGATAGACCGACTTATGTGTTTGCTGTTGACACAGCGCCTGATGATGAGAAGCCGTGGTATTACGATATCAAGCGCTATCTGGAAACCCAAGAATATCCTGAGGGAGCATCTAAAAAGGACCAAAAGACTCTAAGGAGGTTGGCCATGGTGTTTTATCTGAACAAAAATGGGGTGTTATACAAGCGGAATTTCGATTGGGTTTTGCTTAGATGTGTTGATGATAAAGAAGCAAGCCAATTGATGAAAGAGGTTCACGAGGGGTCGTTTGGTACCCATGCCAGTGGGAATGCAATGGTGAAGCAGCTGTTACGGGCTGGTTATTATTGGATGACGATGGAGGCCCAGTGTTTCAATTTCGTGCGGAAGTGTCATAAATGCCAGATTTATGCTGACAAGATGCACGTGCCTCCCAATCCGTTGAGCTTGATGTCGTCTCCGTGGCCGTTTGCTATGTGGGGCATTGATATGATCGGAAAGATCGAGCCTACGGCTTCGAATGGGCACCGGTTCATATTAGTGGCTATCGATTACTTCACCAAGTGGGTTGAAGCAGCCTCTTATGTAAACGTGACGAAACAGGTCTTGGCCAGATTTCTGAAAAGAGACATCATTTGCAGATATGGGATTCCCGAGAGAATCATTACTGATAATGGTTCTAATTTAAACAACAAGATGATGGCAGAGCTGTGCCGAGAGTTCAAGATTGAACATCACAATTCTTCTCCTTATCGTCCGAAGATGAATGGGGCGGTCGAGGCAGCCAATAAGAATATTAAGAAGATTGTGTAGAAAATGGTCGTGACCTATAAGGATTGGCACGAGATGTTGCCGTTTGCATTGCATGGGTACCGAACCTCAGTGCGTACATCTACTGGGGCAACGCCTTTCTCGCTTGTGTATGGAATGGAAGCCGTGCTACCAGTTGAGGTTCAGATTCCATCGTTGAGAGTCCTGATGGACGTGAAATTGCAAGAGGCTGAATGGGTAAGGACTCGGTAGAAAGAGTTGAGCCTGATTGAGGAAAAAAGGCTGGCAGCCATTTGTCATGGGCAGTTGTACCAGCAGCGGATGAAGCGTGCTTTCGACCGAAAGGTGCGACCTCGTGTGTATCACGTAGGTGATATGGTGTTGAAAAGGATCCTTCCTCCTCAAAACGATCGTAGGGGCAAGTGGACACCCAATTATGAGGGTCCATTCGTGGTCAATAGGGTTTTCTCTGGCGGAGCCTTGTTGTTAACGACCATGGATGGCGAGGATTTTCCATCCCCTGTGAATGCGGACGCAGTTAAAAAATACTTCGTATAAAGAGACCCGCTGGACGAAAAGAATAAAATAGTCCAGGAAAAAATGGGCATCCCGGCGAACCGAAAAAAAATGAATGAAAAGGTTCGGGCAAAAATTAGGGATAAAAAAGGAGAAAAAACTGTACACCCGGCAAGTCGAAAACCCCACAAGGGCGGCTTGGGCAAAAAAGGGTATCCTGGTGGACTGAAAACCCGAAAGGGCGGTCCAGGCAAAAGAGGGAATGAAACGAACAACTGCGTCAGACATGATCGTTTAAGCTTTGGTTAAGGCACATGGATAATCTCCAGCAGGGATCAGTCGGAAGCGTCTTGTTCAGAAGGCAGAAAGCACGGAGAGTCTTGAGGACATATGGGGTGTAACCGAGTTGGAACTTGATGAGATTAGGGGTTCACATTGCCATTAGGATAGATTTTTCTTTTGTGCGTAATTACCTCTTTTCAGGAATTTCTTCCTGTGTACTGCTCGGTTTTGAGCCATTTTCCTTTTTCAATCAATAAAATGCATATTCAGTCAAATAATTTTGTTTTTGTTCTCATTACCGCTTTGATTGCAAAAACATCCGTTTATTTTGATAAGAATCTTTGCATTTTGAGACATAGAGATCCCTTCCAATGCATGTTCATAAGATTGAAAACCTGAAATCTTATTCGGAAGGTTGAGTGACCTAGGTGTTGAAATTTTGGCACACCTGAGGCACGTTTTTATCTAACGATCTCTGTTGCAGGTGCTGTTAGATATTTTCACTCACTTGCAGGTTGTGATGTGAAGCTTTTTGACAAAAGATCCCCGTGGAGTGCAATCAGGGACAATGAATTGAAGAATGGTAAAAAGACGGCGAAGGATGACGACGATCCTGGAAGTAAATCAAGAACACTCTTCAAAGTCTGAAAAGATGGAAAGTTGATACTCTGGTTAGAGGATGAACGCTAGTTCGACGAGTCGACAGATGTTCCGTGTCAATATTCCGTATTTTCCCTAGCAGGGTCGGGATTGTTATCTCCCCAGTGGGTTTAGGATCGGTGTTTCCTCGGCAGCCAGGTCTGAAGGTTGTTGTTTCCCCTAGCATGTTGGAGCTTGTTAGTTCCCCAGCAAGTCGAAGATTGCTGTTTTCCCCGCAGAGTGCGTTGGTGGTTTCTTCCCCAGCGAAGTCCCCAAACGGACCAGGTTCAGTGAAGGTCATCCTTGGTGAGGGTTGTCCATTCCCTAGCAGCAGTGCTATTCCCCAGCAGGGTGAAGATTGGAGTGTTATCGAGTTCCTCAGCAGAGTGCCTCGAAATCCCCAGAAGAGTCCCCTGAGGGGGATACTCATCATGCATCATCATTGCAAGCATAAGCTGGTCTCAAGCCGTGGTTACCGTTTGAGATTTGGTTTCGCCGGTTGGTGAAGATGCTACACAAACCGTGGTTACCGTTTGAGAAGTGGTTTCGCAGGTTGGAAGATCGGCATCAGCATTTTAAGTATCAGTTAGTCTCGAGCCGTGGTTACTGCTTGAGAGTTGGTTTCGCCGGATGGTGAAGATGTTACTCTGAGGAGTTTAGCATCGTAGCATTGGGTCAATGGTATTCCCCATTAGTGCGATACTGGAGGAGATTTCTGTCGTGCGAGATAGAAGTTAGAAGATGTTACTCTGAGGAGTTTAGCATCATGACGTTAGAGCAACAATGTTTCCCAATAGTGCGATACTGGAGGAAATTTCTGTCGGGCGGAGATGGAAGGAAAAAATCAATTAAGAGAAGTTTCGGGGTTCAAGAAAAACAAAAATAAAGAGAGAAAAAATCCCCAGTTGAGCGCAAATTGTTCGTTTGCTAGGATTAAGTAGGGATGGCATGCTCATGGCTTATTATCCCCAGCATGAGTCGTTGGCCCACGTGCCGCCTCATTCATCACTTTTCCTTGTTTCTGCCGATGCTGACAAGCATGAAGTTTTCCGATGTTCAGATCGAAGAAGTTTCCGACGCTCAGGTCAAAGTACTTGTGGCACTCAGGCCAATTTTTCCGGTGTTCAGACCGATGTGGCACTCAGGCCAGTTTTCTGATATTCAGATCGAAGAAGTTTCCGACGCTCAGGTCGAAGTACTTGTGGCACTCAGGCCAGTTTTCCGGTATTCAGACCGATGTGGCACTCAGGCCAGTTTTTCCGATGTTCAGACCAATGTGGCACTCATGCCAGTTTTTCCGGTGTTCAGACCGATGTGGCACTCAGGCCAGTTTTTCCGGTGTTCAGACCGAAGCGGTATTCAGACCAGATTTCCGATGTTCAGACCGATAGTAATACTCTCATATTCTGATGCTTAGTATTCAGACTGAGGAGCGGCATTCAGGCCAAGGATATTCCTGCGTTATCATTTATTTTGGTATCCAGGTTAACGTTCTTTTCGGTATTCAGGCCCATTCTCACCGTACCAGACAGATTCTTTTGTTAAAATCACCTTGTTGCCGATTCTGACAGGCACTGTTAATTATTTCCCAGCGGAGTGCAAATTGTTCGTCTGTTCTTGGTATTCAACCACTCTTCACCCTGATCATCTGAAAGCCGAGGCTGTTCATATCGACAGGTTCATAGTGGATTGAATAGGGGCAGCTGTAACACCTCAAAATTTGCCCTCCTCTTCTTGGGACTAGCTTAGCATATTGCATTTCATATTTAGGGCATTAGTCATTGCATATTGCATATCATGTGAAAATAAATAAGTCATCCTCTAAGGTCTTGTCAGAGATGGAGAAGTTGTGTGGTTCAAGCCTGAGGGTCTTATTGGATTGGTGATCAACCATCTGAGGGTTTGTGCTTCAATTAGGGTTTTCTTGGTCCTTCAGAAGGTTGAGCATTATCTTGTTTACAAGGGTATCTTACCATCATCATGGTTATGTCCTTATCAAAGGTTTCAGAATTCATGCTCAGGTTCCTCTAGATTAGGGTTTTGACCTCTGGTCAACCCTAATCAATTGCATTCTTTCAGTCAGGGATTCTCAAGGAGATGAAGTATTTTTGGGATGAGGGAGATCATATGATCATTATTTTGGGCTTGTATAAGCTAGGGTTTCATTTTGGAGCCATTTCCTCAAGTGGTAGAGGCTCAAGTTGATTAGAGCATGGCTAGGTCATCTGAGGACCTATACAGTCAACTGTAAAGTCAACTGAGGGTTATGAGGTGGAGAAATGGGTTTCAACATCTCATTCATATCCCAAAGAGGCTTATTCATCATGTCAAATACATACTTTGAAGAATTTGAGGTCAGATCAAAAGTTTCAAAAAATGGAAAGTGACCTGTAATTGAAAGTTTCCAAAAATGGAAAGATTTTGGTCCAAATTCAACTTGATTTTACATCATCAAAGAAGCTTCAAATGAAATTTTGTACAACCTGAAAGTTGAAGATATTTCTCTCCCATTTCCAAAAAGTCCAAGATCATGAGCATCTGATGAATGGTTGAGGAGTTATGTTCCAATGATTGCAAAGTGTGCATGGAACTTCAAAATGCCATAACTTTTGTTTCAAAACTCCAAATGAAGCCACTTTTTTTTGCAAATTTCTTGTCTTGACCTATATTTTCCAAATCAAGCCTTGCATTGCATGAAATAACATTACATGATCATGTGTCCATTCATATGCATTTTGGAGGGAAAGTTGAAAATTCAAATTTGGTGCATCACATGAGTAAAATACCACTTGCCTTGTGTTTTTTGGCTGATTTTAAGTGAATGTGAGCATTTGCATGCTACTATTCACGTGGTGCATGGCCATGATACATCATTTTCCATTTTTTGCATTCCATTCCAATTATTGCTAATTTTCATTAACCATCACAAATTAGGATTAGCATGGTAATTAACATGGCATATAAATAGTAAATCATAACAGAATTTTCATTTGACACATTTTCTAGATCTAGATTTGCTTTTCCCTCCAAAATTCTCTCCCATTGGAATTCAAATTTTCTCCACACAAACACACATTTTCTTCATAGATCCTTCATTATTATGGAGTTTTGAGCAAGATTCATCCCTAATTCGTGGAAATTGAGCAAGATTTGGAGATGTTCAAGCACATCAACACTTCAATGGAGGTTTGAAATTCAGCAAGATCCAGGGCGTGGCAAGCATCCATTTCTACATCAAGCTTCATAACAAGAGCAAAGGAGAAGATCTACACACTTTTGAGGCCTTGAACACACTGTTTCCATTGACTGCTCTTCAAGAGGTTAGGATTTCGAACCTCTTAATTCTTCAAATCATTGCCATGTTTAGGTAGATCTCATCATGCTGAGAATTCTGGTGGTTATAGAATTGAATTTGGTGAAATATTGAAGGAGATATGTTGATTTTAAGTTTTGAACATGAAGATGTTCTCAATCGATCCGTCCAATATACATTGATTTAGGCTTAGATAATTTGATTTTCGTGTTCCTCATGTTGAAACCTTTCCATTGATGTGCTTGGTTTTAAATTCTGCAAAAAAAAATATGTGACGCACTGTAGCGCCACCGTCTTCACGAAGAAGACGGTGGAAACAACCGTCCCTGGCCGTGCATGAACAGTGTTAGGGCTTTACTGGTTCATGCGCTTGAATGCTACTATACGCGCGCCTGTATCCTCCATATCACCAGTTCGATTCCCAATGAGGCTATTTTATTTTCCATCTTAATTTCCCTTGCCTTGGCCAAAACGACCGTGTTTCAATTAGTAGCGCTGCTTGTAACCTTTTGTCCTGTGTTCGACACTCAGCCCATGCACTTTCCACATTTCTGTTCACATTTTATTTTATATTCTACATATGATTCACATTATTTCAATTTATTTTCTTCAACTTGCAAAATTCATAACAAATTGAAAATGATTCCAAATAATTCCAATTTTTTTCTCACATATTCCTTGAAGTGTCTATTATTTTATGATGTGATTTTCATGATTTTATCATTTCTGGATTTTTAATTGTGGACTGTTATTTGAACATGTATGCAAATGTGACATGTGTTACCAATTGAGTTGTGAAATGCTCATACTTTCTCCAATTGCCATGAAATTTGATATGCTGATTCCTAACACATAACATGATCTTTGAGAATTGGTTTGGCATTTTTAGCATTTTCCATCTCTGTTTTAGACACATGAATGTATGGTGTGACAATGTGTGTCACACAATTTGATGTTATACTTGTTGATTTTCATTGCCATGTCAATTGAGCTCTTCTGATTCTAATTTTTGGCATGATGGTTGTGTTTGATATGTTGTGTGCTCATAAAAATTTTCATGTTCATTTGATTCATTTCTGTTTTAATATGGAATTTTGATTCTTGATATCAAATTGTGTGCTTTGTAATTGCCTTTGCCATATCATGCTCATGTGATGACTTTGCTTGATGCTTTAGACTTGGTCCTTTTTAGGACATGTTCTTGCTTGAATAAAGATGCTTCTTATTGAATATCAACTTATGTTTTGACTTTTTACTTTGTATTTGACCCTAGCCTTGGTGCTAGTGGTTTGTACTCACCTTTTGAGTTTTGCATTTCAGGTTCAAGCTTCTAGTCCTAATGGTTTATGTTGATCTTATGGCTTGAGATGCCAATTCTTTGTCCACTAACCTTGTTGTGTGTAGGTTCCTTGAGTGTGGTGGAATTCCTTGAATGCTTGCACATAGAGCATGACTTGTGTACATATAGAACCACTGTTGACTGTCTGTTGATTTGTCTGAATGTGAATATTGACTTGTTTGATTTTCTTATAGGTACTTTAGTAGCTTTAGCTCATTGCTTGAGCTTTGCTTTGCTTGTGGTTGGCATACCACCTAGGTAATCATCCTCTAACTCCATGTAGTCTGGAAGCCCTGTCGTTTATGTTTTCCAGGCATTTGGCTGAAGTCCTCCTTAAGAGGCAATGACTGTGTTTGTTTATGTTTGTGCCATGTACTTCAAGTCCTCCTAAGTGAAGAGGCAATTGGCAGATAGAAGGGATTAGCAATCAATCCCCTGCTAATCATTTGAGTCGTCCATTATGCTCGCACTACGTGCTGATGCTTTTGGACACGTCCCCCAGATCTTGTATATAGAGTCAATCAAGTGGAGTAGGGTCCCTCATTCTTGACCCCCACACCTTCTTTGATTCAAGCTCACCCAGGCCAGGGTTAAGAGCTATGAGGTCCAACCCTCATTACCTTTCATCTGCTCACTCTGACGGTCAATGTCAGTGGTTAAGAGCCTCAACACCCATACATTTGGCTTGTTTGTCGAGGTTGATATGACCCCTTGACTAAAGCCCGACTTGTTTGTCGAGGTTGATATGACCCCTTGACTAAAGCCCAACCTTGTATGAGCCACTTGTTTGCATATAGTGTGTGATATCTGTTCGCCTGTGATGTTTACTTGCTGTTTATTTGCTGTTTCAACTTGCTTCCTGTGCGAGTTAGGTTCTGTTAGATACCTCAACCTAGGACTATTGTGGATTGCATGTCAACTATTAGGCTCGAGTCAGTCTCCCTTTTAGTTTGTTATTCCCCGGTCTCTGGTTAGGAGAAAATTTCTCCCCTGTTAAGGGGAACTACGTCGCCCTGATCCTCATACCAGATGAGGTACGTAGGCAGGAGATCGTGCGAGATCTCTCTGGGCAACCTTTTGTTTTTTTGGTGTGTGTTTGCTTGACAGCTAATAGGCTCGAGTTCCAGACTCCCTATTTAGTTTGTTTTGTTCAACCCTTTTGTGTTGTGATCGTTTGGAGTCTGATGTAAGCCCAGCGATTGGCTTTCAGTTTCCCATTTGTTGTTGTTTGTGGAGTCAGATGTGAGACCATTGATTGGCTTTCTGTGTCCTGTTTCTTTTGTGGAGTTGGATGTAAGCCCAACAATTGGCATTCCATTTCCTATTTGTGTTTGTGTGTTTCTTCTGACGTCTCAGCGTCTCTGTTTAGCGTTTTGTTTCGGCGTGCGTTAGCCGAACTACGGTAGCTCTGATTCTCATTCCAGATGAGATACGTAGGCATAGGATGCGATATCCTAGCGAGCCTGTTCCCCATTTCCCCGAACTACGTTGACTCTGATGTTTGTTTCTGACAAACTACATAGGCCCAGGATGCGACATCCTGCCGAGTCCGCATCCGTCTTCTTCCACCTGTTTTCTTCCAGTGTGCGTGCATTCTTTTGAGCAGTTATTTAGCAACCTTATTCTATTCTCTTGAGCATGGATCCCGTCGAGTACGACGGACGTGAGGGGTGTTAATACCTTCCCCTTGCGTAACCGACTCCCGTACCTTGTAATCTCCGGTCGTAAGACCATTTCCTTTCCAGGTTTACTTCGAGCGTTTCCTTTCCCTCCTTTGGGATAAATAACGCACAGTGGAGGCTCTGTCTGTTTTGTTTTTCCCGCCAGTTGTTTTTCGCGTTGCGACAACAGCCTTTAGTGTATTCCATACAATCCTTAAGCATGATAGGCCAATGCATTCATTGCCGAAACAATAACCACTTAATCTTATGACCCACCTGATGTGCCCCATATGCCCCACTATGGACACTAGAAACGGCTACGTATGCCTCAGATTCACTAAGGCATTTAAGTAAGACTCATTCAGGTGTCTTCTTGAATAATTCGTTCCCTATAATAATATAACTTAAAGCACAATACTTGACTTTTCGTTTAGCAGATGCTGTTGGATTTTCTAAATATTCTACTATTGGATTTCTCTAATCTTCATCTGTCAAACGATCTATGACTAGTATCTCAAAATTTTCTTCGTCAACATATTCTAGCTTCGTTGTCTCCAAATATGACGGGGATAGTCTGGTTGACACAACTCTTTTTCTAACCTCAATTACATCTTGCAATTTCTCTTTTGAAATTTTATATCCAGAGGAAATTTGATCGAAGTCATTGGCCTCTTGATTCTGAAGTCGAGGTATGTGTCGAATGTTTACCATTTCGAATTTACGTAAGAGTCTGCTAGCTATCACAAAGTACATAATTAAATTTTCTTTAACAAATTTGTACTCCTTTTTGAATTTTTTTATCATTAACTTTGAGTCTCCCATTATTTCAACTCGAGTTGCCCCTAATTCCAACAAGATCTCAAGGCCGACTATCAAAGCCTCATACTCAACCTCATTGTTTGAACAAATGCCTTCGATCATGTACTTGAATTTTGTTGGATTTTTTTAGGAGAAATAATTAATACTCCCACACTCGTTCCATCCTTATGACTAGAATCGTCGAAGTATAAATTCCAAGGTTCAAGTTCCAGATAGTTTAGGGAGTTTTCAACTATAGAGTGGTTGACTATAAAGTCTGCTACCACTTGTCCCTTAACAGCCTTTAAAGGCATGTAAGTTAAAGAATACTCAGTTAAAGCCAATGCCCATTTACCAATTCGACTATGTAAAATAGATTTAGATAACATATGTTTAATAACGCCAAATTGAGACGAAACATAAACATCAAATGGCTTTATATAATGCTTTAATTTTGTACATGAAAAATATAGACATAGATATAACTTTTTGACTACACTATATCTAGTCTCTCCATCATTTAGAACTCTACTAAGGTAGTAGATGGCCCTTTCGATGCAATTTTCATCCTCTTGAGCCAACGTGCTCCCTAAAGTTACATCAGATGCAGATATGTACAATCTCATACTTCTATTCCTACAAGGAGGTGAGCAAATTAGAGGATGCACAAGGTAGTCTTTGATCTTGTCGAAAGCCTCTTGTTACGCTTGCCCCCATTCAAAGCTTTCCTTCTTGAATCAAAGTAGAGGTGAGAAGGCCTGAGTCTTGCCACTTAAGTTTAAGATAAACCTCCTTAAGAAATTGATCTTGCCTAGCAGCGACTGCAGTTCCTTCTTTGTTGATGGCGCTTTCGCCTTCATGATGGCCTTGGTTTTGTTCTGCTTAATTTCGATTCCTTTCTTATGGACCACGAAACCTAGGAAATCCCCAACTTGCATGCAAAAAGCACACTTAAGAGGATTCTGAAGGAGAAGGGCGATCCAAAACGCAGCGGAATTTAAAAAAATTCTCCTTTAGTGATCCTTACGAATGGGCATGATCAGTGATAAAATCGTTACCTCTTGTGGCGATTGAAACCTTTGATGCATATCTACAGAGCGATCACGAAAATTGAACAGTGACAACGCCTCTACTCAGTCAACACGATCAGATTCCTTCAATCTCAGTGCTAGCTACTACGAATGAAGGCTTTGAGTGAGATAGAGAGAGAAATGAAATTGCAACTTCTCAAATGCTTCTGCACAAGGGTTCTATTTATAGAACCACTTGTGTGGGCTGCAAGCTAAAAAACCCACTTAAGTGTATGTGACCCATATCTTATAATATGCCAAAATCACTTAAGCGCGTGGTACCTTACCATATTTCGTATTCTACTTAAGTACACCGTACCTTACGATGTTCTACAATTCACTTAAGTGCACCGTACCTTACGGTGTTCCTTAGTTACTCTATCTCTCATCAATCCGTCCTTTTGTGTGTGACCCTGTAGGTTTTCGTGACGTTGGCAATTATATTAAATCACGCATTTAACATAATAAACAGTGAGCGGTATCTAGCAACACATCACTGCTATCCAAGACACAAAAATGTCATGTGATCTGACAAATCCTTCTGTGATAGTACTTATGTGTATAATTACCCTTTTGCCCTTATGTCTATGTTGAACACAAGGCATAGACCGTGTCATCCTTGTCCAGTTCAATATTGGGCCCGTAGACATTTATCGTGTTACGCAGGATGGGCAAATTCCATCTAGGCCACTCATGTCCCTCAACATGCTTCGTGGAGTACCCATCAACTGTCTTTATGGTCATCCAGTTACGGACAACGTTTGATCAACAATAAGGCATCTGACTCTACATCTAGGGTCCATAGTGGTTTCAGGTCGAATGGTGGTATACACCACTATCACCATGAGAATAACTTATGACACTTTGCATAATATTCTATATAGTATTCTCATAGCGGGTCAATCCAGTATGAATATTACTCTTAATATTCATACCCATGTTTAAGACTTGATAACTCCTTATCCATGATCCATGAGATGTGATCATCAGTCTATATATATAATAGTCTTAATGCTTTAATGTTATCCCACTTTACAACAAAGCTCGACTACAGATACTTTAAGAATATTGTCCTTATGTTTAATGTGATCTCATGATTAAGTCACACTTGATACATTAAACAGACTAGCTATTATAGGGACTTTATTAAACAAACATAATAAAGAAAAAACCTTTTATTATTAATAAATAATTCGATACAAGTACCAAAAGTATTGGCCTCTAGGGCTTACACCAAAAAATTCATCTTTAGACCATGTTTCCTCATTCTCTCAAATGATTGTCGAAGATTGTCTATATGACTTTTTTATGAAACGGAATTAACCACAATGTCATCAATATAAATTTTCATAAACATTTCAATAAAGTCATGTAAAATAGAGTTCGTTGCTCGTTGATAAGTTGCCCTATCATTTTTTAGGCCAAAAGGCATTACCACATGTAACGGTAAATTCATGATCATCAAGCTATGGATACGCTAGACGTCAACAAAACCAGAGTCGCGACCGCGCTTTTATTGTTTCCAAGGGAAATGGGAAATGTACGAACAAAACCCAAAAAGATAAGAAATTTTCAAATCAAAACTAATAAGATGTCAGAGATTTCAAGTAAGGGGTTGGTTACACAGAGGGAAGGTGTTAAGCACACAAAGTGTCCTAGGTACTCCTAGGGAGCCCTTTTTTGTGTGCATATGTGTTTTTGTACAAATGATGTTTGTAATAAATAGAATGGAGGGATGAGAAAAGAATTCATTAATTATATTTTTGTGTTTGACAAGACCTTCGGACTTGTGCCTACGTACCAACATAAAAATGAGGGATCAAAACCTCGTAGTTCGTGGTAACAACTTCAAAGTGAGTGCATTGCTTTTAACAAAATTTTAAGTTTAAAAGGCACAAGAGCCTAAAATGGTTTGAATGAGTGTTAGTTCTTTGGGCTTTTGAAATTTTAAGTCAAATATAGTTAAGTTTATTTACAAGTTTGATTAAGAAAAAATTTTAAAAATGCAATGGCATAAGGCCAAAGTTTATAGTTTGCAATAAGGTCAAAGTTTAGAAAACAGACACAAACAAAGAAGATTTTTTTAAAGGGGAGAGATTTTGAAATTAAAGAAGTGGGGAGGAGATGAAGAGACTAAACCTAAGCACAAAATTAAAAGTTGAGAGTTGAAAAGATCTTACCGATGGGCTGCAATCCAATAGACAAGAATGTCATATAGAAACCCAAATTTCCCCTGGACTTTAGAATCAAGCAACAAACAATACACATATAGCAAGTTGAAGAGAAAGGCCTCAAATAAAGATATCTACATCCAAGCTTAACGTCTTCATGATCTTCTTCAAAATTTGCCCATGTATCAGATGACTTTAAAGATGGCATAAGTCACAGGTTCAAAATAATAGCTTCACAATAATCATGTTGCAGATGAACTCAAATGGATCTTCAAAGTTGTATCAGATGAATTTTCTTCACAAGTACTTGGTTACATGAAAATTGGCATTGGCCAAGTCCTTTGCATATGGAGCGTTGCCTAAATTCTAAGTCCAATAGTCTCTAATCAAACCACAGTCCACACAAGATGTTTTTTTAGGGTTTTTGTTCTTATTATGTACATTAAGGTCAAAAGACCACACAAACAAACAAATATATACAAACACAAAATATCACAAAATATGGTCCAAATGGACAAAGTGAAAATGACATTAAAGTAAACAACTTGAATGGTATGAATAATGGCAAATGAATAAGGCTTAAAAATTAAAGTGCATTAAAAGTAAATGACTTCAAATTAAATGTTAGTTGTTAGTGAATTAGAAGTTAGTATTGCTTTTTCTTTTCTTTTGTTTAAGTCATTCTTTGGAGAATACTCAACCCACTTATCACAAGCATGGATCCTTGAACCAAGATATCTTCCAAAGGAAGGAAAAAAGGCCAAGTTTCCACACAATACCATGAAAGAGGGGAGACTTACAATCTCACTAACTAGAATGATATGCCTTTTTGTGTCAAAATTTAGCGCTATGTTAAGCAATCGTAATTGGACTTATGTAGAAGTCACAAGTATTTGAGGTCAGGCAATAGAATTTAGGTGTTAATGCATGTTAGAGCCATAATATAATGGACTATGCTCATGAAACATACCACACACAAAAAGAATATGCAAAGTGGGGGATCTAATCTCATCCATACTTATGTTGATTTTGCAATCAACTAGCCTTAGGATATAGAGATATTATAGGTCCATGACATGAGTGGACAAAGAAAGGGAATGAGATGAAGAGGGAGGGGAGAATGGATCAAACAAAAATTGGTCAAAGGAGGACTTTTACCAAATTAAGATCATTCATTCATTTTGGGAGATGGAATGTACATTTCATCAATCCCCTAAATCCAATGATCTTAACCTAACAAAGTCAAATCAACCTTGACCAAAGTCCAACAACACAAGTCAAACTCACAAAGTCAATTAAAATAGCTCCACATAATTAATTTGGCATTTAAACAATTAAATATAATAAAAATATGCATTAAATTAAATTATGGTTGGTCAATTTCCTAAAACCTCATCAAAACACCAAAGAAATGGTCATGAGATTTATCATAGGTCAAACAAGGTCAAAGGACCTTGGAGAAATTTTTTCAGAATTTTTGGAAACTTAAAGTATTTTTAAACAATTAAAAATATTCACAAAATCAATTAAATCATGAAAATATTAATAATGATCCAAAAAATAGTTTTAATCCATAAAATAAAAGAAGATTTTATTTAAATTTTTTTGGTGTAACTCTCATATTTTTTGGATCAATATTAAATTTAATATGTATTAATGAAAATAAAAGAAATAAAATGAAAATCAATTAAATCAGAAAAAACGTGGA
This sequence comes from Lathyrus oleraceus, assembly GCF_024323335.1. NCBI lineage: Eukaryota > Viridiplantae > Streptophyta > Magnoliopsida > Fabales > Fabaceae > Lathyrus > Lathyrus oleraceus. The sequence continues at coordinate 263,473,812 of NC_066584.1, forward strand.
CCACTTGATCTCCCTCATTAATTGAGGTGGCAAATCAAGTGGATGAAAATGCGCGTTCCATGATGCACACTAGTCAGCGCACCACACAATTGGTAATAAAAAAGAACGCTCAAGATTAAAACGCATTGGCTTGATAATGTGGCTCAGAACTCATCCAGCATATCGCTGGAGCAAACCACCGGTCATCTTCTTCGATGACCCTGGCCGGACTGGTTCTCTCATCACCATCACATAAATGAAAAAAGAGGACATGATCTTAAAGAAAAAAGTTGTAGATCATGAATATGACCTCAATTCCACCTAACTCTGAGTATATTGAGAGATACATGAAGTTGAAATTTGAGGTACATGAACTGAGTTGCTTCGATTTGACCTCAAAGCAACTCAATCTTCTTGCCTACATTAGTAGGACTTCAGACAATTAAGGATCCAAGAGAATTAATGAGAATTGAGAGAGAATCGAAGAGCAGAAAAATCTAGAAAAATACCTTCAATGTTGTGCAGAACTTGATCTCTCTTGCTTCAATTCATCTTTGATCTTGCTCAAGAAGCTTGCAGAAGTAGATTAGGATTGGTACAAGGCTTTGGATCCTGGAGTTTTTGAATCTCCAAACAGTGAGATTCAAACTCAAATTTCAAGTGAAGTTTCTCAGGTTTTCCTTTCTATGATGAGGGTTTCAAATGTGGGAGGAAAAACTGGCGTGCAAGGGTCCTCAAAACCGATGCAATGGACCTCTATTTATAGCAAATGCAAGTGATATTTGCACCTTTGAAAACTCTTCCAAATTTGGCAATATGGAGTGCACGCTTGCATGGGCATGTACATGCCCATGAAGCAACTCAATTAGGTCCAAATGCATGTGATGTTGAGTCTGAATGTGGATTGTGATGCAAGGCAAAAGTGCATTGATGTTTGAAGAATGATTCTTGCCAAGTGATACAGCCATATTCAGGCCATGCGCAGACCCCTCAAACCATGTCCAAAATTGATGAATTTGGACTCTTTGGAAAGGTTAGTTCAAGAGGAACAACTCTTATGTTGAATACTTTTCCATTTGGAGCTTGTATTATGATGAATTTTGAGGTGTAAGTTTGGAAATTTTAACATGACAAAATTTTTTCTAAGTGTCAAACCATATGTTCAATTATTCCACCTTGGCTAACGTTTTATGTGAGCTTAAAATGAGAACAATGTCTTCATCAAATTTGTAGCTATTTCAAAAACCTTCAAAATGGTCATTTGGATTTGGGATGAATGAGTTGTGCATTTTTGAAGTTGAGGAAAATCACTTGTTCAATGGTATTGGTCCAAAATGACCTATAATGTATCCTCATATCATATGCTCATAAAAGTTGATTTAGCTCTTCCTATAAACATAAAAGTTAAAGTAGACACCTTGAATTTGATTGTGAAACTTGGAAATATTTCATCTCGTAAAAATTGAGCAAGTTATAGCCTTGGGAAGTTGACTTTCAAATTAGGGTTTAGACAAAATGACCTATAATCTTTCAACATAAAAAATGACTTTCCAAGCAAAACCAGCTCTAGACCTCAACATCAAAGTTGTTTGGAATGTCATTTTGAGTAACATTTATCTTGTAATCATTTTCATATGATGAAAATTGTAGGAGATAAGGTCTAGAGGAACCCAATTTTGATCAGATGAATTCCTCTGGTCAACCTCCACCAACCACCTTGATAACTTACAATATTCTTGACTTTTTGGGCTCATGGGAGATCATATTGTTGGTGTAAGCCCTAGAGGCCAATACTTTTGGTACTTGTATCGAATTATTTATTAATAATAAAAGGCATTTTTCTTTATTATGTTTGTTTAATAAAATCCCTGGAATAGATAGTCCGTTTAATGTATCAAGTATGACTTAATCATGAGATCACATTAAACATAAGGACACTATTCTTAAAGTATCCGTAGTCAAGCTTTATTGTGAAGTGGGATAACATTAAAGCATGAAGACTATTATGTTTGTAGACTGATGATCACGTCTCATGGATCATGGATAAAGAGTTATCAAGTCTTAAACATAGGTATGAATATTAAGAGTAATATTCATACTAGATTGACCAGCTATGAGAATACTATATATAATGTTATGCAAAGTGTCATAAGTTATTCTCATGGTGATAATGGTGTATACCACTCTTTGACCTGAAACCACTATGGACCCTAGATGTAGAGTCCAGTGCTTTATTGCTGATCCAACGTTGTCCGTAAGTGGATAACCATAAAGACAGTTGATGGGTACTCCACGAAGCATGCTAAGGGACATGAGTTACCTAGATGGAATTTGCCCATCCCGCGTAACAGGATAAATGTCTATGGGCCCAATATTGAACTGGACAAGGATGACACGGTTTATGCCTTGTGTTCAATATAAACATAAGGGAAAAAGGGTAATTATACACATAATTATTATCACAAAAGGATTTGTCATATCACATCATATTTTCGTGTCTTGGGTAGCAGTGATGTGTTGCTAGATACCGCTCACTGTTTATTATGTTAAATGCGTGATTTAATATAATTGCCAACGTCGCGAAAACCTACAGGGTCACACACAAAGGACGGATTGATGAGAAATAGAGTAACTAAGGAACACCGTAAGGTACGGTGCACTTAAGTGGAATACGAAATATGGTAAGGTACCACACACTTAAGTGATTTTGGGCATATTATAAGATATGGGCCAAAATACACTTAATTGGGCTTTTTAGCTTGAAGCCCACACAAGTGGTTCTATAAATAGACCCCTTGGGTAGAAGCATTGTCACTCTTGCATTCCGTTTCTCTCTCTCAATCAAAGCCTTCATTCGTAGCAGCTAGCACTGAGATTGAAGGAATCCGTTCGTGTGGACTGAGTAGAGACGTTGTCATCGTTCAACGTTCGTGATCGCCACAAGAGGTAACAATTCTATCACTGATCATGCCCATTCGTAAGGATCACTAAATGGAGAAATTTTTAAATTCCGCTGCGCCTTGGATGGAAATTCTCCTTCAGTGGTATCAGAGCCACTTACGAAACCATGAATCTGATAACTGTTTATTTTTATGTATTAATACGATTAAAACAGAATGAATCAAAGATTAAATTGAGATCAATCAAATTATATATATGATATAAGTAATCGTGATGCAAAATACATTATATATGATATAGTGTTCTTGTTTCATTCATTCAAACACTCAATGGTTGTTTTCCTTTGAGCGGTCAATGGTCGTTTGCTTCTTGATCCGACATTAGTATGGTGAAACAATGACGTGTTGATCAATCATACTGAATCAATAATCGAGATGTCTTTGACGGTCTGAAATTGGTGCATCAGGGTTAGTGACGGCACAAGGATTGTGTTGTTAGAGAGTTATGCGATTGGGGTTGTGACTGCACAAGAGTTGTGCTTTCTAACAAATTTTCGTACAGTGTTAACCGGTTAACGCATATGGTTAACCGGTTAACGCAAGACGGAATACTATTTTCTAAAAGATTTTCAAACAGTGTTAACCGGTTAACGTATATGGTTAACTGGTTAACGCGAAATGGAATACAGCTTTCTAACAGTTTTTCAACAGTGTTAACCGGTTAACGTATTTGGTTAACCGGTTAACGCAAAATAGAATACAAATTATGAACAAATTTTCAAACAGTGCTAACCGGTTAACGCATATGGTTAACCGGTTAACGCAAGGCAAAATTCACCCGTTCGGCTAACTCTGCGTAATGTGATCGGTCGTAGAGATTTAATTTGGTTTTAATTAATTAAAAGAATTAATAATAATAATGTGTTTATTATTGTCTTGTGGTGATCGGTTATGGCCTTAGTTTTCCTTTATTTTGTTTTGGGTTTTAAAATACGACCTGTGTGTCGTGCCTCTCTTTTAATCTCTCAATGTAACTTCTTTTCTCATCTCACTCCCTCGTATGTAAAACGAGTTTCTTTATGTAATGTAATGTTATGAAGAAAGCAAAGAAGTCAGTGCCAAAGGAGGACAACCTTGAAGATCTTGCTTGGAGAAGCTTAGATCGTTATTAGGTTGGCTTAGGTTCTCTCATTGGCTTAGGAGAACAATTGCGCTAGGGGCCATAACTGTTTCATTATATATGTATTCTGATGCATATGTATGTATGTTGATGCATGTGAGAGACGATTTATATGATAAATAAGTCGGTGAGATCAGAATAATTGCAAATTCCCTCAAATTAAATATTAAGTTTATGCTTTCCAAGTTTTAACACTCATCAAGACTAGTATCGGATAATGTAGGTTTCGCCTACGCGAGGTGCATGTTCTATATTAGTAAGGTGCGATGGGATAATTGTAATATCCAATTGTTAAAACAATGGGTCAAACTTGACTAAACAAATTATAATAAGATTATATATGTTTAGAAGCAAGAGTTGGGAATTATCCATGTGATGGATTGAAATAAGGAGTTATTCACCCAACTAAAATATTCGAGAGTTGTATTAGATACAATTGGAAGGAGTTCCTACCTAAATAACCTAGTCTTGTGTAATCCGCCTACGCGGACTTAGAGCGAAGTGAAATATGGATCTCGACCCACTAGAAAATCTTCCAACGGGATTTTCCGAATCAAATGATGAGGGTCATTTGTTTTGAGTAAAATAGTGGGAGCATATTTAATTAAAGGCCTAATTAAATATGTCAATGATACTTATATTTTCATTAATTCTTATGTAGATTACCATGACAACAAACACCTCTAACAACATCTTGCGATCAATCCTTGACAAAGAAAAATTGTCTGGGACAAATTTTCTAGATTGGCACCGAAACCTGAGGATTGTCCTTAAACATGATAAAAAGTTGTATGTCTTGGAGAAACCTGTTCCTGAAGAGGAACCTCCTAGTTCTGCACCTAAGGCAGAAAGAGATGCTTATAAGAAGCATGTCGATGATGCCAATGAAACTGCTTGTCTCATGCTAGCTACCATGAACTCAGAATTGCAAAAGCAACATGAGAACATGGCAGCGTTCGATATAATCGAACACCTGAAGATGCTCTATCAAGAGCAAGCGAGGCATGAGAGGTTTGAAGTTTCAAAAGCCCTTTTTCAAGGCAAGTTAGCTGAGGGAGCCCCTGTAGGTCCCCATGTGCTCAAGATGATTGGGTATGTGGAAACTTTTAGAGATTGGGTTTTCCCCTCAGAAAGGAACTTGCGACTGATTTGATCTTGCAATCGTTGCCAGATAGATTCAGTCCATTTGTCCTAAATTTCAATATGAATGATATGGACAAATCTCTTCCTGAACTGCTCGCCATGTTAAGAACTGCTGAGTAGAATCTGAAGTCAAAAGGGAAGTCCACTCTGATGATCGGAAATGGAAAGAGACAGAACAAAAGGCCCACTAAGCAGGGTGATAAAGGGAAAGGCAAGGAAGTTGCCAAACCCAAACCCACCGTTGCTGCTTTAAAGCCTAGTGCAGGCATAGCAAAAGAAGAAACCTACTTCCATTGCGATAAGACCGGACACTGGAAGAGAAACTGCCCAAAGTACCTGGAAGATAAGAAGAATGGAGTAGAGACTTCAACTTCAGGTATTTTTGTTATTGAAATTAATTTATCTACTTCAGCATCATGGGTATTAGATACTGGATGCGGTTCTCACATTTGTACAAATGTGCAGGGACTAAAAAGGAGTAGAGATTTGGCAAAAGGTGAAGTTGACCTACGAGTTGGCAATGGAGCAAAGGTTGCTGCTTTAGCCGTAGGAACTTATGTATTGACTTTACCTAGTGGTTTAATAATTTAGTTAGAGAACTGTTATTATGTACCTGCAAATAGCAGGAATATTATTTTCGTTTCTTGTTTGGACAAGTTTGGTTTTTCATTTATAATAAAGAACAATTGTTGCTCAATTTATTTGAATGATATATTCTATGCTTCTACACAAATGAACAATGGACTATATGTCCTTGATCTTGAAATGCCTATTTATAACATTAATACTAAAAGGATGAAACCTAATGAGTTAAATCCAACTTACCTTTGGCATTGTCGATTAGGCCACATAAATGAGAAACGCATTTCCAAACTCCATAAAGATGGATTGTTAGACTCTTTTGATTATGAATCATATGAGACATGCATATCTTGTTTAATTGGAAAGATGACAAAGTCTCCATTCACAGGAAAAGGTGAAAGAGCTAATGATCTTTTGGCCCTCATACATACTTATGTATGTGGACCACTGAACATACCAGCCAGAGGAGGTTTTCAGTACTTCATCACATTTACTGATGATTTCAGTAGATATGGTTATGTGTATTTAATGAAACACAAATCAGAGTCCTTTGAAAAGTTCAAGGAATTCAAGAATGAAGTACAAAACCAATTAGGTAAGAATATTAAAACTCTTCGATCAGATCGAGGTGGTGAGTATTTAAGCCTAGAGTTTGATGACCATCTGAAAGAGTGTGGGATCCTATCCCAACTTACTCCTCCTGGTGTATCTGAGAGAAGAAATCAAACCCTGTTAGACATGGTCTGATCCATGATGAGTCACGCCGATCTTCCAAACTCCTTTTGGGGACATGCACTATTGTTAGCAGCTTACACACTTAACCGTGTTCCATCCAAAAAGGTTGAGAAGACACCATATGAGATATGGAGTGGTAAGAAACCACATATATCTTACATGAAGATTTGGGGTTGCGAAGTTTATGTGAAACGACAAATTTCAACTAAGCTTGAGCCCAAATCTGACAAATGCTTATTTGTGGGGTATCCTAAAGAAACAAGAGGGTATTACTTCTACAATCCTTCAGAGGGCAAAGTGTTTGTCGCTCGAAATGGAGTTTTCCTAGAAAAGGATTTTATTTCCAAAGGAATCAGTGGGAGTGTAGCGGTGTATTCGTCACTTTATGATTTATTGATTAAACCAAAAGCAAAGCATACAAAGAAATCGAGTCGCCACCGCACTTTTATTTATCCAAAGGAATGGCAAAAAAGCGAACAAAAGCCTAAGAAGTTTTACACATAGAAAACTAATGAAAAGATCAGAGATCTGGGTAAGGGGGTTAATTACCCAATGGGAAGGTGTTAGGCACCCAAAACGTCCTAGATACTCCTAGGGAGCCCTTTTCACACTTGTTGAACGAAATGTTATTTGTTTATGAAATATTTATTGTGCAAACATGGATTGGGAAGATGAGAAAAGAATATACAAGTTATTATTTTTGTGTTTGAATGGATGAACCCGTTGCCTACGTACCTCTCCATGGAAGGTAAGGATCAAAACGCCGTAGTTCGGCTAAAATATTTCCAAAAGTGAGTGAATTCATTTTAAAACAAAAGCCCTAAGGTCTTTCGTTATCCACGGGAGAAAACTCAACCTTATACAAACAACATGTCCACCATGTGAGAAAAGCTTCAACTTGCTAGTGAGGGGTTAACCCTATAATAAGCAAGGAAGTCTTACAATTCAATCACTAAGGACAAAAGATGAGATTAACATCAACCAACTAGGATAAATCAAACCTATGGCTAATGTATGAAAAACTTATCAAGAATGGACAAAGCCACAAAACAATTGAATGAGTTGGATTAACCAATTAGAATTTATTCACAAAATAAGTCAAAGTATGATTAGAGTTCAATTCAGGAAGAAGTATTACATAAAGTGAAGTTTGAAAATCAAGGGCTTAAGGCCCAGGTTTCTAATTTGAAAAGACATGAAAATGTTTGCACAATATTTTTCAAGTTTAGGTTAACATGCAAATGGAGGTTTAAAGAAACAAAAGGATGGAGGGTGAGGGAGTGTAAAACTTCTTAGATGTTCACCTCTTGAAATCATATGGAAGATGATTCAAGTGATTCCTTTGGAATAGGCAATGAGCAATTAACAGGTAAACAATGTATCAGGCAAAGCCAACAAAGATGGATACCGGATGCCAATTACTGGACTTATTCCAGTCTCCTAAAACAAAGAATGATACCAGATGCCAATCATTGGACTTAAACTAGTCTCACAAAGAATGATCATGGGAAACAAATGCCAATAGCTGGACTTACAATTGACTCCTCACAAGAAACAAACAAATGCAATAAGCAAGAGGAAACAAGTTGCCAATAAATGGTCTTACACTCGACTCCTACCAAATCACAGGAAACAAATGCCAATAACTGGACTTACAATTGACTCCTCAATGGTCATAGGAAACAACTGCCAATGAATGGACTTACAATTGACTCTTCAAAACAAAATGATCACAAAGATATGAACAATGATTATGAAATGATGTATCATTAATGATAATAAATGCACAGAGGCACACATAAGCAAATATGCATAGATGAAACAAGCAATCAAGCAAACAAGTCAGATAGCACACACTATACACAAGCAATAAGGCTCAAGCAAGGTTAGACTTTACAGTCAACTAGAATGGGGTAATGTGAGCTCTTAACCCTAACATTGAGAGTTGGGGTGAAGCGGATGAAATGGAGATGAGGGGTGTGCCTCATAGCTTCTATCCCTGGCCTGGGAGAGCTTTGAATAATAGAATGTGTGGGAGTTCAGAAAGTTGGAACTCTTCTCCACAAATGATTGACTCTATAAGATCTTGGGTTAATATCCACAATGCATCAACATGTTATGTGAGCAAAGGGATGACACACTGAATAACAGGAGATGGATTGCACATCTCTTTTATCTGCCAATTGCCTTATCAAAGGACTTTTCCTGCTTAGCACAAAAATAAACACACAAGAACATGGCCTCTTAAGGAGGACTTCAGACAGGTGCCTGCCCAAATAACAGGACAGGTCTTCCAGACTAGTTGAAGAAGAGAGGTTATACCTAAGTGGTTAAGCAACCAAGCAAAAGCAAGTTCAAATTGAACTTAAGCAACTTATGTACCTGTGAAAACATCAAACAAATTAGTTCAACTGTACAGACAAACAGACAACATCAATATCAACAGTCAAACCCAATAAGCAAACGCATAAGCCACAAGTCAAACTCAAATGAGTTATCAACCCTACAAAACACACAAGGTTAGTAGTCAAAAGTAAACATCAAATGCTCAAGTGATGAAGCATCAACAACTAGGGAACTTGAATGGTCAACCTGAAATCAAAGCTCAAAGATAAGCAACCAACCACTAGGTCAAAGCCTAGGGTCAAAGATGGAGAAAAAATTTAAAACCGAAGCTGAAAATTAACATGAATCAACTTCAAACACATATTGAAACAATCCAAAAGGTCTCACATCAATATCAATCACCAAAAGCATTTCATGATCAATTGAAGTTCAAGACAATTTTAAAGCTCAAATGTGACCAACCAAAATGAAAAATCTCAATTAAATCAGAAATGATTCCAAAAATTCCGAGAAAATTCATGCTTATTCACAACATTCATAACATGCATCACACAAAAAATCAGAACAATTGGAGATTAATAGGCAAGGCAAACACATCACATAAGATGAACAAGCAAAGGTGTGACACAAATTGTCTCACCTACCTTCACATGATCATAAAACAGAAACTACAAATGGTAAAAATACCAAATCAACACCAAAATATCAAGCAAAGTGTCTAGTTTCAACATGTAAAATTTCAGATTCATTGGATAAAAACTCAGCATTTCACAAATGATATGGCAAGGAAATGTACAAAATGCATACATGTTTACACACCCTAGCACAAATTATTTTCCAGTCAAGCACAATTTATGGAAAAATGATCAAAAAATAATAGACAGGAAATGCAACACAATGCAAAAAAACCACATATTTTTTGGATGAATATTCAATTATATATGAATTTTGTAAGATGATGAAAAATTTAAAAATGACATATGAAGCATGGTATGAATAATGGAGGGAAATAGAAAATATCAAAGCAAATTGAAAATAGCGCTCAGCAGGGATCGAACCCTGTACAAATTCAAATTGAGCGAGCCAGCAAAAAACCTAACCAGAGAAGAGTCGACGCATGGCCAGCTATGGTCGACTCAAAAAAACACAACCTGAACCTCGGGTCAGCGCAAGACCAGCTACGATCGACGCAAAACTATCTAATGGTCGACGCAACCTTGCTGTATGGTCGACGCATAGCTGAAGAACTTCATCTTCTTCATGAAGAAGAAGATGAACAGTGCGTGAGCTTCAACAATTTCCAGAATTTTTCAGAACTCAAAAACAAATACATCAACATGAAGCTCTTGCAAAGGAGAGCAAAGATCAACAATCACTTAAGCATAAATCATCAAGAATAAAGAGAATCAAACAAGAACATTCATGGATGTAAAACTTTAAATACTCATATCTTGCTCAATAATGCACCAATTCACACGATTCAAAGCTTAGATTACTCAGCATCAAAAGATCTATAACATCATGGCAATGAAAATAAAAAATTATGAGATGCGATTTGTAACCTCTTGTAGAGCAGATCTGGAATTAGCTTGGTTCAGGCTTTGTAATGGCTTCAATAATCCTCTATGATGCTTGTACAAGTGTTTGGAAGAGAAAACTCAGCTCAATTGTGCACGATTTTGCCAGAATTTGGATTCACCATTGTTGCTTCAAGCTTCACAAATGCTTCAATGCTGCACTGTTTTCTTCAACTCCACGTGTAAACCTGCTCAAGAACAACTCAGAAACAAGGATCAAGCAAGAAGAATGATTGAATGTGAAGAAATTGCAAGAAAAAAGTGAGAGAATTTTTTTGGTGTTTTGATCTAGATCTGAAATTGTGATTATTGTTAGCTGAAAACAGTTAGGGTTTGTGTTATATACTCCCTCCTAATCATGCTCCTAATCATGTTTAAGCAATTGGTAAGTGGATTAGTGAGAATGGAGTGCATATGCAAATTAGCAATTTCACCCTATGCATGAAAATGCATGGTGAACAGTACACGAAATTGCTTCAAATTCACTTCAAACTTTGTCTTGGAGCCAATGGAAGTGGAAAAAAGATCAAATAATGTATCAATTTTAAATTCCATAATTTCCCACCAAAAATCAAGTGAATTTGCAAATGCTCATATGATGGCAATTTATGCAATGCAATGCATGTTTTGGAAAGTAGAGATCAAGAGAAGAATGTACAAAAAAGAGCCACTTGAATTGGAGTTTTGGTTGAGAAGTTATGCACATTTGAATCTCCATGCACACTTGGCCATGGTTTGATCATATCTCCTTAACCACACATGAGAAATTGATGATCTTGGACTTTTTGGAAATGGGAGAGAAGGATCTACAACTTTCATGTTCAACAAAATTTCATTTGAAGCTTTCTTGATGATGTAATTTGAAGTTGAAGCTAGGTTAAAACCTTTCCATTTTTGGCAATTTTGAATTATAAGTCACTTTCTATTTTTGGAAAGTTTTGACCTGACTTTATTTTCTTCAACATTGATGTTTGAAATGTAAAATGAGACTTGTTTGAACATGAATGAAGTATTTCTAATCACTTCCCACCTCCAAATCCACAGTTGACTGGGCAATTGACTTTCTAGGTCTTCAGATGACCTGGCAATGTTCAGATGAAATTCAAGCCTCTACCACTTGGGATCTTGATTCAAAATGATATCATAGCTCATATGAACTCTTGTGAATGCTTGTGGGGTCCAAATTCTCAAGAATGGCCACCATCTATTGCTCAGTGAATGCCTTTGACTGCTTTGACCTGTGATTGCTTCATCTGCAAGACAAAGGTTATATGACATATTTTTGTACTTTTGGTTAGTGATAAAAAGAAAAGAAATGATATACAAATTCAAAGCATGCTTGGTGATCAAGAAATCACTCTCAAAAGATAACCCACCCATAGGGAAGGAGGCAAGGTGCACCATGATCCTTGAGGCAATGAATGATGTGACATGATGCCATGAGGGATCTTAGGGACAAAGTTGGGGTCTTACAGATGCCCCTATTTAAGGTCATTCTAGCCGGAGAAGTGAAGTTTAGAAATCTTCATCTCGACGCGGTAGAATGGGCTTAAATAACAGTAATGAGACAAATTTTGGTCCCTAAGAGACCTCATGATGCAGATGTATGCATGCAAAAGAAACAAAACTCTGTGGGGACTATGGGTCCACAAAGAAGAAAAGACTATCCATCGGAGTAATACACTCACCGGGAACAGAGACTCTCACAAGACTCTCATGGAGATAGGAAAAGAAAAGAATGTGTGAGCAGGACACGACTCTGAATTAGGGGAAAAAGAAATAGACACTGCGTGAACAGGGCACGACTCTGAATTAGGGGAAAAAGAAATAGACACTGTGTGAATAGGGCACGACTGGACTGGAGACCTCACTGGGGATGAAGGACTCAAACTGGGGAAAATAAAATTCCAAAGTAAAACACAATCTATTGGAAAGACTCAAGCTGACTCAAAAATGCGTGTACTGGGGAGAACGCCAATACAGCAACACAAATAGAACTACAACTCCGCTGGGGAAATCTAGAAAAGACTTTCCAGGGGAAACCAAAAAAATGAGATGTTGCCGGTTAGTGAGTAACATGCTCGGGAAGAAAGAATATCTAAGACCTGTGTACGGGTGAGAGACATCAATCGACCAAATCATCTGAGGAAAACCTGAAAAAGGTATACTTCAACTCAGGAAAATCTGACTCCACAGGGGACCAAGGTCATAATAGGGAGCAGACAGGAAGGAACACCAAGGATACCGGGTTGTAGGTATGTAACAGGTGACCGACCAAGGCGTGAATTGGTGTGTGTTCCAAAACACTCATCATCCTGAAGAAAGCTAGAAAAGCAGACTTGTTTATAGGATGGATATTTGATTCTGTAAAGAATGCAAATCTTACTCAGTTGGGGAAACAAACAAAGGATTCAACCAAAGAGTGCATGAGATATATTATCTATAGCCGTCAAAACATAGATAATAACCTCGCATGGAAGATTATCCATAACCGGGTTGTAGGTTGTTAAAGGATAAAAATCCGAAATCGTGAATTGGTTTGTGTTCCAAAACACTCATCACCCTGAAGAAAGCTAGAAAAGCAGACTTGTTTATAGGATGGACATTCGATTCCACAAGGAATACGAATCTTACTCTGCGGAGAAAACAATCAAAAGATTGACCCAAGAGTGCATGAGATATATTATTCATTACCGTCAGAACGTGAATAATATACTCGCAAGGAAGATTATCCATAACCGGGTTGTAGGTTGTTAAAGGATAAAAATCCGAAATCGTGAATTGGTTTGTGTTCCAAAACACGCATCACCCTGAAGAAAGCTAGAAAAGCAGACTTGTTTATAGGATGGACATTCGATTCTGTAAAGAATACGAATCTTACTCCGTTGGGGAAAATCAACAAAGGACTCCAACCAAAGAGCGAATGAGATATATTATTCGTTACCGTCATAACGTGAATAATATACTCGCGAGGAAGAGACACCAGAGATACCGGTTACTAGGTATATAATAGGTGACCTACCGAAAAGAGAGACAATCGTTACCAACAACAATAGGGTAGACGAAAGAGGACTCACTGGGGATAAATTGCGAGCATCTGGCAATTATCCAGGAAAAAGGGTGCATATTCGGTTCCGCAAAGGGACAACGAATCTTACTCGACTGGGGAAACACGAAAGGCTTCGACCGAAGAGTGCATGAGATATATTATCTATAGCCGTCAAAACGTAGATAATATACTCGCATGGAAAATTATCCATAACCGGGTTGTAGGTTGTTAAAGGATAAAAATCCGAAAAGAAAGGCATCGGGATACCAAACTAGGTATATAATGATGACCGATCAGACATTACCAACAAGAGGGTAAGTGAAAGAAGACTCGCTGGGAATACATTGATGAAAATCAATGATCCGGGGAACACAATCACTGACAACAGGTGAAAGGGTCCGCTGGGGATAAAATTGCTAGCTCGGAGCAATTACCCAGAAGAGAGAAGGAAAATCAACATCAAGAACTGGATGAAGATAACCGCAAAGAGAGGATTACATCTACCAAAAATACTGGGTAGAAAACCACAGAAGAGTAACTGTCATCGGTTGGGATGAACAACAAAGTTAACTCTGCTAGGGAGAAAACAGGGTTTAAACTACCGGTTAGTGGGTAGAAAACCGCACAGATAGGACTTACGACTGCTGGTTTGTAGGCAGAAAGCCAAAAGTTCCACTGAGGATAAAATGAATGAGCGTCGGTTAGTAAGCAACTATTCATTTATACCACAGGGAAGCACGAGAGACAATTGAGAAAGGGCCAATTTAGGATCAAACCAAAAAGGCGGACTGAATCATGACTCGTCCTAATGAGGATATAACTCAAAAAGAAAAACCCGTCCCAATGTGTGTGTTGGGAGGGAACGGAAACAACCGTCATCCACGAGGATATATCTCAGTGGGGAATGGCATGAAAGGATAGACACTTTCTACTTAAGGGCTGACTCTATTTTGAGAGATTAAACACCCGACATCTGCTTGGGGAGACCTACTGGGGAGATCTGTAACACCATAGCAGGGAACAACAAACAAAAGATATATGGCAAAAATGCAACATGAATATCTGAATGTTTAAAGTATGCATGAATATGCGTGATTTATGTTTGATGAATGCTGACAAAACATACATTACTAACACAAACAGGCCCAGGAATCAAAACACCCGGTACTACACTTCCAGAGGAATAAAGGCAAAGCATCCAACTGGGAAGCCAATCTGCTGGAGATCTACATGCTAAAAAGCAAAGACCTGCGGGGGGCCAAAAGATCAAAGATATCAAAGAAATCACAAAATCTCTGAGTGATGGATCAATCATCAACCCAACTGGGGCACAGAAAGTCACAACAGGCAACAACGACCACAAAGACAAATCTGTTGGGGAATGGGAGAAATCCCAAAATCTTTGCAGGGGATCTTCAGTATCAAACTGGGAACCAAGAATTCACTGCACAAGCAAAAACTGCTACGAAAGCAACTCCAAAAATAACTCCGCTGAGGAACCATCCACAAAGGGAGAACAAACCATCCATGTAGAATATAACTTCACAAGCAACACTACTGGGAATACTGTCAGCTACTCCACTGGGGATAAACCCACTAAGGGAGAAAAGATCAGACAAGTAGATTCTGCAACAAGCCACTCTACTAGGGATCAAAAGCATCAGGAAATCAACCAAATCTCTGGATGATAGATCACCAGCCGACCCTACTGGGGAAACCAACTCTGGCGGGGATCCTGACTCTGTTGGGATACCAACTCTATTGAAGAATCACATAGATACAATCCACCATACCACAAATCTCACTGGCGAATCCACTAGGGATCTACAGGCGACTCCACATGGGGGAGGAGAAGGAGAACTGGGGATCAACCCACCAAATATTGAACCTTTCAACTACCGCTGAGGAGGAAAATAATCACTGCTCTGCTGAAGGAATAAGCACTCTGATGGGGAGATAGCAACAACTCCGCTGACGACTGTGCTGAGGAGAGTGATGAGGTACCGGGGTGTCAACCCACCAACCACCGAATCTTCCAAAAAGGAAAACAACCATGCTGGGTAGAGAATACTGCTGGAGAAGAAACTGAAGTCTTCAACAAACACTCTGCTTGGGGAACAAACCCCCACAAAAGCTCTGCTTAGGGAACAACCCTAACAACAACTCTGCTTGGGGAACAACCCCAAATAACATTATGCAGAAAGAGAATACAACCATGCCAGGAATATGAACAAATGTCTTACCTGTTGGAAATCATGCCACCCTTGGGAGAGCACTGAGATATTCTTGAGTATCCTTTCATCATTGTGAATGTTCACTCTGTTTAAAACAACAATTTGAAAAATTTATTTGTTTAAAACAATGACATTTTATCAATTAAAACATGCAAAACATTTGTTGAATTGAAACCAATAAGAGTGCAAATAATTGGATAAAAAGCTCAAATTTATTTGATGGAATGGTAGCCTGCGAAGGGCAAGACTCCACAGATCTGTACAAATTTGAAATCAGTGATATATATTGGAAGAGGGCTACATTGAACATAATGATCCTTTCTCTACCAATTTGAATCTCGATGTATTCGAATCTTCAGTTGACGATGAATCGAGAATCTCTGACGAAAAGATGGCTGCGGAACAGAAAGGTCTTGTCAGGATGCAGTTACTTGCCAAATCCCTAATTTTTGCCTAGATTGCCCCAGGGTGAGGTACTCAATCTAGCGGGATACAAATATTCTTTTTTTTCAAGTCTCTAACTTTTGCCTGGATTACCCTTTCGGGTTCTCCACCGAGACGCTCATTTTTTGCCTAAGCCGCCCTTTCGGGTTTTCAACTTAGCGAGCTATTCTGTTTTTCTTTTTTATACTCTTTTTTTAGGCAAAGTATTTCTTGACTGCATCTGAATTCACAGGACGAGTGAAATCCTCCCCATCCATTGTTGTAAGCATCAAAGCACCGCCTGAAAAGGCTCTCTTTACAACATATGGACCCTCGTAGCTTGGAGTCCACTTGCCCCTGGAATCGGACGCGAAAGACAAAACTTTCTTGAGCACAAGGTCACCTTCTCGGAACACACGAGGCATGACCTTCTTATCAAATGCTTTCTTCATTCTCTGCTGATATAACTGACCATGACACATGGCAGTCAATCGCTTCTCTTCAATCAAATTCAGTTGGTCGTAACGACTCTGAATCCATTCAGCATCAGTCAACTAGGGATTTGAGGGTATGCTTTTTCTTTTCTTTTTTCTTTTTGAAATTTTTATTTTGATTTTTTTGATTTTTTTTTTTGATTTTGTTTTTTTTGATTTTGTTTTTTTTTATTACATTTGTAATGCCCTAGTTTGACTGTTTTGCTGATTCTCATGATACAGCTGAATGATCTTCTTTCATGCTCGAGAAGTCGGGTAATCTCATCAGGAATCCCCTTCAACATCATCTTCCTCTGCCCCAAATACATGGAACTCAAGATTGGGAGATGGCGTTGGATCATTATGTTCAATGGGTTTAGAAATCCCTGCATAATGATTTTGGATAATAAAAAACTTCAGAATTTAAACAAACAAATCATTATGCAGATGAAAAAAATTGTTTTTATTCTTGTTTTTAGGGTTTTTTGTGATCACTGATTTCATGCAAAAGCAAAAAGTGAAAACAAATGGAAAAACAAATGTTTTAACATGCTTCATTTGAATGAAATATCATTGTATAAATGCTGCCAACAATGTCATCACTTCTCCTTTTGGCATGGAAGAAGGGTTTTGAACAAAGTGAACCATTACTCTGATCTATGAATGACTGTAGGAACATCTACAGCGACCCAATTATGGCAGACACCGCCAGGTATGATGAAATTGCTCAAGTCCTCTGCATCCTCTTCCAAGATAGCAGCAGCTTCTTCAGACTGATCAACATGGATGAAACCTCCACTCTTGAACAAACCTTGCTCGTTGAATGCCCCAGAAGAATAGCCAATGCCAGCCCGGGATTTATTGTCTTCAAGCTCAATCATCTTCCCTAAACCAGCAACTGCACCACATTCAATGGCCAGTTTCACATCACGGTAGGAAGCAAATGAATAAGACTTCTTCTCAATCAGCTCAGCAATAGATAAATCTTGGAACGGAGTTCCAACTTCATCCTCAGCATCAATATATGAGAAAGAAGACAGGTGACTAACCAGGAGAGCCTTTTCTCCCCCTACCACAACCAGTTTCTTATTCTGGACGAATTTCAACTTCTGGTGTAGGGTGGATGTCACGGCGCCAGCCTCGTGAATCCATGGTCTACCAAGGAGACAGCTATAAGATGGGTGGATATCCATAACCTGGAAGGTAACTTGGAAATCACTTGGTCCAATCTTGATTGGGAGATCAACTTCCCCAATCACAGTCTTACGCGACCCATCAAAAGCCTTCACAACGACACCACTCTGCCTCATGGGAGGCCCCTGATATGACAATCTCGAAAGAGTGGTCTTTGGCAATACATTCAGAGATGACCCAGTGTCCACCAGCACGTTGGACATGGCGTCGTTCTTGCAGTTCATGGATATATGTAAAGCCATGTTGTGGTCTCTTACCTCCTCAGGAAGATCAGCGTCACAGAAACTTAAAGTGTTGCAAGCAGTAATGTTTGCAACAATACTATCAAACTGTTCAATCGTGACATCATGATCAACATAAGCCAGGTCCAAAACTTTCTGCAGAGCCTTCCTATGGGGTTCTGAGTTCAGAAGCAAAGATAGTACGGAGATCTTGGACGGCGTTTGTAGAAGCTGGTCTACAACGTTGTACTCGCTCTTCTTGATGAGCCTCAACATCTCATCACATTCTTCATTCACCGTGCCACTAGGGCCAACAGAAGAAACATGAGTCTTTTGTACAGAGGAGGGTTTGGCAACAGCAAGTGCCGGATTCTGAACATTCACCGCAGATCCAACCGGACACTCAGCAGAATCAGAAGCAACGTGAGGCTTCGGGGGTGCAGAAAACACACGACCACTTCGGGTCAACCCGCTCACATCAGCAATATTGATAACGGAAGTTGAAGGCAACGACACTTCTTTCCCATCTTCCACAGCAACGGGACTGTAACGAAAGAGAATAGCTTTCTCAGAAGAATAAGGCACAGGGCCTGCGGGCTTGATTATCAGAGAGGGAGAGACCTTCGGCTTGCTACCATCATAACGGATGACAACAGGCTAGGGCAATTTGAACACAGGAGAAATAACATTCACTTCTGGTTCATCTTCATCAACATTTCTATTATGAAGAATCTCTATAGTCCCCTCATCCAATAGCTCTTGAAGTTCTCTGCGCACTTGGCGACAATCCAACCTGTTGACGGAGCAGATACGACATTTGTCATGGTCATGCTCCATATAGATGTACTCACACAGCAAACGATGCAACTCGACCAATGACTGTCGAACATGGCTCACATATTTGACTTTGTACTTCCCAGGGCACCCCTGGACCATGTTCACTGATTTCCCATGCTCGGGCAATGGGTTCTTCGTAACATTCGGGCCTGAGTCCTCGAAGCTTAGTATGCCGCATCGCATAAGGTCCTGAACCTTAGTCTTCAGCTGAAAGCAGTTTTCTACATCATGGCCCGGAGCGCCAGAATGATAGACACAGTGAAGACCAGGTTTATACCACCACTGGGGGTTGACCGGTATAGCCGGAGGTTCTCTCGGAGTAATCAGCTTCTGCTCTATTAAAGAGGGATACAACTCTGCATAAGATACAAGAATCGGATCGAAATTGATCTTTTTCCTCTCAAAATTCTGACCATTTGGATTAATACGAGGCTGGTAAGCCTGCTGCTGAGGGCGATGCTGTTGTTGATGATACTGTTGAGAAGATTATTGCTGATTGTGTTGCTGATGATGATATTGCTGATGTTGCTGATGCTGATAATTATCCCTGAAAACAGGTGCTACACTAGCCACCTGGTGCTGCTGACGCACTGGCTTCCTCTTATCAGAGGGTCTTCTGGATTTAGCATGGGACTGCACAGCATGTGCCTCCCCATCTTTCTTCTTAAACGCCCCATATCGTTTAGAAGAGCTCTCGTCTTTAGACAAACATCCTTCTCGGACTCCTTCCTCCAAACGCATCCCCATGTTCACCATTTCGGTGAAATCAGAGGGAGCACTCGCAACCATCCGCTCATAATAAAATGAACTAAGAGTCTTTAGAAAGATCTTAGTCATCTCCTTTTCTTCCAGCGGAGGAGTAATCTGAGCTGCGAACTCTCGCCACCTCTGGGCGTATTCCTTGAATGTCTCTTTATCCTTCTGAGACATGGCCCTAAGTTGATCACGGTCAGGAGCCATATCAACATTATACTTGTATTGCTTGACGAAGGCTTCGCCAAGATCGTTGAAGGATCGGATGTTTGCGCTATAAAGGCTCATATACCAACGAAGAGCCGCACCGGACAAACTATCCTGAAAGTAATGAATAAGAAGTTGATCATTATCAGTTTGCGTAGGCATCTTCCTGGCGTACATAACCAGGTGAGCGAGTGGGCAGGTGTTCCCCTTATATTTTTCAAAGTCAGGGACTTTGAACTTAACCGGAATTTTCACACCGGGAACTAGGCAAAGTTCAGCAGCAGACTTGCCAAACAGATCTTTCCCTCGGAGGGTCTTCAATTCCTTTCGCAGCTCGAGGAATTGGTCGTTCATCGCATCCATCTTTTCATTGACATCTGGGCCCTCAGACGACTCAGAATGATAGATGGTGTCGTCTACACTGGGAATGGTATGCACGACAGGAGGAGCAACAAGGACCGGGCTAGATGCCGGCATGGAAGCAAAAGTGGGAGCGGGAATATCTGGCATGAAACCAGGGGGCATACCCCACGGAAACCCGGCTGGCATGGCATTCGGCATGAAATGAGCACTAGCAGCTGGCACGGTCGAAGAAACCACTTCAGATATAACCGTCCTCTGGGGAGGAGTTGCAGGAGGCGGAGAAGGTTGATTCTGAGCAGACAAAAACTGCTCCATCAGAGCACTCAAGCGGGCAACTTCTTCCTTCAACTCTCTGTTCTCTTGTTCTAATTGATCCATCACTCTAGCAGAATTGGCTCTGGTATAATACCGGTGAGTCAGCTTGTCTTCAAAATAAATGAAGAGCACAGAGTTAGGCCACAGACAAGAAGACCAGAACCAACACCTGCTTATGCAAAATGATGCATACAATGCTTGTGCATATGCTTTGTTTTTATTTTCAAGGAACTTTTAGGGTTCTATTTGCAATTTTGAATATTTAAGCATTTAATAGCATATGGAAAATATCTCGTCGAATATATCTGAAACAAAGAAGTACAACATTTTTGATTATTACAAGAGAGAAGGAAAATAAACATTCTATGGATCCCTAGAAGCTCGGGATGCTGGAAGACGAAATGCACAAAGCTTCTTGATCTCTCTCTCATAAGCTGCTTCCATGTCCGCTTTCTCCTTCGCGAGTCGATCATACTTCCTCTTCCACAACCTGGAAGACTGAGGAAGCAGAGAAGTCCAAGTATCATTAGGATCATCTATCACCTGATGCTCGAGAAACTCGATCAAGGCGTCCTTCTCCTTGATTTGCTGAAGCAACTCTTCTCTTTCACGGATCCAGGCACGTGAAAGGTCTTCTTCTCTCAACTCCTCTACGCCTTGGTTGGGGAGGGTTGAAGGCCCAGCCACATCCAACGGTGTAGGTCTCAGATAGTCATATGGCATAAGGTACTCTAAAGCTCTCTGTCTGACCCACAAAGTATATGGCTCCAAAGCAATGCAATTCTTTGGACCCAATTCATTTCTACCCTTCTTATGAATATTGCGCCAAGCGCGGACCATCCTGGCTTTCAGGCCTTGGGGATCTTTACCCTCCTGAAAGAACACACCTTCTAACAGAATGTTATGAGGTTTATCCTTTAGGGGGAACCCAAGCTGACGACGTGCTAGAATAGGATTGTAGCTGATTCCACCACATGTACCAAGAAGAGGCACATTAGGGAATTCACCACAATAATCAATAATCTGAACTGTATCATACACACGATCATACCAAGAGATATCATCATTAGTGAGAGACATGAGTCTCATAGACCACCGTAGACATCCCTTGTTCTCCTTGAAAGCAAGCGTCTGCGGCAAGTGCGAAATAAACCACTTGTACAACAGAGGCAGACAGCACACCATAACTCCTCCACCCTTTGCATTTCTCAGATGCAAAGAGACATAGGCATCACCCAACAGAGTCGGAACGGGATTAAGAACAGAAAAGATCCTAATGGCGTTCACATCCACAAATTTGTCGATGTTGGGGAACAATACCAATCCATAGATGAGCAGCACAAATAAAGCCTCAAAGGCATCCTCACTCATGGCCTTCCCATAAATAGTAGCTTGAGCAATGAGGAAATCGGAAGGAAGACCCTGAATTCCACCTTTGGTAATCATATTAGCTTTGATCAGGGATTCATCTATGTGCAACAAGTTTGCAATCTCTCGAGCGGTCGGAATACTCTCTAAGCCACTGAACGACACCTGATCCAGAATCGGAATACCCAGAAGATGAGAATATTCCTCAAGCGTAGGCAACAACTGGAAGTCCGGGAAAGAGAAGCAGTGATACAGAGGATCATAAAACTGCGCCAAAGTGCTCATCAATCCCTCATCAACCTGAGTAGTCAACAGAGGCAGAAGCTTCCCATAGCGAGCTTTGAAACCCAAGGGATCTAATACATAAGATGTCAGATTCCTTAACTCTTTCACATCAGGCTGTCTAAAGCTGTACTTCTTTGTATGCCTTTTTGGTCTTTCCATGTCTGAAAATTTCGCAAATAAACCCTTTAAGTTCCTTGAAAATTTTCTGATTTTTTTTTGATGACATGAATGCGGATGAATGCATGAATGCATGAATGCAACAATCACACTCAAGGATCAAGCAAGTCACACCAAACAAAGGTCATGGGAAAGCTCATAGTATCCTTAATATCAATCATCCATTTTGGTGGATTATGGTTTTCACCTTATCAACACCCAAGTTCCATTGATATTAACGGTACATGAACCGGCTCAATCATCCTTAATATCAATAATCCATTTTGGCGGATTAGGATTTACACCTTATCAACACCCAGGTTCCATTGATATTAAAGATGTCTGAACGACTCAACCATGAATCACAGGTTTGTTGAGAGTCACGAGCATGGAGTCTCGGTTAAGAACCACCCAAAGGGAGTGTACTAGGGTTTAAACCTGCCAAACATGTTCTACCATAGGTTCCCATAGTCATCATCCCATCTTTCGAATATTATCGGAGGAACGAATACTCGTATTCCAAAAATATTCTTAAGAGAGACTCTTATGAGTGTAGTATCGCGTAACAATCGCATCAGACATACATCTGAACGACCTCCGCACTACGTCCTAAAAAGGCCAAGATGGGCTTGGTAAACTAAAGTCATTGGCTTCGACGGCACATGATTGAAAGAATAATGCCTAACCATAAATAACTTGTGTGACATTATTAATCCAACATGACCTCCACCAAGCGAATGGTCTTGCAAGTCAACTGGCTAAGGAATACTCCACACCAGTCGACAAGACTATGCCATTCTCTTATCCTAGAGTGCACGTGAGTTCGGGTATAGAACTCATCTCACAGAGATCACCAAAGCAAACAACAATTGTATATCAAGCAATTCAAACATTATAATCAATACAGTAATCCCAAATTGTACCAAAATATGTCATATAACAAATAAACAATATCACACAACAAGGGTGAAAAGTAGGCAATACCACCAAGGATTGTTTTCCCCAGCAGAGTCGCCACTTTTCTATAGCGGTGTATTCGTCACTTTATGATTTATTGATTAAACCAAAAGCAAAGCATACAAAGAAATCGAGTCGCCACCGCACTTTTATTTATCCAAAGGAATGGCAAAAAAGCGAACAAAAGCCTAAGAAGTTTTACACATAGAAAACTAATGAAAAGATCAGAGATCTGGGTAAGGGGGTTAATTACGCAATGGGAAGGTGTTAGGAACCCAAAACGTCCTAGGTACTCCTAGGGAGCCCTTTTCACACTTGTTGAACGAAATGTTATTTGTTTATGAAATATTTATTGTGCAAACATGGATTGGGAAGATGAGAAAAGAATATACAAGTTATTATTTTTGTGTTTGAACGGATGAACCCGTTGCCTACGTACCTCTCCATGGAAGGTAAGGATCAAAACGCCGTAGTTCGGCTAAAAGATTTCCAAAAGTGAGTGAATTCATTTTAAAACAAAAGCCCTAAGGTCTTTCGTTATCCACGGGAGAAAACTCAACCTTATACAAACAACATGTCCACCATGTGAGAAAAGCTTCAACTTGCTAGTGAGGGGTTAACCCTATAATAAGCAAGGAAGTCTTACAATTCAATCACTAAGGACAAAAGATGAGATTAACATCAACCAACTAGGATAAATCAAACCTATGGCTAATGTATGAAAAACTTATCAAGAATGGACAAAGCCACAAAACAATTGAATGAGTTGGATTAACCAATTAGAATTTATTCACAAAAGAAGGCAAAGTATGATTAGAGTTCAATTCAGGAAGAAGTATTACCAAAAGTGAAGTTTGAAAATCAAGGGCTTAAGGCCCAGGTTTCTAATTTGAAAAGACATGAAAATGTTTGCACAATATTTTTCAAGTTTAGGTTAACATGCAAATGGAGGTTTAAAGAAACAAAAGGATGAAGGGTGAGGGAGTGTAAAACTTCTTAGATGTTCACCTCTTGAAATCATATGGAAGATGATTCAAGTGATTCCTTTGGAATAGGTAATGAGAAATTAACAAGTAAACAATGTATCTGGCAAAGCCAACAAAGATGGATACCGGATGCCAATTACTAGACTTATACCAGTCTCCTAAAACAAAGAATGATACCAGATGCCAATCACTGGACTTATACTAGTCTCACAAAGAATGATCATGGGAAACAAATGCCAATAGCTGGACTTACAATTGACTCCTCACAAGAAACAAACAAATGCAATAAGCAAGAGGAAACAAGTTGCCAATAAATGGTCTTACACTCGACTCCTACCAAATCACAGGAAACAAATGCCAATAACTGGACTTACAATTGACTCCTCAATGGTCATAGGAAACAACTGCCAATGAATGGACTTACAATTGACTCTTCAAAACAAAATGATCACAAAGATATGAACAATGATTATGAAATGATGTATCATTAATGATAATAAATGCACAGAGGCACACATAAGCAAATATGCATAGATGAAACAAGCAATCAAGCAAATAAGTCAGATAGCACACACTATACACAAGCAATAAGGCTCAAGCAAGGTTAGACTTTACAGTCAACTGGAATGGGGTAATGTGAGCTCTTAACCCTAACATTGAGAGTTAGGGTGAAGCGGATGAAATGGAGATGAGGGGTGTGCCTCATAGCTTCTATCCCTGGCCTGGGAGAGCTTTGAATAATAGAATGTGTGGGAGTTCAGAAAGTTGGAACTCTTCTCCACAAATGATTGACTCTATAAGATCTTGGGTTAATATCCACAATGCATCAACATGTTATGTGAGAAAAGGGATGACACACTTAATAGCAGGAGATGGATTGCACATCTCTTTTATCTGCCAATTGCCTTATCAAAGGACTTTTCCTGCTTAGCACAAAAATAAACACACAAGAACATGGCCTCTTAAGGAGGACTTCAGACAGGTGCCTGCCCAAATAACAGGACAGGTCTTCCAGACTACATGAAGAAGAGAGGTTATACCTAAGTGGTTAAGCAACCAAGCAAAAGCAAGTTCAAATTGAACTTAAGCAACTTATGTACCTGTGAAAACATCAAACAAATCAGTTCAACTGTACAGACAAACAGATAACATCAATATCAACAGTCAAACCCAATAAGCAAAGGCATAAGCCACAAGTCAAACTCAAATGAGTTATCAACCCTACAAAACACACAAGGTTAGTAGTCAAAAGTAAACATCAAATGCTCAAGTGATGAAGCATCAACAACTAGGGAACTTGAATGGTCAACCTGAAATCAAAGCTCAAAGATAAGCAACCAACCACTAGGTCAAAGCCTAGGGTCAAAGATGGAGAAAAAATTTAAAACAGAAGCTGAAAATTAACATTAATCAACTTCAAACACATCTTGAAACAATCCAAAAGGTCTCACATCAATATCAATTACCAAAAGCATTTCATGATCAATTGAAGTTCAAGACAATTTTAAAGCTCAAATGTGACCAACCAGAATGAAAAATCTCAATTAAATCAGAAATGATTCCAAAAATTCCAAGCAAATTCATGCTCATTCACAACATTCATAACATGCATCACACAAAAAATCAGAACAATTGGAGATCAATAGGCAAGGCAAACACATCACATAAGATGAACAAGCAAAGGTGTGACATAAATTGTCACACCTACCTTCACATGATCATAAAACAAAAACTACAAATGGTAAAAATACCAAATTAACACCAAAATGTCAAGCAAAGTGTCTAGTTTCAACATGTAAAATTTCAGATTCATTGGATAAAAACTCAGCATTTCACAAATGATATGGCAAGGCAATGTACAAAATGCATACATGTTTACACACCCTAGCACAAATTATTTTCCAGCCAAGCACAATTTATGGAAAAATGATCAAAAAATAATAGACAGGAAATGCGACACAATGCAAAAAACCACATATTTTTTGGATGAATATTCAATTATATATGAATTTTGTAAGATGATGAAAAATTTAAAAATGACATATGAAGCATGGTATGAATAATGGAGGGAAATAGAAAATATCAAAGCAAATTGAAAATAGCGCTCAGCAGGGATCGAACCCTGTACAAATTCAAATTGAGCGCGCCAACGAAAAACCTAACCAGAGAAGAGTCGACGCATGGCCAGCTATGGTCGACTCAAAAAAACACAGCCTGAACCTCGGGTCAGCGCAAGACCAGCTACGGTCGACGCAAAACTATCTAATGGTCGACGCAACCTTGCTGTATGGTCGGCGCATAGCTGAAGAACTTCATCTTCTTCATGAAGAAGAAGATGAACAGTGCGCGAGCTTCAACAATTTCCAAAATTTTTCAGAACTCAAAAACAAATACATCAACATGAAGCTCTTTCAAAGGAGAGCAAAGATCAACAATCACTTAAGCATAAATCATCAAGAATAAAGAGAATCAAACAAGAACATTCATGGATGTAAAACTTTAAATACTCATATCTTGCTCAATAATGCACCAATTCACACGATTCAAAGCTCAGATTACTCAGCATCAAAAGATCTATAACATCATGGCAATGAAAATCAAAAATTATGAGATGCGATTTGTAACCTCTTGTAGAGCAGATCTGGAATTAGCTTGGTTCAGGCTTTGTAATGGCTTCAATAATCCTCTATGATGCTTGTACAAGTGTTTGGAAGAGAAAACTCAGCTCAATTGTGCATGATTTTGCCAGAATTTGGATTCACCATTGTTGCTTCAAGCTTCACAAATGCTTCAATGCTGCACTGTTTTCTTCAACTCCACGTGTAAACCTGCTCAAGAACAACTCAGAAACAAGGATCAAGCAAGAAGAATGGATTGAATGTGAAGAAATTGCAAGAAAAAAGTGAGAGAAATTTTTTGGTGTTTTGATTTAGATCTGAAATTGTGATTGTTGTTAGCTGAAAACAGTTAGGGTTTGTGTTATATACTCCCTCCTAATCATGCTCCTAATCATGTTTAAGCAATTGGTAAGTGGATTAGTGAGAATGGAGTGCATATGCAAATTAGCAATTTCACCCTATGCATGAAAATGCATGGTGAACAGTACACGGAATTGCTTCAAATTCACTTCAAATTTTGTCTTGGAGCCAATGGAAGTGGAAAAAAGATCAAATAATGTACCAATTTTAAATTCCATAATTTCCCTCCAAAAATCAAGTGAATTTGCAAATGTTCATATGATGGCAATTTATGCAATGCAATGCATTTTTTGGAAAGTAGAGATCAAGAGAAGAATGTACAAAAAAGAGCCACTTGAATTGGAGTTTTGGTTGAGAAGTTATGCACATTTGAATCTCCATGCACACTTGGCCATGTTTTGATCATATCTCCTTAACCACACATGCGAAATTGATGATCTTGGACTTTTTGGAAATGGGAGAGAAGGATCTACAACTTTCATGTTCAACAAAATTTCATTTGAAGCTTTCTTGATGATGTAATTTGAAGTTGAAGCTAGGTTAAAACCTTTCCATTTTTGGCAATTTTGAATTATAAGTCACTTTCTATTTTTGGAAAGTTTTGACCTGACTTTATTTTCTTCAACATTGATGTTTGAAATGTCAAATGAGACTTGTTTGAACATGAATGAAGTATTTCTAATCACTTCCCACCTCCAAATCCACAGTTGACTGGGCAGTTGACTTTCTAGGTCTTCAGATGACCTGGCAATGTTCAGATGAAATTCAAGCCTCTACCACTTGGGATCTTGATTCAAAATGATATCATAGCTCAAATGAACTCTTGTGAATGCTTGTGGGGTCCAAATTCTCAAGAATGGCCACCATCTATTGCTCAGTGAATGCCTTTGACTGCTTTGACCTGTGATTGCTTCATCTGCAAGACAAAGGTTATATGACATATTTTTGTACTTTTGGTTAGTGATAAAAAGAAAAGCAATGATATACAAATGCAAAGCATGCTTGGTGATCAAGAAATCACTCTCAAAAGATAACCCACCCATAGGGAAGGAGGCAAGGTGCACCATGATCCTTGAGGCAATGAATGATGTGACATGATGCCATGAGGGATCTTAGGGACAAAATTGGGGTCTTACAGAGGAAAGTAGAGCTTGAAGAAGTTCAAGAATCACAAAGCATCGATACGCCTATGGAGGAATTAGAGCAGGAAACACAAGTAGTTGTGGAAGAGCAACCTGCTCAAGTAGAACAAGACCAGTGTAGGTCAAGCAGGATACGTCACCTACCTGAGAGATATGGATATCTCATAACAGATCAAGGTGATGTATTACTCATGGATCAAGATGAGCCTGTGACCTACCAAGAGGCCATAACTGGTCCCGAGTTTGAGAAGTGGCTAGAAGCCATGAAATCTGAAATGGATTCCATGTACACAAACCAAGTTTGGACCTTGGTAGAGCCTCCTGTAGGAGTCAACCCTATAGGATGCAAGTGGGTCTTCAAAAAGAAGACTGACATGGATGGTAAGGTACATACCTATAAGGCAAGACTGGTTGCAAAAGGATATAAACAAATTCATGGGGTTGACTATGATGAAACCTTTTCACCAGTTGCAATGCTTAAATCTGTTCGGATTTTACTTGCTATCGCTGCATATCATGATTATGAAATATGGCAGATGGATGTCAAAACTGCTTTCCTTAATGGAAATCTTCTTGAGGATGTGTATATGACACAACCTGAAGGATTTGACATACCAGAAGAAGCCCAAAAGATATGTAAGTTACAAAGGTCAATCTATGGATTGAAGCAAGCTTCCAGAAGCTGGAATCTTCGTTTTGATGAAACAGTAAAACAATATGGATTCATCAAGAACAAAGATGAGCCTTGTGTCTACAAGAAGGTTAGTGGGAGCATGATCGTTTTCCTGGTATTATATGTAGATGACATATTACTCATTGGAAACGAAATCCCTACCCTGCAACAAGTAAAGTCTTGGTTGGGGAAATGCTTTTTATGAAGGACCTAGGTGAAGCAGCCTATATATTAGGAATCAGAATCTATAGAGATAGATCACAAAAACTGCTTGGCCTAAGTCAGAGTACGTACATAGACAAAGTGCTGAGACGCTTTAATATGCATGATTCCAAGAAAGGATTCATACCTATGCAACATGGCCCGTGTCTATCAAAAACACAATCCTCTTCAACTGAGGAAGAAAGGGTTTGCATGAATAAGATTCCATATGCATCTGCAATAGGATCTATCATGTATTCCATGTTATGTAGTCGACCAGATGTCTCGTATGCTTTAAGTGCAACGAGTAGGTACCAATTTGATCCTGGTGATGCCCATTGGGTAGCTGTCAAGAATATCCTTAAGTACTTGAGAAGGACTAAGGACTCATTCTTGATATATGGAGGTCAGGAAGAGTTGGTTGTATTTGGATACACCGATGCTAGCGTCCAGACAGATAAGGATGACTTTAGATCGCAATCTGGTTACGTGTTTTGTTTAAACGGTGGCACTGTGAGCTGGAAAAGTTCAAAGCAAGATACAGTTGCTGATTCTACAACCGAGGCCGAGTATATTGCTGCCTCAAGTGCAGCAAAGGAAGCTGTTTGGATCAAAAAGTTCATTAGTGAACTTGACATAGTTCCTAGCATTGTGGATCCCATTGGTCTCTATTGTGATAACAATGGTGCTATCGCACAAGCTAAAGAGCCTAGATCTCACCAACGATCCAAACACATACTTAGGCGTTATCACCTCATTCGAGAGATAATAGACAGAGGAGATGTGAAAATATGTAGAGTACCTACACTCAACAATATTGCTGACCCACTGACAAAGCCTCTTGCGCAGCAGAAGCATGATGGCCATACTAGATCTATGGCCATTAGGGATATGCCTGATTGGCTCTAGTGCTAGTGGGAGATTGTTGGTGTAAGCCCTAAAGGCCAATACTTTTGGTACTTGTATCGAATTATTTATTAATAATAAAAGGCATTTTTCTTTATTATGTTTGTTTAATAAAGTCCCTGGAATAGATAGTCCGTTTAATGTATCAAGTATGACTTAATCATGAGATCACATTAAACATAAGGACACTATTCTTAAAGTATCCGTAGTCAAGCTTTATTGTGAAGTGGGATAACATTAAAGCATGAAGACTATTATGTTTGTAGACTGATGATCACGTCTCATGGATCATGGATAAAGAGTTATCAAGTCTTAAACATAGGTATGAATATTAAGAGTAATATTCATACTGGATTGACCCGCTATGAGAATACTATATAGAATGTTATGCAAAGTGTCATAAGTTATTCTCATGGTGATAATGGTGTATACCACTCTTCGACCCGAAACCACTATGGACCCTAGATGTAGAGCCGAGTGCTTTATTGTTGATCCAACGTTGTCCATAACTGGATAACCATAAAGACAGTTGATGGGTACTCCACGAAGCATGCTAAGGGACATGAGTGACCTAGATGGAATTTTCCCATCCTGCGTAACAAGATAAATGTCTATGGGCCCAATATTGACCTGGACAAGGATGACACAGTCTATGCCTTGTGTTCAATATAGACATAAGGGCAAAAGGGTAATTATACACATAATTATTATCACAGAAGGATTTGTCAGATCACATGACATTTTCGTGTCTTGGGTAGCAGTGATGTGTTGCTAGATACCGCTCACTGTTTATTATGTTAAATGCGTGATTTAATATAATTGCCAACGTCGCGAAAACCTACAGGGTCACACACAAAGGATGGATTGATGAGAAATAGAGTAACTAAGGAACACCGTAAGGTACGGTGCACTTAAGTGGAATACAAAATATGGTAAGGTACCATACGCTTAAGTGATTTTGGGCATATTATAAGATATGGGCCAAAATACACTTAAGTGGGCTTTTTAGCTTGAAGCCCACACAAGTGGTTCTATAAATAGAACCCTTGGGTAGAAGCATTGTCACTCTTGCATTCCGTTTCTCTCTCTCTCTCTCTCTCTCTCAATCAAAGCCTTCATTCGTAGCAGCTAGCACTGAGATTGAAGGAATCCGTTCGTGTGGACTGAGTAGAGACGTTGTCATCGTTCAACGTTCGTGATCGCCACAAGAGGTAACGATTCTATCACTGATCATGCCCATTCGTAAGGATCACTAAATGGAGAAATTTTTAAATTCTGTTGCGCCTTGGATGTCAATTCTCCTTCACATATATGCATAATATGATGAATTTTGAAGTGTATCTTGGAGTATTTGATCAATTGGTGAAGAAGCTTGTTGAAGAAGTTACTCAAGATACCCAAATAAACTAGGGTTTCCAAGGAAAACCAATTCCAAACTCTTGAAGAATGCTTGATCAAAATAACATGTAAATATCATGGGGACTAATATATGATGCCTAGAGCCATTGTGGATCATTTCTTGGTTGAGCTCTTAGCAATGGGGGTCTTAAACCCTAGATGTGAACTTGATGGATCAAAGGTGATCATGTACCCTCCCTACAAAAGAGTTAGACAAATACAAAGACATATTTTATTATTTTGGTTAGTAAATGATAAAATGCAAAGTATGATACAATCACACGGTGCTTGGTGATCTCTCCCAAAACAAACCCAATGAATAAAATGGGTAAGGAGGATGCCAAGGTATGATCCCAATGCATATGATAAGGATAGCATGCGGGATCTTAGGGTCAAAATTGGGGTCTTACAACTGCCCCTATTTAAGGACATTCTAACTGAGGAGGAGAAGGCTGAAATCTTCGTATCGACTCAGTAGAATGGGCTTAAATAACAACATATAGAAACAAATTTTGATCCCTAAGAGACCTAATGATGAATATGATATGAATGTAAAAATAAATCTCTGTGGGGAAATATTGCCACAAAGGAAAAGAAATCAGAGATACCGAAAGTCCGCAGGAGTGTAATGCATTCCATAAGGAAAACTCAATGGGGAGACAAAGACTCTAGGGGAGAAAGGGTTATGTGTAGGCCAGGCTATGACTTAAAAACTGTTGGGGACTTAGAGGAATTCCATGAAAATGGAAAGACGCAGCCGGGGAAACGAAGGAACGTCTGCAGGGGAACAAGTAAATTAGAATACAAGTGAAATACTCGAACCATGCAAGAAAAGCGATTTCACTAAGGAAAAAACGCACTCAACTCAACTGGGGAAGAAATAAACTTCAACACAGGAGGAGCAGAAATATATTATCCACTACCAGTTACTGGGTAAGGAGATAATAAAGTCTAACAGAGAGGACATCCGTTCCGATTAGGGTAAACATATCAAGGATGACTCACTGAGGGCCGCCAGAAGATGTATTCATTACCGTTTATTGGGTAATAATAGACTTGCTGGGGAAAACTGAAAATAGTATTTACAACTACCGGCTATTGGGTAGAAGACCAAAATGAGAGAATATCCGTCACTAGTTAAAGTGATCATATCAAGGATAGACTCAAAGGAAAGAAAATCTGTCATCGGTTAAGATGAACATATCAAGGATAGACTTGCCTGGGGATGTTAAGGAGGATACCCGTCATCGGTTAAGATGAACATATCAAGGATAAACCACCTGAGTAAAAATTAGGAATTATATCTATCGAATGCTGGATCGAATACCATCAAAGAGAAATATCTGTCATCGGTTAAGATGAACATATCAAGAATAGACTCCGAGGGGAAGAATAGGAATTACATCTATCAGTTACTGGATAAAATACCACAAAGAGGATATCCGTCACCGGTTAAAGTGAATATATCAAGGATAAACTCTGCAAAGGGGAGAAAAACGCAGGATTTGCAACTACCGGCTACTAGGCAGAAGACCGCAAAGAGAAGAAAACCCGTCATCAGTTAGGATGAACATATCAAGGGTTAACCCTCCGGGAAACAAAATAGGGATTGCAACTACCTTTTTACTAGGTAGAATACCAAAGATGAGAATATCCATCACCGGTTAGGATGAATATATCAAGGATAGACTCAAAGCAGGGGAAGAAAATATCAGTCACCGGTTAGGATGAACATATCAAGGATATACTTCCTAGGGAAACGTTAAAACATATCCGCTGGGGAGAGAAAGGTTACTTTTGCCGGGTATTGGACAAGAAGTAACAAACTGCCAACTAAGAAGAATATCACCAGTTATTGGTGTAAGACCCCAATTTTGACCCTAAGATCCCTCATGTAATTCCATCATATGCATTAGCATTGGGATCACACCTTGGCATCCTCCTTACCCCTCTTTCATTGGGTTTGTTTTGGGAGAGATCACCAAGCATTTTGTGATTATATCATACTTGTGTACTATCATTTTACTAACTAAAATACCAAAAATATGTCTTTGCATTTGCCTAACTCTTTTGTAGGTAGGGCATGATCTCATTAATTCATCAAGTTCACATCTAGGGTTTGAGACCCTCATGAAGAAAAAGAACAACCAAGAATTGATTCAAGAATGGTTATGAACATCATATATGAGTCCCAATGATCTCTACATGTTATATTGATCAAGTTTTCTTCAAGAGTTTGAGGTTGATTTGCCTTGAAAACCCTAGTTTGATTGGGTATCTTGAGTAACTTCTCCAACAAGCTATCTCACCTATTGATAAAATTTCTCAAGGGACACTTCAAAATTCATCATTTTATGCATATATGATCTACCATGAGCTAAGAAAGTCAATAGAATTGGAAGTTAGCAAGTTGGTTGTTGGTGGTTGGCCAGATGAATTCATCTGATAAAAACTGGGTCTCCCTAGACCCTATCTCCTACTATTTTCACCATATGAAAATTATTCCAAGAGAAAACTAACTCTAAATGACATTATAAACAACTTTCATTTTGAGACCTAGAGCTAGTTTTTCTTGGAAAATCATTTTCTATGTTGAAACATTATAGGTCATTTTGTCTAAACCCTAATTTGAAAGTCAACTTCCCAAGGCCATAACTTGCTCAATGTTTATGATATGAAAGATTTACAAGTTGCACAATTAAAATTCAACGTGTCTATTTCAATGTTTATGTTTGGAGTGGGAGCTAATTCAACTTTTTTGAGCATGTGATATGAGGTTACATTATAGGTCACTTTTGACCTATACCATTGATAAAGTGATTTTTCCAAAATTCAAAAATGCATAACTCTATCATTTCCAATCCAAATGACATGAAATTGGTGACCATTTTGAAGGTAATTTAGAGATATACAACTTTTATGAAGACACTTTTCTCATTTGAAGCTCATATAAAAAGTTAAGCAAGGTGGAATATTTAGACATATGGCTTGACACTTAGAAAAAATTTGATATGTCAAAAATTTCCAAACTTCCACCTTAAATTACTCCAAGTTCCAAGCTCCAAATGAAAAAGTGTTGAACATGAAAGTTATTCCTCTTAATCTCACCTTTCCAAAGAGCTCAAATCCACTCATTTTGGACAAGAAATGCATAGGCTGCGCATGGCTTAAACAGGGTAATATCACTTGGCAAGGATCAAACTTCAACATCAATGTGCATTTTCCTTGCAATCCAAGCTTAGTTCAGACCATCTGGTATTCACTTGTGGACCTCAAACAATCATTTCATGGGCCTGCGCACGCCCATGCACATTTACATCACCATTTTCCAAAATTAGAAAGTGAATTTGAGTGTGCAATTATCAACCATTTCAGCTATAAATAGAGCTTCAATTGCTCAGAAATTCAGAGACCTTGGTGCCAGCTTTGATCCCCCATCTCAAACCCTCACTTTGCAAAGGATAAGCCTGAAAAATTCTCTTGAATTTGAGCTTGAATTTCCACTATTTTGAAATTCAATTCTCCAGGAATCCATAGCTTCTTAACCATTCAATCCTTCTTCTGCAAGCAAGTGGAGTGAGACCAAGCACAAGCAAGATCAAGATCAATTGAATCCAGACCTACATTGAAAGTATTTTCCAAAAATTTTGAACTCTTCGGTTCTCTCAAATTCTTTCTCAATTCCATTGATTTTTTGGTTGTCTAAAGTCCTACCAATGTAGGCAAGAAGTTTGAGTTGCTTTGAGGTCAAATCAAACCAACTCAGTTCATGTACCTCAAATTTCAACTCCATGTATCTCTCAATATATTTGGAGTTGGAGCGAACGGAGGTCAAATTCGAGCTCAGTGCCATTTTTTCTTTATGATCATGTCCTTGTTTTTCTTTTTGGCGATGGTTCATGGTGGACTAGCCCGATGAGGTCCACCGGAAAAGATGATCGGAGCTCTGGCTCCGGTGATGAGTTGGCAAAGCTCTGAACCACATGATCTGTTCCTTTTGTTGTAATCTTGATCGTTGGTTTTAATTACCACCTATGCAACGCTGTTGACTCAAGTACATGTGGAACGCGCGCTAGGGACCATCTGATCTGCCACCTCAATTAATGAGGGAGATCAGATGGTCCACGTATTTTTGATTTTTTTATTTTTCATTTTAATTGCATTATTTTCAATAATTCTTATTAAATTCAATATTGATCAAAAAAATATGAGACTTTCACCAAAAAAATTCAAATTCATTATTAATATTTTTCATGAATTAATTGATTTTGCATTTGTTTTTAATTGTTTAAAAATATTTTTAAATTTCCAAAAATTATGAAATTTTTTCTCCAAGGTCCTTTGACCTTGTTTGACCTATGATAAATCTCATGGCCATTTCTTTGGTGTTTTGATGAGATTTTAGGAATTGGACAAACCATATTTGATTTAAATGCACTATTTTATTATTTTTAATTGAATAAAATGCCAATTATTTTTGTTGAACACTTGTATTGACTTGTTTGAGTTTGCTTATTGTTGTTGGGCCTTGATCAAGGTTGATTTGACTTTGTCAAATTAAAATAATTGGATTTAGGGGATTGATGGAATGTACATTCCATCTCCCAAAATGAATGAATGATATTAATTTGGTAAAAGTTCTCCTTTGACCAATTTGTGATTTCATTCTTTCCCCTCCCACTTCATCTCATTCCTCTTCTTCATACATTCATTCCATTTGGCCTATGACATCTCAAAGTCCTAATGCTAGTTGATTGAAAAATTAACACGAGTATGGATGAGATTAAGCCACACCTTTTGCATATTTTTTGTGTGTGGGAAGTTTTCATGAGCATAGTCCATTATACTATATCTCTAACATGCATTAACACCAAAATTCTATTGCCCGACCTCAAATAGTTGTGACTTCTACATAAGTCCAATTACGATTGCTTAACATAGCGCTAAATTTGTGACATAAAAGGCATAAGCATTCTAGTTAGTGAGATTGTAAGTATCCCCTCTTTCATGGCACTATGTGGAAATTTGGCCTTCTTTCCTTCCTTTGGAAGATGTTTTGGTTCAAGGATCCATGCTTGTGATAAGTGGGTTGAGTGTTCTCCAAAGAATGTCTTGAAATGAAAAGCAAAAACAAAATAATACTAAGTCTTAACCTACTAACTATTAACTTTTAATTTCAAGCTTTTACTTCAATGCAATTTACTTTTACCACTCTATTTCATTTGCCATTGTTCATATCATTCTAATTGTTTATGTTAATGTAATTTTCACTTTTTCCATTTGGACCATATTGTGTGATATATTTTGTTTGTGTATACTTTTCTTGTTTGTGTGGTCTTTGACCACTACTGCACATAATAATAACAAAAACCCTAATTTCTTTTAGTGGACTATTGGCTTGATCTTGGACAAATGGACTTAGAATCTAGGCAACCTCCTTTGCTAATGGACTTGGCCAATGCCAACTTGTTGAAAGAACCAAGTGCTTGCAATTTGAAATTCATCTGATACATCTTTGAAGATCTCTCTAAAGTTCATCTGCAACTTGATCATTGTGAAATTGTTATTTTGAATCTGTGACTTGTGGAATTCATCTGTTACATGGGCTATTTTGAAGAAGATCATGAAATGGATAAGCTTGGATGAGGCCATCTTTATTTGATGCCTTGCTCTTCAAGATAATATAATTGTGCATTTGTGTGTTGCTTGATTCTAAAAGTCCAAGGGAATTCTGGGTTTCTATTGACATTCTTGTCTATTGGATTGCTACCCATTTGGTCAGATCTTTTCAACTCTAAACTTTTAATTTTTGTACATAGGATTGTCTCTTCATCTTCTCCCCATTTATTTAATTTCAAAATCTCTCCCTCCATTTTCAAAATCTTCTTTGTGTGAACTATTTTTGTTCTAAACTTTGACCACTTTTTCAAAAAGATAGAAACTTTGACCTTACGCCATTGCATTTTCAAACTTATTTGCTTAAATCAAACTTGTAAATAAATTTAACTAAACTTAACTTAAACTTTCAAAAAGCCAAAAAGAACTAACTCATTCAAACCATATTAGGCCTTTGTGCCTTTCAAACTTAAATTTTGTTAAAAGCAATGCATCCATTTTGAAATTTGTATCACGAACTACGAGGTTTTGATCCCTCATTTTTATGTTGGTACGTAGGCACAAGTCCGAAGGTCTTGTCAAACACAAAAATATAATTAATGAATTCTTTTCTCATCCCCCCATTCTATTTGTTTGTAAATATCACTTTGTACAAAATACATATGCACACAAAAGAGCTCCCTAGGAGTACCTAGGACACTTTGGGTGCTAACACCTTCCCTCTGTGTAACCAACCCCCTTACCTGTGATCTCTAAGTTTTATTAATTTTTATTTGAAAACTTCTTACTGTTTGGGTTTGTTCGTACTTTTTCCATTTTCCCTTGGAAACAATAAAAGCGCGGTGGCGACTCTTGTTAATTGATCTCTAGCTTGTCAATAGCTTGACGATCATGAATTTCCCGCTACAAAAATTAAGTGGCGACTCTGCTGGGGAGTAGTCTCTAGTGGGTTTAGCCTACTTTTTGTGTGAATATATTTGTATATATGTGATGTTTGTAGATATGTATGTGTGATATGATTTGCTTGTTGTGCTTGGTGATCTCTGAGTGGTGAGATAAGTTCTAACCTGAACTTGAGTGCAATTAAGATAGGAGGATGGTATAGTCATGTTCGACTTATGTGGAGTAGTCCTTAACAAGTTGGCTTGAGATCCATCTGCTCAGTGGAGACTCATTTGGATTTGGAAATGTCACACAAGTATTTGTGGTTAGGCATTACTATCTCTAATTGGGTCCGAGAAGCTGAGGACCTTAGAACATTTAACCCATTTTGGCCTATTTAGGACGTAGTGCGGAAACTGTTCAAGTGTAGACTTGATAACAGTTGTTACGCGATACTACACTCAGACGAGTTTCTCTTGAGAATATTATGGGTCGATGAGTCAGTCATCTTAACCTCTAATATCCGATAGATATAATTAAGACTCTGGGAACTTTTTAGAACATGACCTACAGGTTTTTATCCTTAGTTCACTCCTTTGGGATGGTTCTTACCCAGACTCCATGCTCGCGACTTGCAACAAACCCTTGATTCTTGGTTGATCCAATCAAGTCTTGTTAATATCAATGGAACTTGGGTGTTGATAAGGTGTAAACCATAATCCACCAAAATGGATGATTGATCTTGACAATGACTTGATTCATCCCTTGACCTTTGTTTTCCTTGTGTGTGATCCCTTATTTGTGATTGTTGCATTCATGCATTCATGTGCATCATAACATTCATCACACGAAAATTTCAAGGAACTGATGTATTATTTGCAAATATTTTCAGACCATGGATTATGGACGAAGGAACACTATGAAGTACAGCTTCAGATGTCCAGATTTGAAAGAGTTACGGAAGCTAGCATCTTTTGTATTAGATCCCTTGGACTTCAAACAACGTCATGGGAAGCTTCTGTCCATTTTGTGTGCTGATGTGGTTGAAGGTCTTTTGAATGTGCTAGTGTAGTTCTATGATCCTCTCTACCATTGTTTCACTTTCCCGTATTTTCAGCTTGTGCCTACCTTGGAGGAGTATTCTCATCTTTTGGGGATACCTGTTTCTAGTAGAGTGCCTTTTAGTGGATTGGAGGAGATTCCCCAATCTAGTATTATTGCTGAAGCTCTTCACTTGAAGAAGTCTGAGATAGAGGTTTATTGGGTGAAGAAAGGAGGGTTATTTGGGTTGCCATCTGTTTTCCTCATCAAGGAAGCTACCACTTTTGCTCAAGCTGGTAGTATGGACGCTTTCGAAGCTATCTTTGTGTTGCTCATTTATGGATTAGCTTTGTTCCCTAACATTGAAGGTTTTATTGATGTTAATGCCATTAGACTTTTCTTGATTGGAAATCCTGTGCCTACTTTGTTGGGTGATATGTATTTCTCTTTGCATCTAAGGAATTCTAAGGGTGGTGGAACAATTGTCTGTTGTATCCCTCTTCTGTACAAGTGGTTTATTTTGCACTTGCTTCATACGCCAGTTTTTGTGGAGAACAAACAACGTCTACGGTGGTCTCAGAGACATATGTCTCTCACTAATGATGATATAGTTTGGTATGATCCGTATTTAAGTAGTTTGGAGATTATTGATAGTTGTGGTGAATTCTCTAATGTGCCTCTCATTGGCACACAAGGAGGAATTAACTACAACCCTACTTTGGCCTGTCGTCAACTTGGGTTCCCCTTGAGAGACAAACCTAATAACATGTTGTTAGAAGGTCTTTTCTATCAAGAGGGTAAAGATCCCCAACATTTGAAGCAGAAGATTATGCATGCTTAGCATAATGTTCATAGGAAAGGAAGATCCGAGCTTGGTCCGTGCAATTGTGTAGCTTTGGAAGCTTACACTCTTTGGGTGAAAAAGAGAGCTTTGGAGTTGAAGATGCCTTATCCTTGTGAAAGACATATGTCTATGGTTGTGGTTGAGCCATTAACTCTCCCTAACCAAGATGTAGAGGAGTTAGAAGACGCGCTCGCCAAGATGAAGCAAGAGACGGATATGTGGGAAGAGCGTTTCCGTGCTTTGAGCAAGAAACATGAAGAGTTGCAGTTGGAGTCTAAGGACAAAGATGCACTGATTGAGCTACTTGAAGACCGAGTCACGAAGAGACAGAGGGAGCCAAAGGTTTCATCTTCTAGCATGCCTCAACCTTCCGTTTCTTGGAAGAAGATTGTTGACCAGCTTGTCCTCGAGAAGACTCAGATGAAGGCTTCTTTTGAGACCGAGATCCGTCGCATTCGAAGGAAGTACGCGCCTTCAGCCAGATCTTCTGACATTGTTGTTAGGGATCCTTAGGGTGACTAGTCTCCTTTTCCCTTTTATCTTTTTATTGGTCTCTGAAATTGTACTCAGTGTAATCCTTCCAATTTATATAAATAAAAAGAGATTTTTGGTCATATCAAATTGTTGCAATTACCATTTAAATATTATATATTTGCAAATGATATAGTAAGTTCCTTGGAAATAAAAATAATCAAGCATCGCATTTCATGCATCATTTGCATAAGCAGGTTTTTGCCAGGTGTCTGATTGGTGTTTCTTCTGTGCTTTAGCGAAGCTGACTCACCAGTACAATAACAAAGTCAATCATCAGAAAATTATGGAACATTTGGAGCAAGAGAACAGTGAGCTGAAGGACGAGATCGCTCGCCTGACTACCATGACGGAGTTAGTTCTTGCTGCTCAGAATCAAGTTTCTCCAACGCTTGCAACTCCTCCCGCGAGGACTGTTACTTCAGAGATGGTTACCTCTACCGTGCCTGCTGCTACCGCCCACTTCGCACCGAACCTGCCTGCCGGATTCCCGTGGGGAATGCCGCTCAACTTTGTGCCAGAAGGCTTTGCGCCTACCTTTGCTTCCATGCTGGTATCTAGCCCGGTCATGACCGTTCCACCTCCCGTTGTGCACGCTTTGCCTCACGTAGAGGATACCATCTATCATTCCGAGCCGTCTGAGGGTCCAGATGTTTATGAGAAGATGGACGAAATGAAAGACCGATTTCTTGAGTTGCGCAAGAAATTGAAGACGCTGAGAGGTAAAGATCTGTTCAGGAAGAGTGCTGCTGAATTGTGTTTGGTACCCAATGTCAAATTCCCGGTGAAATTCAAAGTGCCTGACTTTGAAAAATATAAGGGGAACTCTTATCCGCTCAGTCATCTTGTGATGTATGCCCGCAAGATGTCGACTCAGATAGATAATGAGCAATTGCTCATTCACTACTTCCAGGATACCCTGACTGGAGCTGCACTCCGTTGGTACATGGGGTTGGATAGTGCAAGCATCCGCACTTTCAACAACTTGGGAGAGGCTTTTGTGAAGCAATACAAGTATAATATGGACATGGCGCCGGATAGAGACCAGTTGAGGTCTATGTCTCAGAAGGACAAAGAGACATTCAAAGAGTACACGCAAAGATGAAGGGAGTTGGTTGCCCAGATCACTCCTCCTTTGGAGGAGAAAGAGATGACGAAGATCTTCTTGAAAACCCTGAGTTTATTTTATTATGAACGCATGATCTCTAGTGCCCCCAGTGATTTTACCAAAATGGTAAATATGGGGATGAGACTTGAAGAAGGAGTCCGTGAAGGACGTTTGTCAAAAGATGAGGCGTCAACGAGTAAGAGGTATGGCAGTAGTTTCAGCAAGAAGAAGGACAGTGACACAAATGCAATTTCTAGTGGGAGGCAGAGGAGGCCTCAGATCAGAAGAAATTTACCACGCCGTCAACATCATCATCATCAAGTATCATCAGTAACTCCGGTATTTTCTAATCAACAAGCAACACCAATTCAACAACAACAACAACATTAACTTCAACAACAACAACCGCAACAAAGAAAAAATACCTACAACAACAACAATACCAACAACAATCATCATCAGCAGGACTTTAAGAGGAATAAGGTCTCTTTTGACCCGATTCCTATGTCGTATGCAAATCTGTATCCCTCGCTAGTTCTCAAGAACTTGATTCAACCGAGGAACCCACCGCAGATCCCAGAACCACTTCCCTGGTGGTATAAACCTGAGCCTCGTTGTGCTTTTCATCAAGGAGAAACCGGGCATGATATTGAAAATTGCTATCCATTGAAGTAAGAGGTTCAAAAGCTTATGAAGAGTGGTATGGTGTCCTTTGAGGACCGTATGCCAAATGTGAAAGCTAACCCTTTGCCTGCTCATGGGAACTCTTCAGTGAATATGATGGACGATTGTCCTGGAGAATTCAAGGTTTTTGATGTCTGGTTTATCCGAAGATCTTTGGTGCAGGTGCACAAGGATATCTGTATGGTGAGTGACTGTGAACATAACCATGATGGTTATGTTGTTTGTAGTGTGAACCCAAGAGGGTGTGATGTAGTGAAAAGGGACATCCAATGTCTGATGGATGAAGGCATGATTCAAATTGTTCAATCCCGTCATGTAGATGATGATGTCAATGTCATAGTGTCCGTTTTCAAGCAACAAGAGCGGTTGACTATCCAGTATGATAGCAGCAGCAACAATAATGTCAGTCAAAGATCAGTATCACCGTTGGTAATACGGTTAGCGGGCCCAGTCCCGTATTCATCTGATAAGGATGTAACATACCAGTACAATGCTACAATGATAAAGAATGGTCAAGAGGTTCCGTTACCTATGAATAGTTTAGTAGTGAGCATTGCTGATGTGACGAAGGTAACCCGCAGTGGTCGAGTGTTTGGGCCGGTGGTCCCAGAAAGCAAAGAGGAATCGATTGTTTGTAAGAAGGTGGAGGTGCCTAATATAGATCCGGTTGGTTGTTCAAAGGATAAGTCTGGTGAATCCAACAACTTGAAAGCCAATGATGATGATGAGGTACTCCGGTTAATAAAGAGGAGCGAATTTAATGTGGTTGAGCAGCTGCTCCAGACTCCCTCAAAAATCTCAGTATTGTCTCTGCTTTTAAATTCCGAAGCGCACAGAGAAGCACTACAGAGAGTTCTTGAACAGGCATATGTAGAGCATGATGTTACTGTGGATCAATTTGATCACATTGTGGCTAACATCACTTCATGCAATAATCTGAGCTTCTATGACGAAGAACTCCCTGAGGAGGGAAGAAATCATAATCCGGCTTTGCCTATTTCAATGAACTGTAAGGAAGATGCTTTGTCAAACGTGCTTGTTGACACCGGTTCGTCATTGAATATGCTTCCGAAGTCAACTTTGTCGAAGCTATCTTACCAAGGAGCACCCATGAGGTATAGCGGTGTAATTGTTAAGGCTTTTGATGGTTTGCGCAAGACGGTAATTGGTGAAGTGGACCTTCCAGTCAAGATAGGTCCAAGTGATTTTTAGATTACTTTTCAAGTAATGGATATCCACCCGGCCTACAGCTGTTTATTGGGAAGGCCATGGATTCATGAGGCAAGTGTTGTTACTTCCACTCTGCACCAGAAGCTCAAATTTGTCAAGAATGGCAAGCTTGTGATTGTGGGAGGAGAGAAAGCACTATTGGTTAGCCATCTGTCATCTTTTTCGTATGTAGAAGCTGAGGATGAGGTTGGAACTCCGTTCCAAGCCTTATCTATTACTGCTGAGAAGAGAGTGGAGGACCCTATATCCTCGCTGAAAGATGCTCAGAAGATCGTTGAAGAGGGTGCTATTGATCAGTGGGGGCGCATGGTAGAGGTCTCCGATAACAAAGGCAAAACCGGTTTGGGGTTCCATAAAGGCTCATCAATTGTAAGATCTAACAATATGCAACTCAGCTTCCATAGAGGAGGGTTCATTCATGGCATTGAACAACACTTAGCTGTTGTGCTAGAGGATAGCGAAGAGGAAGACTGCATCACCTTTGTAACGCATGGAAAGACATGCAACAATTGGACTGCTATTGATATTCCTGTTATTTTGCATCGATCTAAGTAGTTGCTTTTATATTTTAAAATCCTCCTCCTATGCCTAAGGGAGAAGTGTACATTGTTTGGGCATTTTAAATTCATCATCAATAAAATTAATTATATTCATCCACATCTTTGATGTTTGTTTTACTTTTTGCTTTATTCTGAAAATGGTAATCACAAAAAAACATAAATAAACAATATAATTGTCCATCTGCATAATATTTGGTCACAAATTCACTTCTCTAAAATTAAAATATCAAATCATTATGCAGGTTGGTTCCTAACCCCATTGAATACAATGATCCTTCTC
Organism: Lathyrus oleraceus; assembly: GCF_024323335.1. NCBI lineage: Eukaryota > Viridiplantae > Streptophyta > Magnoliopsida > Fabales > Fabaceae > Lathyrus > Lathyrus oleraceus. The sequence goes on from NC_066584.1 coordinate 263,518,149, forward strand.
CTTCTCCAAAATTTGAATTCCCTGTGTTTGAGGCCGGGGAGGAAGGTGATGTAGAACTAAGTGATGAATTGTCTCGTCTTCTTGAGCAAGATGAAAAGGTTATTCAGCCGTTTGAAGAACAAATTGAGCTAGTCAACTTGGGTTCCGAGGATGATGTAAAGGAAGTCAAGATTGGGTCTCGATTGTGTCCAGATGCTAAGAAGTGGTTGATTGATCTTCTTCGAGAGTATTCAGATGTGTTTGCTTGGTCCTATCAAGACATGCCTGGGTTGGATTCTGAGATTGTGGAGCATAGATTGCCGTTGAAGCCAGAATGCCCGCCAGTCAAGCAGAAATTGAGAAGAACACATCCTGATATGGCTGTGAAAATCAAAGAGGAAGTTCAAAAGCAGATTGATGCCGGTTTCCTTGTAACTGCTGAGTATCCGCAATGGGTGGTGTAGATGTTTGATTGGCTGCATTTTATGTTAAAACACTAACTGGACTCTAATGTCTTGACTGATGTCATGACATGCTTTGGAGATGTTTGATTGGCTGCATGTTGTGTTAAAACACTAATTGTACTCTGATGTCTTGACTGATGTCATGACATACTTGAGTAGTATGCTGCAGGTTTAGCTAATACAGGATTTACTGAATGTCAAACTAGATGTTATGACATTCATCCCTGACAGCAGATACTGAGGTATAGAATAGTTGGTTGTCTGTTATAACTCAGTATTTAATTCAGTCTGTTTATCAAGGGAATAACAGACCTGGCATAAGGCCTACTGTCTGAATGTCAAACTGGATGTTATGACATTCATCAGTGATAACATATACTGAATAATAGGCAGGTTGGTTTTTCTGCTACAGTTCAGTATTTATTTCAGTCTGTTTTTCAGGAGGATAACAGACCTGGCATAAGGCCCATTGTCTAAATGTCAAACTGGATGTTATGACATTTATTTCTGTCAGTTGATACTGAAGTATAGACTGGTTGGTCTTTTACAGTACAACATTTAGTACAGTCTGTTTTCAGGAAAATAACAGACCTAGCATATGGCCTATGTTCTAGACGTCAAACTGAATGTTGTGACATTTATTCCTGACAGCATATGCTAAAGTGTAGGTGTAACACCTCAAAATTTGCCCTCCTCTTCTTGGGACTAGTTCAGCACATTGCATTTCATGTTTTAGGACATTAGGCATTTGCATTTTTCATATCATATGAGAATAAAACAGTCATCCTCCAAAGTCTTTTTCAGAAGAGGGAGATGTCACATGAGTCAAGCCTGAGGGTCTTGGTGAATGAATGATCAACCATATGAGGGTTGGCACTTCAAGAAGGGTTTCCTAATCCTTAAAAGGTCTTGAGTATTATATTGTTTGCAAGGGTATATCACCATCATCATGGTTCTATCCTCATCAAGGGTTTCATGGCATTCTCAAGTTCCTTTAGATTAGGGTTCTGACCTCTGGTCAACCCTAATCAATGGCAGTCTTCCAGCTAGGGCTTTTCAAGGAGAAGAGGTATTCTATTGAGATGGAAATCACATGATCATTATATTGAGCTTATTTGAGCTAGGGTTTCATTTCTGAGCCATTTCCCCAAGTGGTTGAGGCTCAAGCTGATAAGAGCATGTCAAGGTCATCTGAGGGCCTATACAATCAACTGTGCAGGAGCTGAGGGCTATGAGGTGGGGAAGTGAGTTGAGACACCTCATTCATGTTCAAAATAAGTTCATTTGTCATTACAAACACCTATCTTGAAGAATTGGAAGTCAGTGCAAAAGTTTCCAAAAAAGGAAAGTGACCTGTAATTGAAAGTTTCCAAAAATGGCAAGTTTTTGGTTCATATTCAACTTGACTTTACAACATCAAAGAAGCTTCAAATGAATTTTTGGTGAACATCAAAGTTGAAGATCTTTCTCTCCTCTTTTCAAAAAGTCCTAAATCATGTTCATATGATGAATGGTTGAGAAGTTATGGCCAAATGATCACAAAGTGTACATGGAAGTTCAACATGGCATAACTTTTGATTCAAAACTCCAAATTGATCCACTCTTTTTGCAAAATGCTTGTCTTGACTAATACTTTCCAAATAAACCATTGCATTGCATGAAAAAAGTTCATATGATCATGTGTCCATTCATGTGCTTTTTGGAGGGAAAATCCATAATTCAAATTTGGTTCAAGTTATGTGCAAAATACCACTTCCATTGTGTTTATTAGATGATTTTAAGTGATTTCAAGCCCTAACATGGCACTGTTCACGTGTGAATTAGACATGCACCCTCATTTTGCAATTTTGCATTTTCATTCCAATTCTCACTAATTTTAATTAACCAAGCTTAAGTGGGATTAGCAAAGTGATTAATACATGGTATAAATAGATAATCATAGCAGAATTTGCTCATAATCACAATTCTAGATCTAGAATTCATCTTTCCCTCCAAAACTCTCTCCTTGGATTTCAAATTTTCTTCACACAACCACAAGATTTCTTCATAGATCCTTCATCCTCATGGAATTTTGAGCAGGAATCATCCATAATTCGTGGCATTTGAGCTGGTTTTCAAGGAGATTGGATGCATGAACATGTTAATGGAAAGTTGAAATTAAGCAAGATCTAAGAGGATTCAACCATTCACTTTGGATTAAAGCTTCATAACAAGGTTGAGGGAGAAGATCTAGAAGATTTGAGGCCTTGAACACACAATTTCAACTCACTACCATTCCAAGTAAGTGGAAATTCGATCCTCACATTTTGCCTTTTCATGTACATGATTATGTAGATCGTTTGATGCTGAACATGCTGATATAAGTAGATTTAATTTTGGCTTAGAAATGAGGAAGTTATGTTGATTTAAAGTTTTGCACATGAAACTTCTTTGCTTCGATCCAGAAAATACATGATGAATTATGCTTAGATAATATGATATTCGTGATCTACGCTGAAAGACCTTTCCAACGGTATAAATTTCATTAAATTCTGGTATTTGGCACGGCGGCGCTCCGCCGGAGACGGCCGAAGAAGACGGTGGAAACCACTGTCCGCCACCGTCTGGTGTGATCCTAGGGTTTACGCTCTTAAACGCTGCGTTTTGCATTCAAACGCGCCTGTGACTTGCCAAACCTCTGTTCGATCCTGGCTTGGAGCATTCTTAAATTCCAGTTCATTTTTTTCCTTGAGCGCTTGTAACCTTGGACGCCTGGGTTCGAGTCCATGCTGTGGTGTTTTGTGAATTTCTTTAATTAAGCGCTTACATTGACCTTCGTATCCTGAGCTCGATCCTTGGCAAGGTGTTTTGTGATTTTAATTTGAGCGCTTATTTTACCATAGCTTCCTGAGTTCGATTCTGGTTGGATGTATTTTTGTGAAACTAATTTCTGAGCGCCATTTTAACCTTGTGAACCTGTGTTCAATACCTGGCTGAAACATTGTGATTTTGATTTTTTTGAATTGGTATTTCCATGTTATTTCCATTTAATCCATATTATTTCATCAACTTCGAAAATTCACAAAAAATAGAATACATGTCCAAATTGATTCAAATTTTTTTCCACATTTTTGTTTTGATGTCTTTTATTTTTTAGCATTAATTACATGAATTGTGTGCTTCTGGATTTTTAATTGTGAATTGTTGTTTGAACCATGTGCCAAATTGACATGCTACATTCATTTGCTTGTGAAATGCTCATAGTTGATGCAATTGGTCTGAAATTTGGTGTGCTTAATCTCCTCTCATGTTCTGATTTTTTGGCTTTGATATGAGGTTTTTATCATTTAACATCACTGTTTTAGACACATGGACATTTGGTGTGACAATTTGTGTCACAATTTGTATGTTGCATTTGTACATTTTCATTCATATGCCATTTGATCTTTTCTGGAGTTGAATTTTTGTATGATGTATGTTAATAACATGTTGAATTCACATAAAAAATTTCATGATCATTGGATGCTTTTCTGTTTTAATGTGGTTTTTCTCATTTGAGTGTCCAATTGTGTGCTATTTGCTTGCCTTTGATTTATCTTGATCATTTGAAGGCTTTGCCTTAGGATTTGGTTCTGGTCCTTTTGAGAACACTTTCTTGTTTGTTTAAATGTGCTTCATGTGAAATATTGACTTCTGTTTTGGTCATTTGACTTGCCTTTGACCCTAGTCTTTGTACTAGTGGTTTGTACTCACCAATTGTGTTTGTGTTTCAGGTATCTAGCACTAATGGTTGGTTTGCTCATTATTTGAGATGCAAGTTGCTTTGTTTACTAACTATTGTTGTGTTGTAGGTCCATTAATGTGATGAATTCACTTGAGTGCTTGCATTTGAGACTTACATTGTGTATAACTGTTGGATGTTCCATTGTGTTGTCTATTGGGTTTGTCTGAATACAATACTAATTGGTTAGCTTTTGTACAGGTACATTAGCCGCTTGCTAGCTAGCTTTTGCTTTGCTTTGGAGTGTGTTTGATACACCACTGAGGTAGTTTAGCCTTCTAACTCCATGTAGTCTGGAAGCCCTGTCGCTTTTTTGGCAGGCGTTTGGCTGAAGTCCTCCCTAAGAGGCAATGACTGTGGTTGTTTATATTTGTGCTAAAGACCTCCTTGTTGAGGCATGTTACTTGTTAAGTCCTCATAAGTGAAGAGGCAATTGACAGATAGAAGGGACTAGTAGCCAGTCCCCTGTTAGTCGTTGAGTCGTTCATTATGCTCGCACTACGTGCTGATGCTCTTGAACCTAACCCAAGATCTTGTATAGTGTCAGTCAAGTGGAATAGGGTCCCTCTTTCTGGACCCCCACGCTTTCTTTGATTTGAGCTCACCCAGGCCAGGGTTAAGAGCCATGAGTTCTTATCCTCATTACCTTTCATCTGCTCACCCTGACGGTCAATGTCAGTGGTTAAGAGCTTCAGAACCCCTACAGTTTTGGCTTGTTTGTCGAGGTTGATATGACCCCTTGACTAAAGCCCAACCGTGTCTGAGCCTCTTGTTTGTATATAGAGTGTGATGATTGCTTGTGTGTTTACTTTTGGCATGTTTATTTGCTGTTTGTTTGACTTGCTTCCTGTGCGAGTTAGGTTCTGTTTAGATACCTCAACCTAGGGCTATTGTGGATTGCATGACAACTATTAGGCTCGAGTCAGTCTCCCTTTTAGTTTGTTATTCCCCGGTCTCTGGTTAGGAGAAAGTTTCTCCCCTGTTAAGGGGAGCTACGTCGCCCTGATTCTCATACCAGATGAGATACGTAGGCAGGAGATCGAGCGAGATCTCTCTGGGCAACCTTTTTTCTTTTTGGTGTGTGTTTGCTTGACAGCTATTAGGCTCGAGTTCCAGACTCCCTATTAGCTTGTTTGTTCAACCTTTGTGTTTCTTTTGACGTCTCAGCGTCTCTTTGTGTTCGTGTGACAGTTATTAGGCTCGAGTGCCAGACTCCCTATTAGCTTGTCAATTTGATAACCTTTTTGTGTGTGTTTGGAGTCAGATGTAAGACCAGCTATTGGCATTCCGTTTCCTGTTGGTGTTTGTGTGTTTGGAGTCGGATGTAAGACCATCGATTGACAGTCTGTTTCCGTTTGGGTGTTTCTTTCGACGTCTCAGCGTCTATTTTCGGTGTTTTGTTTCGGCGTGCGTTAGCCGAACTACGAGTGTTCTGATTCTTCCTCTGGATAGAGAAGATACGTAGGCATAGGATGTGATATCCTAGCGAGCATGTTTCCCATTTTCCCGAACTACGTTGACTCTGATGTTTGTTTCTGACAAACTACGTAGGCCCAGGATGCGACATCTTGCCGAGTCCGTTTCCTCCATTTTCTTCCACCTGTTTATTATTCCAGTGTGTGTGCATTCTTTTTGAGCAGTTATTTAGCAACCTTATTCTATTCTTTTGAGCGTGGATCCCGTCGAGTACGACGGACGTGAGGGGTGCTAATACCTTCCCCTTGCGTAACCGACTCCCGTACCTTGCAATCTCTGGTCGTAAGACCGTTCCTTTCCCTTTTCTTAGGTTAGTCCAGCGCTTCCTTTCCGTCATAGGATGAATAGCGTCGGTGGCGGCTCTGTAACGTGTTGTTTTTTCTGCCGGTTGTTTTTCGCGTTGCGACAGTAGGATGGTTAGTTTTTCTGTTTCAGTATTTTTCTCAGGCTATTTTTCAGGAATCCAACAGCTGAGCTAAAATCCAGGAAACTAACAACTGAGCTATAATTAATGAACCTAACAAATAGCCTATTTGTTAGCATCCTAATATGTGGAAATTAGGTTAACTTGCTTAACCTTATTTTTAGGAAATACAAGTACAAGGCCCAAGTGCTGCAATATAAAAGGATGGTAATCCTTCTTTCAAAACTTAGGGGTTTTTAGCGTGAAGCATTTGTTGTTCCATTATACTTCACTGCTGTATTTTTATGTGTGTCTTGTATTAGGTTTAACTTGTGAGCCAAGCAATTATCACCTAGATGATTGCATTGGACTAGGGTGTTCATTGAGTTGTAAGTGTTGTGTCACTCTAAGCTTTTAAGCGTGAGTGTTGTGTATCTTGATTAAAGCTGTTAAGCACAATCAAGAGTTGTTTGAAGTATAACTTCATCATTTAACTTTAATCCAATTAAAGGTTGTAATCGCTGTGGTGATTGAGGGGGAGTGAGTAGGAACCCTGGTCTTAGTTTAAGATTGAAATTGCATTGGGTAGGTATTAAGTGATAGGATTAAACAGGTGGTTTAAGGCCTGAATTAATACTGCTAATAGTGGATTTCCTCCCTGGCTTGGTAGCCCCCAGACATAGGTGTGTGTGACACCGAACTGGGTAAACAGTTTCTTGTGTTATTTACTGCACTTACATTTATCTGACATTCCTGTCTGCGCAGAATCGGATGTCATAACATCCTGTGTGACATCGATAGTCTGGTAACTAGAATTTTAGGTGGCCAATATTGTGCATGTGCCGAAGAAAGATGGAAAAGTCCGCATGTGTGTTGACTATAGAGATTTGAATAAAGCCAGTCCAAAAGATGATTTCCCTCTGCCACACATTGATATGTTGGTAGACAATACTGCTAAATTCAAAGTCTTTTCGTTTATGGATGGATTTTACGGTTATAACCAGATCAAGATGGCACCCGAAGATATGGAGAAGACCACATTCATTACACCCTGGGGAACATTCTGTTATAGAGTGATGTCTTTCGGTCTAAAGAATGCTGGTGCGACTTACCAGAGAGCAATGACTACTCTTTTTCATGATATTATGCATAAAGAGATTGAAGTATATGCCGATGACATGATTGCTAAATCAATTGATGAAAAGGAACATGTTGAGCATTTGTTGAAGCTATTCTAGCGTTTGAGGAAGTATAAACTCCGCTTGAATCCCAATAAGTGTACTTTTGGTGTTCGTTCTGGCAAGTTGTTGGGCTTTATTGTCAGTGAGAAGGGTATTGAAGTTGATCCTGCCAAGGTCAAAGCAATACAAGAGATGCCTGCTCCCAAAACTGAGAAGCAAGTCAGAGGTTTTCTCGGCCGCTTGAATTAATTTCCAGATTTATTTCCCATATGACTGCCACGTGTGCACCTATATTCAAGCTTCTTCGGAAAGATCAGTCTTGTGATTGGACCGAAGACTGCTAGAAAGCATTTGATAGTATCAAAGAATATCTTCTTGAGCCTCCGATTTTTTCTCCACCTGTTGAAGGAAGACCGTTGATCATGTATTTGGCTGTGCTCGAAGATAGTATGAGTTGTGTTCTTGGTCAGCAAGATGAGACTGGAAAGAAAGAATTTGCAATCTACTACCTCAATAAGAAGTTCACTGACTGTGAGACTCAGTATTCTATGCTTGAGAAAACTTGTTGCGCATTGGCTTGGGCTGCTAAGTGTGTGCGTCAATATATGCTGAATCATACCACTTGGTCGATATCCAAAATGGATCCGATCAAGTATATATTTGAGAAACATGCTTTAACTGGGAGGATTGCCTATTGGCAGATGTTCTTATCAGAGTATGATATCGAATACCGATCTCAGAAAGCGATCAAAGGTAGTATCTTGGCTGACCATTTGGCTCACCAACCAATTGAAGATTATCAGTCAGTGCAGTATGACTTTCCTGATGAAGAGATTTTGTACTTGAAAATGAAAGATTGTGATGAACCATTGCTTGAAGAAGGGCCAGAACCTTGTTCTCGTTGGGGCATGGTATTTGATGGAGCTGTTAATCAGTATGGTAATGACATTAGGGCAGTGATTATTACTCCTCAAGGCACACATCTACCATTTGCAGCTAGATTGACTTTCAAGTGTACAAACAACATGGTAGAGTATGAAGCTTGCATTATGGGGTTGAAGAGGCCATGAATCTCAGAATCAAGTATTTGGATGTCTTCGGTGATTCGGATTTGGTGGTGAATCAGATCAAAGGTGAATGGGAGACAAATCAACCCGATTTAGTACCATATAGAGATTATGCGAGGAGGATTTCAACTTTTTTTACAAAGGTTGAGTTTCATCATATTCCTCGAGATGAGAATCGGAAGGCAAATTCTCTTGCAACATTGGCATCAATGATTATAGTGAAATATTGAATGAAGTTCCCAATTTATCTATGATGCGTCTTGATAGGCCAGCTCATGTGTTTGCTGTTGAAGATATCAAAGACGAGAAGCCGTGGTATTACGACATCAAATGTTTCCTCCAAAGTCAGATTTACCCTCCTCGGGCATCTTTGAAAGATAAGAAGACTTTGAGAAGATTAGCTGGTAATTTCTACTTGAATGGTGATATACTGTACAAGAGAAACTTCGACATGGTTTTGCTCAGATGCGTGGATAGACACGAAACAGACTTGTTGATGACTGAAGTGCATGAAGGTTCCTTTGGTACTCATTTCAATGGACATGCAATGGCGAAGAAGATGTTGCGAGCAGGTTACTATTGGCTGACAATGGAACCTGACTATTGCAAGTTTGTGAAGAAATGCCACAAGTGTCAAATTTATGTCGATAAGATTCATGTTCCTCCGAAACTTTTGAGTGTTATCTCTTCCCCATGGCCCTTCTCCATGTGGGGAATTGATATGATTAGGATGATTGAGCCCAAAGCTTCGAATGGACATCGTTTCATTTTGGTGGCAATTGACTAATTCATAAAATGGGTTGAAGCGACATCGTATGCAAATGTAACCAAGGAAGTCGTTGTAAGGTTTATCAAGAATCAGATCATATGCCGTTATGGTGTGCCAAGTAAGATCATTACTAACAATGGATCGAACTTGAATAAAAATATGGTGGAAGCTCTTCACAAAGACTTCAAGATTGCACATCATAATTCTTCTCCCTACAAACCTAAGATGAATGAGGCTGTTGAAGCTGCGAATAAGAACATCAAGAAGATTATCTAGAAGATGGTTGTCACATATAAGGATTGGCATGAGATGATCCCATTTGCTTTGCATGGGTATCGTACACACGTCCTCACTTCAACAGGGGCAACCCCTTTCGCTCTTGTGTATGGTATGGAAGCAGTGTTCCCCGTAGAGGTTGAGATTCCTTCATTGCGTGTACTCATGGAAGCCAAGTTGACTGAAGCTGAATGGTGTCTAACCAGGTTTGACCAGTTGAATTTAATTGAAGAGAAGAGATTGACTGCCATGTGTCATGGTCAGTTATATCAGCAGAGAATGAAGAAAGCTTTTGATAAGAAAGTCAAACCTCGAGTGTTCAAAGAAGGTGACCTTGTGCTCAAGAAGATTTTGACATTCAAGCCAGATTCCAGAGGAAAATGGACTCCTAATTATGAAGGACCATATGTTGTCAAGAGAGCCTTTTCAGGCGGTGCATTTATTCTTACAACTATGGATGGTGAAGAGTTCACTCGTCCTGTGAATGCAGATGCAGTCAAGAAATACTTCGCCTAAAAAATAAATGAATAGCTCGCTAAGTTGAAAACTCGAAAGGGCGGCTTAGGCAAAAATGAGCGTCTCGGTGGATTGAAAACCCGAAAGGGTGATCCAGACAAAAATTAGAGACATGAAATAGAAAGAATTTCCCGATAAGTTGAGTACCCCACTTCGGGGCAACTTATGCAAAAATTAGGAATTATGGCAAGTAACTGCATTCTGCTGATCTTCAGTGTTTTGAAGACTTGGTTGAGCACAAGGGTTGACATTGATTCATCATCCCAGCAGCGGTCAAGAGCATAATGGATATCAAGAGTTGGTAGAAAGATTAAGGATCATTTGTATTCAATGTAACCCTTTTCCATGAAAATTACCATTTTCAACTTTGTAAAATCTATGGAGTCTTATCATTTACAGACTACCATTCTATTAAATAAAGTTGAGCTTTTATCCAATTGTTTCTACTCTTATTTATTTCAGCCAATAGTTTTAAATTTTATTATGATCATTTTAAAATTAAATTTTAAAATCAAAATCAAGTTTTCTTTAATATATAAAAGCAAGAATTTTTCCAAAGCAAATAAAAGGAATATCAACAACATTTCAATGGATAGCAAGTCCTTAAGTGTGAAGCATCAGAGGTTCCCCAAGCAGTTAACCCTTCGGGTATCCCTAGACATTAGTGTTGATTCAATTCCTCGGTGGAGCGTTTGATCCTCAGCGGAATTTCTTTATCCCCAACTATTTTGGCTGATTCAGATACCTTGCGGCATGTGGTTTTTCCCGACAAAATTTCTACTGTCCCCAGCAGAGTTTCTGCCATTTCCAGTGAAGCTTGTATTTCCTCAACAAGGTTGATCTTCATAGATGTTTGATCTTCCCCAGTAGATCGCTTTGGTTTCCCCACCAATCACCATTCAACTTGCTCCCAGTCAGAGTTTCCTCCTGGTTTCTGAGCAGCTTTTTGTGATTATTTCTCTGTAGGGTTGTCTCCCATTTTTATGGTGTTGACCTAAAATTCCCCATAGATTGGATGTTCTATCCTCAGCAGATCTCCTCCGTCCTCATCTAGGGTTGAGCCTTTGGGATGTTAATCTCTCTGTTCTCCAACTGTTGTCTCCATATTTTGTGGATTGACCAAGGATTGTATCGGTGGTTCAATTTCTTTGTCACACCTCTGTATCCTTTGCGATCGTTTTTTCAGCATAATCATCATATATACATATACATATACATATACATATACATATACATATACATATACATACACACTCATATAATTTCATAATTTTCATATCCTGCATCTTCATATTTGATTTGTTTGAGATTCTCATTCTCTGTTATGGCGGTACTTTATCCCCATACAAAATTCGATGTTTGTCCTCTTTCAATTGTAGAGTGTCAGCCCCTTAAGCAGAAAGACTTTAACCTTTCTCTGTTTCCCCACTGAGTTTGCTTCCTCGTGGATGGTTGTTATTTCAGTTTCCTCTCCAGCAAATTTTCTGGATGAAATTACTCCCCTTGAGTTATGTCCTTATTGGGTTGAGTCTTGATTGACCGTTTTCTTTCTAGCTCTTACCTAGATAGATATTTTGGTCTCCTAAGAGTCTATTACCCAGTAACTGGTAATATTCTTCTTAGTTTGCAGTTTGTTACTTCTTGCCAAAATACCCAACAAAAGTACCCTTTTCTCCTCAGTGGAGTCCCCAGGAAATATATCCTTGATATGTTCACCTTAACCGGTGACAAATATCTTTTCTTCCCCCGCAGAAGTCTATCCTTGATATGTTCACTTTAACCAGTGACGGATATTCTCACTTTTGGTATTCTACCCAGTAAAAAGGTAGTTGTAATCCCTATTTTGTTCCTCAGAGAGTTAATCCTTGATATGTTCATCTTAGCCGATGACACGTTTTCTTCTCCTTGTGGTTTTCTACCCAGTAACCGGTGGTTGTAAATCCTACTTTTTCCCCTGTGCAGAGTCTATCCTTGATATGTTCACTTTAACCAGTGACGGATTTTCTCTCCTTTGGTATTCTATCCAGTAACTGATAGATGTAGTCCCTATTTTTACTCCCCTTTTCAGAGTCTATCCTTGATATCTTCATCTTAACCAGTGACGGATTTTATCTTTGATTGGTCTTCTGCCCAGTAACCGGTAGTTGTAAATCCTATTTTGTCCCCTCGCAGAGTTAATCCTTGATATGTTCATCCTAACCGGTGACGGATTCTCTCTCCGATGGTTTTCTATCCAGCATTCGATAGATGTAATTCCTACCCCTTTTGTTCAGTTGGTTTATCCTTGATATGTTCATCCTAACCGATGACGGGTATCCTCCTTGACATTTTCCAGGCAAGTCTGTCCTTGATATGTTCATCTTAACCGGTGACGGATTTTCTTCCCTGTTGAGTTTATCCTTGATATGTTCATCCTAACCGATGACGGATACTCTCACCCCTTGGTCTTCTGCCCAGTAACTCATAGTTATGAATCCTATTTTTCCACATTTGTCCTTAGCAAGGCTATTCTTACCCAGTAACCAGTAATGAATACTCCCTCCTGGCGATCCTTAGCAAGTCATTCTTGATATGTTCATCCTAACCGATGACGGATGGTCTCTCTGACAGGTCTTTATTATCTCCTTACCCAGTAACAGGTAGTAGATAATAAATTTCTGCTCCTCCTGTGTTGACGTTTATTTCTCCATAGTTGAATTGAGTGCGCATTTCCTTAGTGAAATCACTTTCCCCTGCACGAGTCGAGTACCTCAGTTTTATCCTGACTTATTCGTACCCCCTGTAGATGTTTTTGTTTCCCCGGTTGAGTCTTTCCATTTTGTGTTGAATCCCTCTAGTCCCCCGGTAGTTTTGAGTCGTAGCCTGGCCTACGCATAACTCCTTTTTCCCCCCAGAGTCTTTGTCTCCCTAGCGAGTTTTTCTCACGAAATTCATTATACTCCTGCTTACTTTCGGTCTCTATGATTTCTTTTTCCTTTGTGGCAATATCTCCCCACAAAGCATTAACTTTTTCATTCATGTCATGTGCACCATGAGGTCTCTTAGGGACCAAAATTTGTTTCTATATGTTATTATTTAAGCCCATTATACTGAGTCGACCCGAAGATTTTAACCTTCGCCTCCTCAGTTAGAATGTCCTTAAATATGGGTAGCTGTAAGACCCCAATTTTGATCCTAAGATCCCTCATGTAATTCCATCATAGGCATTAGCATTGGGATCACACCTTGGCATCCTCCTTACCCCTCTTTCATTGGGCTTGTTTTGGGAGAGATCACCAAGCATTTTGTGATTATATCATACTTGTGTACTATCATTTTACTAACTAAAATACCAAAAATATGTCTTTGCATTTTCCTAACTCTTTTGTAGGTAGGGCATGATCTCATTAATTCATCAAGTTCACATCTAGGGTTTGAGACCCTCATGAACAAATAGCACAACCAAGAATTGATTCAAGAATGGTTATGAACATCATATATGAGTCCCAATGATCTCTATATGTTATATTGATCAAGTTTTCTTCAAGAGTTTGAGGTTGATTTGCCTTGGAAACCCTAGTTTGACTGGGTATCTTGAGTAACTTCTCCAACAAGCTATCTCACCAATTGATCAAATTTCTCAAGGGACACTTCAAAATTCATCATTTCATGCACATATGATCTACCATGAGCTAAGAAAGTCAAGAGAATTAGAAGTTAGCAAGTTGGTTGATGGTGGTTGGCCAGATGAATTCATCTGATCAAAGCTGGGTCTCCCTAGACCCTATCTCCTACAATTTTCACCACATGAAAATTATTACAAGAGAAAACTCACTTTAAATGACATTCTAAACAACTATCATGTTGAGACCTAGAGCTAGTTTTGCTTGGAAAATTATTTTCTATGTTGAAACATTATAGGTCATTTTGTCCAAACCCTAATTTGAAAGTCAACTTCCCAAGGCCATAACTTCCCAAGGCCATAACTTCCCAAGACCCTACTTCAACTTTGATGTTTGGAGTGGGAGCTAATTCAACTTTTTTGAGCATGTGATATGAGGTTACATTATAGGTCACTTTTGACCTATACCATTGATCAAGTGATTTTTCCAAACTTCAAAAATGCATAACTCTATCATTTCAAATCCAAATGACATGCAATTGGTAACCATTTTGAAGGTGTTTGAGAGATCTATAACTTTGATGAAGACACGTTTCTCATTGAAGCTCATATAAAAAGTTAAGCAAGGTGGAATATTGAGACATATGGCTTGACACTTAGAAAAATTTTGATATGTCAAAAATTTCCAAACTTGCACCTTGAATTTCTCCAAGTTTCAAGCTCCAAATGAAAAAGTGTTGAACATTAAATTTGTTCCTCTTAATCTCACCTTTCCAAAGAGCTTAAATTCACTCATTTTGGACAAGAAATGCATAGGCTGCACATGGCTTAAACAGGGTAATATCACTTGGCAAGGATCAAACTTCAAAGATCAATGTGCATTTGCCTTGCAATCCAAGCTTAGTTCAGACCATCTGGTATTCATTTGTGGACCTCAAACAATAATTTCATGGGCCTGTGCGCGCCCATGCACACTTGGATCACCATTTGCCAAAATTATAAAGTGAATTGAAGGGTGCAATTATCAACCATTTCAGCTATAAATAGAGCTTCAATTGCTTAGAAATTCAGAGACCTTGGCGCCAACTTTGATCCCCCATCTCAAACCCTCACTTTGCAAAGGATAAGCCTGAAAAATTCTCTTGAATTTGAGCTTGAATTTCCACTGTTTTGAAATTCAATTCTCTAGGAATCCATAGATTCTTAACCATTCAATCCTTCTCCTGCGAGAAAGTGGAGTGAGACCAAGTACAAGCAAGATCAAGATCAATTGAATCCAGACCTACATTGAAGGTATTTTCCAGAAATTTTGAACTCTTTGATTCTCTCAAATTCTTGCTCAATTCCATTGATTCTTTGGTTGTCTGAAGTCCTATCAATGTAGGCAAGAAGTTTGAGTTGCTTTGAGGTCAAATCGAAGTAAATCAGTTCATGTACCTCAAATTTCAACTCCATGTATCTCTCAATATACTTGGAGTTGGAGTGAATGGAGGTCAGATTCGAGCTCAGTGCCATTTTTTCTTTAAGATCATGTCCTTGTTTTTCTTTTTAGTGATGGTTCATGGTGGACCAGTCCGGTGAGGTCCACCTGAGAAGATGACCGGAGCTCTTGCTCCGGCGATGAGTTGGCAAAGCTCTGAACCACATGATCCGTTCCTTTTGTTTTAATCTTGATTGTTGGTTTTAATTACCACCTATGCAGCATTGTTGACTCAAGTCCATGTGGAACGCGCGCTAGGGACCATCTGACCTGCCACCTCAATTAATGAGGGAGATCAGATGGTCCACGTATTTTTGATTTTTTGATTTTTCATTTTAATTGCATTATTTTCAATAATTCTTATTAAATTCAATATTGATCCAAAAAATATGAGACTTTCACCAAAAATTTTCAAATATTTTTCTCTTTCATATTCTGAATTAAAATTATTTTTTGGATCATTATTAATATTTTTCATGAATTAATTGATTTTGCATTTGTTTTTAATTGTTTAAAAATATTTTTAAATGTCCAAAAATTATGAAAAATTTTCTCCAAGTTCCTTTGACCTAGTTTGACCTATGATAAATCTCATGGCAATTTCTTTGGTGTTTTGATGATATTTTAGGAATTGTACAAACCATATTTGATTTAAATGCACTATTTTATTATTTTTAATTGAATAAAATGCAAATTATTTTTGTTGACCACTTGTATTGACTTGTTTGGGTTTGCTTATTGTTGTTGAGCCTTGGTCAAGGTTGACTTGACTTTGTCAAATTAATATCATTGGATTTACGGGATTGATGGAATGTACATTCCATCTCCCAAAATGATTGAATGATATTAATTTGGTAAAAGTCCTCCTTTGACCAATTTGTGATTTCATTCTTTCCCCTCCCACTTCATCTCATTCCTCTTCTTCATACATCCATTCAATTTGGCCTATGACATCTCAAAGTCCTAATGCTAGTTGATTAAAAAATTAACATGAGTATGGATGATATTAGGCCACACCTTTCGCATATTTTTTGTGCGTGGTATGTTTCATGAGCATAGTCCATTATACTATGTCTCTAACATGCATTAACACCAAAATTCTATTGCCCGACCTCAAATAGTTGTGACTTCTACATAAGTCCAATTACGATTGCTTAACATAGAGCTAAATTTGTGACATAAAAGGCACAAGCATTCTAGTTAGTGAGATTGTAAGTCTCCCCTCTTTCATGGTATTGTGTGGAAACTTGGCCTTCTTTCCTTCCTTTGGAGGATGTTTTGGTTCAAAGATCCATGCTTGTGATAAGTGGGTTGAGTGTTCTCCAAAGAATGTCTTAAAATGAAAAGTAAAAACAAAACAATACTAACTCTTAACCTACTAACTATTAACTTTTAATTTCAAGCTTTTACTTTAATGCAATTTACTTTTAGCACTCTATTTCATTTGCCATTGTTAATATCATTCTAATTGTTTATGTTAATGTAATTTTCACTTGGTCCATTTGGACCATATTGTGTGATATATTTGGTTTGTGTATACTTTGCTTGTTTGTGTGGTCTTTGACCATTAATGCACATAATAATAACAAAAACCCTAAAAAAATTTTGAGTGGACTGTTGGCTTGATCTTGGACAAATGGACTTAGAATCTAGGCAACCTCCTTTGCTAATGGACTTGGCAAATGCCAACTTGTTGAAAGAACCAAGTGCTTGCAATTTGAAATTCATCTGATACATCTTTGAAGATCTCTCTAAAGTTCATCTGCAACTTGATCATTGTGAAGCTATTATTTTGAACCTGTGACTTGTAGAATTCATCTGTTACATGGGCTATTTTGAAGAAGATCATGAAATGGATAAGATTGGATGAGGCCATCTTTATTTGATGCCTTGCTCTTCAAGATAATATAATTGTGCATTTGTGTGTTTCTTGATTCTAAAAGTCCAAGGGAATTCTGAGTTTCTATTGACATTCTTGTCTATTGGATTGCTACCCATTTGGTCAGATCTTTTCAACTCTAAA
Organism: Lathyrus oleraceus; assembly: GCF_024323335.1. NCBI lineage: Eukaryota > Viridiplantae > Streptophyta > Magnoliopsida > Fabales > Fabaceae > Lathyrus > Lathyrus oleraceus. Next base: position 263,535,144 of record NC_066584.1, read on the forward strand.
GTTTTAACTTTTGTACATAAGATAGTCTCTTCATCTTCTTCCCATTTCTTTAATTTCAAAATCTCTCCCTCCATTTTCAAAATCTTCTTTGTGTGAACTATTTTTGTTCTAAACTTTGACCATTTTTACAAAAAGATAGAAACTTTGGCCTTACGCCATTGCATTTTCAAACTTATTTGCTTAAATCAAACTTGTAAATAAATTTAACTATACTTGACTTAAACTTTCAAAAAGCCAAAAAAAACTAACTCATTTTAGGCCTTTGTGCCATTCAAACTTATGTTTTGATCCGTCATTTTTATGTTGGTACGTAGGCACAAGTCTGAAGGTCTTGTCAAACACAAATATAATTAATGAATTATTTTCTCATCCCCCCATTCTATTTTTTTTGTAAATATCACTTTGTACAATATACATATGCACACAAAAAGGGCTCCCTAGGAGTACCTAGGACACTTTGGGTGCTAACACCTTCCCTCTGTGTAACCAACCCCATTACCTGTGATCTTTGACTTTTATTAGTTTTTATTTGAAAACTTCTTACTGTTTGGGTTTCGTTCGTACTTTTTCCCTTTTCCCTTGGAAACAATAAAAGCGCGGTGGCGACTCTTGTTAATTGATCTCTAGCTTGTCAATAGCTTGACGATCATGAATTTCCCGCTACAACTAGGTAATAAACTCTCACGGGACCAAAAGTATCTATCTAGGTAAGATCTAGAAAGAAATGGTCAATTACGACTCAACCCGATGAGGATATAACTCAAGGGGAAATGAGAAAGGTTAAAGTCTTTCTGCTTATGAGGCTGACACTCTACAATTGAAAAGAGGACAGACTCACCCAACCTATATGGGGATAAAGTACCACCATAACAGAGAATAAGAATCACAAGAATGAGTCAACAGATGCAATGATGCAATAATGAAATTATATGAGTGTATATGTATATGTGTATATGTTGATTATGCTGACAATACGATCTCAAAGGATACACTGATGTCGCAGATTTGAATCGTCGATACAATTCTCGGCCAATCCCCAAAAGAGGGAAACAATTGCTGGAGAAGAGAGATCAACATCCCAAAGGCTCAACCCTAGTTGGGGAAGGAAAGAGGAGATTTGTTGAGAAAACTACTATCAACTCTACGGGGAATTTTAGGTCAACACCATATCAAATGGAAGATAACCTTGCAGGGGAACAAACGCAAATAGCTTCTTAGAAACCAGGAGGAAATTCTGACTGGGAGCGAATCTGATGACGACTTGCGAGGAACCAAAGTTCTGTCGGAATCATGCGAACTGCTGGAATGGAGTGTCCGCACTCTGCTGGAGAACAAATATAAACTCGGTTGGGGAGTAAACACCAACTCAACTAGGGATAGAGGAGAATTAACTTCCCGGAGAAATCAACAAACACCAGGTGCTGAACAATGCTTCCGGGGATGAAAGAGAAATTACGCCTACTGCTTGGGGAGAACCAATAATGCTCCACACTTAGGGCTTACTGCTTTCAAACCAATAATGATCATGATAAAATTTAAAACTATTTGGCTGAATTAAATAAGAGTAGTAATAGTTGGATAAAAGCTCAACTTTATTTAATAGAATGGTTGCCTGTAAATGACAAGACTCCATAGATCTTTACAAAGTTGAAAATGGCAATTTACATGGAAAAGGGTTACATTGAATACAATGATCACTAATCCTTCTACCGCCTCTTGATATCCACTGTGCTCCTGGCTGTTGCTGCGGACGATGAATCAAAACCGACCATTATGCTCAAGAATATCTTCAAATCTGAAGATCAGCAGGATGAAGTTACTTGCCAAAATCCCTGTTCTTTTCATAAATTTCCCCAAGGTGGGGTACTTAATTTATCGGGACAAATCTTTCTGTTTTATGTCTCAAATTTTTGCCTCGATCGCCCTTTCGAGTTTCAATCCACCGAGACACTCATTTTTGCCTAAGCCGCCCTTTCGGGTTTTCAACTTAGGGAGTTGTTCTTTTCTTTTTAGGCGAAGTATTTCTTGACTGCATCAACATTCACAGGACGAGTGAACTCTTCACCATCCATAGTTGTAAGAATCAAAGCACCGCATGAAAAGGCTCTCTTAACAACATATGGGCCTTCATAATTAGCAGTGCATTTTCCCCTGGAATCTGGTTTGAAGGATAAGATCTTCTTGAGAACAAGGTCACCTTCTCTGAACACACGAGGTCTAACCTTCTTTTCAAAATATTTCTTCATCCTCTACTGATATAACTGACCATGACACATGGCAGTCAATCTCTTCTCTTCAATCAAATTCAGCTGGTCATATCTGGTTTGACACCATTCAGCTTCAGTCAACTTGGCTTCCGTCAGCACACGCAATGATGGGATCTTGACCTCTATGGGGAGCACAACTTCCATACCATATACAAGAGAGAAAAGGGTTGCCCTTGTTGAAGTACAAATGGATGTACGATACCCGTGCAAAGCAAATGGGAGTATCTCATGCCAATCCTTATACATTACAACCATCTTCTGAATAATTTTCTTGATGTTCTTATTTGCAGCTTCAACAGCCCCATTCATCTTAGGTCTGTTGGGAGAAGAATTATGGTGTGCAATCTTGAAGTCTTTGCAAAAAGCTTCCACCATATTATTATTCAAGTTAGATCCATTATCAGTAATGATCTTACTTGGCACACCATAACGGCATATGATCCGATTCTTGATAAACCTTATAACAACTTGCTTGGTTACATTTGCCTACGATGCCGCTTCAACCCATTTTGTGAAGTAGTCAATAGCCACCAAAATGAAATGATGTTTGTTCGAAGCTTTGGGATCGATCATGCCAATCATATCGATTTCCCACATGGAGAAGGGCCATGGGGAGGAAATGACGTTCAACAGTGTCAGAGGAACATGAATCTTATCTGCATATATTTGACACTTGTGGCATTTCTTCACAAACTTGCAACAGTCAGATTCCATTGTCAGCCAATAGTAACCTGCTCACAACATCTTCATGGACTTCGGCCATCAACAGGTCTGCTTCGTGTCTATCCACGCATTTGAGAATAACCATATCGAAGTTTCTCTTATATAACACATTACCATTCATGTAGAAATTGTCGGATAATCTTCTCAAAGTCTTCTTATCTTTCAAAGATGCCCCAGACGGGTAAATCTGACTTTGGAGGAAACACTTGATGTCGTAATACCACGACTTCTCATCTTTGATCTCTTCAATGGCGAACATGTGAGCTGGCCTATCAAGACGCATCACAGTCAAATTGGGAACTTCATTCCAGAATTTCACCACAATCATTGAAGCTAATGTTGCAAGAGCATCTGCCATCCGGTTTTCATCTCGAGGGGTATGATGAAACTCAACCTTTGTAAAGACTGGGTTGATTCGTCTCCCATTCACCTTTGATTTGATTCACCACCAAAGCTGAATCTCCATAGACGTCCAAATACTTGATTCTGAGATCAATGGCCTCTTCAAGCCCCATAATGCAAGCTTCATATTCTGCCATATTATTTGTACACTTAAAAGTCAATCTGGCTGTAAATGGAAAATGCGTGCCTTGAGGAGTAATAATCACTTCCCCAATGCCATTACCATACTGATTAACAGCTCCATCAAATACCATGCCCCAACGGGAACCAGGTTCTGGCCCTTCTTCAAGCAATGGTTCATCACAATCTTTCATCTTCAAGTACAAGATCTCTTCATCAGAAAAATCATACTGCACTGACTGGTAATCTTCAATCGGTTGGTGAGCCGAATGGTCGGCCAAGACACTACCTTGAATTGCCTTCTGAGATCGATATTCGATATCATACTCTGATAACAACATCCGCCAACAGGAAATCTTCCCAGTAAAGCAGACTTCTCAAATATGTACTTGATTGGATCCATTTTGGATATCAACCAAGTAGTATGATTCAACATATATTGACGCAGATGCTTAGCAGCCCAAGCCAATGCGCAACAAGTCTTCTCTAGCATAAAATACCGAGTCTCACAATCGGTGAATTTCTTACTGAGGTAGTAAATTGCATACTCTTTCTTTCCAGTCTCATCTTGCTGACCTAGAACACAACCCATACTTGTAAGACCCTAATTTTGACCCTAAGATCCCTCATGGCATCATATCATTGCTCAGTGTATTGCCTCAAGAATCATAACATGTTTGGCTTCTTAACCCTAGGGTTGGGACTTGTGTGAGTGTTTTGAGACCACTAAGCATGCTTGTATTGTATATTATTACTTTTCGTATTTGTCTACTAACCAAAAGCACAAAAATATGTCACTAACTCTTTTTGTTTTGAAGCTCAAGTGATCATGTGCTCCCATGCTCCTAAGAGGCTCCTAAGCCCAATGCAATGGCTAGATGAAGATGAGAAAAAGCATGATAATGTTCCACAAAGTTCCTAATCATCATATATGTCTCCCAAGTATCTCAATTTGCCAATTTGATCAAGATCACCCAAAGGGCTTGAGGATTGTTTCCCAAGGAAACCCTAGTTCAATTGTGCCTTGCCTGTGCCTTGCTCATGAAGCAACCTCAACCTATGATCAAATTAAATCAAGTTAAGTTCTTTGATTCATTATTTTATGCATATATGAGCCTATGTGAGGCACCTCAATCACTTATTCATCAAGATTGGAAGTTTGGCCTTGAAAAGTTGACCAGTCAAGTCATCTGACTAAACTGAGGATCACTGAGATACAACTTTTGATGTATTTGTCAAATGAAGATGACCCCAAGAGAAAAAAATGTTCTTAAGATCCATATGAACAACTTTCATGTTCATAAAAAATCCATTTGAAACTTGGAAGGTCATCATTCATTTCAAAACATTATAGGTCATTTTGACTGAAACCCTAATTTTGGGTCAACTTACCAAGGACATAACTTCCTTAATTTTTATGATTTTTATGTGAGACCAAATTTATTGGAAATCTTAATATGTATAATTCAAATGTTATGTTGTACAAAATTTCATAATCCTAAAAGAAATACATGTGATAATATAAAACATTATAGGTTACCTTGGACCTAATTCATTGAATTTGAAAAAGTACCCAACTTCAAATGCCCATAACGTTGTCATAGAAAATCCAAATGATGTAAAATTTGAGTCTAAATTGATCATCTTGATACAACTTTGATGTTGGAGGTTTTTCCATTAGAAGCTTGCATCATGGAAACAGAGGGGTTTGAATAAGCTTGCTTTTGGTGAAAATTTTCAAAGGTGACTTAAACATGTTTTATGCCTAAATTTTCACAGCCAGTTTTCATTAATTTCCAAATGCAAAATGAATTTTTGTCCACCAAAATTTTTGTTCCTTATTTCAAGGGCTTTCCAACCATTTCTCACAATGTTATTTTGGATTTACCATGTGTGAGTTTCGAAGAGCTCTTTCTTTATGTTCATTTTAACATTTCATGATGAAACTTAATGTGTAAGCTAGTTCCACTTCATGTACACGTCCAATTCCATTCCAAATGAATTCAACTTGGTTTTGCACCCATCATTGGGCCTCACATGCGCCTGTACAGGCCCATGCATCAAATTTCAAATTGTCATGCACACGAGGGAATCATGAACTCAGCCACATCCAACTATAAATAAACACCTCATGAGCCTCATTTCATAACCTTTGGGAGACCTGAAATGCTGCAACACTGTAATCCCAACCAATACCAAAGGAATTTTCCAGATTTTTTTCTCACTTCCAAGCTTGAAATTCAACATCATTAATTGATTTTCAAAGCTCAATTCCTTAGCCTCTCATCTCCATTACATCCCTAGAGCAAAGAGGAATCAGGATCTTGAAGTTTTCGTGGCTTAAAGAGCTTCAATTCAGAGGTAGAACTTCAAACTTTTTGGATCTAGATCTTGCAATTCAATATAGTATTCTCTTGTTTGTGTGGTTTTCTGAAGTCCTCACACTTGAGGCAAGCCAATGGTGGTTTCAATTTTCCACTTCGTGCACTTTCAATTTGAACACCATGATCTTCCACTTCACATTTCTCTCAAAATAGGAAGAATAAGGAAGATCCATGGACACAGTGGTGATGTACATCACACGAGCTTCAATTTGATATCCTTGTTTTTTCATTTTTGTTAAGAAAAATTTCTCTGCAAGTGGTGGCCGGATTCTGGTAGCTCACCGGAGAAGATGGTGGTTTCCACCACCATCACCACGTGTGCATCTTCCTAATCATTGGATTGCTTTGCCACGTTATAATCTCATACATTCATTGTGTTTACTTCGTTTTATGATTTATGTTGCGCGTTTGACTCAAGTGCACGTTACGCCCTCACATCTGGACCGCTTCTCCACGCCACGTCATTTAATGAATTTGATCATGTGGCGCTGGATTTTCCATCATTTCTATTTTTCATTTTATTTTCAGTTAATTCCTTTTATTTTTAAAAAATCATAAAAAATTTATTTGAAGTCACAAAAATATGAGACCAACTCCAAAATTCTTCTTGGAAAATCTAGTTTCATATTTTGATTTTTAATTATTTTTGTGACTTTAATATTTTTTGTGAATTATTTGAGTTTTAATAGTTTTAATTCATTTTAAAATACTTTCTGATATTTGAAAAATTCAAAAATATTTTCCTAGCATTTATGGATCATGATAAGCCAATGAAAAATAGTCTCATCAATTTCTTATTTGATTTGAGATTTATTTGAGATTTTAATCCATTTTGTGCTATTTTTAATTGTTGAGAAAGTTAGTCAAAGTTTGTTTGACCATTTTAGACCTATGAGAGTTTAATTGGACTTGTTGAAGTTGATTTGAATTAACTTTGAGGTTTGATCTTATTTTGTTTATTTTTATTTGCATTTTATTTTAATTCAAAAAAATACCAAAAAAATATTGTTGACTTGTAATCTTCATTTCTTTTCTGTTTGGCATTGATTGATGTTGGTTTGATCAATATTTGATCAAATGGATTTGATACTTGTATTATCTTTCCCTCCCTTTCATCTTCATCCCATTCTTTTCATTAATGGCCAATGAGTTAATGTCTTATGGTTGATATTGACAAATGAGAGGTTTAACCTTTTTTGATCCAAACCAAACTCAACTTGATCCATGATCATGTGAGTTGTTTTGTGTCCAAGATAGGTTGCTTCTTGGTCAAGCAAATAACCTAAAGTCCATACAAGGCCCTTCCCCTTTTGTTTTGGCATGGCAAGTTTATGGAGCTTGGCTTACTAGTCATGATCTCTAACTTGTGTTATTTGCCTATATTTTTATTAACCGGCCTCAAATAGGTGTGACTACTACATTAGTCCACTTACGATTGCTTAACATAGCGCTACATTGTCTTATGACAAACTAACATAACCTCCACTAATTACTAACTTTAATTTGAGCATTTAATTTCTTGCCCTTTACTTTTAATGCCATTTATTTCTTGCTCATTATTCATATTTGATTTTACCTTTACTCACTTGAGCATATATTTTATGTTTATGCCATTTTTCTTTTGCTCATTTGAGCTCATTATTGTATATAAATATATTGCTATCTTGTGTTTGCCTTTTGTTTGTTTTGTGTGAACCAAATGCAAAAAGGAGAAATGACTTAGAATTAGGACTTACCTATGCTTAAAGAAGTTCAAGAGCAACTAGGCCTCATGCCTTTAGAATGCTAAAAAATTATTGAAGAGCAACTAGACCTCATGCCTTTAGAATGCTAAAATCCAAAGTTGATCTTAAAGGACTTCTCATCCAAACTTATTCTTTGTCCATTTCCCTTATTGTGTTTATGAATTTTTTGATGTTTGCTCTTGTGTGATAGGGATCCCACTTTGAGATTGTGAAAAGAGGACCATTGTCATGAGTAGCCAAGTTAAGAGAGACAAGGCAAATGGAGATCCTAAGAGCTTGAATCCAAATTATTTGTTTGCTTGTTTGTTTGCTGAGTCCAAAGGAAATGAGCATCTTGAATCATCTCTATGATTCCAAGAAAAGGAACTCCAAGGGTTTATCTCCCCCCCCCTCTTATCTTTGTATGCTTTAGGAATAACCCTTCTCTTCTTCTCTCCATTCTAACCAAGCCAAAAAACTTTTTCTTCAAACTTTGACTTTGTTTCAAATTAGAAACCTAGGCCTTAAGCCTTTGACTTCTGAAAAATCTTTTTCATAAATACTCATTGTGAATAAACATAAATCCAAATTTTACCTCATTTTGTAAATAAATCTAACTTGTAAATATAACTCATTTGAAGTTATTTTAGTTCCAATGGACACCTTATTAAAACCTTTTCAAAAACATTAGTCATAGGTTTGAGTTATCATAGTGGTTGATGTAAATCTCACCTCATCCTTAGTGATTGGATTATAAGTCTTCCATACTTATTATAGGTTTAACCCCTCACTAGTATGTTGAAGCCTTCCTCACATGGTGGATTGTTTGTTTAGGTTGAGTTTTCTCCCTTTGATAACAAAAGACCTTAAGACTTTTTGATCAAATCAATTCACCAATCTTTGAGATTTTTACCCCGAACTACGAGGTTTTGATCCTCCTTTGTGATGGTACGTAGGAAATGGGTTCATCCATTCAAACAACAAAATTTGTGAATATAATCTATTCTCTTCTCATCCCTTTAATCTTTTGTACAAATCTTTTCACAAATACCAACCTACAACACATATTTGCAAAAAGGGTTCCCTTAGAGTACTAAGGATGTTTTAGGTGCATAAAACCTCCCCATTTCATAACCAACCCCCTTACCCAGATCTCTGACATTTTTATTAGTTTTTGATTTGAAAAACTTCTTACCTTGGCTTTTGTTCACTTTTTAGCCTTTCCTTTGGACAAATAAAAGTGCGGTGGCGACTCGAATTGTATGTTGACTTTTGGTTTAGTCAATAAACCTAAAGGTAACGAAAACCCCGCTACAGAAAAATGGCGACTCTGCTGGGGACTTATATGCCTCTAGTGGGTTTAGCCTACTTTTTGCTTATGTGTGTTGTATATTTATTTGTGACATATTTTTGTGCAAATTTGGGATGACTGTATTGTTTGTAATGTATGAATTGCTTGATATATCAATTGCTTGTATGCTTGGTGGTTTCTTGTGAGACGAGTTCTATACCCGAACTCGAGTGCACTTATGATAGGAGAATGGCATGGTCTTGTTGACTTGTGTGGAGTTATTCCTTAACAAGTTGACTTGCAAGTCCATTCACTTGGTGGAAGTCTTGTTGGGATCAATAATGTCACACGAGTAGTCGTGGTTAGGCATTACTCTTTCTAATATAAACCTTAGAAGCCAAGGACCTTAGATACCTAGCCCATCTTGGCCTATTTTAGGACGTAGTGCTAAGGTCATTCAAGTGTAAGATTTGAGGCGATTGTTACGCGATACTACACTTATAAGAGTCTCTCTTGAGAATATTTTTGGAATACGAGTAGTCGTTTTATCCGATAATATCCGAAAGATGAGATGATGACTATGGGAACCCTCTTAGAACATCATCGTCGGGTTTAACCATAGTACACTCCCTTTGGGTGGTTCTTAACCAAGACTCCATGCTCGTGACTTACAATAAACCCTTGATTCACGGTTGATCCGTTCTCGTATATCCTCAATATCAATGGAACTTGGGTGTTGATAAGGTGTAAACCATAATCCATCAAATGGATGATTGATATTGATGATGACTTGAGCCATCCCGTGACCTTTGTGTGGTGTGACTTGCTTGATCCTTGAGTGTGATTGTTGCATCCATGCATTCATCCGCATTCATATAATCAACAATAAAGATTTTTCAAGGAACTTAAGAGGTCTATTTGCAAATTTTCAAACATGGATAAGCAAAGAAGGAATACGAAGAAGTACAGTTTCAGACAACCCGACTTGAAAGAGTTAAGGAGTTTGGCATCTTATGTATTATAGAGCCTTTGGAGTTCAAAGCTCGCCATGGGAAGCTTCTGTCTATTCTTTCTACCAAGGTGGATGAAGGTCTGATGAATGTGTTGGTGCAGTTCTACGATCCTCTGTATCGGTGCTTCACTTTTCCGGATTTCTAGCTTTTGCCTACATTAGAGGAGTATGCCTATCATGTGGGTATACCTATTCTGGACCAGTTGTCATTCAGTGGCTTGGAGAAGATTCCGTCTTCTCAAGAGATTGCTGACTTGCTTCATGTGGATGTATCTGACATTGTTGCTCATATGACTACCAAAGGTGGAATTCAAGGTCTCCCATCTATTTTTCTGATTGCCAAAGCTATTTTGTTTGGGAAGGCCATGAGTAAGGAAGCTTTTGAAGCCATATTTGTACTCCTCATCTATGGGCTAATGTTATTTCCCAACATCGACAATTTTGTGGATGTGAACGCTATTAGGATTTTCTCTTCTCTTAATCCTGTTCCGACTCTGTTGGGTGACACTTATTTCTATTTTCATATGAGGAATGCAAAGGGTGGTGGTTCCATTGTATGTTGTCTGCCTCTGTTGTACAAGTGGTTTATTTCGCACTTGCCTAAGACGCTTGCCTTCAAGGAGAACAAGGGATGTCTAATGTGGTCCATGAGACTTATGTCTCTCACTAATGATGATATCTCTTGGTATAACCGTGTTTATGTTGGCGGTCATATTATTGACTCTTGTGGTGAATTCTCCAATGTACCTCTTCTTGGTACATGTGGAGGAATTAACTACAATCCTGCTTTGGCTCGCCGTCAGCTTGGGTTCCCCTTAAAAGATAAACCTAACAACATTTTGTTGGAAGGCTTGTTTTTTCAAGAGGGTAAAGATTCCTAGAACTTGAAGGATATGATGGTCCGCACCTGGCGCAAGGTTCATAGGAAAGGGAGGAATGAGCTTGGGCCGAAGAATTTTGGAACCTTACACCGCTTGGGTGAGAAGGAGAGCTCTTGAGTACCGTATGCCGTACGAATATCCGAGACCTACCCCTATGGTTATAGTTAGGCCTTCAACCCTCCCTAATCAAGGAGTAGAGGAGTTGAGAGACGAAGACCGTTCGCGTGCATGGGTTCGTGAGCGTGAGGAACTTCTTTAGCAGCTCAAAGATAAGGATGCAGTGATAGAGTTTCTAGAGCATCAGGTTATTAATGAGTCTGATGATATGGTTACTTCTCTTCTTCCTCACTCATCTAGGTTTTGGAAGAGGAAGTATGATCAGCCTGCCAAGGAGAAGGCCGATATAGAAGAAGCTTATGAGAGAGAGGTGAAGAGGCTTCGTGCAGCTTATCTTCCAATCTCGAAGGCTTTGGAAGATTGCTTCTAGGGCTCCATAAGATGTTTATTCTCCTTTCCTCTTGTATTGTATTTGGTTACCAAAACTGTACTACTTATCTGGTGTAAAAAGTTTCCAAATATTATTGCTATGAGTATTCCATATATGTCTTAAAAATTCAATATTTTCAAAATATTTACAAATAGAACATTTTGATCACCTCTAAGGGTGGAAAGGATCCCTTTTAGGGATCCAATGTTTTGTTTCCTTTAAGGGCGACAAGGATCACTCTTATGAATGTAGCGTTATGACTGCCTCTAAGGGCGGCAAGGACCCCTCTTAGGAATCCGGAATTTTCATCGCCTCTAAGGGCGACCTTCTCCATAACTTCCAGGTTTTCTGCAAAAGAGAATAGATAACACATGAAGATTCTTCAAAATAATAAAATGGGGGGCCTCATTAAAAACCCTCTCCCCTTCAAAGCTACATAGGGTAAATAGTGTACCCCAAAAATAACATGTCTTTACAAACGGAAGAGATGTAATACCTACCTAATAAAGAACAACTAAGTAACTATATAAAAGTAAAAAAATAAAAAAAAAATTAGATAAAGTAACGCTAGGGGACATTCCTTTTGGGTGTTTAATCCTTGATCTCCTTGCTGGCTAAAGGGGAGCATCCTCATCTTTGCAAGTTTCTCTTGGTGGTTTTATTCCTGAGCCCGCCTTCCTGGTCTTCGCACCTATAGTTCATACTCTTTTCAGATTTAGGCTTTCTATGTAGAACTTCCAGGAATTTTTTGATCTCTTTGGATAACTCTTACCTGCCCATTAAAGGAGGGTACTTCTTGCACAAATACAAAGTGCACAAAGCAATGGCCAATTAATTAAAAGTCGACCACCCTATAATCATATTGTAAGAAGAGAGAGCATTAATAACCAAATATGTGACCTAAATTTCTTTGGCCTGTTCCTACTCTCTAAAGGTTATCTTTAGCGTGATGTAGCCTTTTACTTACACCTGCTCCCTAGAGAATTCGACTAGAGCGCCCTTAGAGGACTTTAGGTATGGGTTGAGGCAAAGTCTTTTGAATACATCCCATTATAGGATATCTCCAGAACATCCTTAATCTATGAGAAATATTTTGATCTCACACTCATCGCACATGACAGTAATGACCATGGGGTCTTCATTATGAGGGTAGATGCTAGTTGCGTCCTCCTCAGAGAAGGCAATTTCTGATTTTGGCTTATTTGTCCCGCCTTCACCTCCATTTCTAGTGAGGTCTTCTATATTTAGAATTTGGCAAGCATATCTTTTACATACGAAGCTAGTCTCTTCACCTTCGGTAAATCCTTAGGCAATAATGTTGAGCATGTGGCACACAACTTTTTTATCCTTGCCCATGGACGCTTATTTTTCCTTGTTGGGCCTTGGGATTTCCGTGAAATATCGCCTTCTTTTTAGAGTTGATCTCCTCGTTTTTTATGTAACAATTTGTCTTGATGACCACTTCTGCTAGCGAAAGTGTTGACTTTTAGACGAGAGACTAATTGAAGTGTTCCATCTTGAGACCATACTGGAACGCCCCCATGAACATTTATTGGTTTGGGGAGAAGAACCTTATGGTACCTTTATTGAACCATGCATGATAGTCCCTTAATGATTCTAAGAGACACTGTTTTATATTGAACAGGTTGGTGGTGGACATTTTATTGTGACGACTGGCAGCAAACTGGTGTAGGAGTTTCTATATAAATTCCTTATAACTGGTGATGGAAGCTCGGGGTAAACCCATATTATATTGCAAGGTGGAGTCCCAGAAGGTCTCAGATAAAAACTTACACTTTAGGGAGTCAGGCGCTTTGATGATATCCATGTAAGTGTTGATGGAGGCGACATGTTCATAAGGTTCACCACACCCATAAAACTTGGCTATAGAGGAAGGCGCTTCCCATAGTTTCCCTGAGAGTGGTTAGGGATCCAACACTTCCATCTCTTATGCGGGATTAGTCTCTTGCTGACGCAATCGGATATTTAGGATATTATCCTATAGGGTTTGATTCTGACGACATAGTTCATCCACGACAACATGCATCTCCACCATATCATTTGTATCACTACTTCCCCTGGTATCATCTAGTGTTGGAGAAGGTTCTCTCCTGTTAGCCATGACTGAGAATATTTGGGTAGAGGAGTGGGGGTGACATTGAATATGACGATTGTAGAAGAAAGTGTGACCCATGTTAGTTTTATCATAGCCCCAAGGTGGGCGCCACTGTACTGGTAAAAATTATAGGTGTGGATTGTAACACCATAATTTAATTAATTATTTATATATTTATTTATTTGATTTAATTGATTAAATTATTTAAATAATTATTTTATGTGAATTATGACGTATTTGGACGGTGACAACATTTATGGTGAATTGTGCTTAATTAATTAGTTTTAGCGAGATTTAGTTAATTAATTAATAGAAAATTGGTAGAATGAAGAGTTGGGGAGATTTTGGAAATTGAGAGAATTAGGTGGCTAGTGGAGAGAAGCTTGGGTCTAGTTGGGCCAAAAACTGAATTAAGAGAAGCTAATTAGGTTGTTGTATATATTCAGGAAATTAGAGAAAAAGGGGTTATTGGAACTTTTTACAGTATGTGATAAAGAAGAGAATAAAGAGCTTTAAAGAGATAGGGCTTGGGAAGAAGGAATCTTAGGAGTGCTTGCTTGTGTTTTTACTAGAACTACAAATTATGGGAAATTATTCATTTAAGAGTGCCTTAATCATGAAAGGGTAGAGAGGTTTCTCTTAACCTCTAATAGAGTTTTGCTCTTTCTCTTTTAATTGGTTATTTGATGAATTACATGAATGTGATATCATTTTTATGCAATGGATTGATTGAAATTCGTGCTCTGTAAATATGGTGATTGGTAATTATGTTAATTTGTTCATATTGTTATGAATTTGAGGTTTTACAATATGAATGTAACTCTAAAATTTGGTAATTAATTGATGAAATAACATGTTAAATCGATGAGAATCAACATGATAATATGTATGTATCAATTCTGGACTGTTTGAATGTTTTCCGTTGGAATTTGGAGTTACAGAGCTGTTGCATGGTCAAAAATCGCATTTTTGGTGCTGCATGTCTGGACGACCTCACCATGCAAGCTTCACCCAACGAGCTGTTGTGCTCGCCTCGCGAGGATGACAACATATAGTTGTTGTTCGCGGCTCGAATTGTCGTAACTTGAGCTTGAGGAATCGGATTTGAGGTGCGGTTTGAAGTGTTAGAAAGCTAACGCATGAAGCTACATTATGGTAGTTACTTGTGAGATGAATTGACATGTTTGAATACTGTGAGGATGTATGTTAAATGTGTGAATGTATGAATAATTGGGTGCATAATTGTACATGCTTAATGAAATGTTAAGATGATTTAACATGATTGAGTGATGTATATGTATTTGATATGGTGTTGTTGTTGTGAAGTGCAAGTTTAATTAGGTGATTTATTATACATTCTTGCTAAATATTAAATAGATAAGTGGTTCGGGTGAGAACTACTCGTAATACGTTGAATGTATGATCATTTACAGTCATAATAGGGATGTACTCGTTGCTATGTTGTTTTTGTTGCATGATTAATTACAGGCATAATGAGGCTATAACTATTGTTATGTTTTTGTTTTTGTGTGATTATTTTCAATCAGAGTGAGGTTGTATTCATTGTTGTGCTGTTGTCATTGCATTTCTATATGTCATGCATCATGTGTTGTCATTATTGTGAAAGAGGCATGTTCGCTAGATCCGAGTGGGGACTAGTAACTTGTCCTAAGCTCATAATGAGGGCTTGGAGCTCATAGTGGGTGTCGCAGCCTGAAAAATACAGGAGGTGCGAAAAAACAACCGGCGAGAAAGAAATGACAGAAGAGTCGCCACCGTGCGTTATTTATCCCAAAGGAGGGAAAGGAAACGCTCGAAGTAAAGCTGGAGAAAAGGAAAGGAAAAGACAAGGTCTCGCAACCAAATCTTGGGTTCGGGAGTCGATTATGCGAAGGGAAGGTATTAGCACCCCTACGCATCCGTAGTACTCTACGGGATCCACTCTTGTTTGTTTCTTGTCTAAAGGGTGTGTGTTTATCCAATGTACTATTTACTAAAAGGGTCAAGAGAAAAATGACTCGCACAGATATCGCATCCATTGCATACGTATCTCATCTGAATATGAGAATCAGAGTCTTCGTAGCTCGGGTACCTATGGGTTAAAGAGATGTGTGCTCGCTAAGACATCGTGTCTTATGCCTACGTATCTCATCGGGAATGAGAATCAGAGCAAAACGTAGTTCAAACAACTACGGGAACAAAGGTCTCGATTGCAACTAAGGCAAGAGAAAGGGAAGGTCTCGATCGCAACGAGGGCGAGAGAAAGGATCGCAACAAGGGCGAAAGCAAACAAGGATTAGTTGTTAGTCGTTAGTCAAACTCGGCAAGACATCACGTCTTGTGCCTACGTATCTCATCTGAACATGAGAATCAGAGTTGCCGTAGTTCGGCTACATAGGGACGCCAAACAAAACACACGCAGGAAACCGACTGCCAATCGCTGGACTTATGTCAGACTCCACACAAACAGGCAAACATGGAAACCGAATGCCAATCACTGGACTTACATCGGACTCCGAACCAACAAACACACACAGGAAACCAACTGCCAATCGCTGGACTTATGTCAGACTCCTACACACACAAAGGGTTTAACCGGACGCTGAATCGTCAGAAGCAACAACAAAGTTGAACAAACAAGCTAACAGGGAGTCTGGTACTCGAGCCTGCTAGCTGTCAAGCAAACACAAAAAAAAGAAGGAAAAGAGTTCCCGGAGAGATCTCGTACGACCTCCTGCCTACGTACCTCATCTGGTATGAGGATCAGAGCAACGTAGTTCCCCTACATAGGGATTGCCATCTGAATATGGACTTACAAAAGGAGGACACCAGTTGTGTCAAAGGAGAGTGGGCGATGTGTTCACGTCCTAGCAGTAGGTGTCTCAACTCGCTGAATCGAGTCTCAGGCAGTTACCTCTTTGCAATAGAACGGACTACATGCCACAAGATCGAAGACGCTCGGAAAGGTCTAGAAGTGGGGGAAGCTCTGCCCTAGAGTTGTCATGCAATGTGTACTTAAGTGTTAGGATTTACAAATGGGAATATCTACCTAATGTCAGCATGCAAAGAAAATGGGGATTCTAAATATGTTATCATACAAAAGGATATGGGAATCCTACCTATGTTATCATACAAAGGGTTCTATCTAATGGGTGCTACCTAATCGGAACAAGAGTTGACGAGTGGAGCAAGGAGAAGTGTTAGGGATAAGGGTAGATGGCGATGCATGAAGCAATCGACTTACAAGGTTGATGGCGATGCATAAAGCAATCGACTTACAAGGTTGATGGCGATGCATAAAGCAATCGACTTACAAAAGGGTGGATGAATACGTGCTGGTTCTGTTAGGTTTTGAGAAAAGTGATTACTCGACGTTGGATCGAGGTTTTGGTCTTGTTTTGAAATGATTATCGGATGTTCATTTTATTTCTTGTATTAACAGATGGATAAAGAATGAAAGAATATTATACATTTCATGGGAGAGGGATACATTTGTTATGAATGGGGATTGTTCATGGCAAACAAACAATAATAATACATGCCTCAAACACCATACAAAGGCCACAGTTAATCAAACAAGTAAGATATAAACAAGTATATAATCGAATCAAATAATCAAAGAATGAAATAATGAAGCATTAAACAATGTATGAGTGTAAGTGCAAAGGAACCGGCTCATTGTAAGAAAGCCCAAGAGTAAGCTATGTGAGGTCGATGGCGATGCTTAAAAAGCAATCGACTTACAAGGGTGTAAAAAATGGGCTCGATATTAAATCGAGAAAAATATGATTTTTATAGTTTTAAAATGGTTTTGAATTAAATTAAAATACAACAACTTTACATTATTAACAAAATGAACATATGAGTGTAATAAAGGCATAAACATAAAAAGAAACGAAAATGCTAAAAGAAAAAATAATATAGCTAAAAGAAATAAAATGCCAAAAAATGCCACACATGAGTATTGAACCCACCCCACTCAAGAATGTACACACTGCCCTTCTCCACCAGACCACTTATGATCATCTGCTACTGTGATACTATGTTAAATATATAAACCGAGATAAAAAATAAATAAAAAAAAGATTAAGGACAATAACAGAAAATACTAACATATAAAACCTTTTTATGTTTTTGTTTATTTCTATTAAAAAAAATTAAATTAAATAAATTAAAAAAAAGATTAAAAAAAGAAAAAAAAAATAACGAAATGGAGACGACGAAACAGGAACTCGTCTTCCTCTCTTCTCCCCCACCTGACGAACTCAACCTTCCCCAACAATGGCAATCTCACGAACTCGCCCCTCTCGTCCCTCTTATGACATCACTCATCAACGAAACCCTCTCACGCTCTCAAACTCAGCGAATCAAACTCTCTCAACTCTCACAAATATTTTCAATCAACAAGCATATGGGAAGGATAAAGAGAAAGAAAGAGAGGTTCTTACAAAGTGTCACTGCGGTGGTGGTGAAGGATGCGCAGAAGCTGGCCTCCAGGTAAACGATTTTGGGGTTTTTAGGGTTTTTTCTCAGATTTTCGCTTCCACCTCTCTCTGTTGTTAATTCCTCTTTTTTTTATTAGGGTTTATAGTCTCTTTTCCGCCTCCGATTTTTGTTGTGCTCCTCTTTTTACTGATTTTCCCTCTCTATTTATCTCCCAGCTTAGGGTTTTGAATCGGTCCCCTTGTGTCCAAAAGCGTATCTCTGCAAAACACTTTTTTGATGCTCAGAATTTGGTCCATCTCGTTTGATGCTTGGATCTGGAACAGGTAACCTGAGCATGTGCCTTCTTCTTTGTTTTTGTCTCTATTCTGTTTTGGGATGTTTTCTGGAATTACTGCCTTTGCTAATTACTCTATCTTTTTTTACTGCAGTAAATTAAATGGAACATGGGTTTGATTCAGTGTTTCACAAGTCTTTTTCATTTCTTTTGTTGCAGCAAGCATGCCTAGATTTGGCTCATCATCACAGCTCAAAGCTTAAACAACTTTGACTTAATGATGCAAGATTAAGGCATGTTTAGCCTACTGTTTCCATAACTGGTTTTTTGGTAGTGCACATGGATGAACTTTGTGGAAATGTTCTTCCAACTCAGCATAGGGTAAATTGTTATGTTTGATTTTGCACAGGTTGGAACTAATTGGTTTTGTCTAGTCTGTGAACTCATGTTGTTTGTGCCAACATCATTGCAGTCAATGCCAAAGTGAGGATAATTATCCTTTATTTGTTGAGACTTCACAGCAGATAATGTTTCGATTGGTTGGAGACCACTATTTTCAGCAAGGGCCATAGGGATAGATTCCAAAGCATCCCCAAAGGCTCTAATGGCATACTGTTCTACTCCAGGATATTTGTCAGCAGCTGCTTCGACAGCAATAGAGCATGCAATATCAGCCGAACCACCACCATACACAATAGAGTTATTGCGAATAAGATTCCTGGCCACACATAGTGCATCGTGAATACTGCGCTTTGTCTCTTCAATGATCATTTTGTTACCTCCACGAATGAATATTGTCACAGCCCTTGAATTAGCACAGTGCTCAATGTACAACATCCGGTCTTTAGTTGTTCCAAATGCTTTCTCTCTGACGATACCAGCCTTTCCTAACTTTTCTGCAGTTAATTCCTGGAACCTGGGAACAGTTCTTCCACCTGTTGCTATGGCAATCAATTCCAACTCAACACCACCAACCCACCTAACAGCTGGCAAGTTCCTGTGCATCAAGAGATGATTTGCTTCATCATCAAAACCCCATTGGCAAATAACAAGGGTTGTGCCCACATCCTTGCATTGTTGAACCGTGTCATCAAAATATTTCTGCTCCTGCTTCCTTAAAGTCTGAAACTTCTCCACTGTGTCAATATCAACCTTATGCTTGGTTTTTGGCTTTGGTCTGTGCAGGTTAGGTGTTGCAGCAGGTTGGTATAGCAGGGCAAATGCAGTAGGAGGCAAGAAACTCCAAAGTTTAAGGCATGACCAAGTTGGCATTAAAGTGAAGAAACCAAATCCACAAGGTAAAATCAAGGCCAACATGGACATGAAGCATGGAATGAGGATTAGGGTCATGATGGAAGACTCTCAATGACAGTGTTAAGCACATAAAATCCTTGTTCATAAGTGCTTGAAGATTGTATCAGTGTGTCAAATATGCCAAGTACTTTGGTCAATTTATCCCCTTGGCTGATCTCATTTGGTGCCTTTTGAAGGAAAGCCTGAAGTAGACGCACAAGGGCAGGAACATTTGAGGCTCTTTTCCAAGAGTCGGGTGACAAAAGAATCTCAAATATCTACATGTAAATTGGTGGGATGGGTGGTCTGTTTTAGGCTTAGTTGTATTCCTTTTTTTTTTTGAAATACTCCAGTTGGTTTGAAATGGTTTAGGTTAGGTTGTTGTATGTCGTGTTCCTAATGTGAATTAGTTGTCTGCTATAGGATAAATGTTTGACTTGTGGGGTTTACACTGCTATCTGTTTAGAACCCATTGCCATGCTTGAACTGATATGGTGTATTGGTGATGCCAGCTACAGGTATGAAGATGGTTTTGCATTTCCTTGGATAATGATGCTCTCGATGCAGGTTGGATGGTTGAGCCAAAGACCTATCCTGGACCTCTTTGAATTTCAAGGTTTGTTCACTTGTTTGGATGGATTGCTACAATGCTAATGTGCTTGACATAGGTTTCGAATATTATGCTTAGACTTGGTTTGGCTATAACTGATAGTGGAAGCATTTTGGTGCAGGCTTGGAACAGGGTGTTGTCCACTGTTGTGAGGATGCACTGCTGTTGAGATGCCCCTGCTTCAGATTCAGACTTGGTCATATGGTTGTGGTTCGCAGTGCACCTGTGTGAACCATGTTGAATCCTCCTACCAGGTAAGCTACCATGTATGCTATTTTATTGAGGTGTAATGTAAAAAACATGTGGGCTTAAGTTGGGAAATAGTTTTGAAGGTTTAACTTGGTGTATGGTCGTGTTCTGGTTGTGCAGGGTGATGCTCATGAATTTGTCCACAAGGTGCTTGATCATGTGGTAACCATGTTTGTGGCCTGTAGGTTGAAATTTGTTTCCAGTTGCCTTGCTAGCAGAATTTAGGAACTCACTCAAGTGGCAGCAGGTTTTGATAGTGACCAATGTGATTTGGTTTAATCTTTGCAGGTTATGGCTGGTGTGATCG
The DNA here is from genome assembly GCF_024323335.1 of Lathyrus oleraceus. Lineage (NCBI taxonomy): Eukaryota > Viridiplantae > Streptophyta > Magnoliopsida > Fabales > Fabaceae > Lathyrus > Lathyrus oleraceus. Next base: position 263,555,730 of record NC_066584.1, read on the forward strand.
GTTATGGACCAGGGGCGCAATTGAAACAGGACAGGTACATCTTGCAGCCACCGTCTTAGTTTGCACCATTTGGAACCAAATCTCTCAGCTCCTTAATTCGATCTTGGATCAGTTGCCTGTCTCTTGGCCGAGGTCTGCAACTTCCTCCGGGTCTAGCCCTCTTCTTGCTGCAGATTCAGTCATTCAAGATCATATTTAAGACTTGCTCCTCTTTATCCAATAACAACTTGAGAACTGGTATACCCCTCTTTTCTGCTGCTGTTGTGCGCTGCCCTATCTTTTAAAGGGATACTCGTTGAGTAGCTATAATTTGTATGAAAGAAATATTAGTTAAGAATGTATCTTAATAATTCTGGCTGACTCATTCCTTTGTCTTGAGCTGACAATGTTCTTCCTGTGAAATTGGCATTTTCAGGTTGAGCTTCTTATCCAGTCCCATCACTTCTACAAATCATTTGCTCCAAGAGAATCAGCAATCTCAAGCAATTGTATGGCATTCCGTGGCTCCAGCAGACACTCTGCTGCTGCTTTTTCACAAAGACTTTTTAAGCTGGGTGTAGATCTCTGTCTAAGATTATCATTTTGAACTGTAAATATTGTATTATGGGAATTGGTATCCTCAAATGAAATGTCTTCGTTGAACTCCATATTAATAAATGTGTTTCACCAACTAATAAAATGTCTTCGTTGAACTCAAGGACACTGAGTTTCTTCCGTTCTTGGCACCAAAGGAAGACTTTCTCAGCTTCCAAAAATATGTCTGTGCTCTCCATATGCATCAATGTTGGCAGCATAGCACTCAGATTTCATATTGCCAGCCAGATGAAACCTATGAAAACATAACAAGGACCGCTCAAGCATTCCGGCTTCGATGTACATCCGAGTCAAAGCAGATTGGGTGAACTGATCAATTTGGAGGCCCTTCTCATCCATCTCTGATATAAGCTCTTCTGCTTCACAAACCAATTTCCTTATACTGTACGCATACAAGAGGGTACGGTAACTAACAAGATCTGGCTCAAGGTGGGCCGCCTTCATTCTTTTAAAATATTTTGTTGCCATATCAACATCATTACGCTTAGTATGTAGAGAGATAAGAATGTTATAGGTCCTTGTGTCTGGTGAGCATCGCACCTCTTCCATTTTCTGCAGCAGTGAACTCAGTTCCTCTAACTGTCCATGGTTTCCACAAATGTGAATCATTGTATTGAATGTCACTGTGGTAGGCGGTATGCCTTGTTTAAGCATCTTAACAAAAGTCTCAGATGCTTCTTTAAGCTGACAAGCCTTTCCATATGTATCAATCAAAGTGTTATATGTATGTGACCCGAAAGAAACATTGGATTGACTTTGGTCAAAGTTGACCGAAAAGTCAACTAGTGACCAAAATCAACATTTGCTCAAAAATGTCAAGACTTGTATTTTCTTGTGTGGAATCAAATGTAATGGCTTAAAATGACATGAAATGGATTGAAATGGTTTGAAAAATGATTTGAAATTTGGTTTTACCATTGGTTTATTTATGACTTGAATGACTTGACTGATAATGTACAAGAACAAGGCCATGAAATGAGACCATAAGGTTAGGGTTTTGACATAGTATCCATGAACCAATAATATGACTGGCAAGTGGCTAGAAACACAAGAAACTTGGTTTTTTTCAGATGACCCATACCATAGATGTATCCACAATCACAACACCATGACTTTGGATCAAAAACCAATCCTCATATAAAACCAAAGTAAGGTTAGACCAAGCATGCCAAACAAACATAAAAAATTTAGGACCAAAATCGGGGTATGACAGCTGCCCCTATTTAAACATCTTTAACTAGAGAATATGAAGCAGGACGTTCTTCATATGATCATTGTGGGAGATGGTTAAATACTAAGAAGACCCGGATTTTGACCCTGAATCCCCATGAAATAATTAACAATGCCTATCAGAATCGGCAAAGAAGCAATCTCAAAAGAAGAATCCGTCTGGTACGGTGAAAATCGGCCTGAGTACCGAAACAGAAAGTTGACCTGGATACCAAAATAAATGGTAATACAGGAATACCCATGGCCTGAACGCCGCACATTAGTCTGAACACTAAGCATCGGAATATGAGAGTATCAAATGTTGGTCTGATCATCGGAAATCTGGCCTGAATGCCACTTCGGTTCGGATACCGGAAACTGGCCTGAATGCCACAAGTTGCCTCGACCTGATTGTCGGAAACTTCTTCGATCTGAAAATCAGAAACTGGCCTGAACGCCACTTCGGTCTGGATACCGGAAACTGGCCTGAATACCACAAGTTGCATCGACCTGAATGTCGGAAACTTCTTCGATCTGAATATCAGAAACTGGCCTGAATGCCACTTCGGTCTGGATACCGGAAACTGGCCTGAATGCCACAAGTTGCATCGACCTGAATGTCGGAAACTTCTTCGATCTGAAAATCGGAAACTGGCCTGAACGCCACTTCGGTCTGGATACCGGAAACTGGCCTGAATGCCACAAGTTGCATCGCCTTAATGTCGGAAACTTCTTCGATCTGAATATCGGAAACTGGCCTGAATGCCACTTCGGTCTGGATACCGGAAACTGGCCTGAATGCCACAAGTTGCATCGACCTGAATGTCGGAAACTTCTTCGATCTGAAAATCGGAAACTGGCCTGAACGCCACTTCGGTCTGGATACCGGAAACTGGCCTGAATGCCACAAGTTGCATCGACCTGAATGTCGGAAACTTCTTCGATCTGAATATCGGAAACTGGCCTGAATGCCACTTCGGTCTGGATACCGGAAACTTTCATGCCTGTCAGCATCGGCAGAAATAGGGAACAAAAATAATTGAGGCGGCACGTGGGCCGACGACCCATGCTGGGAATAGTAAGTCATGAACAACCTTCAGTCCGAGCACTGGAAACAAACTTCTGGCTTGTCACTTGGGATACCGAGAATGTTTTTATGCTTACATGCGTATGTTTGAATTTTTCGATGGCGTAATGCTCCATGAAAATGGAAATGCTATGCGATTTGGGAGGATGCAATGCAATATGACTCTACATGCAATGACGCGAAATGCTGGGGAAAATGCCAAGCCGAAGCAAGGAATCCTGTTGGGGAAATGACCGGCGGCGCGATGTTCTGACGATAACGAAATACCGAGACTCTGACTGGGGAGAGAATGGCACTGAAAACTTGTTGTTGGGGAAAGCGATAGTGGTTCTGGCAACCATAATCTACGAGAGATGACTCAGCAGGGGGAGGCAAACACCGATACGGTACCGAGGTTATGCTTCCAGGAAAGAGATCATCGATCTGGGATTGAAAACATCGATCTGGCATCGAACTCCGAGGAGCAGCTGCTTCTGCTGGGAAGATACAGTTTGGCACTGTCAACTCCGCTGGGGATATACAGTCTGGCACTGTTAACTCTACTAGGGAGTGTATAGTCTGAAACAACCGCTTGGGGAGTACCGTAGTGAGAACCTGTTGGGAATCTTAAGGAAATGCCCCGAGTGTACCTATTCTGAATAGATGATTCAAAGTACTTAAATTTTACAGCAATTTTAAATGTTCATCGAGCATGTACCTGTAAAGCTCTTATGTTTTATGATGCAATGTTTATCAAAAATTCGGACGTCATTTTTGCAAACAAAACAGTAAAATGAAAATGAAAACAGAGATGTACTGAATCACATGATTTTATTGATTGAATGGCCTCTGAATAGGCATTTACATCAGGAAGCAATCCCTGGAAAGAGGTAATTGCACAAAAGATAAAATATAAATTAATCTAATGGCAATGTGAAATGGATTTCTATTGGGTTCCAATTCTGCTATGACCCGCTCGTCTTCAAGATCTTCCAGATGATCAGCCTTCTAAAAAGGTGATTAGATTGTTTTCTTCCTTTTGAAAGTTTCCAGTCATCGACACAAGATGAGATTCAGAACTAAACTCAGAACGCAGTCATTCGCTAAATCCCTAACTTTTGCCTGGATTTCCCTTTTCGGGTTTTCAATCCACCGGGATACCCATTTTTGCCTAAGTTGCCTTTTCAGGTTTTCAACTTACCGGGTGTACGATCTTTTAATTTTTAAATCCCTAATTTTTGCCCGAACCTTTTCATTTTCTTGGTTCGTCGGGATGCCCATTTTTGCCTGGACTGTTCTTTTTACTGTCCAGCGGGTCTATCTCATGCGAAGTATTTTTTAACCGCGTCTGAGTTCACAGGGGAAGTGAAGTCTTCGCCATCCATCGTTGCAAGCATTAAGGCCCCACCATCGAAAACCTTGGTGACGATATACGGTCCCTCATAGTTAGGAGTCCACTTGCCCCTGTGATCCGTCTGAGGAGGAAGGATCCTTTTCAACACTAAATCTCCGACCTGGAAACAACGAGGACGCACTTTCTGATCAAAGGCTCTCTTCATCCGACTCTGATACAACTGCCCATGACAAATGGCTGCCATTCGCTTCTCTTCGATAAGACTCAACTCATTGAACCTTGTCCGAATCCATTCAGCTTCGTCTAGCTTGACATCCAACAGGACTCTTAGAGAAGGAATCTCCACTTCAACAGGTAGGACTGCTTCCATACCATACACAAGGGAGTAAGGGGTTGCCCCGGTCGATGTACGTACTGAAGTGCGGTACCCATGCAAGGCGAAGGGTAGCATCTCGTGCCAATCTCTGTACGTAACGACCATCTTCTGCACAATCTTCTTTATGTTCTTATTTGCTGCCTCAACAACACCGTTCATCTTAGGACGATAGGGGGAAGAATTGTGATGCTGAATGCTGAAGTTCTGACACAACTCCTTCATCATTTTGTTATTGAGATTGGAACCATTATCAGTAATGATTCTCTCGGGAATCCCATAGCGACAAATGATTTCCTTCTTAATGAAACGGGCAACCACATGTCTGGTGACATTCGCGAACGACGCTGCTTCGACCCACTTGGTGAAATAGTCGATGGCAACAAGGATGAAGCGATGCCCATTGGAAGCAGTCGGCTCAATATTTCCAATCATGTCAATGCCCCACATAGCAAACGGCCACGGCGAAGACATCACATTCAGAGGATTCGGCGGTACATGCACCTTATCAGCATAAATCTGGCATTTATGACACTTCCGAGCATATTTGAAACAATCAGATTCCATGGTCATCCAGTAATAACCCGCTCTCAACAATTTCTTAGCCATTGCATATCCGCCGGCATGAGTACCGAAGGAACCTTCATGAACTTCCTGCATTAACATGTCCGCCTCGTGTCTGTCCACGCATCTGAGCAAAACCATGTCGAAGTTCCTCTTATACAGCATATCGTCTTTGTTCAAGAAGAAACTGCCTGCCAATCTTCTCAAAGTTTTTCTGTCATTGTTGGATGCCCCTGCAGGGTACTCTTGATTCTTCAGAAAGCATTTGATGTCGTGATACCAGGGCTTATCATCAACTACCAGTTCAGCAGCAAACACATACGCGGCCCTGTCAAGGCGCATTACATCGATCCTGGGAGCATGGTTCCACCGAACCACCTTGATCATGGAGGATAGAGTAACAAGAGCATCTGCCATCTGGTTCTCATCACGAGGTATATGATACAGCTTTACCGTTGTGAAGAAAGTCAACAGTCTTCTCGTGTAATCTCTGTAGGGGACCAGAGTGGGCTGGAGAGTGTTCCAATCACCATTTACTTGATTGATTACTAGAGCTGAATCTCCGAAGATGTCCAGAGTCTTGATTCTCAAATCAATGGCTTGCTCAATACCTAAGATACAGGCCTCGTACTCAGCTTCATTATTGGTGCACTCGAAAGTCAGACGAGCGGTGAAAGGCATGTGGGCACCTTTCGGAGTAGTAATGACAGCGCCAATTCCACTTCCTTTGGCGTTGACGGCCCCATCAAACGTTAAAATCCACTTTTCATCTGGATCAGGTCCCTCCCCAACAACTGGCTCTTCGCAGTCTTTCATCTTGAGGAACATGATGTCTTCATCTGGAAAATCAAACTTCATTGGCTCATAATCATCAATCGGTTGCTGAGCAAGATAGTCTGACAGAATACTCCCCTTGATGGCTTTCTGGGATGTATACTGGATATCATACTCTGTCAGTACCATTTGCCAACGAGCAACCCTTCCAGTGAGAGCTGGCTTCTCGAATATATACTTGACTGGATCCATCTTGGAGATCAGTAAAGTCGTGTGAGTCAGCATATATTGTCTCAATCGCTTAGCAGCCCATGCAAGTGCACAACATGTCTTCTCAAGCATTGAGTATCTCGACTCGCAGTCTGTGAATTTTTTACTCAGGTAGTAGATGGCATGCTCTTTTCTACCTGTCTCGTCGTGTTGACCGAGAACACAACCCATGGAATTGTCGAGTACTGTCAAGTACATAATCAGCGGTCTCCCTGGGACTGGAGGCATGAGGATAGGAGGATTCTGCAAATACTCTTTTATCTTTTCAAAAGCCCTTTGACAATCGTCGTTCCACCTGATAGCCTGATCTTTCCTCAACAATTTGAAAATTGGCTCACACGTGGCTGTTAGGTGAGAGATGAACCTTGCAATGTAGTTCAACCTCCCTAAGAAACCACGGACTTGCTTCTCTGTTCTTGGCTCAGGCATTTCTTGTATCCCTTTTACCTTGTCAGGATCCACCTCAATCCCTTTTCCGCTAACAATAAAACCTAACAATTTTCCAGACCTCACCCCGAAAGTGCACTTGTTCGGATTAAGCCTCAGCTTGAATTTCCTTAACCGTTCAAACAATTTCTGCAGATTCACCAAATGTTCTTCTTCTGTCTGAGATTTGGCAATCATATCGTCCACATAAACCTCGATTTCATGATGAATCATATCATGGAATAGAGTCACCATGGCTCGTTGATATGTTGCCCCAGCGTTTTTCAGACCAAACGGCATCACCTTATAGCAGAAGGTCCCCCATGGGGTTATGAAAGTTGTCTTCTCCATGTCTTCTGGTGCCATCTTGATTTGGTTATAGCCAGAAAAGCCATCCATGAAGGAGAATACCGAGAACTGAGCCGTGTTATCCACCAAAACATCGATGTGAGGTAATGGGAAATCATCTTTAGGGCTAGCTCTGTTCAGATCCCGGTAGTCGACACACATCCGTACCTTTCCATCCTTCTTAGGTACTGGAACAATATTTGCGACCCATGGCGGATAATTGGTAACCGCTAGGAACCCTGCATCCAACTGTTTTGCACTTCTTCCTTTATCTTGACAGCCATCTCTGGTCTTGTTCTTCTGAGCTTCTGCTTGACCGGAGGACAACCTTCTTTGAGAGGCAAACGGTGTACCACAATATCTGCGTCAAGCCCTGGCATATCCTGATAAGACCAAGCGAAGACGTCAACATACTCTTGCAACAGTTCAATCAACCCCTTCGTTACACGTCTTCCAAAGCAACCCCTATCTTGATTTCTCTCTTGGCGTCCTCGGTGCCGAGATTAATCACTTCAGTAGCCTCTTGATGTGGTTGAATGACCCTTTCCTCTTGCTTTAACAGCCTGGCAAGTTCTTCAGGGAGTTCACAGTCTTCATCACCCTCTTCTTCAGCTTGGAAGATTGGGTTTTCGAAGTCGAAGCGAGCCATAGCAGAATCGTTATCAATAGGATCCGGTGATGTGCATCTGCATGAGTGATGGTATGTGCTTATGAGTGTGAACAGTGAGTGAAAACTAAACAAAACATTGCCAAATATTTTTATTCTTTTGAAATTTTGAAAACTGCAAAAATAGAAAGACAGTGAACAAAATGTTTGAATGCAAAAGACGTCCTTCATTTATGATAAACAATGCAGGTATTCACATAGATGAGCCCTACAATGAGTCATTACGCCCTGGGCGGAACATAAGACTTGGACATGCATGAATAAAACAAAGAAAAATTACTCCTCTAGAAGAGTGACTTGGACAATTTCCTCGGAAGACCAATTGTTGATGACTTCACCCGGGATCCTCGGACGCACCCAATTGTCGATGTCGCAATCACTATCTCCATTTTCATCGTTGATCGCAGAGATCTGGCCATATTGGACGACACCAGCACTGGAGAAAGAAATCGACCCTTGACGAGTCTGAAGTGCTGAAGTTGTAGAAGTCAGCGCTGGTTGATACCCAATCCCGAACTTGTCGTCTTTCATTGGTAACTCCAACAGACGCCCCCAACCAGGAGCAACACCTGAATCCACCAAGGCTTGCGCCTGCTTGAAAGATGAGATAGGAGCTCCTGCTTTAACCCCTTCCACCGGAGCTGCGTCCTTGATTTGAACTGACTCAAAGGCCTGACAGAGAGTCTCTTGAATTTCACCTTCCACCTCTACATACTTGAAAGTAGACAGGTTACTTACCAGTATGTCCTCCTCACCACAGATGGTGACAATTCTTCCATTGACTGGGAACTTGATCTTCTGATGCAGTGTTGAGGAGACTGCCCCAGCATTGTGGATCCAAGGACGACCCAGAAGGCAACTGTACGAGGGACTGATATCCACCACATAGAATACGGTGTTAAAGGTTTGTGATCCAATCTGAATTGGCAATTCTACCTCTCCAAAAACCGACCTCTTAGAACCATCGAAGGCTCTCACCATGAGATCGGAAGGTTTCAAGATCAAACCTTCTACTTCTAACTTTGACAGGGCTCTCTTGGGTAGCACATTGAGAGAGGAACCTGTATCCACCAGAACATGAGATAACACGGTGTCTTTGCATTCCATTGAGATATGCAAAGCTTTGTTATGGTTGCGTCCAGCTGGTGTTAAGTCAGAATCAGTAAAACCCAACCCGTTGCTTGCATGAACATTTGCAATGATCCCTTCTAGTTGGTTTACTGAGATCTCCTGAGGCACATATGCAGCATTAAGGACCTTCAGAAGTGCCTCTCTGTGTGCCTCTGAACACAACAGGAGTGAGAGAATGGATATCTTAGACGGCGTCTGAATCAACTGATCGACTACCTTGTAATCGCTTTTCTTTATGATTCTCAGAAGCTCGTCCACATGCTTCGCAAAAGTGGGCTCTGAGCCAGTCTGGGGTGCAGAAGTGCCCTCATTTACAACTTGTTTGCCTTTGGCCTTAGCCGCGGCATCAGTGCTCTCAGCTTGGGTAACGGGTGGCGAGAATAGTCTGCCACTCCTGGTGAATCGCCCGATTCCCCCAACATTGTCCACTGCGGGACCTTCAACTTCGAGTTCAGACTTTTGACCCTCTTCTACCTTCAAAGGTCGTTCCACCCCATGATCGTGTGTGTACACTCCCCCCATAATGCCACGGAATGGCCCTTTCACTTGTGAAAGGTAAAGGACCAGGGGTTGTGATTGTCATGGCGGCCGGTCGCGCTGGTGGCACTGGTTGTGCTTCTGGCACACTGATCTGATTAGTCGGGTAAAAGATGGTGATAGTAGCGACATCATAGTCATACTCGGGAATTTCATTCATTGAAACAAAAACATCCGGAACACCGGAATCAAGTTCAGTTACATCAAGATCAGACACATTGTTTGGTATATCAGCAACAACATTTGAAAAATTAAATACATCAATGGGAAATACACAATCAGCAGGAACAACATCTGTGAATTCTTCAACAGCATCTTCAAACACCTCTTCAACTACCCCTTCAGCAAACTCTTTGACAGACAAGTCTTCAACTTGGAGGGTACCATTGTCAAGCAAGACCTGGATACCCTGTTGCAACTTCAAGCAATCCTTACCCTGTATAGCGCAATCCAAACAACCTTTCCCACAACCGGGGAAAACATCAGCCTTCAGCAAGCATTCCTTAATTTCCAGCAACGGAGTCTTCAACTTCAACACATCCTTAACGGACTTGGCTTCTTCTTCCAGCATATTAACGTTTGCACCACCATGCTGTGGCATGGGATTGTTGACGACATTAGGAGCCGGTGCAAGGCTGATAGCCTTTGAATCAATGAGGTCCTGAACTACGTGCTTAAAAGCTTTGCAGTTCTCGATATTGCGGCCAGGTGCCCCAGAGTGGAAACTACACCTAGCATTGGCATCGTAACCCACCGGAAGTCTACCAACCGGAGGAGCCAGAGTGCGTAGCTGCACAAGTTGTAGCTGTTGAAGACTAGCAAGCAGTTGAGCGCACGACATTGGAAGAGTGTCGAAACGCCGGTCCATCATCCTCTGCCTCTGTTGATAGGCGGGTCTGTTACCTGGTTGTTGTTGTTGTTGATACTGAGCTGGCTGCCGTTGTGGTTGTTGCTGATACTGAGTTTGCTGGCGTTGTGGTTGTTGTTGTTGTAGTGGTGCTGCAGCTGGAATGGTCACAGCCGCAACATACGGTTGTTGATGATAGTTTTGAAAATTATTCCTCCTGTTTTGATATGAAGACACGGAATTCACACCCCCTTCCCTCTGCTTCTGTCCTCCCATAAATGGCTTCTTTACTCCTGATGAAGATCCACCTCCATTGTGGCTCTTGTAGGTCTTCAGGTAATTTTCTACCCTCTCTCCGGTAGAGACCACATCAGCAAAGTTGGAGGCATTGCACCCCACCAGACGCTCCAGGTAAGGTCCAGGCAACGTATTCATGAACATGTTGGCCATCTCCTTTTCCAACATGGGAGGTTGAACACGGGAAGCTGTCTCCCTCCAGCGTTGAGCGTATTCTCTGAAGCACTCATTGCTTTTAAGAGACAGGTTCTGGAGTTGAGTTCTATCTGGGGCCATGTCTGCATTATACTGGTATTGCTTCACAAAAGCCTCCGCCAAATCCCTCCAGCAACGGATATGGGCTCTATCCAACCTCATGTACCATTCCAGGGATGCCCCAGCTAGGCTGTCCTGGAAGAAGTACATAAGTAGCTTCTCGTCATCAGAGTATGCAACCATTTTTCGGAAGTAGGCTTGCACATGGGTCTTCGGGCAAGAGCTACCATTGTACTTGTCAAAGATTGGGACTTTGAACTTCGGTGGGACCCTCACGCCTGGGACCAATCCCAAGTCAGAAACATCTACCCCCAGAGGGTTTTGTCCTTCCACCGCCTTCAGCCTCTCCTCTAATCTCCTGAACATGGGATCCATGCCATGGCCCAAACCAAAGTCTTCTGGCAGCAAGAACTGATCATCTTGATCATCGTGGATGGGTTGTTGATCAAGGTTGTTATGTGGGATCGGGACAGGCCCCAGTCCATTAACCTCTGCATTTGGAGGATCAGTCACGACCTCTGGTTGAGTAGTTGCGGGATTCCTTTGTATCATTTGTCTAATCTCTTGCTGCCCTTGCGCTACTCCCTGAACCACGTCCATGAACTGGTTCATGCGGACCCTCATCTCAGCAAGTTCTGCTTGTAGACCCTCCATAGCTTTCTGCTGGTTTCTGCGGGTTCCGTACCGGTGGATTCCTGAATCAGCTATCCTGCTAGTGGAACACCAAATAATATGAGAACACCGCGGCGACACCTGTTATGCAAGAATATGCAAATGAATATGTTAATGCAATGACATGTTTATCATTTCCAAAAAGGTATTCTACCCCCTTGATTCCGGTCTCACGAGAAGATCGAGCCGTAGATAAACTTCGGAGATCAAGATGCAATAGAGAGCAGGTCTTCATATAGATAAATTCAAAGAGAATGGCCTTAGCCAATAGTACATCAAAAGAGGATTTCCACAACAAGCCTGTGGATCATCACTACACAACAATAAAGAAATAAGTAAAAGGAGGAACAAAAAATCAGGACTCAGCCTCCTGTGTACAAACCATAAGGACTGCCCCTCACTTCAGCCAACAATGCTATCGTGTCAGGATGATCTGGGAATTCTATCAAACGCCGGATAAGCAGATTCCTTTGGTGAATAACTCCATCCAACTCGTTGATGTGCTCTCTGTAGTAATTCCCATCATCTTCTCCGAATACCTCTTCAAGTCTTGATTTTTTCAAAGCTGCCAACACCTTAAGTTCTTCAATCTGTCCTCGAGCCTCATTGAGTTGATCGGTGATGTAACCATTGGTAGAACGGGCGCACAGAAGCTCATTGTTCTTCTCCTTCAGCAAAGTCTTCAATTTCTCCATCTGACCAGTCAGTTCGGTCACCATCTCCTCCTCCTTTTCCTTCCGAGAAGTTGAAAATGCATCCCATCGCTCTTGCCACCCAGTTAATTTACCATGAGCATCCATTAATTGTTGCTTGACTCGCCTCAACTCAGAACTAGATGATCCCAAGGCCTTGTCTGTCTTCCTGAAGAAGTCCACCTCCACAGCTAATTTCCTTTCTGCTTCCCCTTGCAATCTGACGGCTTCCCCCTTCTGATATTCTGCCTCATGGAATTGATGCATATGGTCTTGCAACTTCACACTTAACTCCGAGTTTTCAGTTTGAAGCTCCTCCATGGCTTTCTTCAATTTGTCATACTCCTCTCGACTCACCATTGTTGACTGCGCAGGAGTAGGTGGATACAAAGGTTCTTCTATAGGAAACGGCAGACCCAACTCTTCGACTCTTCCTTGAAGCCACTCTCCATACTGAGGGTAAGTTCTACAATCTCCTTTTCCAAGCACAGTTCTTCCTCTCTTGATCACCTTGAGCCAGGCCTCAGCTGCCTTACGGGGTACAGTCAAATCAGGCGAAGAATGGAAAAACAGGGATTCTTCCACATCCTTTTCCAAAGGCGGAGTTCTTAAAGCATATCCAAACTGTCTGACTGCTAGAGAAGGATTATAGTTGATTCCTCCTCTTCTTCCTACCAACGGTACATTTGGGAAGTTCCCACAACTGTGAATAATATCCGCCCGAAGCAAGCTCCGGTCAGACCACCAAGAAATATCTTCAGCTCTCAACCCCATCAATCTCTTCGACCAACTCAACGAGTCCTCGACATCAACGAACGCTCCTGACTTGGGTAGGTGAGAACTGAACCACTTATAAAACAAAGGCGTACAACAATTCAACAATCCTCCTTTTCTATTCTCATTCCTGTGATGCACCGAATGAAAGAAATCTCCCAACAAGGTCGGCACTGGATTACCCAACACAAAAAGGCGTATTGCGTCTACGTCCACAAATTTGGCAACATTAGGGAACAGGACAATCCCATACACACAAAGAGCCAACACAACATTGAAACCCCTCTGGTCACTGTCTTCAAGTTTCTTCTTTGCTTCTCCCAGTAAGAAACTCAAATGAAAACCACTGACTCCTCCCTTCTGACACATATTAGCCTTCAAGACTGATTTCCCCAAATATGTGGCCGAAGCAACCATGCTGAGATCGGGCAGAAGCTCAGAACTGTAGAATAACAACTGTGACTTGATAGGAACTCTGAGAACACTGGAAATCTCCTCCAAGGTAGGGACCAAAATATAATCCGGGAATGTGAAACACCTCAATGGAGGGTCATAGAACTGCAGCAGTGTGAATAGAGCATCATGTTGATCCTTGGAAAGAACCGTGACGAAACTTAGAATCAAACCGTACTCCTTCCGGAATCCTTCTAGAGAATCAGGATCCATTAACTTCATCAACTGTTGAATAGGCTCCAGACAGACCACCGGAAACTTGTAGGCGACATGTCTCTTTCTGCCAATATCCATCTCAGGAGAACCAGAAAACCCCGACCGGAATCAAGAAGAAGATGTAAACCCCCTAGAAATGGATAAACATGTGTTAAATGATATGAATGCAGAATGATGCGATGCAATGCAGTGACATGGAAATCAGGTTGAGCAACTGTCGGGTTGCACTGTCTGAAGAGAAAACCCACTGAAGAATAAGATCAAAACTCTGCTCCAGAAAACCGGGTTGGTTGGAGGTTAAGGTTTTCCTGAATTTAGCCCGCCCCTCACTGGTAGGTTCTAAGAACAGAAGTTTGTCAGCTTTAGCCCTTCAGTCGAGAATAATACGTTTACCACTGAAGGTTTGGCATTATTACGGGATAAAAGACCTATGCTGACTCCCCTCAACAGGATATCTTAAAGCAAGTTCCCAGCCTCGGGGTCCTCGGATTGAGCAGCGAGAATGCGCCCACCAGAGCTAACATAAACGCGTCTCGGAGGAGAGGCCTCGACTGAGTTCTCGGGAAATGGTCACCAGAGTCGACGATTTCTAAAGGAATATATGTCGTTATGGAACACCCATAGGACAAAATATATCCAACAGAAACCTCGTCTGGAATGTGGGTCTCATGAACGACTTAACGTAGCAACATACCACGCAAGCCTCATGACTATCCACTCTAACACCTATGTGTACACTCAAGCCTGGGTAATGGGCTTATCTCTCATAGAACAGTCCCAACCCAACAAACAAACAACCCACAGAACCAAAAGATACAACAAACATATGTACATGAATGCAATAAGGTAAAGCAGGTAAATGCTGAAAATAAATAACTGTACAAAAGAATAAACACCCAACAAACAAGAAACCTACAAAAGCTAGGAGGGACTCGCTTAGGGAAACCAGAGATTCTGGGTTCACTCCCCAGCAGAGTCGCCAGTTGTCGCAGCCTGAAAAATACAGGAGGTGCGAAAAAACAACCGGCGAGAAAGAAATGACAGAAGAGTCGCCACCGTGCGTTATTTATCCCAAAGGAGGGAAAGGAAACGCTCGAAGTAAACCTGGAGAAAAGGAAAGGAAAAGACAAGGTCTCGCAACCAAATCTTGGGTTCGGGAGTCGATTATGCGAAGGGAAGGTATTAGCACCCCTACGCATCCGTAGTACTCTACGGGATCCACTCTTGTTTGTTTCTTGTCTAAAGGGTGTGTGTTTATCCAATGTACTACTTACTAAAAGGGTCAAGAGAAAAATGACTCGCACAGATATCGCATCCATTGCATACGTATCTCATCTGAATATGAGAATCAGAGTCTTCGTAGCTCGGGTACCTATGGGTTAAAGAGATGTGTGCTCGCTAAGACATCGTGTCTTATGCCTACGTATCTCATCGGGAATGAGAATCAGAGCAAAACGTAGTTCAAACAACTACGGGAACAAAGGTCTCGATTGCAACTAAGGCAAGAGAAAGGGAAGGTCTCGATCGCAACGAGGGCGAGAGAAAGGATCGCAACAAGGGCGAAAGCAAACAAGGATTAGTTGTTAGTCGTTAGTCAAACTCGGCAAGACATCACGTCTTGTGCCTACGTATCTCATCTGAACATGAGAATCAGAGTTGCCGTAGTTCGGCTACATAGGGACGCCAAACAAAACACACGCAGGAAACCGACTGCCAATCGCTGGACTTATGTCAGACTCCACACAAACAGGCAAACATGGAAACCGAATGCCAATCACTGGACTTACATCGGACTCCGAACCAACAAACACACACAGGAAACCAACTGCCAATCGCTGGACTTATGTCAGACTCCTACACACACAAAGGGTTTAACCGGACGCTGAATCGTCAGAAGCAACAACAAAGTTGAACAAACAAGCTAACAGGGAGTCTGGTACTCGAGCCTGCTAGCTGTCAAGCAAACACACACAAAAAAAGGAAAAGAGTGCCCGGAGAGATCTCGTACGACCTCCTGCCTACGTACCTCATCTGGTATGAGGATCAGAGCAACGTAGTTCCCCTACATAGGGATTGCCATCTGAATATGGACTTACAAAAGGAGGACACCAGTTGTGTCAAAGGAGAGTGGGCGATGTGTTCACGTCCTAGCAGTAGGTGTCTCAACTCGCTGAATCGAGTCTCAGGCAGTTACCTCTTTGCAATAGAACGGACTACATGCCACAAGATCGAAGACGCTCGGAAAGGTCTAGAAGTGGGGGAAGCTCTGCCCTAGAGTTGTCATGCAATGTGTACTTAAGTGTTAGGATTTACAAATGGGAATATCTACCTAATGTCAGCATGCAAAGAAAATGGGGATTCTAAATATGTTATCATACAAAAGGATATGGGAATCCTACCTATGTTATCATACAAAGGGTTCTATCTAATGGGTGCTACCTAATCGGAACAAGAGTTGACGAGTGGAGCAAGGAGAAGTGTTAGGGATAAGGGTAGATGGCGATGCATGAAGCAATCGACTTACAAGGTTGATGGCGATGCATAAAGCAATCGACTTACAAGGTTGATGGCGATGCATAAAGCAATCGACTTACAAAAGGGTGGATGAATACGTGCTGGTTCTGTTAGGTTTTAAGAAAAGTGATTACTCGACGTTGGATCGAGGTTTTGGTCTTGTTTTGAAATGATTATCGGATGTTCATTTTATTTCTTGTATTAACAGATGGATAAAGAATGAAAGAATATTATACATTTCATGGGAGAGGGATACATTTGTTATGAATGGGGATTGTTCATGGCAAACAAACAATAATAATACATGCCTCAAACACCATACAAAGGCCACAGTTAATCAAACAAGTAAGATATAAACAAGTATATAATCGAATCAAATAATCAAAGAATGAAATAATGAAGCATTAAACAATGTATGAGTGTAAGTGCAAAGGAACCGGCTCATTGTAAGAAAGCCCAAGAGTAAGCTATGTGAGGTCGATGGCGATGCTTAAAAAGCAATCGACTTACAAGGGTGTAAAAAATGGGCTCGATATTAAATCGAGAAAAATATGATTTTTATAGTTTTAAAATGGTTTTGAATTAAATTAAAATACAACAACTTTACATTATTAACAAAATGAACATATGAGTGTAATAAAGGCATAAACATAAAAAGAAACGAAAATGCTAAAAGAAAAAATAATATAGCTAAAAGAAATAAAATGCCAAAAAATGCCACACATGAGTATTGAACCCACCCCACTCAAGAATGTATACACTGCCCTTCTCCACCAGACCACTTATGATCATCTGCTATTGTGATACTATGTTAAATATATAAACCGAGATAAAAAATAAATAAAAAAAGATTAAGGACAATAACAGAAAATACTAACATATAAAACCTTTTTATGTTTTTGTTTATTTCTATTAAAACAAATTAAATTAAATAAATTAAAAAAAAGATTAAAAAAAGAAAAAAAAAATAACGAAATGGAGACGACGAAACAGGAACTCGTCTTCCTCTCTTCTCCCCCACCTCACGAACTCAACCTTCCCCAACAATGGCAATCTCACGAACTCGCCCCTCTCGTCCCTCTTATGACATCACTCATCAACGAAACCCTCTCACGCTCTCAAACTCAGCGAATCAAACTCTCTCAACTCTCACAAATATTTTCAATCAACAAGCATATGGGAAGGATAAAGAGAAAGAAAGAGAGGTTCTTACAAAGTGTCACTGCGGTGGTGGTGAAGGATGCGCAGAAGCTGGCCTCCAGGTAAACGATTTTGGGGTTTTTAGGGTTTTTTCTCAGATTTTCGCTTCCACCTCTCTCTGTTGTTAATTCCTCTTTTTTTTTATTAGGGTTTATAGTCTCTTTTCCGCCTCCGATTTTTGTTGTGCTCCTCTTTTTACTGATTTTCCCTCTCTATTTATCTCCCAGCTTAGGGTTTTGAATCGGTCCCCTTGTGTCCAAAAGCGTATCTCTGCAAAACACTTTTTTGATGCTCAGAATTTGGTCCATCTCGTTTGATGCTTGGATCTGGAACAGGTAACCTGAGCATGTGCCTTCTTCTTTGTTTTTGTCTCTATTCTGTTTTGGGATGTTTTCTGGAATTACTGCCTTTGCTAATTACTCTATCTTTTTTTACTGCAGTAAATTAAATGGAACATGGGTTTGATTCAGTGTTTCACAAGTCTTTTTCATTTCTTTTGTTGCAGCAAGCATGCCTAGATTTGGCTCATCATCACAGCTCAAAGCTTAAACAACTTTGACTTAATGATGCAAGATTAAGGCATGTTTAGCCTACTGTTTCCATAACTGGTTTTTTGGTAGTGCACATGGATGAACTTTGTGGAAATGTTCTTCCAACTCAGCATAGGGTAAATTGTTATGTTTGATTTTGCACAGGTTGGAACTAATTGGTTTTGTCTAGTCTGTGAACTCATGTTGTTTGTGCCAACATCATTGCAGTCAATGCCAAAGTGAGGATAATTATCCTTTATTTGTTGAGACTTCACAGCAGATAATGTTTCGATTGG
Organism: Lathyrus oleraceus; assembly: GCF_024323335.1. Lineage (NCBI taxonomy): Eukaryota > Viridiplantae > Streptophyta > Magnoliopsida > Fabales > Fabaceae > Lathyrus > Lathyrus oleraceus. The sequence goes on from NC_066584.1 coordinate 263,573,789, forward strand.
TTGGAGACCACTATTTTCAGCAAGGGCCATAGGGATAGATTCCAAAGCATCCCCAAAGGCTCTAATGGCATACTGTTCTACTCCAGGATATTTGTCAGCAGCTGCTTCGACAGCAATAGAGCATGCAATATCAGCCGAACCACCACCATACACAATAGAGTTATTGCGAATAAGATTCCTGGCCACACATAGTGCATCGTGAATACTGCGCTTTGTCTCTTCAATGATCATTTTGTTACCTCCACGAATGAATATTGTCACAGCCCTTGAATTAGCACAGTGCTCAATGTACAACATCCGGTCTTTAGTTGTTCCAAATGCTTTCTCTCTGACGATACCAGCCTTTCCTAACTTTTCTGCAGTTAATTCCTGGAACCTGGGAACAGTTCTTCCACCTGTTGCTATGGCAATCAATTCCAACTCAACACCACCAACCCACCTAACAGCTGGCAAGTTCCTGTGCATCAAGAGATGATTTGCTTCATCATCAAAACCCCATTGGCAAATAACAAGGGTTGTGCCCACATCCTTGCATTGTTGAACCATGTCATCAAAATATTTCTGCTCCTGCTTCCTTAAAGTCTGAAACTTCTCCACTGTGTCAATATCAACCTTATGCTTGGTTTTTGGCTTTGGTCTGTGCAGGTTAGGTGTTGCAGCAGGTTGGTATAGCAGGGCAAATGCAGTAGGAGGCAAGAAACTCCAAAGTTTAAGGCATGACCAAGTTGGCATTAAAGTGAAGAAACCAAATCCACAAGGTAAAATCAAGGCCAACATGGACATGAAGCATGGAATGAGGATTAGGGTCATGATGGAAGACTCTCAATGACAGTGTTAAGCACATAAAATCCTTGTTCATAAGTGCTTGAAGATTGTATCAGTGTGTCAAATATGCCAAGTACTTTGGTCAATTTATCCCCTTGGCTGATCTCATTTGGTGCCTTTTGAAGGAAAGCCTGAAGTAGACGCACAAGGGCAGGAACATTTGAGGCTCTTTTCCAAGAGTCGGGTGACAAAAGAATCTCAAATATCTACATGTAAATTGGTGGGATGGGTGGTCTGTTTTAGGCTTAGTTGTATTCCTTTTTTTTTTTTTGAAATGCTCCAGTTGGTTTGAAATGGTTTAGGTTAGGTTGTTGTATGTTGTGTTCCTGATGTGAATTAGTTGTCTGCTATAGGATAAATGTTTGACTTGTGGGGTTTACACTGCTATCTGTTTAGAACCCATTGCCATGCTTGAATTGATATGGTGTATTGGTGATGCCAGCTACAGGTATGAAGATGGTTTTGCATTTCCTTGGATAATGATGCTCTCGATGCAGGTTGGATGGTTGAGCCAAAGACCTATCCTGGACCTCTTTGAATTTCAAGGTTTGTTCACTTGTTTGGATGGATTGCTACAATGCTAATGTGCTTGACATAGGTTTCGAATATTATGCTTAGACTTGGTTTGGCTATAACTGATAGTGGAAGCATTTTGGTGCAGGCTTGGAACAGGGTGTTGTCCACTGTTGTGAGGATGCACTGCTATTGAGATGCCCCTGCTTCAGATTCAGACTTGGTCATATGGTTGTGGTTCGCAGTGCACCTGTGTGAACCATGTTGAATCCTCCTACCAGGTAAGCTACCATGTATGCTATTTTATTGAGGTGTAATGTAAAAAACATGTGGGCTTAAGTTGGGAAATAGTTTTGAAGGTTTAACTTGGTGTATGGTCGTGTTCTGGTTGTGCAGGGTGATGCTCATGAATTTGTCCACAAGGTGCTTGATCATGTGGTAACCATGTTTGTGGCCTGTAGGTTGAAATTTGTTTCCAGTTGCCTTGCTAGCAGAATTTAGGAACTCACTCAAGTGGCAGCAGGTTTTGATAGTGACCAATGTGATTTGGTTTAATCTTTGCAGGTTATGGCTGGTGTGATCGGTTATGGACCAGGGGCGCAATTGAAACAGGACGGGTACATCTTGCAGCCACCGTCTTATTTTGCACCATTTGGAACCAAATCTCTCAGCTCCTTAATTCGATCTTGGATCAGTTGCCTGTCTCTTGGCCGAGGTCTGCAACTTCCTCCGGGTCTAGCCCTCTTCTTGCTGCAGATTCAGTCATTCAAGATCATATTTAAGACTTGCTCCTCTTTATCCAATAACAACTTGAGAACTGGTATACCCCTCTTTTCTGCTGTTGTTGTGCGCTGCCCTATCTTTTAAAGGGATACTCGTTGAGTAGCTATAATTTGTATGAAAGAAATATTAGTTAAGAATGTATCTTAATAATTCTGGCTGACTCATTCCTTTGTCTTGAGCTGACAATGTTCTTCCTGTGAAATTGGCATTTTCAGGTTGAGCTTCTTATCCAGTCCCATCACTTCTACAAATCATTTGCTCCAAGAGAATCAGCAATCTCAAGCAATTCTATGGCATTCCGTGGCTCCAGCAGACACTCTGCTGCTGCTTTTTCACAAAGACTTTTTAAGCTGGGTGTAGATCTCTGTCTAAGATTATCATTTTGAACTGTAAATATTGTATTATGGGAATTGGTATCCTCAAATGAAATGTCTTCGTTGAACTCCATATTAATAAATGTGTTTCACCAACTAATAAAATGTCTTCGTTGAACTCAAGGACACTGAGTTTCTTCCGTTCTTGGCACCAAAGGAAGACTTTCTCAGCTTCCAAAAATATGTCCGTGCTCTCCATATGCATAAATGTTGGCAGCATAGCACTCAGATTTCATATTGCCAGCCAGATGAAATCTATGAAAACATAACAAGGACCGCTCAAGCATTCCGGCTTCGATGTACATCCGAGTCAAAGCAGATTGGATGAACTGATCAATTTGGAGGCCCTTCTCATCCATCTCTGATATAAGCTCTTCTGCTTCACAAACCAATTTCCTTATACTGTACGCATACAAGAGGGTACGGTAACTAACAAGATCTGGCTCAAGGTGGGCCGCCTTCATTCTTTTAAAATATTTTGTTGCCATATCAACATCATTACGCTTAGTATGTAGAGAGATAAGAATGTTATAGGTCCTTGTGTCTGGTGAGCATCGCACCTCTTCCATTTTCTGCAGCAGTGAACTCAGTTCCTCTAACTGTCCATGGTTTCCACAAATGTGAATCATTGTATTGAATGTCATTGTATTGAATGTCATTGTATTGAATGTCACTGTGGTAGGCGGTATGCCTTGTTTAAGCATCTTAACAAAAGTCTCAGATGCTTCTTTAAGTTGACCAGCCTTTCCATATGTATCAATCAAAGTGTTATATGTATGTGACCCGAAAGAAACATTGGATTGACTTTGGTCAAAGTTGACCGAAAAGTCAACTAGTGACCAAAATCAACATTTGCTCAAAAATGTCAAGACTTGTATTTTCTTGTGTGGAATCAAATGTAATGGCTTAAAATGACATGAAATGGATTGAAATGGTTTGAAAAATGATTTGAAATTTGGTTTTACCATTGGTTTATTTATGACTTGAATGACTTGACTGATAATGTACAAGAACAAGGCCATGAAATGAGACCATAAGGTTAGGGTTTTGACATAGTATCCATGAACCAATAATATGACTGGCAAGTGGCTAGAAACACAAGAAACTTGGTTTTTTTCAGATGACCCAGACCATAGATGTATCCACAATCACAACACCATGACTTTGGATCAAAAACCAATCCTCATATAAAACCAAAGTAAGGTTAGACCAAGCATGCCAAACAAACATAAAAAAATTTAGGACCAAAATCGGGGTATGACAGTGGGCACTCGGGATTCACAGATGATTGTAACCCAGTTCGTATGAAGAACCAAATGTTGAGTAGGTACCGTATGCATATAGAGATGGATTGTGAGTCCGGTTCATAGTGGGGATCGTGACGAGCATGAGTCAAGTCTATGTTACATTACATTACATAATGGTTGTGGAAATGAGATATTTGTGTAATGATGATTACTCTTGTATGAACTTGTGTAAGTCTGATTACAATGCAAGTGAGATATTAATTCATAATATTGAGGTGCATATTGTATGTGTATGGATTTATGGTGTGTGAATCTATCCTGATTATTTTTTGCAGTGTTTATTATTTGAACGTATTCTCACCCACTTTTTTGTTATTGCATTTATGCTCCTCTGAAGCACAAACAATCAGATACCTGAGTATGAGCTTGATGTAGAGGGTAATGTTGTGCTTCTTTAGTTTCCTGTCGATCGAGTCTATAGTTTGAGTCCCTATTGAAGAAGAAAGGCGTTCCAAAACGCAACGGAAATTAAATTTTTCTCCTTTAGTAATCCTTACGAATGGGCATGATCAGTGATAGAATCGTTACCTCTTGTGACGATTGAAACCTTTGGTGCAGATATCTTTTGACGATTGAAACCTTTGATGCAGATCTACGGAGCGATCACGAACGTTGAACGATGACAACGTCTCTAGTCAGTCCACACGAACGGATTCCCTCAATCTCAGTGCTAGCTGGTATGAATGAAGGCTTTGAGTGAGTGAGAGAGAGAGAGAGAGAGAGAGAGAAAACGAAAATGCAACCGCAATCAATGCTTCTGCACAAGGGTTCTATTTATAGAACCTCTTGTGTGGGCTTCAAGCTAAAAAGCCCACTTAAGTGTATTTGGCCCATATCTTATAATATGCCCAAAATCACTTAAGCACGTGGTACCTTACCATATTTCGTATTCTACTTAAGTACACCGTACCTTACGATTTCTATAATTCACTTAAGGGCACCGTACCTTACGGTGTTCCTTAGTTACTCTATCTCTCATCAATCCGTCCTTTGTGTGTGACCCTGTAGGTTTTCACGGCATCGGCAATTATATTAAATCACGCATTTAACATAATAAACAGTGAGCGGTATCTAGAAACACATCACTGCTACCCAAGACACGAAAATGTCATGTGATCTGACAAATCCTTCTGTGATAATACTTATGTGCATAATTACCCTTTTGCCCTTATGTCTATATTGAACACAAGGCATAGACCGTGTCATCCCTGTCCAATTCAATATTGGGCCCATAGACATTTATCCTGTTACGCAGGATGGGCAAATTCCATCTAGGTCACTCATGTCCCTCAGCATGCTTCGTGGAGTACCCATCAACTGTCTTTATGGTTATCCAGTTACGAACAACGTTTGATCAGCAATAAAGCACTCGACTCTACATCTAGGGTCCATAGTGGTTTCAGGTCGAAGAGTGGTATACACCATTATCACCATGAGAATAACTTATGACACTTTGCATAACATTCTATATAGTATTCTCATAGCGGGTCAATCCAGTATAAATATTACTCTTAATATTCATACCTATATTTAAGACTTGATAACTCCTTATCCATGATCCATGATATGTGATCATCAGTCTACGTACATAATAGTCTTAATGCTTTAATGTTATCCCACTTCACAATAAAGCTCGACTACTGATACTTTAAGAATAGTGTCCTTATGTTTAATGTGATCTCATGATCAAGTCAAATTTGATACATTAAATGGACTAGCTATTCTAGGGACTTTATTAAATAAACATAATAAAGAAAAAGCCTTTTATTATTAATAAGTAATTCGATACAAGTACCAAAAGTATTGGCCTCTAGGGCTTACACCAACACCTATGATATGTAACACGAGGGGAATAGGTTGTTGTTTTATTTGTTTTTTCTTATGTTGCATATCTTTTATTTATTTGGATATTGAACTACTTTTTCAAATTTATTGTTATTAAGGCTTTTCATGCCAACGATTTTATATTTTTGTTGCTTATCAAATGATCTAAATTTTAATTATATGGTTCAAATATGGTTTGATTGTTGTTTGTATATGTGTTGTACATGTTTTATTTAATGATTTGTTGAGTCGGGAAGTAGGGTGTTACATAGTGGTGTTAGAGTAGGTTGGTCCATCCGGTCAGGTTTTTGTAATGTTGTTTGTTCCCTAGTACGTGACATGTGTATGAAACACTATGAGTGCTTATTTGTTTTTCTCACTGCTTGTAAGCAAAATCCGGATTGAAACAAGTGAGGGAGAAACTTCTTCTTCTCTGAGATGTTTCAAGTGTAGAGTGTTGGTTCAGCGTGCCACTGCTTGCAAGAGTGCATGTTTTTTTGGACAAGTTAGTGTTGTTTCCTAAGTTTGTTGAAGAGGAAGATTCGAATTTCATATCTGCTGAAGAAACATTTAGAGGACCAACTTGAGAAAAAGTTTGTTTGCCCAAATGTTTCACCATGTGGAATGTTAGTCTTGTTGGTTAAGAAGAAAGATGGTAGCATGAGGTAGTGTGCTGACTACCGATAGTTGAAAAAGGTTACTATTAAGAATAAGTATGACCTTCCAAGAATTGAAGATTTGATGGATCATTTGGTTGATGCTTGCGTGTTTAGCAAGATTGATTTACGTTCAGTTTATCATCAGATTCGTGTGAAGTCAGACGATATTCTGAAGACTGCATTCATAACAAGATATGGCCATTATGAGTATTCAGTGATACCATTTGTTGTGTTTAATTTTCCTGGAGTGTTCATGGAGTACACAAATAGAATATTCCATCCTCACTTAGATCAGTTTGTGAAGGAGAATTGCCATCCAAGGCGCAGCGGAATATAAAAATTTCTCCTTTAATGATCCTTACAAATGGGCATGATCAGTGATACAATCGTTACCTCTTGTGGCGATTCAAACCTTTGTTGCAGATTCCTTATAACGATCAAAACCTTGGATACAGATCCACGGGGCGATCACGAACGTTGAACGATGACAACGTCTCTACTCAGTCCACACGAACAAATTCCTTCAATCTCAGTGCTAGCTGGTACGAATGAAGGCTTTGAGTGAGAGAGAGAGAGAGGAACGAAATTCCAACTCTTTCACTTGAGTTGAGTCTGAATGGAGTGACAATGCTTCTACCCAAGGGGTTCTATTTATAGAACCACTTGTGTGGGCTTCAAGCTAAAAATCCCACTTAAGTGTATTTTGGACCATATCTCATAATATGCCAAAATCACTTAAGTATTTGGTACCTTACCATATTTCGTCTCCCACTTAAGTGCATCGTACCTTACGGTGTTCCTTAGTTACTCTATTTCTCATCAATCCGTCCTTTGTGTGTGACCCTGTAGCTTTTCGCGACGTTGGCAGTTATATTAAATCACGCATTTAACATAATAAACAGTGAGCGGTATCTAGCAACACATCACTGCTACCTAAGACACGAAAATGTCATGTGATCTGACAAAACCTCCTATGATAATAATTATGTGTATAATTACCCCTTTTGCCCTTATGTCTATATTGAACACAAGGTATAGACCGTGTCACCCTTGTCCAGTTCAATATTGGGTCCATAGACATTTATCCTGTTACGTAGGATGGGAAAATTCCATCTAGGACACTCATGTCCCTCAGCATGCTTTGTGGAGTACCCATCAACTGTCTTTATGGTTATCCAGTTACGGACAACGTTGGATCAGCAATAAAGCACTCGACTCTACATCTAGGATCCATAGTGGTTTCAGGTCGAAGAGTGGTATACACTATTATCACCATGAGAATAACTTATGACACTTTTCATAACTTTCTATATAGTATTCTCACAGTGGGTCAATCCGGTATAAATATTACTCCTAATATTCATACCTATGTTTAAGACTAGATAACTCTTTATCCATGATCCATGAGATGTGATCATCAGTCTACAAACATAATAGTCTTAATGCTTTAATGTTATCCCACTTCACACTAAAGCTCGACTACGGATACTTTAAGAATAGTGTCCTTATGTTTAATGTGTTCTCATGATTAAGTCACACTTAATACATTAAACGGACTATCTATTCCAGGGACTTTATTAAACAACCATAATAAAGAAAAAGCCTTTTATTATTAATAAATAATTCGATACAAGTACCAAAAGTATTGGCCTCTAGGGCTTACACCAACAATCTCCCACTAGCACTAGAGCCAATCAGGCATACCCCTTATGCCCATTGATCTAGTATGGCCATCATGCTTCTGCTGCGCAAGAGGCTTTGTCAGTGGGTCAACAATATTGTCAAGTGTAGGTACTTTACATATTTTCACATCTCCTCTATCTATTATCTCTCGAATGAGATGATAACGCCTAAGTATGTGTTTGGATCGTTGGTGAGATCTAGGCTCCTTAGCTTGTGCGATAGCACCATTGTTATCACAATAGAGACCAATGGGATCCACAATGCTAGGAACTATGTCAAGTTCACTAATGAACTTCTTGATCCAAACAACTTCCTTTGCTGCACTTGAGGCAGCAATATACTCGGCCTCGGTTGTAGAATCAGCAACTGTATCTTGCTTTAAACTTTTCCAGCTCACAGCGCCACCGTTTAAGCAAAACACATAACCAGATTGCGATCTAAAGTCATCCTTATCTGTCTGGAAGCTAGCATCGGTGTAACCAATTTCAACCAATTCTTCCTGACCTCTATATATCAAGAATGAGTCCTTAGTCCTTCTCAAGTACTTAAGGATATTCTTGACAGCTACCCAATGGGCATCACCAGGATCAGATTGGTACCTACTCGTTGCACTTAAAGTATACGAGACACCTGGTCGAGTACATAACATGGCATATATGATAGATCCTATTGCAGATGCATATGGAATCTTATTCATGCGATCCCTTTCTACCTTAGTTGAAGGGGATTGTGTTTTTGATAGACACAGGCCATGTTGCATAGGTATGAATCCTTTCTTGGAATCATGCATGTTAAAGCGTCTCAGCACTTTGTCTATATATGTACTCTGACTTAGGCCAAGCAGTTTTCGTGATCTATCTCTATAGATTCTGATTCATAATATATAGGCTGCTTCACCTAGGTCCTTCATAGAAAAGCATTTCCCCAACCAAGACTTTACTTGTTGCAGGGTAGGGACATCGTTTCCAATGAGTAATATGTCATCTACATATAATACCAGGAAAACGATCATGCTCCCACTAACCTTCTTGTAGACACAAGTCTCATCTTCGTTCTTGATGAATCCATATTGTTTTACCGTTTCATCAAAACGAAGATTCCAGCTTCTGGAAGCTTGCTTCAATCCATAGATTGATCTTTGTAGCTTACATATCTTTTGGGCTTCTTCTGGTATGTCAAATCCTTCAGGCTGTGTCATGTACACATCCTCAAGAAGATTTCCATTAAGGAAAGCAGTTTTGACATCCATCTGCCATATTTCATAATCATGATATGCAGCGATAGCAAGTAAAATCCGAACAGATTTAAGCATTGCAACTGGTGAAAAGGTTTCATCATAGTCAACCCCATGAATTTGTTTATATCCTTTTGCAACGAGTCTTGCCTTATAGGTATGTACCTTACCATCCATGTCAGTCTTCTTTTTAAAGACCCACTTGCATCCTATAAGATTAACTCCTACAGGAGGCTCTACCAAGGTCCAAACTTGGTTTGTGTACATGGAATCCATTTCAGATTTCATGGCTTCTAGCCACTTCTCAGACTCGGGACCAGTTATGGCCTCTTGGTAGGTCACAGGCTCATCTTGATCCATGAGTAATACATCACCTTGATCTGTTATGAGATATCCATATCTCTCAGGTAGGTGACGTATCCTGCTTGACCTACGCTGGTCTTGTTCTACTTGAGCAGGTTTCTCTTCCACAACCACTTGTGTTTCCTGCTCTAATTCCTCCATAGGTGTATCGATGCTTTGTGATTCTTGAATTTCTTCAAGCTCTACTTTCCTCCCACTGGTTCCTTTGGAAATAAAATCCTTTTCTAGGAAAACTCCAGTTCGAGCGACAAACACTTTGCCCTTAGAAGGATTGTAGAAGTAATACCCTCTTGTTTCTTTAGGATACCCCACAAATAAGCATTTGTCAGATTTGGGCTCAAGCTTAGTTGAAATTTGTCGTTTCACATAAACTTCGCAACCCCAAATCTTCATGTAAGACATATGTGGTTTCTTACCACTCCATATCTCATATGGTGTCTTCTCAACCTTTTTGGATGGAACACGGTTAAGTGTGTAAGCTGCTGTCAATAGTGCATGTCCCCAAAAGGAGTTTGGAAGATCGGTGTGACTCATCATGGATCGGACCATGTCCAACAGGGTTCGATTTCTTCTCTCAGATACACCATTCCATTGGGGTGTTCTAGGAGGAGTAAGTTGGGATAGGATCCCACACTCTTTCAGATGGTCATCAAACTCTAGGCTTAAATTCTCACCACCTCGATCTGATCGAAGAGTTTTAATATTCTTACCTAGTTGGTTTTGTACTTCATTCTTGAATTCCTTGAACTTTTCAAAGGACTCTGATTTGTGTTTCATTAAATACACATAACCATATCTACTGAAATCATCAGTGAATGTGATGAAGTACTGAAAACCTCATATGGCTGGTATGTTCAGTGGTCCACATACATCAGTATGTATGAGGGCCAAAAGATCATTAGCTCTTTCACCTTTTCCTGTGAATGGAGACTTTGTCATCTTTCCAATTAAACAAGATATGCATGTCTCATATGATTCATAATCAAAAGAGTCCAAGAGTCCATCTTTATGGAGTTTGGAAATGAGTTTCTCATTTATGTGGCCTAATCGATAATGCCAGAGGTTAGTTGGATTTAACTCATTAGGTTTCATCCTTTTAGTATTAATGTTATAAATACGCATTTCAAGATCAAGGACATATAGTCCATTGTTCATTTGTGCAGTAGCATAGAATATATCATTCAAATAAATTGAGCAACAATTGTTCTTTATTATGAATTAAAGACCAAACTTGTCCAAACAAGAAACGGAAATAATATTCCTGCTAATTGCAGGTACATAATAACAGTTCTCTAACTGAATTATTAAACCACCAGGTAAAGTCAATACATAAGTTCCTACGGCTAAAGCAGCAACCTTTGCTCTATTGCCAACTCGTAGGTCGACTTCACCTTTCGCCAATTTTCTACTCCTTTTTAGTCCCTGAAGTTGAAGTCTCTACTCCATTCTTCTTATCTTCCAGGTACTTTGGGCAGTTTCTCTTCCAGTGTCCGGTCTTACCACAATGGAAGCAGGTGCCTGCTTTTGCTATGCCTCCACTAGGCTTTAAAGTAGCAACGGTGGGTTTGGGTTTGGCAACTTCCTTGCCTTTCCCTTTATCACCTTGCTTAGTGGGCCTTTTGTTCTGTCTCTTTCCATTTCCGATCATCAGAATGGACTTCCCTTTTGACTTCAGATTCTGCTCGGATATAGGATAAATCATTCGGGCTTCCAAGAGTTTGACAACTTCTTTTCGAACTACCTCTTTCGTCGATGGATTTAGACGCCTTTAAGGTTGTGCAACGAGTTTGAAATTTTCCTCCATCATGATCTTATGCATACAATAGGCCGGACTAATACCCTTCAAGTCGGATAACACCCACCCTATTGCACCTTCGTTCTTTTTCAATACTTGAATCAATTTGTCTTCCTCTTTTGTGGACAAGGTGTTGCTTATAATCACCGGTTTAGTACATTCGTCACCAAGGAACACATACTTCAAGTGTGAAGGAAGCATTTTCAACTCTAATTTTGGTTCTTCCGTTTTCTTCGTCGCGTCCAAGTTCTCCTTTGTTCCTTCTTGATAAGTAAGCTCACCACAAGATTCTAACTCATCTAACATTGCTTCAATCTCTTTTTCCTCATTTTCGGTCAACACATTGTATGCTCCGATAAGAGATCTTTCTAGAGGATTAGAAATATGAACTTGATTTGCGACCGCCACTACCTCCTCTTCGATTGCATTGATTCGGAAAGAATCATGCTTGTCATTTGGATGCTTCATAGCTTCAAAAAGATTAAAGGTCACCTCTTCGTCTTGCACTCTCACCTTCATTAATCCATCATCTATGTCAATCATCATCCGAGTTGTTTTCATGAATGGTCTTCCAAGAATTAGAGGAACATCACGATCCTCATCCATCTCTACTATCACGAAATCTACCGGAAACAAGAATTTGTCCACTTTCACTAACATGTCTTGAGCAATTCCGTATGGTGAAGTGGTAGACTTGTCGGTTAGTTGTAAATTCATCCTTGTCGATTTGATCTCAACATTTCCCAATCTTTTAACAATGGAGAGGGGGATTAAATTGATGCTAGACCCCAAGTCAATCAAACCATTACCAATGTATATGCTTCCAATGGTTACCGGTAAAACGACTCGGCCCGGATCGGATTCCTTCCGTGGGAGAGTCTTTTGAATGATGGCACTACAACGTGCACCTAGCAAGATGGTTTCGTCTTCCACGTGTCTCCTTTTATTTGTAAGTATGTCCTTCAAGAACTTTCCGTAACGTGGCATTTGTTCTAATGCATCGGCAAATGGAATATTGATTTGAAGTTGTTTGAATATGTCCATGAACCGCGCATAATGCCTAGCATTGTCCTTCTTCGATGGAGCATGTGGATAAGGTAGATATTGGGTTGGAATGACGCTCACACCTTTCTCTCCTTTCTTCTTCTTTCTTGGTTCAGCATCCGTTTTCACCTCCAATTTAGGTTGCTCCTTTGCTGACAAATCCTGCTCTTTACGCGGCACGAAGGGGGATTGCGGCGCGAACTATGAAGTTCCAGCCACTTTCTCCCTTCTACCAACCATGTCCTCTTTTTCCAGCACTTCATCCATATCATTTTCTACTGTAATTTCCTCACTTTTTTCACTTATCAACTCTTTATCGCTCCTCGTGACAATTGCTTTACAATGCTCCTTTGGATTGGTTTGAGTGTTAGCGGAAAATGACGATCCTGCGTTTTGTTCTGACAGTTGCTTCGCAAGTTGGCCTACTTGATTTTCCAAATTCTTAATTGCTGCTTCATTACTCTTCTGATTTGCCATGGAAGCTTGCATGAATTGTTGAAGAGTGTCCTCTAGCTTGAAGCTTCCTCCTTGCGACTGCTGTCCTTGAGAATTTGGGTGTTGATAGGGGCTTTGTTGCTGAAAATTTTGATTGTTGAACCTTGATGGTTGATAGCCTTGATTGTTTCTTGGTTGATAACCTTGATTATTAGGAGGTTGTCTTTGATATCCCTGATTTTGATTGTTCACATAACTTACTTCTTCTAGTGGAGGACAAAAACCAGTAGGGTGATCTCCTTGACATAATTCGCAACATGCTACTTGATGTCGAACTTGAGACCCTTGAATTTCTTTCATTTGTTGTGGAAGCTTGGCCATTTGTTGAGAGAGCAACTCCACTTGTTGAAAGAGTAGCTTGTTTTGAGCAAGAATGACATCATTGGTATTCAACTCAAGAACTCCCGGTTTACGTTGTGAAGGGCTACGATCATGTTGACTTTGGCGCTCATTGAGTGTCATCCGATCAATGATGACTTTAGCTTCTTCCGCATTCTTTGACATAAGAGAGCCACCCGCGGTAGCATCCAAAAGTGTCTTGTGAGTTGATTGGAGCCCATTTAGAAAAATATGGATTTGAGTGAGCTCATCAAAACCATGACCCTTTCACTTTCTCAACATTGACTTGAATCTTTCCCAAGCCTCATTCAAAGACTCGTTGCTTCCTTGAGTGAATACCGCAATAGCCGTTTTGGCTTCCATGAATTGAGATTGAGGGAAATATCTTTCTAAGAACTTTTCTTCTAACAAATTCCAATCCGTCATCACTCTCGATGCTTGATCAAGGTACCACTCCTTTGCCTTTCCCACTAAGGAGTGTGGGAACATCCTTTTGAATAACGCCTCTTCACCCGTTTCATCAATTCCCGTAGAACCCACAATCTCATAGAATTTGATGAGATGGGTATAAGGATCTTCATGGTTCATTCCGGTGAATGGATTTGCATAGAGAAGTTGGAGGATTCCGGTCTTCATCTCCGTATTTCTTCCTCCACGGGCAAATTGAGCATTTCTTCTTGGACTATTAGCGGACATTTCGGTACGATTGTCATCCACCACGTTTCCTTCACAAGCCTCTACAACCACTTCTTCGATTTGAACAAGTGCAGAAGTAGATGCTTCTTCTCTCCGGTTCCTCTCTTCGGCTAGTTTCCTTCTTCTTCGTGTTTTGCTATTGAGCTTCCGAAGTGTTCTTTCAATTTCGGGATCGAATTGAAATTGCTCCTTGGTAGCTTTTCCTCGCATGCACTAGAATCTACAAAACCAACAAACCAAGTGAAACAAAAGAGGGATAGTAATACAAGTAACAAAACTTAAAACAATGGATTATTGCAATGCTTGTAATATCGAACACCAATCCCCGGCAACGGCGCCAATTTGTTGAAAAGTATATCTTCGGCAAATATTTTTATATCGTATCCACAGAGATTGGTTGTTATTACCGCCGTTCTATAATCCAAGTTGTTCTAAGTTTAAAAAGTAACAAGGTTGTTTCTTTTGGAAAATTATCTTGTGAGTAAATGTCACTAAAAATAGTAAAATGGTTTTAATCAAATATAAAAGCTTGGCAAGATTGGAGTTCACTATTCTAAATGCTTATGATTCCTTATGATAACTATATAGATTTAAGATTGTTGATGATGTTCAAGTATCCTCTCAAAATCATTTATGTCTAAACGATATTGTGATAATCACTATATTGATCCTTAGACGATCTCTCCACCTAACTATCAATATAGCAATCTTTAATGTTTGATACCAAAGAAGAGTAATGAATAAATCTATCTCTACAACTTATTCACTACTTGAAATTTTGTTTTATGTCAAGACTCAAATAATCTCTTTCAACAACTACTCAAATCTGGTTTCCAACTTAGGGCAAAAACAGTATTCAATACATCAACAATCTTTATCATATATATATAAATCAAATGGAATACATAAACATATGAGAATAGCTACTACCTCCAATCTTGACAAAATGGGGTTTAGCTCCTCATCATCATTTTACAAAGCAAAATGCAATGGAAGAAAAACTCGGTTTTCTCTCTTCCAAAAATATCTCAATGTCAATGTGTGAATAATAATGAATGCCCTAGAATAATGTGTTCTACTATCCTAAAAGAGTTGAAATTTCCTTAATTGATCATTTTCATCCAAAGCAGAAAAACTATTCCAAGACAGACACCAAAATGGCAAAACAGCTGGTCATGAAAAATAGCACCCTTGGCCCAAAATCAGCTTGCTGGATTCGCAGCCTTCGCGGCGCGAAAGATGTTCGCGGCGCGAACTGAAGCTTTCCCAGCTTCCTTGCTTTGCAAGCTTCATCCAAAATCTTCCATATTATGATGTTGCATTCCAAAAGCTCTTTCATCCACAAATTCTACAAAACTAACAGAAATGTGAAATGACTATTCAAAACAAAATAAATTACACGTAATTGCATTTATGCAAATTAATAAGAATAAAAGTGTGTAATTACATCAAAACTTGGTAAAAGGGACCAATAAAATGATATAAAAAGTAGTACTAATTGGTCCCTAACAACTCTCCCCAACTTAGCATTTTGTTTGTCCCTAAACAAAAGTTTCCACCCTCACAACCAAAGCAATGACACAAAAGACCGAAGCAAGGATTTACCAAGGACATTCAAATGGTTCAAAAGTGTTTGGCAATTTCTCAATCCACCTATCTCAATTCTAGACAAAACATGAATAAGAAAAATGGTTGAGTGCAAAAATCATTCCAAGGAATTCAAAGCCATATATGTCAAAATTGAATCAAACTTACATACACATCATAATAATGATGAATAACATGAATGGTTACTTTCACTCATCCAAGCAATTAGATCAACAACAACTCAAATCATGCGGTTATCACAACAAATACCAAATCATGTAAAAAATGAGAATCAAGAGGTCTTTCAAAGGTTGTAATGTGGCTTAGGTTACAAGAAAGGATATGATTAAGAGAATTTAAAGAAAATGCCTATCTTAAGGGAGAATTCCCAAACATTCAACTCTACACAATTTCCATTTCTTTGATCCCTAACTTTTTCTTTTTCCTTTTTCTTTTTACACCCATACAACCATGAGCATTTTCTTTGCTTTTTTCTTTCTTTTCTTTTTCTTTTTTTTTCTTTTTTTTTTCTTTGCTCTATGGTTTCCAGGGTGATTTCTTTTTCTTGTTTCTTTTCATTTTTATTTCCTTTCATAAAAACTCATTTTTCCAAGTTTATAATCAACTCTTTTTTCTTTACTCTCCCCAACTTTAGATTCCAAACCAAATCTATTCAATAATGCTCCCTACTTAGACATAAGCAAAAGGCAAAAATTTTACACAACTCGGTTTGAGGGTTCAATTGACACAAAAGAAATTAGGATTCATTTATTCCAAAAATTTCAATTTATTTTACAATGATCAATCGAATGAATCCTAAAATAAGCTCAAAGGGGTTTAACTAAGGATTACTCCTCACAAGGTTAGTTGATTCAAACTTTTTGGTCAAGTGGTATTTCTCACAAACAATGCCTCTATCATTTTCAAAATTTTCACACAAAGATAGATTGATACATGATTTAGCATGATAAGAATGAGTTGAAATAATGCTCAGTTTCCCGCTTTTTAGTGTACAATGGAAAGCTTCCTCACAATTGGTTAAGTCCTATTTTGATTCAAAGATGACATACATTTCAATGAGTTTATGATATGAGATTTGTACACACCATCAAACTACTCATGTTAAGTCTAGAAAGCAATAAAGTGTACCTTGGAATGCCGATACTAATTCTTATCATCACCACTCGAAGTGTCCTATGCTTTTTTCTTTGGGATCATTTCTCGGTTGCTTTAAGCTTGACTTAAGAGTAAGAACAATTAAGCAAAAATGTTGGTAAACCAATTTGATTATAACACACTTAAATCTCAAATAGTATTCATGCAATTATCAAAACAACTAACAAAAAAAACAAAGTTTTGGTGAACTAGAGCCACCCAAAAGTACATCAAAATATTTCAAAAACAAAAATAATACAAAGAAACTCAAAATGAAAACAACTCCTCAAATTCACTAACTCCTCATCTTGGCCACCACCTACATCACCAAGGACGTCCTCCATCTCATCATTAGGGTTTGCACCACCTCCTGTACCCCCCATAAAATCTGGCCTGCCCTCAGGCCAATTAGCATAAGCCACATATTCTGCCTGAGAAGGAAATGTGCGGGCTTCGGGTGCAAGGAACATGTTCTGGAACTGTTGATGCATAGCATCGAAGATAAATGATTGAGACCTCCTAGAGGCCTCAAAGCTCTCGCAACAGTAATTGGCAAACGCCATCTGGTCAAAGACTGGAGTAGTGTGGGTTCAGGGTCGGGGTCGTGGTCTGGATGACGAAGTTCCAGCTCCTTCGGTTCTATCCATTTGGCTTTGGCAGAACCTATTCAGATAGGCATCATTAATCACACTGGTGATAGAGAAGTGTACTTCCTCCGGAATGGCAACATTCGCCCGACGGCAAAGTCCCATTATCAGCCCCGGGTATGCAAGCACACCTGCTTTACCACCGAATTTGGTTCCACTTATAGCCATCTTCCTCATTTCTCCCGCGATGATTGATGCTACATCCACAGATTTTCCGATCATAATGCAGTACAGCAAACATCCTACATCCAGAGGAATCGTGGTGGTGTGGCTCCTTGGCCGAATATTGCTCAACAGCAGCACAAGAAAAGCCCTAGCTCCCAAATTTAAATTTTCTCTTTTCCAAGATTTGGGATGTCCTTGATCATTTAGGTCAAATGATTTTCCTTTAAGGCACAGGGTAGCATTTACCGCTTGAAGATCCCACACATTAGCTAATTCCTGGGTACGATACTCGCACCGCTCGTTCTCTCCAAGGGTTAGAGGATTGCCAAGATATGAGTTAATGGCATCCCTATCAAAAGAAATGATCTTGCCTCTTACCCTTGTTCGGTAGTTGAAAGCTACCCCCTCTTCTTGATGCATGGCGTTTGCATAGAACTCCCGAACAATATCATAGTTGATTGCCGCTTCTGGTTGACAAAGTTTCATCCACCTTCGTCTCTCAAAAGTTGAAACCAAACTCTGATAAGTCCCACCCGGTGCTAAACGAATGAACCTCTCCGACAGGATAGTTCTCTTGATCAAGCTCTCGAATCGTGCTTCGTGTTCGTCACTTGTGAACCTTCTTAATGAACGGGGTTGAGCGGAAGCCGTAGTTTTGGTTCTGTTCGACATCTGCAATAAACATCAGACCAACCACACAACAAATCATGAAGAAAGTTAGCATTCAACAGCATAAAAACATAGCCCTGGAATTTCCCAGTTCGCGCGCGAAGGCCCGTTTGCAGCGCGAACTCTGCGAACCAGGAAATCTCCAGGAGCCTCCTAGGGTTCCAAAAATGTGAGGTATGTGTCGCATTACGCGAAAAACCGGTGGGAAAACGAAACAACAGAGCCGCCACCGTGCGTTATTTATCCCAAAGGAGGGAAAGGAAACGCTCGAAGTAAACCTCGAAAAGACATGGTCTCGCGACCAGAGAAAGATGGGATCGGGAGTCGGTTATGCGAATGGAAGGTATTAGCACCCCTACGCATCCGTCTTACTCGACGGGATCCACGCACAAAAGAATAGAAAAAAGGTTGCTAAAAACTGCTCAAACACTGCACAAGGCTGGAAGCAAACACAGAGAGATAAAAGAAACGGGACTCGGCAGGATATCGCATCCTGGGCCTACGTAGTCTGTCAAGCACAGACATCAGAGTCGACGTAGTTCGGGACAAAGGAAACGTGCTCGCTAGGATGTCGCATCCTATGCATACGTATCTTCTCTAACTAGAGAAGAATCAGAGCACTCGTAGCTCGGCTAACGCCCGCCAAACAAAACACAAACAGGAAACCGACTGCCAATCACTGGACTTACGTCAGACTCCACACAAACAGGCGAACATGGAAACCGAATGCCAATCGCTGGACTTACATCAGACTCCAACAAACAAACACACACAGGAAACCAACTGCCAATCACTGGACTTATGTCAGACTCCAACAAGCAAACAAGACACCGGAAACCAACTTCCAATCGCTGGACTTATGTCAGACTCCAAGCACACACAAAGGGGTTGAAAAAGCAAAAGGGCACCCGGAGAGATCATCTCATCTCCTGCCTACGTACCTCATCTGGTATGAGGATCAGGGCGACGTAGTTCGCCTTAACAGGGAAAGAACTTCTAACCTAACCAGAGACTGGGAAATGACAAACTAGAAGGGAGACTGACTCGAGCCTAATAGTTATCATGTAATCCACAATGGCCCTAGGTTGAGGTTTTTATCCTAACTTGCACAGGAAGCAAGCTAGCATAAACAGCACAATCAATCACAAGCACAAAAGCAAGCACACACACTATATGCAAACAATTGGCTCACACAAGGCTAAGCTTTAGTCAATGGGTCATGTCAACCTCGACAAACAAGCCTACTGGAATGGGGTGTGGTTAGCTCTTAACCCTAACATTGAGAGTTAGGGTGAAGCAGATGAAATGGGAAGTGAGGGTAAGACCTCACAGCTCTTATCCCTGGCTTGGGAGAGCTTGACTCAAATAGAAAGTGTGGGAGTTCAGAAAGTAGGAACTCTTCTCCACAAGTGACTGACACAACAAGATCTTGGGTTCTTATTCACAATGCATCAACACATGGTGTGAGTAAAGTGAATGACACAACTGAATAACAGGGGATGGATTGCACATCCCTTGTATCTGCCAATGCCTCTTCACTTAGGAGGTCTTTGAATGTACAAGGCACAATATTAAACAATCACAAACGTTGCCTCTTAGGGAGGGCTTCAGACAGATGCCTACCAATAACAGTAGATCTTCTAGACTACATGAAGATCAAGAGATTATACCTCAGTGGTATGCAAACCACAAGCTAGCAAAGCAAAGTTCAAATGAACTCAATGCAACTTAGGTACCTGTGGAAACAGCTAAACCAATCAGTACACAATTCAGACCAATAGTCAATAGCTAATATGAGACAGACAAACAAATCCAATCAGGCAACAATGGGCAAGCCATGAGGCAAACACAAATGAATTATCCTCAACCTACAAAAACACACAGAGGTTAGCTAATGACAATAATAGACCAAGCCTAAATGAAGGAGCCACTCCAATCATGGAAATGTACACTTGAACCTGAAATTCACAACCAAATGATAAGTCCAAACCACTAGGTTAAAGCCTAGGGTCAAAAGAGGATCAAAAATCCAAAACAGAACCTCAAACTCAACACAAAGCATGTTTAATCACTTAAGAACAAGTCCTAAAAAGGACCAAATCATAATCAATAAACAAGTCCATGTACCAAGCATGTGAAGTCAATGACCAATTCAAGGCATCCAAATGATCAACATGAATGAAAATTCTCAATCAAAACAGAAATGAATCAAATAATTTTGGAAAAATTCATGAGCAATCAAGACACCTAACATGATCATCACACCAAAAATCAGAAACATTGGAGATCATTTGGCATGGAAATCACATTGTACAAATTAGACAACCAAATGTGTGACACAAATTGTCACACCATGTTAACACAAGCATAAAACAGAATTAGTACATGAGAAAAATGTCAAACCAAAGCCAAAATGTCCATCAATGTGTCTAGAATCAGCATGCAAAATTTCAAGTTCATTGGATTAAAAACAAGCATTTCACAACAAGATAAGCAAGGCAAGGTCACAAATGGATACATGCTTACATAACCTAGCACCAAATAAATTCCAGCCATGCACAATTTTCCAATTTATGATCACAAAAAACTAGACAGAATAAGGAGCATTTGGCAAAAAATTGGGATTAAATTGGATGAGTTTTCAATTTGTTATGATTTTATGAAGTTTGGGAAAAGTTTGAAGTCAAAATGGACATGGCATGGCAAAATATGGAGGGAATATATGAAAACGAGAGAATATTTGAATATTTGCACGCGGTGGGACTCGAACCTGGTCCACATTCAAATTTTGCGCGCTTCACCAAAACGACAGCGTTTTGGTTCCAAACCCTAAGCCTGGAAACAATTCCCAGCAAACCGTAGCTGATCATGCATGTTCGTAGCAAATTCGCAGTAATTTCTGGAAACGGTGATGATCTTCATCCTCTTCATGAGGTTGAAGATGAAGATTGCATGAACTTCATGCGCCAAACCCAGATTTTTCAGAAAACGTCCAGAAATCAAAAAATTTAATGCCAATCGGTTCCTCGTTTCATGCACATGCAAGATCAAGCAACAAATCATGCCAAAACATCATGCATCATCCAAATCGAAGAAAAGAAAAATTAACATCAAACTTTCAAACAAGCATAACTTCATGGATAATGCACCATTTCACTCAATTTTTATATCAGAATCATCACCAAGCAAAGATCTACACCAATATCATAATGAATTCAAGAATAATTGAGGTCGGAATTTGACCTCTTGAAGAACAGCAAGTTGAGACTCGTGCTACAAGGCTCAGCAATGGTTCTAATCTTTTCTACAATGCTTGTTGAGGTGATTGATGATGAATTGGATGCTCCAGCACGCACGAATTTAGCTCAATTGGCAAACTCCATTGAACCTTCAAGCTCCATGTATGGTCAAACTGGCACGAATTCTCCCAAATCCACGTTCAATTTGCCCCAAAAACACTTCCTCATCATGAATCCAACAAGAGAAGTGGCTTTTGTGTGAAGAAATTGGAAGTTCTTGATGAGAGAAAAATTTGATTGATTTTGGGATCTAGATCTGAAAACTGTGGTTAATGCCAAATGCAGTTGTGATTATCCTTATATATCACTTGCTAATCATTCTGAAAACCTGTTTAAGCCAAAGCTAAGTAGAATTAACAAGTTATGAGGTGTATGTACAAAATGGATTTTCACCCCCATGCATGAAATGCATGCGTGAACAGTGCACAATGCTGATCCAAAACCACTTAAACAAGGCCCATGCACACTTTGGAAGTGGTATTTTATGCATATGATCAACCAAATTGATTTTTTTAATTTTCCTTCAAAAAACTTCATGAGTGAGCACATGATCATGCAAGTGAATTTCATGCCATGTAATGTATGCTTTGGAAAGTACATGTTATGAGGGACAAAGTGCAAAAAGAGCCACCAAATTTGGAGCCTTGGTTCAAAAGTTATGCCCATTTGAATTTTTAAGCACACTTTGCCATGATTGGATCATATCTCCTCAACCACACATCATAAATCCATGATCTTGGACTTTTTGGAAATGGGAAAGAAAGATCTTCAACTTTCATGTTGGACAAAATTTCATTTGAAGCTTTCTTGATGATGTAAAATTGAGTTGAAGTTGGTCCAAAACCTTTCCATTTTTGGAAATTCCAAATTATAGGTCACTTTCTATTTTGGGAAATTCTTGACTTGACTTCAAATTCTTCAATGTGAGTGTTTGTAATGTCAAATGAGACTTGTTTGAACATGAATGAAGCATCTCTAATCACTTCCCACCTCCAAATCCACAGTTGACTTTGCAGTTGACTTGCAGTTGACCTTTATGGGCCTCAGATGACTTGCACATGCACTGATGAATTTTGAGCCTTCAACACTTGGCCAAGTTGCTTCAAAATGATCCTTGGGTCATGTAAGTTCATTGGAACCACCAGATGGCTTTCATCTCATGGCAAATGCTCTTGCTCTCTTGCACAGTTGAATCTCCTGACCAGTCTTGACTGATGAAATGCAACATGCTATGCAATGCTAATGACCTAAAAATGATATGACTATACAAATGGGAGGTGCAAATTTGAGGTTCTACAGCTGCCCCTATTCAAAGAACGGATGAGAGCAATGGCTGTCAGACCTTCAAGGTAAACAGGGATTGAATACCAAAGAACCGTAGAAATTTGCACTCTGCGGGAGATGATTCAAAGAAAAACCAGGCCATTTACCGATGGCGGCTGCACAAAGCAGTACTACCTCAGGAAAGCGAGGCCATTTACCGATGGCGTATTTACTGGAAACTTGATATTTACCGATATCAACTTCAGCGAGACCATTTACCGATGGCTGCTGGGAAACAACATCCAACAGAAGCAGGACCATTTACCGATGGTGGCTTCAACTGGGAATTTGATATTAAAAGGAAGCAAAACCATTTACCGATGGTGGCTTCAAAGCAACTTGATATTTACCGATATCAACGTCAGCGAGACCATTTACCGATGGCTACTAGGAACCAGATGTCACAGAAAACGAGGCCATTTACCGATGGCTAAGCTGGGCATTCGATATTTACCGATATCGAAGTAAGACGAGGCCATTTACCGATGGCATCTCCAACTAGGGAGGAAAAAGATATTTGCAACTGGAACCAGACAAGACGTTTACCGACGACTCTATTGGGGATCTTTGATTTTTATCAAAGGAAGGACACCCGACCAGACATTTACCGATGACTGGAAAAAGATACACAACCAGACATTTACCGATGACTGGCAACCAGACGTCAACGGCCGAATGGGAAAAACTCAACGTTTATCGACACCAACGGAGAGGTGACCAGACATCAACGGATGAACTGGGAAAGGATACAATGTTTACCGACATCGAACGATGATGCGTACAGAAGTGAATCAAGACCAGACATTTACCGATGACTGGAGTGAGACTCGATGTTTACCGACATCGAAAGATGATGTTTACCGACATCAAAACAACCAGACATTTACCGATGACTGGGGTGAGACTCGATGTTTACCGACATCGCAAGATGATGTGTATCGACATCAAAAGGGATGACCAGACATTTACCGATGACTGGGAAAAACTCGACGTTCATCGACACCAACGGAGAGGTGACCAGACATCAACGGATGAATGGGAAGAGATACAACTAGACGTCAACGGACGAATAGGAAAAACTCAACGTTTATCGAAACCAACGGAGAGGTGACCAGACATCAACGGAGGACTGGGGAACACTCGATGTTTACCGACATCGAAAGATGATGTTTACCGACATCAAAACAACCAAACATTTACCGATGACTGGGGTGAGACTCGATGTTTACCGACATCGCAAAATGATGTGTACCGACATCAAAAGGGATGACCAGACATTTACCGATGACTGGGAAAAACTCGACGTTCATCGACACCAACGGAGAGGTGACCAGACATCAACGGATAAATGGGAAGAGATACAACTAGACGTCAACAGACGAATAGGAAAAACTCAACGTTTATCGAAACCAACGGAGAGGTGACCAGACATCAACGAAGGACTGGGGAACACTCGATGTTTACCGACACCGAAACAATGGTGTTTACCGACACCAAAGAAAGAACACACGCGGGTGCTGACATGACACTTACCGGTATCACAAGGATGATATACACATACGTCAAGGCAAGGCCAAACACTTGCTAGGGATCTCACTGGGGAGAATCAAGCTTTCCTTTTCACTGCGGGTGAGGAAATAAACCTCTCTGGGGAATTATCAATCCTGAATGCTGTCAAGAGCAACTGTAGCAAATGTGCCATACAGATGTTGAGATATGATCCGCCTCTGCCGGGGGTACGGTCTGATTAAGTTTAACACATGAATGCATATGTTTGAATTTTTCTATGGCGTAATGCTCCATATTGAATGGAAATGCTACGCGCTTTGAGGATGCAATGATTACGACATGCAAGATGCAGAATGATGAAAACTCCTACTGGGGAGCAAACGGATTGCTCTGCTGAGCATACAAATCTAAATAGATCCTCCAACTCTGTGGGGAAACGCACTGCCGGGGGTGCCTTGCTGATCTGATACTCTGGGACGACAGAGAAACCAACTCAACTGGGGAGTCTCTGGCTTGGGAACAACACTGCTGCTGGAGAAAGGATCCCACCGGGGACAATCTTCACCGAATCCAATCCACTCGGGGACTCCGCTAGGGGAAACAACCAATGATCACTTCTGTTGAGGATAGTGGCCAATCCATAGGTAGGATAAACTCTACTGGGGATAAATATCCACCGACCCTGATCCACTTGGGGAACTTAGCTGGGGAAAACCATCAACACCAACCTCTGATGGGGAGACATCCTCTAGGGGAAAACATTCACACCCTGATGGGGAAAGGCATTCACGACCACACTGAGGATTACAGTACTTCATACCCGACTGCTAAGGAATAAACTACTCACTGATACCTCCGCTGGGGATACGGCATCCTCCAGACTCGGTGGGGATTAATAATCTTCAGACTAGCTGGGGACAAATTGACTTTCAGGTCTGCATACCCGACTGCTGGGGAAGAACAGTTATAACAGCTTTCAAACTTGCTTGGGGAAACATCCTCAATCCTGCTGGGGAAACATCCTCAATCCTGCTGAGGAATTCCTGATCTTGAATATGCTGGGGAGACAAGTCCTGAACTTGCTTCATCTGCTGGGGAAGATCCCCATCCTCTCAGACTACTGGACAGTGCTGACAACATTCCTGCACGAACTGTGGCTTATCTGCTCTAGTCAACAATCAAAGATGATAACCTGCAAAGCAACAAGACATACATGCCTCAGGGGATTGTATGGACAAGATACACCCAAGTGTACTCAACATTCAAAATGATTTTCAAATGTTTTATCTTTCCGCACGTTATTGTCTAGCCTTCATGTTTTTATATACAATGTTTATCAAAAATTCGGACGTTTTCGCAAACAAAATAGTAAAATAAAAACAAGAGAGCAATTTATCTGAATAACGACTTTTTATTGATTGAAACTGGGCCTGAAAAGGCGAATACATCAGGAAGCAATTCCTAGGAAGAGGTAATTGCGCACAAAAGGAAACATCTATCCTAATGGCAATGTGAACACGACATCCACTATTTCCCGATTCTGTTATGACTCACAGATCATCAATTTCCTCCCAAATTCCTTGCTTTCTGAGAAGAATGATTGGACCGATCACATCCTTTGAGATGGTAGACGCTGAAGCGCGATGAAGTACAGATAACTCAGACTGTAGTCTTCGCTTTAATCCCTCTTTTACCTGGATCGCCCTTTCGGGTTTTCAATCCACCGGGATACCCATTTTTGCCTAAGCCGTCCTTGCGGGTTTTCGACTTACCGGGTGTACAAATTCTTTTCATTTTTTATCCCTAACTTTTGCCCGAACCTTTTCCTTTTTCTTGGTTCGCCGGGATGCCCTTTTTTTGCCTGGACTCTTTTATTCTTTTTGTCCAGCAGGTCAATTTATGCAAAGTATTTTTTGACTACATCTAAGTTAACAGGGGACGGAAAATCCTCACCATCCATAGTTGTAAGCATCAAGGCTCCACCAGAGAAAACCTTCTTAACAACATATGGACCTTCGTAATTAGGAGTCCATTTGCTCCTGTTATCTGTACCGGGAGGAAGGATCCTCTTCAAAACTAAATCACCAATCTGATAGCTTCGAGGACACACTTTCTGATCAAAGGCCTTCTTCATCCCTCTCTGATACAACTGCCCATGGCACACAGCTGCTAACCGTCTCTCTTCGATAAGGCTCAACTCATTAAACCTTGTTTGAATCCACTCAGCTTCTTCTAGCTTGACATCCAACAGGACTCTCAGAGAAGGAATCTCCACTTCAACGGGTAGGACTGCTTCCATACCATACACAAGGGAGTACGGGGTTGCCCCGGTCGACGTACGTACTGAGGTACGGTACCCATGCAAAGCAAAAGGCAGCATCTCATGCCAATCCTTATACGTCACGACCATCTTCTGCACAATCTTCTTGATGTTCTTGTTTTTGCCGCCTCTACAGCACCATTCATCTTTGGTCTGTAAGGAGAAGAATTGTGATGTTCAATCTTGAAATCTCTACAAAGCTCTTTCATCATCTTGTTATTGAGATTCGAACCATTATCAGTGATGATTCTCTCAGGAACCCCATAACGACAGATGATTTCCTTCTTGATGAACCGGGCAATCACTTGCTTGGTAACATTGGCATAGGAAGCTACTTCCACCCACTTGGTGAAGTAATCAATCGCAACCAGGATGAAGCGATGTCCATTAGAAGCAATAGGTTCAATCTTCCCAATCATATCAATGCCCCACATCGCGAACGGCCAAGGTGAATTCATGACATTCAGAGGGCTTGGTGGTACATGCACCTTATCAGCATAGACCTGACATTTATGGCACTTCCGAGCGTATTTGAAACAATCAGATTCCATCATGATCCAGTAATAATCGGCTCTCAACAGTTTCTTGGACATAGCATGACCACCAGCATGGGTACCAAAAGATCCTTCATGCACTTCCTACATCAATATGTCTGCTTCGTGTCTATCCACGCATCTGAGCAGCACCATGTCAAAGTTCCTCTTGTACAACACATCATCCTGATTCAAATAAAAGCTTCCAGCTAGCCTTCTCAGGGTTTTCTTATCGTTCTTCGACGCACCTTCAGGATACTCCTGGCTTTTGAGGAAATTCTTGATATCATAGTACCACGGTTTCTCATCAACAACAGACTCGGCTGCAAACACATACGCAGGCCTCTCGAGTCGATTCACCGCAACATGTGGCACATGATTCCACCAATGAACTTTTATCATAGAAGACAAAGTAGCCAAGGCATCAGCCATCTGATTTTCATCTCGGGGGACGTGATACAGCTTCACCTTCTTGAAGAAAGTCAGGATCCTTCTGGTGTAATCTCTGTAAGGAATCAAATGCGGCTGATGAGTATTCCAATCTCCATTGACCTGGTTGATCACTAGAGCAGAATCTCCATAGATGTCCAGCGTTTTGATCCTTAGATCGATGGCTTCTTCTATCCCCATGATGCAAGCTTCATACTCAGCCTCGTTGTTGGTTACATCAAAAGTCAGTCTGGCAGAAAAAGGTATATGAGCCCCTTTTGGATTGATAAGCACTGCCCCAACACCGTTACCATTCACATTCACAGCCCCATCAAACATCAATATCCACTTGTCATCCGGATCCAGTCCTTCTTCGACAAGAGGCTCTTCACAATCTTTCATCTTTAGATACATGATGTCTTCATCAGGGAATTCAAACATCATCGGCTGATAATCATCAATCGGTTGCTCGACAAGGTAGTCTGACAGAATACTACCTTTGATGGCCTTCTGTGACGTGTACTAGATATCATACTCAGTTAGAATCATCTGCCAACGGGCAACACGTCCAGTGAGAGCCGGCTTCTCAAAGATGTATTTCACTGGATCCATCTTAGAAATCAATAAGGTAGTATGGTTCAACATATACTTCCTCAGTCGGCGAGCAGCCCAGGCCAAAGCACAGCAAGTTTTCTCGAGTTATGAATATTTGATTTCACAGTCGGTAAACTTTTTGCTAAGGTAGTATATGGCATGCTCTTTTCGACCAGTCTCGTCATGCTATCCCAATACACACCCCATCGAGTTCTCAGTCACTGACAGGTACATTATCAGAGGCCTCCCAGGAACTAGAGGTATAAGGATTGGAGGTTTCTGTAAATACTCTTTTATCTTGTCAAAAGCTTTCTGACAATCATCATTCCACCTGATTGCTTGATTCTTTCTTAGCAATTTGAATATCGGTTCACACGTGGCGGTTAGGTGAGATACAAACCGTGCAATGTAGTTCAATCTCCCTAAAAACCCACGAACCTGCTTTTCCGTTTTCGGTTCAGGCATTTCTTGAATAGCTTTGACCTTTGCTCGATCAACCTCAATCCCTTTCTCACTGACAATGAAACCCAACAGCTTACCGGATCTCACCCCAAACGTGCACTTGTTCGGATTCAGCCTCAGTTTGAATTTTCTCAACCTTTCGAACAACTTCTGCAAGTTGGCTAGGTGCTCCTCTTCTGTCTGCGACTTTGCAATCATATCATCCACGTACACTTCAATCTCTTTGTGCATCATGTCATGAAAGAGAGTCGTCATAGCCCTCTGATAGGTAGCACCGGCATTCTTCAGCCCAAATGGCATCACCTTATAGCAGAACGTGCCCTAAGGAGTAATGAATGTCGTCTTTTCCATGTCCTCTGGCGCCATCTTAATCTGATTATAACCAGAGAAACCATCCATGAAAGAGAAAACCGAGGATTGAGCCGTGTTATCAACCAACACATCAATGTGAGGTAATGGGAAGTCGTCTTTCAGACTCGCTCTATTCAAATCCCGGTAATCGACACACATCCTGACTTTGCCATCCTTCTTCGGCACAGGAACGATGTTGGCCACCCACGGGGGATAAGTAGTTACTGACAGGAAACCCGCGTCCAACTGCTTCTGAACCTCTTCCTTGATCTTGACAGCCATATCAGGACTAGTTCTGCGAAGCTTCTGCTTGACTGAAGGGCAATCTTCTCTGAGAGGTAGCCTATGCACCACAATATCCGTATCCAACCCAGGCATATCTTGATACGACCAGGCGAATATCTCCACACATTCTCTCAGCATTTCAATCAACCTTCTCTTGACGTCTTCTTTCAAAGCAGCCCCGATCTTGATCTCTCTTCTGGCGTCCTCAGTACCAAGATTAATAATCTCCCAATCCTCCTGATGAGGTTGGATGACCCTTTCCTCCTGTTTCAATAATCTGACCAGTTCTTTAGGGAGTTCACAATCTTCCTCACTCTCCTCTTCAGCTTGGTAGATGGGATTATTGAAATCATACTGAGCCATAACAGAACTGTTTATAGTGGAGTCCGTAAGATCGATTCTGCATGTTTAATGCTTTATTTTAGAAAAAAGAGTTCAAGAAAGTCACAAAAAACAAAAACATTGCTGTCGCGCCTCGAAAAATGGGGATACGACTTCAAAGCGAAGCGCGATCGCACGCTCGCAATGATGGACTGAACAGAGTCGCCACCGAACTTTATTTATTCCCAAAATAGGAAAGGGAAAATATCGATAAAACCCCTAAAAGAAAGGATAAGATATGGTCATCGCAACCAATATCAGGGTTCGGGAGTCGATTACGCAAGAGGAAGGTATTAGCACCCCTCACGTCCGTTGTACTCAACGGGAACCATTAGGTTAGTTGTGTGCGTTAGTGTTAGTTGAAATGTTAGGCTTTTCGAATTATTAGGCGGGAAAGAAAGAAAAGATGAGAAGAGAATGTTTTTGGATTTTTGACGAAGGACTAAACCTAAGTTTTTTATTAGTGGGCCTGACAAGATTTAAAAATCCTGCTCCTACGTATCTCAAAAGAGAAATCAAGGCTTACGTAGTTCTGGGTAGAAAAATGTTTGTTTGTTGGTCGATTTTAGCGAAAGCTATATTGTATTAATCGACGAAAACATTGTTTTACCCAAAACAGATGAGGAGTGAACGCATACCACACATCGAACGGATTTATAAATCTACATTCGGAAAAGCGTCATTTATCTCTACTCAACAATCGTGGCCGAAACATTGTTTTGCATCACCTTAAGACAATATATCTTTCATTTATGAAAAAGGTTCTTTGATTAGTCGCACAACGGCGAAAAAGAGTTTGATTGGTTGGATGTATTTTGAGTGATGGCGAGAGCTTGGATGGGCGAGATATACATCTCGAATCCTAGCCTCAAGAGTGCACGGTATACACCATGTTCCATTTCCATCTTTATTGAAAGAGGTTAAGATAGGAATTAAGTATTTTGGAGTTTGAAAGACGAATACTTGTGACTTACAAGCTCTTACAGCTTGGGTCTAATACTCAGGACTACGTCTGGACATTCCACCCAGGCAGTCTGTTTCTTTCCA
Organism: Lathyrus oleraceus; assembly: GCF_024323335.1. NCBI lineage: Eukaryota > Viridiplantae > Streptophyta > Magnoliopsida > Fabales > Fabaceae > Lathyrus > Lathyrus oleraceus. Next base: position 263,604,479 of record NC_066584.1, read on the forward strand.
ATATTGCTAAGAAAATGATTCGAATATTTATGAATGTTTTGGAGGGAAGACGAATATTTATGGCTTGCAAGCTCTTACAGCTTGAGCCTAATATTCGGGATTACAACTGGATATTCCCTCCAGGTAATCTTTTTCTTCCAACTTTATTAAGAAGATGGTTTGAGATATTTACAGGTGTTTTGGAGAGAAGACGAATATTTATGGCTTACAAGCTCTTACAGCTTGAGCCTAATATTCGGGATTACGACTGGACATTCCATCCAGGTAATCTTTTTCTTCACGTTTTATTTAGAAAATGATTTGAATATTAGAGTGTTAAAGAGAAGACGAATATTAACGGCTTGCAAGCTCTTACAGCTTGAGCCAAATATTCGGGATTACGACTGGACATTCCATCCAGGTAACCTTTTTCTTCCAACTTTATTAAGAAAAGGGTTTAAATATTCATAACTATTTTGGAGAGAAGACGAATATTTGTGGCTTGCAAGCTCTTACAGCTTGAGCCTAATATTCGGGATTACGACTGGACATTCCATCCAGGTAATCTTTTTCTTCCATCTTTATTTAGAAAATGTCTTGAATAATAAATTAAAATAATCAAAGTACAGAGGCTTGAAATAATTGAAAGTTAAGTTAATGTTGTTTAAGAGCTCATTGTAAGAAGGCCCAAGAGTAAGCCATGTGAGGTTGATGGCGATGCTTAAAAGCAATCGACTTACAAGGGTATGGAAATGGGCTCGACATTGAATCGAGAAAAGTGTGATTTTAATAGTTTAAAATGGTTTTGAATGGATGATGAAATTAAAAGAAAACAAATATATGTTACTTAAACAATAATGAAACTATGAGTATAATAAAAACATAAACATAAAATAAAATGCTAAAAGAAATAAAATGCTAAAAGAAATAAAATGCTACATATATGGGTATTGAACCCACTCCACTAAAGACTTAGAAACTACCCTCTCTCCACTAGGCCATCTATGATTAGTTATAAACTAAATGACAACTAAGATATATAAACCAAAACAGATTAAAGTATGAATTAAAATAAAAATAAAAATAAAAATGGGGTGGTCTATTTAATGGACGGTTAATTAAAATAAAAAGGAGGAATCCCAAAAGGTGACCCTAGCCGCCTGGCTGTTGGGTTCAAAAGATTAGGGATTGGGTACACAAAATAACAATTAATTATAACTAATACCAATAAACCAAATTTAATGACCAAATGAGAAGTCTGAACGTTCACTTAGTGGGGATTTAAAGGTTTGCCTAATAAAAAGAAAATAAATAATAAAAAAAAAGAAAAGGAAAGGTGAGGACACAAAGGAAAGTCCAGAACTCAGGTCTCAAACCTCACGTATTTCTTACAATGAATCTCCCTCTAGCTCTCAATCGAGCCTTTCTGCGTTAATCACTCTCAACGAACTCGCCTTCCTCAATCTCTCTCGCTGAACTCGCCTTCCTCAATCTCTCTCACTTCTCACGACCTCAAACACAAAAACGCAACAGAACGGAGATTTAGAGGAAAAACAAACTGGTGCTCACCTTTGGCTGTGATTCGGCGGCTCAGGTAACTATTCCATCCTCTCCCTTCGTCTCTTTCAACACTGATTTTTGCTTTGATTTTGGGATTAGGGTTTTCGCTCTTGAAACTTTTTCGCCGTTCCGCCTCTCCCAATTTTTTCCGTCCCCCTACTGATTCGTCTCTTCTCCTATTTATCTTCTGTAAATTAGGGTTTGGGATTTGGTCTATGGAGTTCCAGAAGAGTATCTCTGCAAACTACTTTGGATGTACTCAGAATCGAATTGCCCTGTTTGATGCTAAACTTGAAAATGATATTCTGAACTCGTGCTTTCTTCTTCATTTTTTGTCTTAATGCCAATTCGGGCATTTTCTGGAATTTTACGGCTTTGACTAATTATTATGTGTTTTTTTTGTTACTGCAGTAAAAAATGAAAACATGAGGAGCTCAAACATGGTTCTTTTCGCGTGGCCTTGGCTTCGAAATTTTCATGGTTTGCTCGAGCTTGATTTGAAGATGATAATGATGTTGTTGTTGTTGTTGTTTGATTCATGGTACTTGTAACTCAGCCTTGTTTTGGCTCGTGAATGGAATATGATGGCATGCTTGGTTTGGCTTGGATTGGTGATAAACCTGTGTTGCACACATGTGAACCCAACTTGTTCAACTCATGACTTTGTTTTATTTTTGCCTTATATGATGATAGCATTCTTGATGAATGTAACAAACATGATGATAGCCTTGGCGATGATAACACACAAACTTTATTCACGCTTTGGTTTATTCCGTCCGTGTTTCGATTTTGGTTTATGTTGCGTTTGGGACTGTTTCATGGATGCACAAGGATGATTTTTCTCATAGCAGTTTTGGTTTTGGTGTAGGACTGGTTTTGGCGCAGGCTGCAGGTGATGACAGGATGCAAGTGTAAGGCTTGTCATGGTAAGTTCAAGACCAAATCCAAGTGCATTCTTTTGTCCATTTGGTCAATGTATGTGTAATATTTGATTGTATGATTGTGATGAGTTGCTTCTGCAGCAGCTTGACAAGTAAGCTCTCGAATTGGACATATGACAAGAACAAGAATTGATGTCCGCTTTTGACCACGATCAATTGGCAGAGACTTCACAACAACTTCAATCGATGGAAGCAAAAAGGCAACTGTTTCTGTACTTGTTGAACACTGCAATAATTTCTTCACCATTTGCTCTTCATTTCCTTGTTGTAACAAGAACACCATTTTCTTTATTTCAGGTACATGCTGAGCTTCTTATGCGTTTTTGTGGTATCCGATATTGGATTCTATGCATGCTTTTGGTTCACAAGGCTCATCCACTCTTCAGTCAAAATTGATTAGTTATAGCAGTCAAAGGTTTGTGCTACATCTCCAAATAAGAAAGGCATTGAAGCATAAATTGAACTAGGAAGCTTAGAGCAAATGAAGGGTCCAATAGCAAAATTTGGCACAAGAGTGACAACATCCAATCCATCTTCTTCTCTCTCTTGAAAAGAAACGGCTGAACCACTTGAAGTGTAAACAACTCTCTTCAATGTCTTCGAATTTTTGCATGCTCTTAGAATCCCTAAAGCTCCATCAATGGTTCTTTTTGTCACTACTTCTTCCGGTTCGTTCACTTCAAAATCAACCGGAGTGGCAGTGTGAAATATTCCAACACACCCTTCAATTGCTGCATTAAGACTTTCTGGATTGCTAGGATCAGCATTGAAAATGTTTAACTTTTCAGATGCTCCTGGAAGATTTGTGAGGAAGTTAACATCTTTCTTCTGCCCTGGACTAGATCTCCTGTGACACAAACTCTTCCTTTTCCTTCTGCCATTTCACACTTTTCTTGCAAAATACTTTTCACACTTTATTGTTATATTGATTACCTCTGTATGAATGTCGATGGCCCTATAAATGTACTGTCTGCACTTATTATTGGCAGGTCAAGGATGAAGCAAGTTATTTTAGAGGATGAAGCAAGATTGTGAAGTTTTGAATGATTTAATGGTACAAAACCTTGAAGTATCACCTAAGAAGGCAGTGTTTTTGGTTCTACATCTACCAACTCTTTGAAAAGATGCACAAGTTGAAAACATTGCTGAATCCAATGATGCGTTGAGGAAGAAGAATGGCGGTGAGTCACTCACGAGAAGCGTGCTAAGAAACACGGAGTTTCTCTCTCAGTGACTCAGCAATGGCTCTACAAATTTCTATGTATGATTCCTAAACTGAACATGACCCTTCCTTACACTTTTATGTGATTTTCTCTTTTTTATTTCTACTAATAAATCTTTGAATTTCATTTGAAATTTGGTTTTGGGTACTGCTGCTGATGATGGAGCTGGAAGCATTCCAACAGAACTTTGCGGAAGACCGGAAGTCCTTGTTGGAGTCACTCAGAAGCTGATTGCAGGTATTTGGAAGGAGTTAAAGACAATTTGGTGACATCTAAAACCAAGCCTGCTGTTACACTGCTGTCTAATTACCGCAGGACTGGTGTGGCTTGAGATACAGAGGGCGATATTTGGAGGAGGTTCAGTGAGGGCAAAGACTGATGCAACAATCCAAACAATACACGTTCTCTTCATTCTTTTTGTTTCTGGATGAATTAAACAGGTGTTGCAAAATTTCTCAGTGAGGAGAAATTGAAGCCATCATCTCCTTTCCAGCATCTAGATATCACTTCTTATAACACAAAATGAGCAACTCATTTTTTTAAAAAAGAATTTGAGTCACAGTTGCTAATGGGGCATAGCTGGTTTGTATGTTTCGATTCCAAACTGTGATCATAGTCTTTCACAACAAAATACAATGGTGGAATTAGTTTTTTTGGTAGTTTTGGAGTGATTTTTAATATGGTCCCAATGTCCAATATGTAAATTTGTAAGCTTAGAAAAAAAACTCATGACTTGTAATATAACACTGGATGTGAATGAAAAGTTGGTGTCCTTGTAGCAAAACATAGTTGTTCTTTGCATTAGAACTTCCAAGTACTCATGTGAGATACTTTAAGATCATGCATGTAAATGAATGAATGACGTAATTGAAATATGAATGATTATGTAGAATTTCTTCAATATTAATGGATTTTTTTTTAATGTGAATGAAGCAAATATGAATGTAAATTTGGAACGTGAAAAATGTAAAAAATAATAAAATAAAAAATAAAATAAATATGAAATAGTAAATATGATCATGGATGAAGGATATGAAGGTGAGTGAAGAAAGAATGCAAACGAGTGATTGATGGGAAGAAAATTTCAGGGCCAAAATCGGGGTATGACAATTGCCATTTTTATTGTTTTGAAAAAATGAAAAATAAAAACAGAAAGACAGGGATCACAAAATTGTTTGCAAAACGTCCTTTATTAATGATATCATTGAAAAACATGATGAGGCCCTACAATGAACCACTACGCCTTGGGCAGAACGTAGGGTTTTGTGCAAAAATGAAAAATAAAAGAAAATTACTCTGTTTGAAGAGTAACTTGGACCACTTCTTCTGCCGTCCAGTTGTTGATCGTCTCCCCTGGTGCACACGGGCGAACCCAGTTGTTCAGATCACAATCACTGTCTCCGTCTTCACTACTGGTTGCAAAGACGTCGCCATGATTCATCAGCCCAGCGCTGGTAAAGGTACTCGGCCCCTTCTACTCTCCCTGCTCTACCTGCAGAGGTAGATAACCAATACCGAACTTGTCCTCTTTAACGGGCAGGTCCACCATCTTGCCCCAGCCTTCTGCCTTGCCCGAGTTGACAACCTCCATAGCCTGTTTGTAGGATGCAATTGAGGCACTTGGCTTCTTCTGCTCAGCAAAAGCCACCCTCTCAAGAGCAACAGTCTCGAACGCCTGGCATAGAGTTTCATGGATCTCGCCATCCACCTCCAAATACTTGAAAGAGGATAAGTGACTCACCAGAATGTCCTCCTCGCCGCACACGGTTACAATCTGACCGTTCCAGACATACTTCAGCTTCTGATGGAGAGTTGACGAAACTGCCCCAGCCCCATGTATCCAGGGACGCCCCAATAAGCAACTATATGCTGGCTGAATGTCCATCACATAGAAGATAACATCAAATACCTCTGGGCCAATCTTCACTGGCAAGGTGACTTCACCAAAACCAGACCGTTTGGATCCGTCAAAAGCACGAACAATAAGATCGCTTGGAGTGAGGACAACCCCTTCAACATCAATCTTGCTCAAAATCTTCTTGGGCAACACACTCAAAGACGAGCCAGTATCCACTAGCACATGTGACAATACTGCGCCTTTGCACTCCATGGTGATATGCAGGGCCTTGTTATGATTACGACCTTCAGGTGTCAAATCCAAGTCTGTAAATCCCAAACCGTGCCTGGTACTGACATTCGCAATGACACCCTCCAACTGGTTGACAGAGATTTCCTGAGGCACGTAAGCCAGATTCAACATTTTCAGCAAGGCGTTACGGTGTGCCTCAGAGCATAATAGCAATGAGAGGATAGAAATCTTGGACGGAGTTTGATTCAGCTGGTCTACAATCTTGTAGTCACTCTTCTTAATAATCTTCATAAACTCCTCCACGTCTCTTTCAAAAGACCCCTCAGGCGCCTCCTTCTGCACGGGTTCTTCCTCAACCACCGCTTGCTTACCTTTTGCTTTGGCGAGAGCCTCAGCATTGTTGTCCCTCAAAGCCTGCGGTGCGAACAGACGACCACTCCTGGTAAAATCTCCAGGTCCCCCTACATTGTCCACAACTGGACCCGCAGTTACAGGAGTTCTACTTGGCAAACCGATAGTCACTGGAGACTGATTAACTGGCCTGATCTGACTCTCAGCCCTTCTGTTGTTGCGATAAGCATTATCATATTTCCACGGCACAACCCTCCTATTCTCAATAGCCCTTCTACCAAGAGCAACAATAATAGTGGGAGCACTGACAGTTACTGGAGCAGAAATGGTAACAGGAGTACCAACGGTTACTGGGGCATTGATAGCTCTCTGGCCACGTCCATAATTCTCAGACGGTTTGAAATAAATGGTGACAGTTGACACCATCCCACGATCTTTCACGGCCCTAGCAAACTGCAAACAGCCCTCATCCATCAGATCCTGGATACCAGTCTTCAATCGTATACACCCATTCTCTGAAGCCTCCCAGCTTGAGCACTCCTCATCACAGCCCGGGAACACTCCCCCATTCAACAAACGCTCTTTCACGACCAGCAATGGTGTCTGAATCTCATCAACATTGACTACCAAGTCTTCAGCTTCCCCATCTTCCACATTATTCACCCTATGCCCACCATGCTGAGGCATAGGATTGTTCACAACGTTAGGCACTGGAGCAAAGTTGATTGTCTTGGCATCAATCAAGTCTTGGACCTTGTGATGAAAAGCCCGACAATTTTCAATGTGGTGCCCCGGTGCACCGGAATGGAAATCAAAACGAACGTTGGCATCATACCCAGGTGGTATCTTCGTCAACGGAGCCATTGTACGCAACTCAACAAACCCCAATTTGAGCAATTCGGGCAGCAACTCGGCGTATGTCATAGGTAACGGGTCGAAGCGACGATCCGACATTCTTTGTCTCGGCTGAAACGGACGTTGCTGTTGTTGTTGTGGTGGTGGTGGTGGTGGTCCTCTTTGTTGTTGTTGTTGTCGTAGTTGAGGTGCTGGAATAGTTACAGCAGCAACCTGGCGGTATTTCCCTCTGTTCATACTTCTTCTATGTTGCACGGCATTAGTCTCACCCTCCCTTCTTCTGGGTGCCCCAGCAAATGGCTTCTTCGAAGATGAGGAACCAGCATCCTGAATCTTTCCGGCTTTAATGAGGCTTTCTGTCCTCTCCCCACAAATCACTACATCAGAAAAGCTACCAAACGGGAAACTTCCCATCCGGTCCATAAACACTCCTTGTAATGTCCCGATGAACATATCGGTCAACTCCCTCTCCCGCATAGGAGGTTGCACTCTTGCGGCCAATTCACGCCATCTCTGGGCGTACTCCTTAAAACTTTCTCCAGACTTCTGACATAGGCTCTGCAACTGAGTCCGGCTCGGAGCCATGTCCATATTGTGCTTATATTGCCTCCAAAAGGCTTCACCCAGATCTCTCCAACTTCTGATGGATTCTCTTTTCAACTCCATGTACCAGTCCAAGGAAGCTCCAGACAAGCTGTCTTGAAAAAAGTACATCCACATCTTCTCATCGTCCGTGTAGGCAGAGATTTTCCTGTAGTAAGCCTGCATATGGGTGCGGGGACAAGAGGTACCGTTGTATTTATCAAAAGATGGCGCTTTGAACTTGTAAGGAATCCTTAGCCCTTCAACCAAGCCCATATTTGTCACATCAAAACCCAAAGAGTTCTGACACTCCATGGCTCTGATTTTTTCAGCTAGGGCATCAACTTTTTTGTCCCTCTCTTCCACTCTTCCAACATCATCCTCATCACTGAGGAGAGTAAACATGTCTTCCTGCCTGTCAACCAACGGAGCAGGATGGCGCACGGGAGCACGGGTCACTCTGGCATTAACAGTCTCTGTAGCAAGAGGTCGTCCGTTGATTCGAATACCCCTCAATTCATCCCCCATGGCATAGTCATTGACGGGAGCAGCAGCAGCATTGTCATTAACCGGGACACCCACTGGTGAAGCACGGTTGGACGGTGGAATCACAACTTCTTGTCTCTGGGCTAAGGCACGCAGCTCCTCTTGCCCTTGAACAACTCCTTGCATCATGGTCATGAATTGGGCCATGTTAACCCTCATCTCAGCCAACTCTGCCAGAACTTGATCCATGTTCCTCTGTTGATTCAACCGGGTTGCGTAGCGATGCGGACGTTGATCAGCAATCCTGCCTAAAACAGGAACCAGAGTGAGAAGTCTAGATCAAGAACACCTGTAATGCAAAATGATATCTGCATGATGCTAATGATGCGTATGATGCACATGATATGTTCATTTCTCAGGCATTCAAGAGCCTGATTCATCTTTCAAGAAATGGCAACCTGCAATACAAACAGCAAAGAAACAACCTACACAGGAGTAATGAGCACAAGGTGAAACATCAACAATCTCATCTATAGACATGAGCAACAGGGATCATACAACAAGTATTCAGCAAAGATCGAAATGATCAGAGTACAACAATGAATCCCATCCAACAAGCCTGGAGGTGATCCTCAACATAAACAACAGATATAATCTAGGAAAGATGTCCTCCAGGAATGAGAGTCTTCAGGTACTGGCACTGGTCTATCAACAGGTCGCATTCTGAACACTCTGGCAAAGGAGTGAGCTTCTCCTTCAGTTGTCTTCTGAGCTCCACAACTTCTCCTCCAAGCTGGCTCTCTGATGCATGTCTCAAGTCTACCTCCTTCTTCAATTGGATGTCTTTGTCTCTAAGCTGCTTTTCCAAGTCTCTTATCTTCTTCTGATAATTAGCTTCAGATTTCCGCAACCTCAAGCACTCACGGTGTTCTTCATTAAACAATGTCTCTAACTCCTCATAAGACCTCTTCTTGCTCTTCAATCTACTAGCATCTTCACCCTACATGCCTTTGAGTTGATGAGCCAAGTTCAACTTATCAGCTTTGGCTTTGTAAAGCTCCATCTGGGTATCTTGTTCCTTCTCTTTCAACCGACGATTCTCCATCAGGGCTTGCTTGTAGTGCTCAGCAGGCACACTCTCAGAAAGGATCAAAGGTGGTTTCTCTTGCAATGACTCCATCCTATCATAGGGCAACAACAAAGTCTCAACTCTCTTCTTCACCCAATCAATGTAATCAGGCATAGCAATGGCAAACTTCTTCCCTAACACAGCTCCATCCTTGACACCAATAGTCTTCTAAGCTCTTCCTACTTGCTCCAATCTAGCAGGGTCACTCCGCTTCTCAAAATACACACTTTCAGCTATCTCAGCATCTAGTGGTCTTCCATTCATAACAAACCCCAACTGACGAAGAGAAAGAACCTAATTGTAATTGATGCAACCCTTAGTCCTTACAAGTGGCACATTACGAAACTCTCCACAACTCATGATGACATTACACACATTCATCCAGTAAGCTTGCCACTTGATATCATAGGAGGTAAGAGACATAATCCTCTGAGTCCATTTACGAATGCTCTGAGTATCCACAAAAGGTCCACTGGTTGGCAGAAGAGACAAGAACCATCTGAGCAATAAAGGGAGACAGCATCTGATAGCTCCACCCTTACCATGCCTGCTGTGTATAGCATAATAAGTGTCAGCTAACAAGGTAGGAAATGGGTTTCCTCCAAGGAAAATAGTGACAGCAGCAAAGTCCACAAAATTAGGCATACTCGGAAACAACACAATCCCATAAATCATGATGGCCAACTGAGCGTTGAAAACTTCCCAATTTCCCTTCTTTGCTTCTTCTTTAGCCATTCTCACCAAGAACTTCAAAGGTAAACCCACAACATCACCACTTGACTTCCAATTGTCACTCACTTCCTTGATACTCAAATAAAGAGCTCTGGCAACAACCCTGAAATCAACCTCCTTTGGAACATCCAAGAAAGGCACCTGAAATCTGATCGGGACATTCATCAGGATGGAGTACTCTTCAAGAGTGGGCGCTAACTGATAATCCTGGAAAGTGAAGCAACGGAGCTCTGGGTCATAGAATTGTTGAAGAGTCTGCAACGGCACTGGATCTACCACCATCTTCAACAGTGTCAACAAATCCCCATACTAATCAACAAACACCTTCTGATTACCGCCGGTCACAAGATTGCTCAGCTCTATCAAAGACGTCAATGGCTCACGGTGAAAACTGTAGGTGCAAGTCTTCCTCTTCAACTCGGGAACGGCTGCCATCTCTCACAGTGAATAGACTCCTGACTGATCCTGAGAAATGATATGCATGAGGAGATTAGCTTTTTTTCTTTCCTTTTTTTCATTTCTTTTTTTTTTTTGCATTATTTTTTTTGAAAATAAACATGCTATGATGCAAATGATGCACACACGACTGGTTGGCTGTGTATCTCAAGGCACAGGATCAGAGCTTCGGCTTGAATTCGGAACCACAAAGTCATCTGAGACCCAAACTGGAACCCATTCTGAATCAAGTCACCAACAGGAACCAAGAGTCACCAACAGATCAATAGTCACCACTGTACCTGTAATATGATTCATTCCCTCCCCACTCACGGGTGTCATCTAGGCCAGGGTAAGGTCAAGAGAAATGCAGGATAAACAACCCTTTCATAGAATATCATCATGTACACACCCGATGTATGTACCGATAATACCCCATCAGGATCTGAACTGCTCGTGATATCAAGTTCCGCTAAGTGGCGCAATACCACCTGCTTCCCAAGAATCACTCTATCCTAGGTGTCCTAGAGTTCACTCATAGCCTGGGTATTGGGCCTTTTACCTCTTGTAACTCCCACCCCACAGAGAGACAAACACACAGCCAGCACAGATGAAAATATGATGCATGCAAACATAAATGCAAACATAAACAATCACATCATAATCATAAAGGCAATAAATGAAACAGCAAAAGCAACCAAACCCTATCCTACAGAGCGCTAGGAGTGACTCGCTTAGGGAAGATGGACCAGCAAAAGGTCAACTTCTCGGGATAGTCCCTAGCAGCGTCGCCAGCTGTCGCATTACGCGAAAAACCGGCGGGAAAACGAAACAATAGAGCCGCCACCGTGCGTTATTTATCCCAAAGGAGGGAAAGGAAACGCTCGAAGTAAACCTGGAAAAGACATGGTCTCGCGACCAGAGAAAGATGGGATCGGGAGTCGGTTATGCGAAGGGAAGGTATTAGCACCCCTACGCATCCGTCGTACTCGACGGGATCCACGCACAAAAGAATAGAAGAAAGGTTGCTAAAAACTGCTCAAACACTGCACAAGGCTGGAAGCAAACACAGAGAGATAAAAGAAACGGGACTCGGCAGGATATCGCATCCTGGGCCTACGTAGTCTGTCAAGCACAGACATCAGAGTCGATGTAGTTCGGGACAGGGGAAACGTGCTCGCTAGGATGTTGCATCCTATGCATACGTATCTTCTCTAAATAGAGAAGAATCAGAGCACTCGTAGCTCGGCTAACGCACGCCAAACAAAACACAAACAGGAAACCGACTGCCAATCATTGGACTTACGTCAGACTCCACACAAACAGGCGAACATGGAAACCGAATGCCAATCGTTGGACTTACATCAGACTCCAACAAACAAACACACACAGGAAACCAACTGCCAATCACTGGACTTATGTCAGACTCCAACAAGCAAACAAGACACCGGAAACTAACTGCCAATCGCTGGACTTATGTCAGACTCCAAGCACACACAAAGGGGTTGAAAAAGCAAAAGGGCGCCCGGAGAGATCAGCTCATCTCCTGCCTACGTACCTCATCTGGTATGAGGATCAAGGCGACGTAGTTCCCCTTAACAGGGAAAGAACTTCTAACCTAACCAGAGACTGGGAAATGACAAACTAGAAGGGAGACTGACTCGAGCCTAATAGTTATCATGTAATCCACAATGGCCCTAGGTTGAGGTTTCTATCCTAACTTGCACAGGAAGCAAGCTAGCCTAAACAGCACAATCAATCACAAGCACAAAAGCAAGCACACACACTATATGCAAACAATTGGCTCACACAAGGCTAAGTTTTAGTCAAGGGGTCATGTCAACCTCGACAAACAAGCCTACTGGAATGGGGTGTGGTTAGCTCTTAACCCTAACATTGAGAGTTAGGGTGAAGCAGATGAAATGGGAAGTGAGGGTAAGACCTCACAGCTCTTATCCCTGGCTTAGAAGAGCTTGACTCAAATAGAAAGTGTGGGAGTTCAGAAAGTAGGAACTCTTCTCCACAAGTGACTGACACAACAAGATCTTGGGTTCTTATTCACAATGCATCAACACATGGTGTGAGCAAAGTGAATGACACAACTGAATAGCAGGGGATGGATTGCACATCCCTTGTATCTGCCAATGCCTCTTCACTTAGGAGGTCTTTGGATGTACAAGGCACAATATTAAACAATCACAAACATTGCCTCTTAAGGAGGGCTTCAGACAGGTGCCTACCAATAACAGTAGGTCTTCCAGACTACATGAAGATCAAGAGATTATACCTCAATGGTATGCAAACCACAAGCTAGCAAAGCAAAGTTTAAATGAACTCAATGCAACTTAGGTACCTGTGGAAACAGCTAAACCAATCAGTACACAGTTCAGACCAACAGTCAATAGTTAATATCAGACAGACAAACAAATCCAATCAGGCAACAATGGGCAAGCCATGAGGCAAACACAAATGAATTGTCCTCAACCTACAAAACACACAGAGGTTAGCTAATGACAACAATAGACCAAGCCTAAATGAAGGAGCCACTCCAATCATGGAAATGTACACTTGAACCTGAAATTCACAACCAAATGATAAGTCCAAACCACTAGGTCAAAGCCTAGGGTCAAAAGAGGATCAAAAATCCAAAACAGAACCTCAAACTCAACACAAAGCATGTTTAGTCACTTAAGAACAAGTCCTAAAAAGGACCAAATCATAATCAATAAACAAGTTCATGTACCAAGCATGTGAAGTCAATGACCAATTCAAGGCATCCAAATGATCAACATGAATGAAAATTCTCAATCAAAACAGAAATGAATCAAATAATTTTGGAAAAATTCATGAGCAATCAAGACATCTAACATGATCATCACACCAAAAATCAGAAACATTGGAGATCATTTGGCATGGAAATCACATTGTACAAATTAGACAACCAAATATGTGACACAAATTGTCACACCATGTTAACACAAGCATAAACCAGAATTGGTACATGAGAAAAATGTCAAACCAAATCCAAAATGTCCATCAATGTGTCTAGAATCAGCATGCAAAATTTCAAGTTCATTGGATTAAAAACAAGCATTTCACAACAAGATAAGTAAGGCAAGGTCACAAATGGATACATGCTTACATAACCTAGCACCAAATAAATTCCAGCCATGCACAATTTTCCAATTTATGATCACAAAAAACTAGACAGAATAAGGAGCATTTGGCAAAAAAAATGGGATTAAATTGGATGAGTTTTCAATTTGTTATGATTTTATGAAGTTTGGGAAAAGTTTGAAGTCAAAATGGACATGGCATGGCAAAATATGGAGGGAATATGTGAAAACGAGAGAATATTTGAATATTTGCACGCGGTGGGACTCGAACCTGGTCCACATTCAAAATTTGCGCGCTTCACCAAAACGACAGCGTTTTGGTTCCAAACCCTAAGCCTGGAAACAATTCCCAGTAAACCGTAGCTAATCATGCATGTTCGTAGCAAATTCGCAGCAATTTCTGGAAACGGTGATGATCTTCATCCTCTTCATGAGGTTGAAGATGAAGATTGCATGAACTTCATGCGCCAAACCCAGATTTTTCAGAAAACGTCCAGAAATCAAAAATTTTAATGCCAATCGGTTCCTCGTTTCATGCACATGCAAGATCAAGCAACAAATCATGCCAAAACATCATGCATCATCCAAATCGAAGAAAAGAAAAATTAACATCAAACTTTCAAACAAGCATAACTTCATGGATAATGCACCATTTCACTCAATTTTTATATCAGAATCATCACCAAGCAAAGATCTACACCAATATCATAATGAATTCAAGAATAATTGAGGTCGAAATTTGACCTCTTGAAGAACAGCAAGTTGAAACTCGTGCTACAAGGCTCAGAAATGGCTCTAATCTCTTCTACAATGCTTGTTGAGGTGATTGATGATGAATTAGATGCTCCAGCATGCACGAATTTAGCTCAATTTGCAAACTCCATTGAACCTTCAAGCTCCATGTATGGTCAAACTGGCACGAATTCTCCCAAATCCACGTTCAATTTGCCTCAAAAACACTTCCTCATCATGAATCCAACAAGAGAAGTGGCTTTTGTGTGAAGAAATTGGAAGTTATTGATGAGAGAAATATTTGATTGATTTTGGGATCTAGATCTGAAAACTGTGGTTAATGCCAAATGCAGTTGTGATTATCCTTATATATCACTTGCTAATCATTCTGAAAACCTGTTTAAGCCAAAGCTAAGAAGAATTAACAAGTTATGAGGTGTATGTACAAAATGGATTTTCACCCCCATGCATGAAATGCATGCGTGAACAGTGCACAATGCTGATCCAAAACCACTTAAACAAGGCCCATGCACACTTTGGAAGTGGTATTTTATGCATATGATCAACCAAATTGATTTTTTTAATTTTCCTTCAAAAAACATCATGAGTGAGCACATGATCATACAAGTGAATTTCATGCCATGTAATGTATGCTTTGGAAAGTACATTTATGAGTAACAAAGTGCAAAAAGAGCCACCAAATTTGGAGCCTTGGTTCAAAAGTTATGCCCATTTGAATTTTTAAGCACACTTTGCCATGATTGGATCATATCTCCTCAACCACACATCATAAATTCATGATCTTGGACTTTTTGGAAATGGGAAAGAAAGATCTTCAACTTTCATGTTGGACAAAATTTCATTTGACGCTTTCTTGATGATGTAAAATTAAGTTGAAGTTGGTCCAAAATCTTTCCATTTTTGGAAATTCCAAATTATAGGTCACTTTCTATTTTGGGAAATTCTTGACTTGACTTCAAATTCTTCAATGTGAGTGTTTGTAATGTCAAATGAGACTTGTTTGAACATGAATGAAGCATCTCTAATCACTTCCCACCTCCAAATCCACAGTTGACTTTGCAGTTGACTTGCAATTGACCTTTATGGGCCTCAGATGACTTGCACATGCACTGATGAATTCTGAGCCTTCAACACTTGGCCAAGTTGCTTCAAAATGATCCTTGGGTCATGTAAGTTCATTGGAACCACCAGATGGCTTTCATCTCATGGCAAATGCTCTTGCTCTCTATAACACCCCAAAATTTGCCCTCCTCATTCATGCATTCATTTAGCATTTCATATTGCATTTCATCATGTTAATCAGAATTAGATCTAAAAAAAAACGAAAAAAAAAAACGAAAAAAAAACGATAAATAAATAAATAAATAAATAAATAAATAAATAAATAAATAAAAATAATAATAATAAAATAAATAAATAAAATATAATAGAAAAAACTTGGACTTGGACCTCTCTCATTTGAGCCCACAAAGCCATGAAATTCAGTCTATAAATGCCAAGGCTTCACTTGAGACTTGAGAAAAAGGAAGAGAAGCAAAATACTCTGAGGTTTCCTTGAAACAAAACCCTGGACAAAACCTGGAGAGAAACCTGACAGAGAACTCAGAGCAACCCCCAGGCAGCTCTGAAAAATTCAATCTGACTCACACACTTTCATCTCACGCAAACCCTAACATTGCCTTGCAAACCCAGCCGTGCCATTTGATTTCAACCGGTCTCTCCCATCAGGTTTGCCTCATTCCCATAATTTTATGCTCTTAATTTGGATCATCTGAATGTATGAGGTATGATGGATGAATTTCATTATGTTTTTGCCCACGGGTTTAATTATGCATGAATGGGTGAAACCTATGCCTTGAATGTTTAATCACATGATTTCTGAAATGTATGCCACAGGGTTTGAGGTTTCTGAAACCATACTGTTATCCATGAAAAAAATGCTTATCGTGTTTCACTAACCCTTTTGTTGAGTTTTTGTGAGGGCTCACAGACTCTTGCAGAGATGGTTTGCGTGGTTTTCCCATTTTATTTGTGGGATACCCCCTGGAGGTTCATTCTGATTACCTGTACTGACTCACCTTTCTTTGATGGCATTAGCTTGGGAGATCCCTGGGTTTCTTACTCCTTTAATTGTTGTTACTTCGGATCTTTATCCGTGTGGTACTTTTACCTCTTTTCCGCATTTTATCGCTTTCTTAGCTGGAAGACCTCGATAGGAGGCATTTGTTTTCTTTTGTTTATTTACTTCTGAGCCCCTTGTTGGCACATTTACTTTATACATGTTTGTTTTGTATGTGTTCGTATCCCTGCAGGTAGCGCGGTTCCTTCGTCAAGGACTGCCTTTTTGCCCTTGAGCATCCCAAACCCTAAAACCCAAAGCAACACGTTAACTCCTTCTACTATAGGCGAGTAAGTCTCCAAAGGTCGAGCATCCGGTAGATTGCGTAGTGACGTCGTTCGTCCAAAACCCAATCCATAACCCCATAGTTAGCCGAACTACGTTTTGCTCTGATTCTCAGGCCAGATGAGATACGTAGGCATAAGACGCGATGTCTTAGCGAGTACACATCCCCCCAACCCATAGGTCAGCCGAGCTACGAAGACTCTGATTCTCATATTCAGATGAGATACGTATGTAGTGGATGCGACATCCGCGCGAGTCATTTTCATTTAACCCCCTTTTTTTAGTAAATAACACATCAGATAAACCCACACCCTTTAGACAAGAACTACAAAAGTGGATCTTGTAGAGTACTACGGATGCGTAGGGGTGCTAATACCTTCCATTCGCATAACCGACTCCCGAACCCAAGATCTGGTTGCGAGACCCCGTCTTGTCCTTTCCTTTTTCAGGTTTACTTCGAGTGTTTCCTTTCCCTCCTTTGGGATGAATAACGCACGGTGGCGACTCTTCTGTCATTTTCTTTCGCCGGTTGTTTTTTCGCGCACTGTATTTTTCAGGTTGCGACACTCTCTTACACAGTTGAATCTCCTGACCAGTCTTGACTGATGAAATGCAACATGCTATGCAATGCTAATGACCTAAAAATGATATGACTATACAAATGGGAGGTGCAAATTTGAGGTGCTACAGTATGCTCCTTCTAACAGACATGGTCTCCAACTCTATCCTATTCCTAGTCTAAATCAGACATGCATAGTGATTTCTAGTGTCAATCTTCAAATTTTTCCAACCCCTAAACAAACCTACATGTCAACCCAAAAGGAAATGGAGAAGAGGAATTAAAAAGCATAACATACCTTACTAAAGCAATTGGTTCTTGTTAGTAAATGAAGATTAGGGAGTTGGGAAAGGAAAATTTTCAGTTTTGGGAAGTTTTTGGGAGCAAAAGTGAAAGCGAGGCAAACTTGGTGTTTTGAAAATGAATTGAAATGAAAAATAAAATATAACCTATAAGAACTTAAGTGGTTCTGCCACGCACTGTTCGCGGGGCGAACCTTGTTCGCGGCGCGAACTGAAGCTTTGCATTCAGTTCGCGGGGCGAACGGTGGTCACGGGGCGAACGGCAAAAAAACAGAACCCAATTTTCACAAAATTTAACACAGCAGAAAATCAACACATAAGAAAAAAGTAAAATGCATACTTACAACGTTGGGTTGCCTCCCAACAAGCGCTTTGTTTAACATCGTTTAGAGCTCGACGGTCCACTGATTAGCCCGGTCCAGATAGAGACACGACACATACATCACGATTTACGTCGCCACTATGGTAGACTTTGAGTCTTTGACCATTTACAGTCCAGCTCTCTTGTGACTTTGGATCCTCGATCACAATGGCTCCATAATTGCGCACCTCTTTGACAATGAATGGTCCTGACCACTTTGACTTCAACTTACCAGGGAATAACTTCAACCTTGAGTTGAAAAGCAATACCATTTGTCCAACATGAAACTCTTTATGACAGACCTTTCCATCATGGTATGCCTTTACCTTTTCCTTATACAGTTTATTCGAATGGTAAGCATTATTCCTTGATTCCTCCAATTCATGGAGTTGTCCTTTTCTTCTTTCTCCAGCTAGAGTGGAGTCGAAATTCAAGAATTTAAGAGCCCATAATGCCCTATGCTCCATTTCCACTGGAAGATGACAAGTCTTCCCATACACCATTTGAAACGGAGTTAGCCCAATAGGTGCTTTGTAGGCGGTACGATACGCCCACAAAGCTTCATCCAGTTTTAAAGACCAATCTTTTCTTGAATTCGAGACTGTTTTCTCAAGAATCCGCTTGACTTCCCGGTTCGAAACCTCCGTTTGACCATTCGCTTATGGGTGGTAGGGAGTGGTCACCTTGTGCTTTACACCATAATGTTGCAAAACTTTTTCTAGATGTGTATTGCAAAAGTGTGAGCCTCCATCACTTATCAACACCCTAGGCACACCAAAACGTGAAAATATGTTTTTCTTTAAAAATTTAATCACTGTTTTGGCATCGGCCTTAGGTGAGGCAATTGCTTCTACCCACTTCGAGACATAGTCAACGGCCACTAGTATGTACTCATTTGAGAAAGAAGAGGGGAATGGGCCAACGAAATCAATACCCCAACAATCAAAAAATTCTACTTCTAGCATGTTGGTTAGAGGCATTTCGTCCCGTTTTCCTATTCCTCCACTCCGTTGGCATGTATCACAACTCTTCGCATGTTCATGCGCATCTTTAAATAAAGATGGCCAATAAAAGCCCGATTGGAACACTTTAGTGGCTGTTCTCAAACCGCTATAGTGACCTCCATACGGAGAGTTGTGACAATGCCAAAGGATGTCTCTTGACTCCTCACTTGTTACACACCTTCTCAAAATATTGTTTGCATCCACTTTAAACAGATACGGATCATCCCAAACATAATATTTTGCATCCGCCAAGAATTTCCTTCTTTGATTGCAAGTGAGGTCTTCCGGTGTTAAACCGGTTGCTTTGTAGTTAGCAAAATCAGCAAACCAAGGCCTCACTTGAATCGCATACAGTTTTTCATCCGGAAATTCTTCTCTCACTTCCTCTTTGCTTGTAATGTCTACATTGACCAAACGAGACAAATGATCCGCAACCAAATTTTCGGAACCTTTTTTATCCCGGATTTCCAAATCAAACTCTTGCAATAGGAGAATCCAACGAATTAGTCTTTGTTCGGAATCCGGCTTGGTTAGCAAATATTTTATCGCCGAGTGGTCAGTGTAGACTATAAATTTTGACCCAATCAAGTAAGCTCTAAACTTTTCCAATGCGTACACTATGGCTAGTAATTCTTTTTCAGTTGTTGCATAATTGACTTGTGCTTCATTCAACACTTTACTAGCATAATGAATATCATGAAAAACTTTATCTCTTCTTTGACCCAACACCGCACCAACCGCATAATCGCTTGCGTCACACATAAGTTCAAAATCAAGATTCCAATTTGGTGCCACGATTATGGATGCAGTGACTAACTTTTCTTTTAAATCAAGGAAAGCTTTGAGACATGACTCATCGAAAAGAAAATGTGTACCTTTGTTGAGCAAGTTGCTCAATGGCTTTGCTATCTTTGAAAAATCTTTGATGAATCTCCGGTAGAAACCGGCATGCCCGAGAAAGCTTCTTATTCCTTTTATATTTGTTGGAGGTGGTAGTTTCTCGATAACTTCCACCTTGGCTTTGTCAACCTCTAATCCTTCGGAGGAGATCTTGTGACCGAGTACAACACCTTCGGTGACCATAAAGTTGCATTTTTCCCAGTTGAGCACTAAGTTGGTCTCCACGCATCTTCCCAAAACCACATCAAGGTGTTTTAAGCACATATCAAAAGATGATCCATACACAGAGAAATCATCCATGAACACCTCAATTCATTCTTCTATTAAGTCCGAGAATATAGCTTGCATACACCGTTGAAATGTGGTCGGTCCATTACATAACCCAAAAGGCATTCTTCGGTAAGCAAAGATGCCAAAAGTAAATGTAAAAGCTGTCTTCTCATGATCCGCCGGATTGACCGAAATTTGATTGTACCCCGAGTACCCGTCCAAGAAACAGTAGAAATTTTTGCCGGCTAACCTCTCAAACATTTGGTCCATGAAAGGTAGTGGGAAGTGATCTTTCCTTTTAGCTTGGTTCAATCTTCTATAGTCAATACACATCCTCCACCCGGTTACCGTTCTTGTCGGAATCAACTCATTTTTATCATTTTTGATAACCGTCATGCCACCTTTCTTGGGAACTACTTGTACCGGACTCACCCATGCACTATCGGATATAGGATAAATTATTTCGGCTTCCAAGAGTTTGACATCTTCTTTCCGAACTACCTCTTTCATCGATGGATTTAGACGCCTTTGAGGTTGTGCAACGGGTTTGAAATTTTCCTCCATC
Organism: Lathyrus oleraceus; assembly: GCF_024323335.1. NCBI lineage: Eukaryota > Viridiplantae > Streptophyta > Magnoliopsida > Fabales > Fabaceae > Lathyrus > Lathyrus oleraceus. The sequence goes on from NC_066584.1 coordinate 263,625,075, forward strand.
ATGATCTTATGCATACAATAGGCTGGACTAATACCCTTCAAGTCGGATAACACTCACCCTATTGCACATTCATTCTTTTTCAATACTTGAATCAATTTGTCTTCCTCTTTTGTGGACAAGGTGTTGCTTATAATCACCGGTTTAGTACATTCGTCACCAAGGAACACATACTTCAAGTGTGAAGGAAGCATTTTCAACTCTAATTTTGGTTCTTCCGTTTTCTTCGTCGCATCCAAGTTCTCCTTTGTTCCTTCTTGATAAGTAAGCTCACCACAAGATTCTAACTCATGCAACATTGCTTCAATCTCTTTTTCCTCATTTTCGGTCAACACATTGTATGCTCCGATAAGAGATCTTTCTAGAGGATTAGAAATATGAACTTGGCTTGCGACCGCCACTACCTCCTCTTCGATTGCATCGATTCGGAAAGAATCATGCTTGTCATTTGGATGCTTCATAGCTTCAAAAAGTTTAAAGGTCACCTCTTCGTCTTGCACTCTCACCTTCATTAATCCATCATCTATGTCAATCATCATCCGAGCTGTTTTCATGAATGGTCTTCCAAGAATTAGATGAACATCACGATCCTCATCCATCTCTACTATCACGAAATCTACCGGAAACAAGAATTTGTCCACTTTCACTAACATGTCTTGAGCAATTCCGTATGGTGAAGTGGTAGACTTGTCGGCTAGTTGTAAAGTCATCCTTGTCGATTTGATCTCAACATTTCCCAATCTTTTAACAATGGAGAGGGGGATTAAATTGATGCTAGACCCCAAGTCAATCAAACCATTACCAATGTATGTGCTTCCAATGGTTACCGGTAAAACGACTCGGCCCGGATCGGATTCCTTCCGTGGGAGAGTCTTTTGAATAATGGCACTACAACGTGCATCAAGCAAGATGGTTTCGTCTTCCACGTGTCTCCTTTTCTTTGTAAGTATGTCCTTCATGAACTTTGCGTAACGTGGCATTTGTTCTAATGCACCGGCAAATGGAATATTAATTTGAAGTTGTTTGAATATGTCCATGAACCGCGCATAATACCTAGCATTGTCCTTCTTCGATGGAGCATGTGGATAAGGTAGATGTTGGATTGGAATGACGCTCACACCTTTCTCTCCTTTCTTCTTCTTTCTTGGTTCAGCATCCTTTTTCACCTCCAATTCAGGTTGCTCCTTTGCTGACAAATCCTGCTCTTTTCGCGGCGAGAAGGGGGATCGCGGCGCGAACTATGAAGTTCCAGCCACTTTCTCCCTTCTACCAACCATGTCCTCTTTTTCCAGCACTTCATCCATATCATTTTCTACTGTAATTTCCTCACTTTTTCACTTATCAACTCTTTACCGCTCCTCGTGACAATTGCTTTACAATGCTCCTTTGGATTGGTTTGAGTGTTAGCGGAAAATGACGATCCTGCGTTTTGTTCTGACAGTTGCTTCGCAAGTTGGCCTATTTGATTTTCCAAATTCTTAATTACTGCTTCACTACTCTTCTGATTTGCCATGGAAGCTTGCATGAATTGTTGAAGAGTGTCCTCTAGCTTGGAGCTTCCTCCTTGCGACTGCTGTCCTTGAGAGTTTGGATGTTGATAGGGGCTTTGTTGCTGAAAATTTTGATTGTTGAACCTTGATGGTTGATAGCCTTGATTGTTTCTTGGTTGATAACCTTGATTATTAGGAGGTTGTCTTTGATAGTCCTAATTTTGATTGTTCACATAACTTACTTCTTCTAGTGGAGGACAAAAACCAGTAGGGTGATCTCCTTGACATAATTCATAACATGCTACTTGATGTCGAACTTGAGACCCTTGAATTTCTTTCATTTGCTGTGGAAGCTTGGCCATTTGTTGAGTGAGCAACTCCACTTGTTGAGAGAGTAACTTGTTTTGAGCAAGAATGGCGTCATTGGTATTCAACTCAAGAACTCCCGGTTTACGTTGTGAAGGGCTACGATCATGTTGACTTTGGCGATCATTGAGTGCCATCCGATCAATGATGACTTTAGCTTCTTCCGCATTCTTTGACATAAGAGAGCCACCCGCGGTAGCATCCAAAAGTGTCTTTTGAGTTGATTGGAGCCCATTTAGAAAAATATGGATTTGAGTGAGCTCATCAAAACCATGACCCTTGCATTTTCTCAACATTGACTTGAATCTTTCCCAAGCCTCATTCAAAGACTCGTTGCTTCCTTGAGTGAATACCGCAATAGCCGTTTTGGCTTCCATGAATCGAGATTGAGGGAAATATCTTTATAAGAACTTTTATTCTAACAAATTCCAATCCGTCATCACTCTCGGTGCTTGATCAAGGTACCCTTCCTTTGCCTTTCCCACTAAGGAGTGTGGGAACATCCTTTTGAATAACGCCTCTTCACCCGTTTCATCAATTCCCGTAGAACCCGCAATCTCATAGAATTTGATGAGATGGGTATAAGGATCTCCATGGTCCATTCCGGTGAATGGATTTGCATATAGAAGTTGGAGGATTTCGGTCTACATCTCTGTATTTCTTCCTCCACGGGCAAATTGAGCATTTCTTCTTGTACTATTAGCGGACATTTCGGTACGATTGTCATCCTCCATGTTTCCTTCACAAGCCTCTACAACCACTTCTTCGATTTGAACAAATGCGGAAGTAGATGATTCTTCTCTTCGGTTCCTCTCTTCGGCTAGTTTCCTTCTTCTTCGTGTTTTGCTATTGAGCTTCCGAAGTGTTCTTTCAATTTCGGGATCGAATTGAAATTGCTCCTTGGTAGCTTTTCCTCGCATGCACTAGAATCTACAAAACCAACAAACCAAGTGAAACAAAAGAGGGATAGTAATACAAGTAACAAAACTTAAAACAATGAATTATTGCAATGCTTGTAATATCGAACACCAATCCCCGGCAACGGCGCCAATTTGTTGAAAAGTATATCTTCGGCAAATATTTTTATATCGAATCCACAGAGATTGGTTGTTATTACCGCCGTTCTATACTCCAAGTTGTTCTATGTTTAAAAAGTAACAAGGTTGTTTCTTTTGGAAAATTATCTTGTGAGTAAATGTCACTAAAAACAGTAAAATGGTTTTAATCAAATATAAAAGCTTGGCAAGATTGGAGTTCACTATTCTAAATGCTTATGATTCCTTATGATAACTATATAGATTTAAGATTATTGATGATGTTCAAGTATCCTCTCAAAATCATTTATGTCTAAACGATATTGTGATAATCACTATATTGATCCTTAGACGATCTCTCCACCTAACTATCAATATAGCAATCTTTAATGTTTGATACCAAAGAAGAGTAATGAATAAATCTATCCCTACAACTTATTCACTACTTGAAAATCTGTTTTATGTCAAGACTCAAATAATCTCTTTCAACAACTACTCAAATCTGGTTTCCAACTTAGGGCAAAAATAGTATTCAATACATCAACAATCTTTATCATATATATAAATCAAATGGAATATATAAACAGATGAGAATAGCTACTACCTCCAATCTTGACAAAATGGAGTTTAGCTCCTCATCATCATTTTACAAAGCAAAATGCAATGGAAGAAAAACTCTGTTTTCTCTCTTCCAAAAATATCTCAATGTCAATGTGTGAATAATAATGAATGCCCTAGAATAATGTGTTCTACTATCCTAAAAGAGTTGACATTTCCTTAGTTGATCATTTTCATCCAAAGCAGAAAAGCTATTCCAAGACAGACACCAAAATGGCAAAACAGTTGGTCATGAAAAACAGCACCCTTGGCCCAAAATCAGCTTGCTGGATTCGCAGCCTTCGTGGCACGAAAGAGGTTCGCAGCGCGAACTGAAGCTTTCCCGGCTTCCTTGCTTTGTAAGCTTCATCCAAAATCTTCCATATTATGATGTTGCATTCCAAAATCTCTTTCATCCACAAATTCTACAAAACTAACAGAAATGTGAAATAACTATTCAAAACAAAATAAATTACACATAATTGCATTTATACAAATTAATAAGAATAAAAGTGTGTAATTACATCAAAACTTGGTAAAAGGGACCAATAAAATGATATTAAAAGTAGTACTAATTGGTCCCTAACACCATCCTAGTAAAGCCAATGTTGTAGTTGATGATTTGAGTAGGAAGTCATTACATATATCAATGCTGATGGTTAGAGAGCTAGAATTGATCGAGCAATTCAGAGACATGAGTTTGATGTGTGAAAAGACTCATAACAGTGTGAAGTTGGGCATGTTAAAGCTGGCTAGTGGTATCGTTGAAGAGATCATAGAAGTTCATAAAGTTGATTTGGAATTGTTTGGTCATCTAGTGTTATTCAATTAAGGCAAATGAGGTGATTTCAAAATAGATGAGAATGGTGTGGTGAGTTTCCGAGACAAAGTTTGTGTACCTGATGTGCCACATCTTAAGAAGAGTATTCTAAAGAAAGGTCAAAGGAGTGTTATGAGTATTCATCCTGGTGATGCTAAAATGCATAAAGATTTAAAGATAATTCTTTGGTGGCCAGGAATGAAGAAGGAAGTAACTAAGTTTGATTATGCGCGTTTGACTTGCCATAAGTCAAAGATTGAACATCAGAAGCCATTGAGACTGACACAACTGTTGAGTATTCCTAAGTGGAAGTGGGACAATATTTCCATGGATTTTGTGAGGATTTTGTCGAGGACGACGAAAGGATGTGATTCCATTTGGGTTATTGTTGATAGGTTGACTAAGTCGACTCATTTCATACCGATAAAGGTCAGTTATCCTTTACATAAGTTGGTCGAGTTGTATATGAATAAGGTTGTTAGATTGAATGGTATTTTGTCGAGTACTGTGTCAGATAAGGACTCGAGGTTCACATCGAGGTTTTAGTAGAGTTTGCAGGAAGTGATGGATACTAAGCTGAAGTTGAGTTCTGCTTATCATCCGCAGACAGATGGTCAGACAAAGAGGATTACTTAGTCTTTGGAGGATTGATGAGAACGTGTATTTTGGAACAGGGAGGTAACTAAGGCAGTTGCTTACCGTTGGTTGAGTACACCTACAACAATTGTTTCCATTCTAGTATTGGAATGGCACCGTTCGAGGCGTTGTATGGTAGAAGGTTTAAGACACCTTTGTGTTGATATTATTCTGGTGAGAATATTATGCTTGAACTTGAGATAGTTCAACATACTACTGAGAAGGTCAAGATGATCCAAGAGAAGATGAAAGCTTCGCAGAGTCTTCAAAAAATCTATCATGACTAGAGGATGAAAATGCTTGAGTTCCAAGAGGGATATCATGTGTTCTTGAGAGTTACTTCAATAACTGGTGTTGACCGTGCATTGAAGTCTAAGAAGCTTGCACCATATTTCATTAGTCCATTTCAGATTCTTCAGAGGGTATGAGAAATAGCTTACCGAGTTGAGTTATCATCGTATCTTTCGAATCTTCATGATGTATTTCATGTGTCTCAGCTTCGAAAGTACATTCATGATTCGTCTTATGTGATCCAATTGGATGATGTGTAAGTTAGAGATAACTTAACATTTGAGGCCTTGCCGTTGAGGACCGAGGACCGTGAAGTGAAGCACAAGTGAGGCAAGGAGATCGCTTCAGTGAAAGTTGTTTAGGGAGGTACTGGTGGTGGTAGTGTAACGTGGGAGCTCGAGAGTAGGATGAGAGAATCTTATCTAGAGCTTTTTTCGTCAGGTAATTTTCGAGGGCAAAAATTCTTTTAGTGGGGGAGAGTTATAACACCCCAATTTAATTAATCGTTTATTTATTTATTTAATTTAATTAATTAAATTATTTAAATAATTATTTTATATGAATTATGACTTGTTTGGCCGGTGACAGTATTTATGGTGAATTGTGCTTAACTAATTAGTTTTAGTGAGATTTAATTAATTAATAGAAAATTGGTAGAATGAAGAGTTTGGAAGATTTTGGAAACTGAGAGAACTATGTGGCTAATGGAGAGAAGCTTGGGTCTAGTTGGGCCAAAAATTGAAATAAGAGAAGTTAATTAGGTTGTTATATATATATATATATATATATATATATATATATATATATATATATATATATATATATATATATATATATATATATATATATATATATATATATATATATATATATATATATATATATATATATATATATATATATATATATATATATATATATATATATATATATATATATATATATATATATATATATATATATATATATATATATCAGAGAATTAGAGAAACAATGGTTATTTAGATTTTTGACAGTACGTGAAAAAGAAGAGAATAGAGAGAGAAAATATTGGAGATCCAGGGCTTAGGATGAAGGAATCTTATGAGTGCTTGCTTGTGTTTTTGCTGGATTTACAAGGTAGGGGTAGGAGGATTATTCATCTAAGGGTGCCTTAATCATGAAAGGGTAGAGAGGTTTCTCTTAACCCACAATAAGGTTTTATTATTTCTCTTTTGATTGATTATTTGATCAATTACATGAATGTGATGTTGTTTTTATGGAACGGATTGATTGGAATTTGTGCTCTGTAAATGCGGTGATTGGTAGTTATGTTAATATGTTCATAAGTATGAGGTTTGTTAGGGAATTGAGGAATTTTCAACATGAATGTAATTCTGAATTTTGGTAATTAATGATGTAATAACGTGTTAAATCGATGAGAATCAACATGATAATATGCGGTAAATATGTATGTATAAATTCTGCACTGTTTCGGTGTTTTCGGTTGGAATTTGGAGTTACAGAGTTGCTGCATGGTCAAAAAATGTGTCTATGGTGCTGCAGGTCTAGACGAACTTGCCTAACTCACTCGCTCAATGAGCTTTGCCCATCGAGCTGTTGTGCTTGCATGGCGAGGATGACAACACATAGTTGCTTTTCGTGACTCAAATTGTCATAACTTGAGCTTCGAGACTCAGATTGAGGCATAGTTTGAAGTGTTGGAAAGCTAACACACAGAGCTACATTATGGAAATACCTTGTGAGATGATTTGACATGTTTAAATGATGTATGGATGTATGTTAAATATTTGAATGTATGGATATTATGTGAATTATTGTACATGCTTAATGATGAATTAATGTTAAAATGATTTGACATGATTGAGTGTTATGCATGTATTTGATGTGGTGTTGCTGTTGTGAAGTGCATGTTTAATTATATGATTTATTGCACATGCTTGCTGATGATTGATGAGATGATTAGTTCGGGTGATAACTACTCGTAATACGTTTAATGCATGATCATTTACAGTCGGAGTGAGGTTGTACTCATTGCTATGTTGTTGTTGTTACATGATTGACTACGGCCAGAGTGGGGATGTAGTCGTTGCTATTTTGTTGTTGTTGTTGTGTGATTTTTTATAATCATAGTAGGATTGTATTCATTGTTGTGTTATTGTCATTGCAATGTTATAGATCATGCATCATATGTTGTGATTATTATGGAAGAGGCATGTTCGCTAGTTCAAAGTGTGGACTAGTGACCTGTCCCAAGCTCAGAGTGGGGGCTCGGGATTCGCAGATGATTGGAAATCAATTTGTATGAAGAACCAAATGTTGAGCCGGTACCGCATGCATATAGAGTTGAATTGTGAGTCCAATTCAGAGTAGGACCGTGACGAGCATGAGTCGAGTCGATGTTGCATTACATTACATAATGGTTGTGCAAATGAGATGTTTGTGTAATGATGATTACTCTTGTATGTACTTGTGTGGGTCTGATTGTGATGTGGGTGAGATGTGAATACATGATATTGAGATGCATATTGATACGTGTATGACTTTATGGTGTGTGAATCTATCCTAATTATTTTGTGCACCATTTATTATTTGAACGTATTCTCATCCCTTTTTGTGTTATTGCATCTATTCTCTTATAGAGTACAGACAATCAGGTACTTGAGTAGGAGCTTGATGCAGAGGATGGAGTTGTGCCTCTTTAGTTGCCTGTCGACTGAGTCTATAGTTGGAGTCGCTCTGATATGTAACATGAAGGGAATTAACTGTTCTTTTATTTGGTTTTTTCTTATGTTGTGTATCTTTTCTTTATTTGGATATTGAACCACTTTTTCAAACTCATTGTTGTTAAGGCTTTTTATGCCAACAATTTTATATTTTTGGTATTGATCAAATGATCTAAATTTTAATTATGTGGTTCAAATATGGTTTGATTGCTGTTTGAGTAGCTTCATACATGAAGAATATATGTCTTATACATGTTTTATTTAATTATTTGTCGAGTCGGGAAGTAGGATGTTACATGCATGGTATCCCTAAAAAGGTAAAGGATACTTGTAACAATCCAATTTTAGTAATTAATTCTTATATTATTATTAGGACATTTTATTTTATTTAATTGGAGTGTTAATTAATTAATTGGTTGTTAATTAGTATAATAATCAATTATATTAATTAATTTGGTGTGTTAATTACTAATTTAGTTGATATGAGATATAATGAATAAGGGAATTAATTAACTTGGTGGGTATATTGAGTTGGTTTAATTTATTGGAATTAAATAGAGATATTTAAATATTAGGTCTTATTGGGCCTATTAATTAAATGAGGAGTATCATGATTTGAGCCCAAATAGAATACTATAAATAAAGGGGAGGAGAGTGAGAATTAGGATTCATTGATTATTTGAAGGCAATAGAGAAAGAGGAGAGGAAAAGTAAAGAGGAGAGCTAGGGTTTCCAGAAAATTGAAGAGGTAAGGGGGGAATCCTTATTATCATGGGTTAGTATGATTGGGTTAATGGGTAGATGTATGTTTAGGTTAAAATTCCTAATTTGCATGACTTTAGGATTGTTAGGTTTTGATGATTATGCTTGATTATGGTGATTGATTGTGTTAAAATTGCAAAGTAACGTTATATATTTAGAGTATGGTGTGAGTTATAATTGTCTAAACGTGTGGCTTTTTATGGAATCGAAATCGGAGGTCCGGAAGTCCTCCAACGATGAAAACCGCAGAAAATTCTGCATGTTGTCCGTCACAATCGCGACCCTTTTTTAGTTTTTATTGTCGAAATCGTTTTGGTCATAACGTTTGATCCGTAAGTCTAAATCGAGTGTCATTTGAAGCGTTGGATAGCTGAAACAGAGGACTATAACTTTGTTTCAGGAATAAAATAATTTTGGAGATTACTTCGTGGACGTTTTAGGGGTTGAAGAAGATGAAAATTATGTTGGAAAATTTAATAAACAACAATTTTCTAGTAATGCCTTCGTGCACGATTTTGATCATAACTTTTAACTCGTAAGTCTGATTTTGGTGGCGTTTGAAGCGTTAGAAAGCTAATGCTCATACCTAAAACATGGTAATGATTGTTAATATGTTTTAATAATATTCATATGCTGTCGCAACCTGAAAAATACAGTGTGCGAAAAAACAACCAGCGAAAGAAAATGACAGAAGAGTCGCCACCGTGCGTTATTCATCCCAAAGGAGGGAAAGGAAACGCTCGAAGTAAACCTGAAAAAGGAAAGGACAAGACGGGGTCTCGCAACCAAATCTTGGGTTCGGGAGTCAGTTATGCGAAGGGAAGGTATTAGCACCCCTACGCATCCGTAGTACTCTACGGGATCCGCTTTTGTAGTTCTTGTCTAAAGGGTGTGAGTTTATCTTGTGCTGTTTACCAAAAAAAAAGGGTTAAATGAAAATGACTCGTGCGGATGTCGCATCCACTGCATACGTATCTCATCTGAATATGAGAATCAGAGTCTTCGTAGCTCGGCTGACCTATGGGTTGGGGGGATGTGTTCTCGCTAAGACATCGCGTCTTATGCCTACGTATCTCATCTGGAATGAGAATCAGAGCAAGTCGTAGTTCGGCTAACTACGGGGCTATGGAGTGGGTTTTGGAGGAACGACGTTACTACGCAATCTACCGGATGCTCGACCTTTGGAGACTTACTCACCTGTAGTAGAAGGAGTAAACGTGTGTTTAGGAGAAGAAAAATTAATGAAGGGTTAGGGTTTGGTGAACTCATGCAAAAAGGCAGTCCTTGACGAAGGAACCTGTAAAAAAAACACACAAAAAACATTGCCTCCTATCGAGGTCTTCCAGCTAGGAAAGCAGTAAAATGCGGGAAAAATGTAAAAGTACCACGCGGATAAAGATCCGAAGTAACAGCAGTTAGAGGAATGGGAAACCCAGGGATCCTTCCAAGCTAAACACCATCAAAGAAAGTGAGTCAGTACAGGTAATCAGAATGAAACCTCCAGGGGGTATCCCACAAATAAAGTGGAAAACCACGTAAGTTATCCCTGCAAAAGTCATGTGAGCCCTCACAAAAACTCAACAAACAAGTTAGAGACAAAACAATAGGGTAATCAAGGGTTGCCCCCAAATCAAAATGTAACCACATGAATCATGCCATTAAAATTCACAAAAAAGACATGCATCAAAAGGGTATCAAATTCACCCATAATACCTCATACATTTAGAGCATTCAAATTAAAGGCATAAAGATGATGGATATAGGGCAAACCTAATTGGAGAGCTTGATTGAAATTGAGTTGCACCCGTGAGGTTTACAAAACAATCTTTAGGGTTTATGTGAGGCAGAGGTGATTCTGTGCAGTTGAGTTCCCTTCAGGGTTTGGAGGCTGCTCTGAACTCTGTTAGCTCTTCTCTCACTATCTTTTTCCTCAGGGTAATAGGAATAGAATGAATCTTTGTTTCACTGAAACTCTAGTATTTATAGCCTAATATTGGTAGCTTAGTGGGCTTTTGAGAGAGGTCCAAGTCTGAGATTTTTTCTTTTATTTATTTATTTATTTATTTATTTATTATTATTTTTTTTTATTTTTTTTTTATTTTTTTTTTATAAATAAAGTTTCTTGGATCTAATTCTGATTGACATGATGAAATGCAATGTATCTAATGTTAAATGACCTAAAAATGAATGCATGCATGAGGTGTAAAGCGTATGCTTCCAGGAAAAATGAAGGGTAAATTTTGGGGTATTACAGCTTCCCCTATTCAATCAACTGGAGACCTGGAAAGAAGATAGCAGCGGCTTTCGTGCTTTCGAGGTATCAAGGGATTGAATACAATAAAAGCCCAAAAATTTGCACTGAAGTGAACTGGAGTAACAATGCCTGTCAGAATCGGCAAAGAGGTGGTCTTGAAAGAAGAATCTGTCTGGTACGGTGAGAGTGAGTCTGAATACCGAAAAAGAATGTTAACTTGGATACCAAAATAAATGGTAACACAAAAATAACCATGGCCTGAATGTCGCTCATCAGTCTGAATACTGGAAATAACTTCGATCTGAACATTGGGAGATATGAGATTATTAATATCGGTCTGAACACCGAGAGGCTGGCCTGAATGCCACAAGTTGCGTCGACCTGAACGTCGGAAACTTCTTCGATCTGAACATCGGAAAATTGGCCTGAATGCCACAAGTTGCGTCGACCTGAACGTCGGAAACTTCTTCGATCTGAACATCGGAAAATTGGCCTGAACGCCACAAGTTGCATCGACCTGAACGTCGGAAACTTCTTCGATCTGAACATCGGAAAACTGGCCTGAACGCCACTACGGTCTGAATACCGGAAACTTCATGCCTGTCAGCATCGGCAGAAATAGGGAACGATAATAGAGGCGGCGCATGGGCCAATGACACTTGATGGGGATAACAAAGGTAAGTCATGAACAATCTTCAGTCTGAGTACTGGAAACAACTTCTAGCTTATCACTTGGGATACCGAGAATGTTTTATGCTTACATGCGTATGTTTAAATTTTTCAATGGCGTAATGCTCCATGAAGATGGAAATGCTACGCGATTTGGAAGGATGCAATGCAATATGATTCTACATGCAGGGATGTGAAATGCTGGGTAGAATGCCAAGCTGAGGCAAGGGGATCTGCTGGGGAAATGATCACCATCTTCTGGACCCTGGCAAGGCTGCTGGAGATGCACAGCGCAAAGAATTATGTGGGGAAATGACCCGCCACACGGTGTTCTAGCGATGACGAAATGCCGAGATTCAGACTGGGGAGAGAACGACACTGAAAACCTGCTGTTGGGGAAAGCGATAGTGGTTCTGGCAACCAAGATCTGCGAGAGATGACTCAGCAGGGGAAGCAAACACTGATACGGTACCGAGGTTCTGCTTTAAGGAAAGAAACCATGGATCTGGCATTGGGATTATCGATCTGGCCTCGAACTCTAAGGAGCAGCCACTTCTGCTGGGAAGATACAGTCTGGCACTGTCAACTCCGCTGGGGATATATAGTCTGACACTATCAACTCTACTGGGGAGTGTATGTCCTGAAACAAACGCTTGGGGAAGTACAGTGGTGAGAACCTGCTGGGGATTGAAGAATCCAACACTCTGATCAGCTCTGCAGGGATAAGACACCGAATTCTTCTGTTGGTGACTTCACTGGGGAAGATATTCACGATCATCTGCAGGGGATTTTAAGGAAATGCCCCGAGGGTATCTGTTCTGAATAGACGATCCAAAGCACTTAAAATTTACAACAATTTTAAATGTTTATTAAGCATGTACCTGTAAAGCCCTTATGTGTCATGATGCAATGTTTATCAAAAATTCGGACGTCATTTTTGCAAACAAAACAGTAAAATGAAAATGAAAACAAGATATACTGAATAACATGATTTTATTGATTGAATGGCCTCTGAATAGGCATTTACATCAGGAAGCAATCCCTGGAAAGAGGTAATCGCACAGAAGATAAAAACAGAAATTAATCTAATGGCAATGTGAAATGGATTTCTATTGGGTTCCAATTCTGCTATGACTTGCCCGTCTTCAAGATCCTCCAGATGATCAGCCTTATGAAAAGGTGATTGGACTGTTTCCTTCCTTTCGAAAATTTCCAGTCATCGACATGAGATGAGATTCAGAACTAACTCAGAACGCAGTCATTCGCTTAATCCCTAACTTTTTCCTGGATCGCCCTTTTCGGGTTTTCAATCCACCGGGATACCCATTTTTTGCCTAAGTTGCCTTTTCAGGTTTTCAACTTACCGGGTGTACGATCTTTTCATTTTTAATCCCTAAATTTTGCCCGAACCTTTTCATTTTCTTGGTTCGTCGGGATGCCCATTTTTGCCTGGACTATTCTTTTTACTGTCCAGCGGGTCTATTTTATGTGAAGTATTTTTTAACTGCGTCTGAGTTCACAGGGGAAGTGAAGTTTTCACCATCCATAGTTGCAAGCATTAAGGCCCCACCATCAAAAACCTTGGTGACAATATACGGTCCATCATAGTTAGGAGTCCACTTGCCCCTGTGATCTGTCCGAGGAGGAAGGATCCTTTTCAACACTAAATCTCTGACTTGGAAACAACGAGGACGCACTTTCTGATCAAAGGCTCTCTTCATCCGACTCTGATACAACTGCCCATGACAAATGGCTGCCATTCGCTTCTCTTCGATAAGACTCAACTCATTGAACCTTGTCCGAATCCATTCGGCTTCGTCTAACTTGACATCCAACAGGACTCTTAGAGAAGGAATCTCCACTTCGACAGGTAGGACTGCTTCCATACCATACACAAGGGAGTAAGGGGTTGCCCCGGTCGATGTACGTACTGAAGTGCGGTACCCATGCAAGGCGAAGGGTAGCATCTCATGCCAATCTCTGTACGTGACGACCATCTTCTGCACAATCTTCTTTATGTTCTTATTTGCCGCCTCAACAGCACCGTTCATCTTAGGGCGGTAAGGGGAAGAATTGTGATGCTGAATGTTGAAGTTCTGACACAACTCCTTCATCATTTTGTTGTTGAGATTAGAACCATTATCAGTAATGATTCTTTCGGGAATCCCATAGCGACAAATGATTTCTTTCTTGATGAAACAGGCAACCACATGTCTGGTGACATTTGCGAATGACGCTGCTTCGACCCACTTGGTGAAATAGTCGATGGCAACAAGGATGAAGCGATGCCCATTGGAAGCAGTCGGCTCAATCTTTCCAATCATGTCAATGCCCCACATAGCAAACGGCCACGGCGAAGTCATCATATTCAGAGGATTTGGCGGCACATGCACCTTATCAGCATAAATCTGGCATTTATGACACTTCCGAGCATATTTGAAGCAATCTGATTCCATGGTCATCCAATAATAACCCGCTCTCAACAATTTCTTAGCCATTGCATGTCCGCCGGTATGAGTACCGAAGGAACCTTCATGAACTTCCTGCATTAACATGTCCGCCTCGTGTCTGTCCACGCATCTGAGCAAAACCATGTCGAAGTTCCTCTTATACAACACATCGTCTTTGTTCAAGAAGAAACTGCCTGCCAATCTTCTCAAAGTCTTTCTGTCATTGTTGGATGCCCCTGCAGGGTACTCTTGATTCTTCAGAAAGCACTTGATATCGTGATACCAGGGCTTGTCATCGACTACCAGTTCAGCAGCAAACACATACGCGGCCCTGTCAAGGCGCATCACATCGATCCTGGGAGCATGGTTCCAACGAATTACCTTGATCATGGAGGATAGAGTAGCAAGTGCGTCTGCCATCTGGTTCTTATCACGAGGTATATGATACAATTTTACTGTTGTGAAGAAAGTCAACAGTCTTCTCGTGTAATCTCTGTAGGGGACCAGAGTGGGCTGGAGAGTATTCCAATCACCATTCACTTGATTGATCACCAGAGCTGAATCTCCGAAGATGTCTAGAGTCTTGATTCTCAAATCAATGGCTTGCTCAATACCCAAGATACAGGCCTCGTACTCAGCTTCATTATTTGTGCACTCAAAAGTCAAACGAGCGGTGAAAGGCATGTGGGCACCTTTCGAAGTAGTAATGACAGCACCAATTCCACTTCCTCTAGCATTGACAGCCCCATCAAACAACAAAGTCCACTTTTCGTTTGGATCAGGTCCCTCCTCAACAACTGGCTCTTCACAGTCTTTCATCTTGAGGAACATGATGTCTTCATCTGGAAAATCAAACTTCATCGGCTCATAATCATCAATCGGCTGCTGAGCAAGATAGTCTGACAGAATACTCCCTTTGATGGCTTTCTGGGATGTATACTGGATATCATACTCTGTCAGTACCATTTGCCAACGAGCCACCCTTCCGGTGAGAGCTGGCTTCTCGAATATGTATTTGACTGGATCCATCTTGGAGATCAGTAGGGTTGTGTGAGACAGCATGTATTGTCTCAATTGCTTAGCAGCCCATGCAAGTGCACAACATGTCTTCTCAAGCATTGAGTATCTCGACTCGCAATCTGTGAACTTCTTACTCAAGTAGTAGATGGCATGTTCTTTCCTACCTGTCTCGTCATGTTGACCGAGAACACAACCCATAGAATTGTCAAGTACTGTCAAGTACATAATCAGCGGTCTCCTTGGGACTGGAGGCATAAGGATAGGAGGATTCTGCAAATACTCTTTTATCTTCTCGAAAGCCCTTTGACAATCTTCATTCCACCTGATAGCCTGATCTTTCCTCAGCAATTTGAAAATTGGCTCACACGTGGTTGTTAGGTGAGAGATGAACCTTGCAATGTAGTTCAACCTCCCTAAGAAACTACGGACTTGCTTCTCTGTTCTGGGCTCAGGCATTTCCTGTATTGCTTTCACTTTGTCAGGATCCACCTCAACCCCTTTTCCGCTAACAATAAAACCCAGCAATTTTCCCGATCTCACCCCGAAAGTGCACTTGTTCGGATTAAGTCTCAGTTTGAATTTCCTTAACCGTTCAAACAATTTCTGCAGATTCACCAAATGTTCTTCTTCTGTCTGAGATTTGGCAATCATATCGTCCACATAAACCTCGATTTCATGATGAATCATATCATGGAACAGAGTCACCATAGCTCGTTGATATGTTGCTCCGACATTTTTCAGACCAAACGACATCACCTTGTAGCAGAAGGTGCCCCATGGGGTTATGAAAGTTGTCTTTTCCATGTCCTCTGGTGCCATCTTGATTTAGTTTTAGCCAGAAAAGCCATCCATGAAGGAGAATACCGAGAACTGAGCTGTATTATCCACCAAAACGTCGATGTGAGGTAATGGGAAATCATCTTTAGGGCTAGCTCTGTTCAGATCCCGGTAGTCGACACACATCCATACCTTTCCATCCTTCTTAGGTACTGGGACGATGTTTGCAACCCATGACGGATAATTGGTGACTGCTAGAAACCCTGTGTCGCAACCCGAAAAATACGGTATGCGAAAAAAACAACCGGCGAGAAAGAAATGACAGAAGAGTCGCCACCGTGCGTTATTTATCCCAAAGGAGGGAAAGGAAACGCTCGAAGTAAACCTGGAGAAAAGGAAAGGAAAAGACAAGGTCTCGCAACCAAATCTTGGGTTCGGGAGTCGATTATGCGAAGGGAAGGTATTAGCACCCCTACGCATCCGTAGTACTCTACGGGATCCACTCTTGTTGTTTCTTGTCTAAAGGGTGTATGTTTATCTAATGTACTATTTACTAAAAGGGGGGTCAAAGAAAATGACTCGCACGGATGTCGCATCCACTGCATACGTATCTCATCTGGAATGAGAATCAGAGTCTTCGTAGCTCGGCTACCTAAAGGTTAAGGATAAGTGTGCTCGCTAAGACATCGCGTCTTATGCCTACATATCTCATCGGGAATGAGAATCAGAGCATAATGTAGTTCGGCTAACTACGGGAACAAAGGTCTCGATTGCAACTAGGGCAAGAGAAAGGGAAGGTCTCGATCGCAACGAGGGCGAGAGAAAGGATCGCAACAAGGGCGAAAGCAAACAAGGATTAGTTGTTAGTTGTTAGTCAAACTCGGCAAGACATCGCATCTTGTGCCTACGTATCTCATCTGAACATGAGAATCAGAGTTGCCGTAGTTCGGCTCACGCACGCCAAACAAAACAAGACACCTACACACAAAAAGGTGGCAAACATGGAGCCCGACTGCCAATCACTGGACTTACATCAACATCCGAACCAAAACACACACAAAAGGGCAAACGTGGAGCCCGACTGCCAATCACTGGACTTACATCAGCATCCGAACCCAACAAACCCACACTGGAACCCGAATGCCACTCGATGGACTTACATCAACTTCCAAGCACACAACAAGAACAACAAACAACAGATTGCCAAGGAGTCGGGAACTCGAGCCTAGTAATTGTCAAACAAACACACACAAAAAAGGAAAAAAGGTGCCCGGAGTGGTCTCGCACGACCACCTGCCTACATACCTCGTCTGGAACAAGGATCAGGGCTATGTAGTTCCCCTACATAGGGGTTGCCATCTGAATATGGACTTAGAGAAGGAGGACACCAGTTGTGTCAAAGGAGAGTGGGCAATGTGTTCGCGTCCTAGCAGTAGGTGTCGCAGCTCGCTGAATCGAGTCTTAGGCAGTTACCTCTTTGCAATAGAACGGACTACATGCCACAAGATCGGAGACGCTCGGAAAGGTCTAGAAGTGGGGGAAGCTCTGCCCTAGTGTTGTCATGCAATATGTACTTAAGTATTAGGATTTACGAATGGGAATATCTACCTATGTTATCATACAAAAGGATATGGGAATCCTACCTATGGTATCATGCAAAGGGTTCTATCTAATGGGTGCTACCTAATCGGAACAAGAATCGACGAATGGAGCAAGGAGAAGTGTTAGGGATAAGGGTAGATGGCGATGCATGAAGCAATCGACTTACAAGGTTGATGGCGATGCATAAAGCAATCGACTTACAAGGTTGATGGCGATGCATAAAGCAATCGACTTACAAAAGGGTGGATGAATACGTGCTGGTTCTGTTAGGTTTTGAAAAATGATTACTCGACGTTGGATCGAGGTTTTGGTCTTGTTTTGAAATGGTTATCGAATGTTCATTTTAATTCTTGTATTAACAGGTGAATAAAGAATGAAAGAGTAAATATTATACATTTCATGGGAGAGGGATACATTTGTTATGAATGGGGGTTGACATGGCAATCAAGCAATATAAGTATATGCCTCATACACCATACAAATAGGCCACAGTTAATCAAACAGTTAAGATATAAACAAGTATATAATCGAATCAAATAATCAAAGAATGAAATAATAAAGCATTAAACAATGTATGAGTGTAAGTGCAAAGGAACCGGCTCATTGTAAGAAAGCCCAAGAGTAAGCTATGTGAGGTTGATGGCGATGCTTAAAAAGCAATCGACTTACAAGGGTGTAAAAATGGGCTCGATATTAAATCGAGAAAAGTATGATTTTTATAAGTTTAAAAATGGTTTTGCATGCATGATGAACTTAATAAAAACATAGACATAAAAATATTAAAAAGAAACGAAATGCTAAAAGAAAATAAAATGTTAAGAGAAAATAAAAATGCTAAAAGAAAATAAAATGTTAAGAGAAAATAAAAATGCTAAAAGATGCTACATGTGAGTGTTGAACCCCCTCCTTTTGAAACTATGGAACTACCCTCTCTCCACCAGGCCATTTATCATTAGTTATTATTTACAGTGCTAATTTAAATATATAAACCCAAATAGATTAAACATTAGAATAAAAAACTTAAAATAAAAAAGTCTATTGGACTACCAGTAGTTAAACCCAGCCGCTTGGCTGTTGGGTTTTTCAATGGGGAATAAGTTGAAAACATAAAAATCAATTATTAACTAAACCTAGGAATTCTAAGCAAAAAGTTTAATGTTTTAAAAAACCTATTCTGTTTAAAATAAAATAAAAAAAAATTGGAACAGCAGACTCGTTCTCCCCCTCACTCTCTTCCCAATCTTCACAAACTCACTCTCTCAAACAAACAGCATCTCTCAATCGAAATCTTTCTCTGCTCTCAAAAAAAACGCCCATCATCTCTCACCCTTCTCAATCGCGTCCAACCCTCTCTCTCTCAAAATCGCTCAATCATCATCTCTCAAACCTCTCTCTCGCGTACCCTTCGCTTAACCTCACTCAAACACGCCCTCAAGAATCCCTCTCTCTCGATCGCGCTTCACTTAATCGCTTCAGAATCATACAAAAAAAAATCAAGGTTGAAGCAAAAAGGGCTCACCTCCGGCGGTGAAGACGGCAGTGATGAAGCTCAAACCTCCTCCTTCAACTCTTCCAAATAGGTTTGTCTTTGATTTCAAGTTTCAATTCCGCTTCCAAGTTTTTCGTTGGTGGTTTTTGATTTGGGATTTTAGGGTTTTGATTTGGTGGGTTTGGTCCGCCTCCGATTGCTCGTTTTCTAGGGTTTTGTTCTTGTGCTCTCTTTTTTTCTCTCCGCCCCCCTTTGATTTCGTTTCCTTCTCCTTTTATCCTCTACAGATTAGGGTTTCGTTGTTGTATGGTCGATTAAAACAAACATCTCTGCAAAGTCCTTTTGCTGCTCAGAAACGGATTGCCTCTTTGATGCTTGATTCGGAAAAGGTAATCTGAGCCACGCTTTTCTTCATTGCTTTTGTCTCTATGCCAAATAGGGATATTTCTGAAATTTAACTGCCTTGCTGATTAATTGTTACTGCAGTGAAATTGGTGACTGTTGGAAAGGTTTTAAATTGCTGCAAGCTTATTGTGGGGAGCCAAACAATTATCAGCGGTTATGGTGAGTTTCTTCTGATTCTGAATCAAAACCAAACACCTGACTCATTCAATTGTGAATTTAAACTGTTATTTCATGTTCTACCATTTTCTAGAGAATTAACTCTGATCAAAACACTTGTCCCAATCAACAGAAATTTGCACGCAGCTGATACTGCAAAAGAAGGAGAATTATGCTCTTGCAATTGGAGTACCGTTGAGAGTAAAGGTACTGAGAGTATGTTGAAATTGAGGTTTTAGAGTTGGATTGTTCATCATTTTTAAGCTTTTCCACATCAATACTACCATTATCATCATCATCATCCAAATTCAAGGCTTCAGCTTTATGGTTGCATGTATCATCTGTTTTCCATTTTATCTGTAACTGCCTTTGCATTAGGATGAGAGCAATCGTTGAAATTGTCTTTCCAAGGCCCTGATCGTCAGCCAAAATCCCCCCCAAGCAATGCAAACTCCTGTTTTCCTTCTGAAGCATCCAAGCCAATGCAATTTTCTGATGTCTCATAAGAGGGACAGCCATTATACCAGCAGGTAAATCGGCTTCTTTTAATGGTTGACTGATATCCTGTAATGCTGCTTCATAAATTAGTCTCTCATCAGTTTCAGGAGCCCTCTCATCCCCTACTCCAGAACGGTATGCTGATTCACTAAAACTAGCAAATGGTGGAGTTATTGTCTTTCCAGTCATCAAAGATGGAGGAAGAGCTCTGGTCCCGCCATTCTGATTCATGAAACGATCTCCATCATTGCCTCTGCCAAAATTGTCACGAAAAAAACCTTTCTCACCGGACGTGCTAGGTCCTACTCCATGGTGACGACTTCTGTATGCATCATGAAGCTGACTGCTACTTAAGTGGCTTACTCTGTTATTAGGTGCAAACGATGAAGGCGGAAAAGCCCTTGTTTCAGATGATTGAAAAGATGATGGAAGGGTCCTCTTGAAAGCTTGTTGAGATGACATTATCTCATAATCAGTACCATGAGAATTAGAGATTCGAGAATTTACTGTCTGATGCTGACTTGTGTTTCCAAGGAGTTGCTTCAAATGCAGTGTGCCGACCTAGCCATGGTCGACAGCATGTGCTGCTTTCAATGCCTCGGTTCATGATTTGTTGCTGGCCAGTCCTGTACCTGATGACCCGTACTGGTGCTTGCTTACTTGGTGCATGATGTTGGGTTATTATAGCATGTGCACATGACATGGTAAAGACCTTGTTGATGTTTGCAGATCCTGTGAAGGGATTCTGACTTGGTTCAAAGAAAGCCATGACTTATGCTCATATGTGCCTTAAGTCATAGTTCCTTTGCAAGTGTGTATCCTATTGATCCTGCATGCACTGACTCATGCTGTCTGGGTTCACCTCAACATTTCATGGCTACCTTTACAGTTTGACATTAATTCTGTTTGATGGCAGGTATGCAGTGTATAATTATCCAGCATGATTCATTGGTTTGTAGCTTTCCCAACATGCTTAGCTTATTGATTTCTCATTGTTGCATGGTGTTGGCATTGATACAGGTTTGTGATATGTTGACCTGATGCAATCCAATTGTGACTTTTGCACTGCAGGTATTTCGGGTTTGATCTTGGCAATGATGACATTCCTTGGTTTGGTTCAAAACATTGGCATGGTTCGAATGAGTTATAGGATTGGTTCCTGCAGATGCTACTGGTGCATAGCTCACTTGACCACCCCTCTCACTTGCAGGTTTGGTGGAACTTAGCCTCATGGTTTAAACTGATCTCTTAACTGCAGGATGCAAGCCAATGATGTGTTATTGCAGGTATTGATCTTTGGTTCTGAAACAATTTTGGTGTGCTAAACTAATGCAGTCCAGGTGTCTGAATTTGCTTTGCAGAAGGCTCATGGAGCAAAGGGTAGTGGCTGATATCCAAGGTCTGTTTCTACTTGCCAACATGCCAATTTGCTTCTAGGACAAAAATCCAATGAGACTTTCGGAGGACCGGTGAGGGTAATGTGTGAGCAGATAACTCCATAATTCTCTTCCGCTTGACCTCAATAATTGATTTCACCATAATTTGGCTTTTCAGGTTCTGAATTCTTCGACTGCTGCAGAGTTACATTTTTAGCAATCCCTTCGCTTGACCGGTAGATTGGGATTTGGAAGATTTTTTTTTTCTTGGACTTAAGCTGCTTGTCATCCAGATCTCCAGAAGGCACTTTATGATCACTTTCTGATACACTCCACATTTCAAAAACAGATGTATCATTGGACTTTTCAAAAAGGGGACATGTGGAACGGTGTAGTATATTTTGGATGGCACCTTCAATATTTGAGCTCAAATGACTTACATCAATGCCATATACGCTTGCAGTTTCATCACCAGTAACATCATTTCCTTCCAAATTTCTAGCAAGATTTTCAAGACTTATGAAGTAACATCCTGACATCAACATACTTGAAATACTTGGATGCTAGTAAATCAATCAAGAAAAATTCAGCAAGACTATAAGAGTGAAGAATGAAAGGTTTGTATGCAGTTAGAGCTCAAGACGCTTGCGTACGGTTTATGTGTGGAATTCGAGTTTTGGAAATTGGTTTCAAAAGTTTGTAATTGGATTTTGGTTTAATGGTTGAATTAGAATGGAATAGGTAAATTAACAAGTTAAAATTGAATTGATTCTTTTTGGTATTTTGTCTTGTAAATGGATATCCAATGGAAAATTATGGGTGAATTTAGGGTTTAATGAAATTGGGTTGACTTTGGTCAAAGTTGACCAAAAAGTCAACTGTTGACCAAAGTCAACAATTGGTCAAAAGTGTCAATTTTTGCATTTTTCTTGTATGGAATCATATGTACTGGTTTAAACATGAAATAAATTGAAATGGATTAACAAATGGTTGAAATTGGTTTCACAATTGGCTTGAATGTTTGACTTTTGCAAAGAAAAATAACTTGACTGATAATGTGTATGAACAAAACCATGAAATAAGACCATAAGGTCAGGGTTTTGACATAGCATCCATGGACCAATAACATGACTGGCAAGTGGCTTGAAACACAAGAAGCTTTATTGTTCAGATGATCAAGACCATATGTGCATCAACAATCACATGAATAAACACCATGACTTTGGACCAAGACCAAAATCCTCATGCAAAACCAAAGTAAAGCTAGGCCAAGCATGCCAAACCAACATAAAAGATTCAGGACCAAAATCTGGGTATGACACCCTGCATCCAACTGCTTTTGCACTTCTTCCTTTATCTTGACAGCCATCTCTGGTCTTGTTCTTCTGAGCTTCTGCTTGACCGGAGGACAACCTTCTTTGAGAGGCAAGCGGTGTACCACGATGTCTGTGTCCAGCCCGGGCATGTCCTGATAAGACCAGGCGAAGATGTCAACGTATTCTTGCAGCAATTCAATCAGCCCTTTCTTCACATCATCTCCCAAAGCAGCCCATATCTTGATTTCTCTCTTGGCGTCCTCGGTGCCGAGATTAATCACTTCAGTAGGCTCTTAATACGGTTGAATGACCCTTTCTTCCTGTTTTAAGAACCTGGCAAGTTCTTCAGGGAGTTCACAGTCTTCATCACCCTCTTTTTCAGCTTGAAAGATTGGATTTTCAAAGTCGAAGCGAGCCATAGCAGAACCGTTATCAATAGGATCCGGTGACGTGCATCTGCATGAGTGATGGTATGTGCTTATGAGTGTGAAAAGAAAAAAGTGGAAACTAAACAAAACATTGCCATTTTTTTTTATTTTGAAAAACTGCAAAAATAGAAAGACAGGGAACGAAATATTTGAATGCAAAAAGACGTCCTTTATTTATGATAAAAAATGCAAGTGTCACATAGATGAGCCCTACAATGAGTCATTACGCCCTGGGCGGAACGTAAGACTTGGACATGCATGAATAAACAACGAAAATTACTCCTTCAGAGAAGTGACTTGGACAATCTCCTCAGAAGATCAATTGTTGATGACTTCACCCGGGATCCTCGGACGCACCCAGTTGTCGATGTCGCAATCACTATCCTCATCTTCATCGTCGATTGTAGAGATCTGGCCAGCATTCTCAAATGCCTCTTCAACAGACTCTTGGGCAGATAGGTCTTCAGCTTGGAGGATACCATTGTCAAGCAAGGCCTGGATACCCTGCTGCAGCTTCACACAACCTCCACTCTGAGTAGCACAATCCATACAACCCTTCCCACAACCAGGGAAAACATCAGCCTTCAACAAGTATCCAACAATGGAGTCTTCAGCTTCAACACATCTTTGATGGACCTGGCTTCCCCTTCCATCATATTAACATTCGCACTACCATGCTGTGGCATGGGATTGTTGACGACATTAGGAGCCGGTGCAAGGTTGATGGCTTTTGAATCTATGAGGTCCTGAACTACGTGCTTAAAAGCTTTGCAGTTCTCAATGTTATGGCCAGGTGCCCCAGAGTGGAAGCTACACCTAGCGTTGGCGTCGTAACCCACCGGAAGTCTACCAACAGGAGGAGCCAAAATGCGCAATTGCACAAGTTGTAGTTGTTGAAGACTAGAAAGCAACTGAGCATACGACATTGGAAGGGTGTCGAAACGCCGGTCCATAATCATTTGCCTCTGTTGATAGGCGGGTCTGTTACCCGGTTGTTGCTGCTATTGGTACTGAGCTGGTTGAAGTTATGGTTGTTGTTGTTGTAGTGGTGCTGCAGCTGGAATGGTCACAGCCGCAACATACGGTTGTTGATGATAATTCTGGAAACTGTTCCTTCTAACACCTCTGTTCTGATAGGAAGTCAAAGAATTCACTCCCCTCTCTCTCTGCTTATGCCCTCCAATGAACGACTTTTTTACCCCTGATGGAGATCCAACTCCATTTTGGATCTTGCAGGTCTTCAGGTAATTCTCCACCCTCTCTTCGGTAGAGACCACATCAGCAAAGTTGGAGGCATTGCACCCCACCAGATGCTCCACATAAGGTCCAGGCAGCGTATTCATGAACATGTTGGCCATTTCCTTTTCCAACATAGGAGGTTGAACATGGGAAGCTATCTCCCTCCAGCGTTGAGCGTATTCCCTGAAGCACTCATTGCTTTTAAGAGACAGATTCTGAAGTTGAGTTCTGTCCGGAGCCATGTCTGCATTATACTGATACTGCTTCACGAAAGCCTCCGCCAAATCCCTCCAGCAACGGATATGGGCTCTATCCAGCCTCATGTACCATTCCAAGGATGCCCCAGCCAGGCTGTCCTGGAAGAAGTACATAAGTAGCTTCTCGTCATCAGAGTATGCAACCATTTTACGGAAATAGGCTTGCACGTGAGTTTTGGGGCAAGAGCTGCCATTGTATTTGTCAAAGACCGGGACTTTGAATTTCGGTGGCACTCTCACACCTGGGACCAGCCCCAAGTTAGCAACATCTACTCCCAGAGGATTCTGTCCTTCCACAGCTTTCAGCCTCTCCTCTAATCTTCTAAACATGGGGTCCATGCCATGGCCCATGCCAAAGTCTTCCTGAAGTAGGGGGAATTGATCGGCCTGATCATCATGGACGAGCTGTTGATCAAGGTTGACATGTGGGATCGGGATAGGCCCCGGTCCATTGGGACCATTAGCCTCTCCAGCTGGAGGATCATCCAATGTCTCTAGTTGAGTAGCGGCGGGATTCCTCTGCATCATCTGTCAGAGCTCTTGTTGTCCCTGAGCCACCCCTTGAACCACATCCATGAATTGGGTCATGCGGATCCTCATCTCAGCGAGCTCTACTTGTACACCTTCCATTGCTCTCTGTTGGTTTCTACGGGTACCGTATCGGTGAATGCCTGAGTCAGCTATCCTGCTGATGGAACACCAAACAACTGAGAACACTACGGCGGTACCTGTTATGCAAAACATGCTAATGTGTATGCGAATGCAATGACATGTTTATCAATTCCAAAGAACATTTTACCCTCTTGATTCCAGTCTCACATTTGGTAAACAGTGTAAGAAGAAAACTCCGACTAGAATCAAGAAGAAGATATGAAACCCCGGGAATGGATAAACATGTGTTAAATGATATGAATGCAGAATGATGTGATGCAATGATGTGAATGCAATGAAATGGCATGGAAATCAGGATTGCTGTATCTGCTTGAACATCTGTCGGGTTGCACTGTCTGAAGAGAAAACCCACTGAAGAATATAATATAAGATCAGATCTCTGCTCCAGAAAACCGGGTTGGTTGGAGGTTAAGGTTTCCTGAATTTAGCCCGCCCCTCACTGGTAGGTTCTAAGAACAGAAGTTTGTCAACTTCGGCCCTTTAGTCGCGAATAATACGTTTACCACTGGAGGTTTGGCATTATTACGGGACAAAAGACCTCCACTGACTCCCCTCAACAGGAAATCCTAAAGCAAGTTCCCAGTCTCGGGGTCCTCGGATTGAGCAGCGAGAATGCGCCCACCAGAGCTAACATAATCACGTCTCGGAGGAGAGGCCTCGACTAAGTTCTCGGGAAATGGTCACCAGAGTCGACGATTTCTAGAGGAACATCCTGCCGTTACAGAACACCCGTAAGACATAATATATCCAAAAGAAACCTCGTCTGGGTGTGGTTCTTCATGAACGACTTAACGTAGCAACACACCACGCAAGCCTCATGACTATCCACTCTAAAACCTGTATGTACACTCAAGCCTGGGTAATGGGCATATCTCTCATAGAACACCCCATCCCAACAAACAAACAACAGATCCAACAGATACAGCAGATGAATGCAAGCAGGTAAGTAAATAAATGTACAAAAGCATGACCACCCAATAAACAAGAAATCACACAAGCTAGGAGGGACTCGCTTAGGGAAACCTGGGTCCCCAGCAGAGTCGCCAGCTGTCGCAACCTGAAAAATACAGTGTGCAAAAAAACAACCGGCGAAAGAAAATGACAGAAGAGTCGCCACCGTGCGTTATTCATCCCAAAGGAGGGAAAGGAAACGCTCGAAGTAAACCTGAAAAAGGAAAGGACAAGACGGGGTCTCGCAACCAAATCTTGGGTTCGGGAGTCAGTTATGCGAAGGGAAGGTATTAGCACCCCTACGCATCCGTAGTACTCTACGGGATCCGCTTTTGTAGTTCTTGTCTAAAGGGTGTGAGTTTATCTTGTGTTGTTTACCAAAAAAAAAAGGGTTAAATGAAAATGACTCGCGCGGATGTCGCATCCACTGCATACGTATCTCATCTGAATATGAGAATCAGAGTCTTCGTAGCTCGGCTGACCTATAGGTTAGGGGGATGTGTGCTCGCTAAGACATCACGTCTTATGCCTACGTATCTCATCTGGAATGAGAATCAGAGCAAGCCGTAGTTCGGCTAACTACGGGGTTATGGAGTGGGTTTTGGACAAACGACGTTACTACGCAATCTACCGGATGCTCGACCTTTGGAGACTTACTCACCTGTAGTAGAAGGAGTAAACGTGTGTTTAGGAGAAGAAAAATCAATGAAGGGTTAGGGTTTGGTGAACTCATGCAAAAAGGCAGTCCTTGACGAAGGAACCTGTAAAAAAAACACACAAAAAACATTGCCTCCTATCGAGGTCTTCCAGCTAGGAAAGCAGTAAAATGCGGGAAAAATGTAAAAGTACCACGCGGATAAAGATCCGAAGTAACAGCAGTTAGAGGAATGGGAAACCCAGGGATCCTTCCAAGCTAAACACCATCAAAGAAAGTGAGTCAGTACAGGTAATCGGAATGAAACCTCCAGGGGGTATCCCACAAATAAAGTGGAAAACCACGCAAGTTATCCCTGCAAAAGTCATGTGAGCCCTCACAAAAACTCAACAAACAAGTTAGAGACAAAAAAATAGGGTAATCAAGGGTTGCCCCCAAATCAAAATCTAACCACATGAATCATGCCATTAAAATTCACAAAAAAGACATGCATCAAAATGGTATCAAATTCACCCATAATACCTCATACATTTAGAGCATTCAAATTAAAGGCATAAAGATGATGGATATAGGGCAAACCTAATTGGAGAGCTTGATTGAAATTGAGTTGCACCCGTGAGGTTTACAAAACAATCTTTAGGGTTTATGTGAGGCAGAGGTGATTCTGTGCAGTTGAGTTCCCTTCAGGGTTTGGAGGCTGCTCTGAACTCTGTTAGCTCTTCTCTCACTATCTTTTTCCTCAGGGTAATAGGAATAGAATGAATCTTTGTTTCATTGAAACTCTAGTATTTATAGCCTAATATTGGTAGCTTAGTGGGCTTTTGAGAGAGGTCCAAGTCTGAGATTTTTTCTTTTATTTTATTTTTTTATTTTATTTTTATAAATAAAGTTTCTTGGATCTAATTCTGATTGACATGATGAAATGCAATGTATCTAATGTTAAATGACCTAAAAATGAATGCATGCATGAGGTGTAAAGCGTATGCTTCCAGGAAAAATGAAGTGTAAATTTTGGGGTATTACACATGCCTACTATATTGATAATTATATTGGGTTATACGTTTGGTTGATGAATCGTTGCATTGTTGTAATATGATTTTGTGATAATTATGTTGTTATGTCGATGATGTTAAGATGTTGATGAGTTGTTGTTATTTGTTGATATTATTCATGTGGTAACATGAATTGGTTAATTGCATATTATGTGAATGGTGTATTTGTTATGAATGTTAAGATGGTAGAGATAATCTTAATTGCATATTATGTGAATGGTGTATTTGTTATGAATGTTAAGATGGTAGAGATGATCTTAATTGCATATTATGTGAATGGTGTATTTGTTATTAATGTGTATATGTACCATTGGTGTATAATTCATAGAGTTTAATTGTGGTGATATGTGGAATGTTAAGATGGTAGAGATGATCTTAATTGCATATATGTTGGTATTTGTGCATTCATTCATGGCATGGTTGGCTTCATAATGGAAGCGGTGAAACTGTGGGTTCAAATAGACGGTGATCCTTAATTGGAAATAGACGTAGCACATGTTGATCCTTAATTGGAAGTATGCGTGGTAGATGTTGCACAGGTTGATCCTTAATTGGAAATAGGCGTGGTAGATGTTGCACACGTTGATCCTTAATTGGAAATAGGCGTGGTAGATGTTGCACACGTTGATCCTTAATTGGAAATAGGCGTGGTAGATGTTGCACACATTGATCCTTAATTGGAAATAGGCGTGGTAGATGTTGCACTCGTTGATCCTTAATTGGAAATAGGCGAGGTAGATGTAGCACTCGTTGATCCTTAATTGGAAATAGGCGAGGTAGATGTAGCACTCGTTGATCCTTAATTGGAAATAGGCGAGGTAGATGTAGCACTCCTTGATCCTTAATTGGAAATAGGCGAGGTAGTAAACGGCGATCCTTCATTGGAAATAGACGTAGCACACGTTGATCCTTAATTGGAAATAGGCGTGGTAGTTGCTTTGATCTTGTCCCGATCGGAAGCGTGGCTTGGATTCTAGATATTGAATTGGAAAGCGGTGAAACGTTGGGTTCACATTATTGTACCACATGCATAGAGTCACATGTCATGCATTAAGTCACATTAGAGTTAGGTGATAATTGAATGTTTGCATTGGTGTGATTGTGATGTGTGTATGAGATATGGTAATTGAATTTTGTGATGTTTGGGTACATAACTTGACTGAATATGTGATTATGTGATAATTGTAGTTATGTGTATATTTGGGAATATAATATTGGATTTGAATATTATGCTTCTTGAGTTTTGATGGATGTTTGAAACATGTGAAATAAATGTTGATGAATATTATTTACATGGTTATATGAAGTGTGATGAAGTCCTTTAATTGTTGATTTAATCATTGTGCTTGATTGTACTTCTTCATAATGATTTGAATTCTCACCCTTTCTGTTTGAATGTTACCTTTACATGGGTATCGCGCAGATACTCAGGAGTAGTATCGCTGAAGTAAGTGGACGGTAGCTCACTCGAGATTAGCTGGAGAGCTGCGGTACTTCGTTTAGAGACTAAGTAGTGAGTCAATGCTCTGGTCATATAACACTGGGTAGATTGGTAGTATTTAACTCATATCTGATTTGGATACGTTTTATGTTATTATTTGTGAACATGTTTAATTGAAGAGATTGTTGAGAGATGATCATGGTATGGGACATGGATCATTTTATGAAATGCATGGATATTCGTTATTTTCCACTGCGAGCGCATATGCTTGAATATTCATGATAAGTGAAATGTGTTATTTTAAATGACCAGGTGTATTGTATAATGATGATGCATGATGTTGGTTTTTGAAAGCTTTTAGTTTTTGAAAACGTCGATGTGACGCCCTTTTGTTTATCTGCGTGCTTATTTACTCTGATTATATGATAAGTATTTTGGGGTAGAAAAAGGGGTGTTACATTAGTGGTATCAGAGCATGGTCGACCAGTTGGTCAATAGTCGTTAGGGTTTTCCATCCCGTTGTATTTGATTCGTGTATCTGACACGATCGATACTGTTTGTCTGATACATTAGTGATATCAGAGCAGGTATGCGACATGTGTGTGAGAATACTGTCGATGCTTGTTTTATTTCCATTGCAGGTTGGGAATGAGATAAGTGGGGATGAAGAGTCTGCTTATCTTGGATGTTCCAATTGTATAAAGCTTGGACATTAGGTTGTTGCATGCAAGAGTGCAGTGTTGGCTAGTTAACTGTTTTGAGAAGACAGTTTTGTTTCCTGAGGTTGGTGCTAAGGAAGATTGGTTTGTGAAGCGACGTCTTCGTGTGTGAAGCTTGGTATGTTGAAGCTTACGTGTGGCATTCTTGACGAGATTAGAGAAGATCGAGAAGTGAAGAAGCTTCGTGGTAAGGAAATTGCGTTGGTGAAAGTGATATGGGGCGGAGTCGCCAATGGCAATATTACTTGGGAACTCGAGGATAAGACGAGGGAATCGTATCCGGAGTTGTTCGTTTAAGGTGAATTTTCGAGGACGAAAATTTTTTAAGTGGGGGAGAGTTGTAACAACCCAATTTTAGTAATTAATTCTTATATTATTATTAGGACATTTTATTTTATTTAATTGGAGTGTTAATTAATTAATTGGTTGTTAAGTAGTATAATAATCGATTATATTAATTAATTTGGTGTGTTAATTAATAATTTAGTTGATATGAGATATAATGAATAAGGGAATTAATTAACTTGGTGGGTATATTGAGTTGGTTTTATTTATTGGAATTAAATAGAGATATTTAAATATTAGGTCTTATTGGGCCTATTAATTAAATGAGGAGTATCATGATTTGAGCCCAAATAGAATACTATAAATAAAGTGGAGGAGAGTGAGAATTAGGATTCATTGATCATTTGAAGGCAATAGAGAAAGAGGAGAGGAAAAGTAAAGACGAGAGCTAGGTTTTCCATAAAATTAAGAGGTAAGGGGGGAATCCTTATTATCATGGGTTAGTATGATTAGGTCAATGGGTAGATGTATGTTTAGGTTAAAATTCCTAATTTGCATGATTTTAGGATTGTTAGGTTTTGATGATTATGCTTGATTATGGTGATTGATTGTGTCAAAATTGCAAATTAACGTTATATATTTAGAGTATGGTGTGAGTTATAATTTTCTGAACGTGTGGCTTTTTACGGAATCGAAATCGGACGTCCGGAAGTCCTCCAACTATGAAAACCGCAGAAAATTATGCATGCTGTCCGTCACAATCGCGGCCCTTTTTTAGGTTTTATTGTCGAAATCGTTTTGGTCATAACTTTTGATCCGTAAGTCTAAATCTAGTGTTGTTTGAAGCGTTGGATAGCTGAAACAGATGGCTATAACTTTGTTTCAGGAATAAAATAATTTTAGAGATTATTTCATAGACGTTTTGGGGGTTGAAGAAGATGAAAATTATGTTGGAAAATTTAATAAACAACAACTTTTTAGTAATGCCTTCGTGCACGGTTTTTATCATAATTTTTAACTCGTAAGTCCGATTTTGGTGGCGTTTGAAGCGTTAGAAAGCTAATGCTCATACCTAAAACATGGTATTGATTGTTAATATGTTTTAATAATATTCACATGCCTACTTTATTGATAAATATATTGGGTTATACGTTTGGTTGATGAATCGTTGCATTGTCGTAATATGATTGCGTGATAATTATGTTGTTATGTCGATGATGTTAAGATATTGATGAGTTGTTGTTATTTGTTGATATTATTCATGTGGTAACACGAATTGGTTAATTGCATATTATGTGAATGGTGTATTTGTTATAAATGTTAAGATGGTAGAGATAATCTTAATTGCATATTATGTGAATGGTGTATTTGTTATGAATGTTAAGATGGTAGAGATGATCTTAATTGCATATTATGTGAATGGTGTATTTGTTATGAATGTGTATATGTGCGATTGGTGTATAATTCATAGAGTTGAATTGTGGTGATATGTGGAATGTTAAGATGGTAGAGATAATCTTAATTGCATATGTGTTGGTATTTGTGCATTCATTCATGGCATGGTCGGCTTCATAGTGGAAGCGGTGAAATTGTGGGTTCACATAGACGGTGATCCTTAATTGGAAATAGACGTAGCACACGTTGATCCTTAATTGGAAGTAGGCGTGGTAGATGTTGCACACGTTGATCCTTAATTGGAAATAGGCGTGGTAGATGTTGCACACGTTGATCCTTAATTGGAAATAGGCGTGGTAGATGTTGCACACGTTGATCCTTAATTGGAAATAGGCGTGGTAGATGTAGCATTCGTTGATCCTTAATTGGAAATAGGCGAGGTAGATGTAGCACTCGTTGATTCTTAATTGGAAATAGGCGAGGTAGATGTAGCACTCGTTGATCCTTAATTGGAAATAGGCGAGGTAGATGTAGCACTCGTTGATCCTTAATTGGAAATAGGCGAGGTAGTAAACGGTGATCCTTCATTGGAAATAGACGTAGCACACGTTGATCCTTAATTGGAAACAGGCGTGGTAGTTGCTTTGATCTTGTCCGGGTCGGAAGCGTGGCTTGGATTCTAGATATTGAATCGGAAAGCGGTGAAACGTTGGGTTCACATTACGGTACCACATGCATAGAGTCACATGTCATGCATTAAGTCACATTAGAGTTAGGTGATAATTGAATGTTTGCATTGGTATGATTGTGATGTGTGTATGAGATATGGTAATTGAATTTGGTGATGTTTGGGTACATAACTTGACTGAATATGTGATTATGTGATAATTGTAGTTATGTGTATATTTGGGAATATAATATTGGATTTGAATATTATGCTTCTTGAGTTTTGATGGATGTTTGAAACATGTGAAATAGATGTTGATGAATATTATTTACATGGTTATATGAAGTGTGATGAATTCCTTTAATTGTTGATTTAATCATTGTGCTTGATTGTACTTCTTCATAATGATTTGAATTCTCACCCTTTCTGTTTGAATGTTACCTTTACATGGGTATCACGCAGATACTCAGGAGTAGTATCGCTGAAGTAAGTGGACGGTAGCTCACTCGAGATTAGCTGGAGAGCTGCGGTACTTCGTTTAGAGACTAAGTAGTGAGTCAATGCTCTGGTCATGTAACACTGGGTAGATATGTAGTATTTAACTCATATCTGATTTGGATACGTTTTATGTTATTATTTGTGAACATGTTTAATTGAAGAGATTGTTGAGAGATGATCTTGGTATGGGACATGGATCATTTTATGAAATGCATGGATATTCTTTATTTTCCGCTGCGAACGCATATGCTTGAATATTCATGATAAGTGAAATGTGTTATTTTAAATGACCAGGTGTATTGTATAATGATGATGCATGATGTTGGTTTTTGAAAGCTTTTAGTTTTTGAAAACGTCGATGTGACGCCCTTTTGTTTATATGCGTGCTTATTTACTCTGATTATATGATAAGTATTTTGGGATAGAAAAATGGGTGTTACAATACTCAGAGGCATTAATAGGTTTATGATAGTTAGAGCTTGCCTGCGGCAGTGAAAGACCATGTATGGTGGTATTTACGGTGTTTATGGTGTTATGAGAGGCCAACTCACATGAGGTGAGAGACTCTGCATATTTTGAGATATGTGGTTAAGTTATGATATGCCTCCTACCCTCAAAGGGTCGGATATTTATAGAGGTTATTGGGCTTAAGGTTTAGGAAACCCTAAAAAGTGGTAATCGTTCTCCCTTGACTAGAGGGGATTGTTGACCATCTTTTTTCCAAGGGAGTCGTGGCATGGCTCATTCATGTATGGTTAGTGGGGAGATAATAGTAGTATACACGTCATATGCCCTAAAGGCGAGACCCCATGCTCTGTAAAGGAAACGTCCAATGATGACTCACTAGGCGAGGGCCATGGCGTCTCCCCTATTTAAGGACTCTGACAAATATAATACCACACTACCTAAGTTTATTTTCCACCATCTTTTCTATTGTATGTTCTACTTCAATACTCTCTCTAATAATGTCATTTATAATTTTGTCTCGTCTAATCTTACTACATATTGAACACAATATCATCATCTTTACTACATTTTCTTTGTTTTTGTGTTGGTTCTTAACCATCAAATATTTTGTCTAGTACAACATCATATGTCTTAATGATTTTCAATAAAAAAATTCTCTTTAACTTGAGCAAGAATTTGGGTCACAAAAAACTAATGAGACTCTCCTCAATTTCAACTACCAACTTGAATTCAGTAATTTACGTTCACTTCTATTTCTCCATCATTTTCTCTTATGGACTCAAGATATCTAAACTATGTGGTTTGTGGTATGATATGGTATCTAACTTTTGCTTAAAAATTAAAAACATGACTTCTTTTATTAAACTCTTATATATATATATATATATATATATATATATATATATATATATATATATATATATATATATATATATATATATATATATATATATATATATATATATATTTCTTAAACTTCTATGAAATTTTCAAACATCTCAATTAATTATCATCGACTCTCCAAATATTACTATATCATTTATAAAATAACTATAAAATAACATACATCTAAATAGAAAACATCTAAATACTAGTTCTGGGATTTGTTCCACTAGTACATTTAAGATTAAAGTAAAACGATGAGGGTTTAGAGTTGAATTTTGTTATGAAAATATGGTTCATATCTCCATCATGCATAGTAATCGATACCTCATTCATATTTTGGATAGTTTAAATATAAAAAAATTTAACCACCACCGCCACTTTGGTGCAATCATTGCTATGAAAATTTTGTAGATCATTCAAATTTATTTGGTATATAAAAATTGCAATACAAAATTAACACGATCATATTAACAACTAAGAATTCATAAATAAAAAATATTATCTTTAAAATACAAGTTAAATACTTATCTAAATAATAATATATTATTTTCTAAACAAAAGTTACTTCTTTTTATTTCTTAATACTAATACTTTAAGACACATGTTAACATTTTTTAAAACGTTTATCAATCACATTTCTACAAATATAATACACGCAACAGCCTCGAAAGAATTATTTTTTCTTTAAATATAAATTCTTATACAATTTATTAGATGTATTTTAAAAATATCTCTTATTAATATTATTAATTTATTTTAAAATATAAAAAAGTTAAATTCCACATATTAATAATAACATTTTTTTGAAAATCAACCTTCAAAGTTAACATATTAAATTCATCAACTTTTTCTTTAATACATATAAAAAAATTAAAGTTGTTTATAATAAAGAAGTAAATATTAAAAGTTCCAAAGACTACGTTATCGAAAGTGTTTGGTGGTTTGAGAGAGGAATGGAATCAAAACAAAATGAAATAATGAAAAATGGTACATGGACATTTAAAATAGATACTTTAAAAGTTGTCATTTGTTATTTTAAAGCATGCTAATGTATTTTTGATATTTCTAAAAGTGTATAAAATTTGATAAAAGTCTTTTATCCAATAATATATGGTCGGACATATATTTATAAATGAGGTAATATTCATTCTATAAATTGATTTTGTAGAATTGAATTAAATCAATTATATTTTTTAACATATTATTAAAATCTTGTTTAAGATTCAATGAATTAGCTGTTATCGGATTTCTGTTACGAGGTTATCAATTATTTATTTATATGTTTTAAATGTCGGCATGAGTGAATGTGTTATGAGTATCACATCTGACAATATATAAAATAAACATGTGTTTGTAAATAGGGTTGCCTTTAATAACGATGTGCAAGAAACAAGTCTAATTTTTTAATGGTTAAACTATGTTTAAATAAGACTTCAAAAAATATTGACACGGTTAAATTGTAATTTAATAGTTTTTATTTGTTTTGTTATGGTAAATTTATGACTAATTATTAATTTTTAAAATTTTGAGATGATTCTATTTATAAGTGATATTAGTCTCCATCCTACAAATAGATTTTGTATAGATGAGTAGACCCAATCCCAATCATATTTTTTAACAAAATTCAAATAACATAGTTGTAAAATAATAGAGAAGCTGTAGGTGGGGAACATGGACAATATCCAACAAGATGTTTGATTTTGAAAAGAAACATGAATAAAGAAACATAATTTAGAGTAAATGTATCATGATGTTTGTAGCACGAGCACATCTTACAGCATCCAACAAATTAATTAATGCACGATTCAACATTTTGTCTTGCTTTTTAAAATCATTGAGACGGACACAAAACCTGAATTCCGCAAAAGTACTCAAATAAATCCATACTGAAAGTACCAAAAGTATTCTCCACGGAACGAAGAACTGGTTTCACACT
This sequence comes from Lathyrus oleraceus, assembly GCF_024323335.1. Taxonomy (NCBI): domain Eukaryota; kingdom Viridiplantae; phylum Streptophyta; class Magnoliopsida; order Fabales; family Fabaceae; genus Lathyrus; species Lathyrus oleraceus. The sequence continues at coordinate 263,661,354 of NC_066584.1, forward strand.
CTTGTACTCCTCCTCCTAGTACATTTGTATTGGCTTTGTTTTCTTCCTTAGCATGTTTTGTAAAGTTGTGCAAAGTTTGCAATTATTTTTGTTTTGTAAATCTAATTATTGGACTTTTGTGAATAATGGAGAGTAAGGGTTCAAAAATTTAATGGTAACTTGGACAAGAATATTGATAAAGTTTGAGAGATCCAAGCTTGTGCACCCACAAGTTCTGAAAGATTTTGCACAGGTGACTTTAAACAGAATATTTCTTTCATGTTTTTATAGATACTTTATATTTGAATATTCTAATGAAGACATTCTTTTAATTGCATTACATTACATCGAATTTAGGATCGTTGAAGAAAAGAACTCTTGAGAATTCTACGATTGATAAATTGGGTGAGATTGTATAAGATAAATCAAATCTTTTTGTGAATATAATGATGTTAAATACTCGAGGTTCTAAAAAATAAATAAGATATCAACTTGTTTACACTACGCCAAATAAGGGAAAAGAGGACGTTTTTTTTTGCCTATAACAACGCTTTAAAGCGCCCTCTAATCTGGCGCTGGCATAGGTAAAGACAACGCTTTTTTTCCTGGTGAAAGCGCTCTCTAAAGTGGCTCTTTAAGCCCTTTAAGGGCCACTTTAGAGGGCGCTTTTTAAAGAAAGCGCCCTCTAAAATGGACACTTTTAAGGGTTTAGAGGGCGCTTTTACTGGAAAACGCCCTCTAAAATGGAAATTTTTAAGGGTTTAGAGGACGTTTTTACTGGAAAGCGCCCTCTAAAGTGGAAATTTAAAGGGTTTAGAGGGCGCTTATTTTGGAAAGCGCCCTCTAAAGTGGGTGGTTATTTAATTTTTTTTTTTAAAAAGCGCTATATTTTTTTATTTATTTTAGACAACCTGTATATTGAAGCAGTACACCTAAAACTGTATAATTTGAAGCCCTTTTTCACACATTGCATTCAACAAGCCTTATATACAACAATCCATACATATACAACAATCCACTGATATATAATCGTTTAACTTCTAAAGATTCTAAATATACAACCAATTCATAACTTAAAAAGAAATAAAACTAAGTAGCAAAAGCATCTCTGAGATGTATGTTTTTTTTGCTAGCCGCAGTCTTCTTAGCAACGACCTCTTTTTGTTCAATATCAATAGCATGAACCTAAAATATCATAAAATTAGTTAGGTGAAGTATAAGATCAAGAATTAACATTTTCTATGCATAAATATCATATAATTGTGTTTATACCTTTTACCTGTAATAAAGCCATTTTACCTGTAATAAAGAAAACAATTAAAATCATTTGACCTGTACCTTTTTCACTAAGTTCTCTTTCTTTTCTTGGTTGGAATATGTTCTACATGTCTCTTAACAACACGGACGGTTGGCTTGATCCAAATACCCTCATTATGATCATTTCTAATATATGAATCATTTGATATAATATTCTCATCTTGATCATTTCTGGTAAACGATTCAATCTCAACATCAATATCACCTTGATCTCCAGTGTTTTCATCAATTACTTTGTTGGAAAAAAGAACTATAGACCATTTCGTACTTTTCGGATCATTGACATAGAACACTTGTCTAGCTTGAGAGGCTAGAATAAAAGACTCATCTTTGTATCCCATCCTATTAAGTTTGACTTGTGTTGTTGGGCCTTGGTCAAGGTTGATTTTACTTTATAACAGGAAAATACCACAAGACTTTTGTTGGAGACAACTTGTTCTTATATCGCGAGACACCGCATTTAGGACACTCATTTAACGATGCATACTCATTTCGAAACAAAACGCAATCGTTTGGACATGCATGTATCTTATCATAGCTCATGTCAATAGAGCACAATATCTTTTTGGTCTCATATGTTCGATTGGGAAGAACATTATCCTCAGGAAGCATATCTTTCAAAAGGGCTAATAACTCTGTGAAACTTTTATCCGACCATCCATTGCCCGCCTTTAAGTTGTACAACTTTAATACCGCAGACAATCTTGTGAATTTAGTGCAACCATCATACAAAGGTTTCTCTGCATCACTTACCAACCTCTCAAACATTTCGGGACAATCCTTAAGATCTCCTTCAAGTGCTTCTGCAATCTCTTCAACTCGATCACAATCGTATGTATCTGCGCCACTATAGTTTGAGGCATAGGTCGTACTATCCCCCGGTTCAACATTCTCGTTACTTTTCTCACCATGCAAATTCCAACATGTATAACTTCGATCAATTCTATGCCTCATTAGATGTGATGTCAATTGAACTGCGTCAACCCGTTTCCCATAACAACAACCCAAGCAAGGACATATCATTCTACTGGGGTCTTCGGCGTGCGCAACGGCAAACTTAACGAATTCTGATACCCCATTCTCGTACTCTCTCGATAATCGATTGGAAGACATCCATGTATTATCCATTACTAATTAGAATAAACAAAAAACAATTTCAGAAGAGAAACCAAAAATGGGATGAGACAAAACAATTTCGCTTTATTGAGTTAGTCTCTGTGCAGGGCATTCATGTCTCCAACAACAACCCAAAACCAAAACAATTTTGGTTTATTGAGTTAGTTTCTCAACATTTTCAGATATCTTTGACTTCAATAGCATGAGAATGTATGAACCATGCATTAAGCATTAGTGGTATGCACTAATTTGTAGCATAGTTATATATCATCATATAGTTTTTACAAAAGATAAACATTGACTAGAAAATATATATGTAGAATTGTATAATGGTCTAACTGAAAGCTAACAGAAGAATAGTCGACTCTAATTTACTCTATCAAATAACATCCATACCTAAACTTCTTAAGTTACTAGCTACGCTATGTATGCTAGAATAAATACACTCATAAGCTGCATAGTGTACCTTTGATTGGTAGAAGGTGTTTTAGATATTGCTGCCTCTTTTTTCTACATCGAGAAACAAATGGAACAGTTGGTGAAATTTAACCCATAATGCCTAGTCTCCATTGCTAGCATTGCAACACAATAATTATTGTTGAGAATACTCAATAAATGTATGAACCAAGAAAAATGAAACTAAAAATGAACAATAGCGAACGTCAGAAGAGAAACCAAGTAATATGAAGATTAGAAAAATACCTATGGTGTCAAAGTCGAACAGCTAACAACGAATTAATAGAAGGAGGAAACGTCGTAGATCTAACAGAGGTGGAAGGAGAACGCCTTAGAAGTAGCGAAAATCGTAGCAGTGAGAACCCTAACGTGAAAAAGAACGAAAATAACAGAGAGTGAAATAACAAAACGCGTAGTATGTTATAATTTTAATGTTTACTAAAGGGGACCTTAGAGGGCGCTTGTGGAAAAAAAGCGCCCTCTAAAGGGGGCCTAAGAGGGCGCTTATGAAAGCGCTCTCTAAGGCTTTCCAAAAGTGCTTTATAAACTGGAAATGCACATGGACTTATAGAGCGTTTTTTTAAAAGCGCCCTCTAAGGGTAACCTTAGAGGGCGCTTTCTAAAAAGCGCCATGTATTGTTGTCCCTCTATCTCCTCCTTATTTTTTCGCTTCACCTTAGAGGGTGCTTTATTACAAAAGCGCCCTCTAAAGTGCGCTGTCTATTCCAGTTGTTAGCTCCTTATTTTTTCGCTTCACTTTAGAGTGCGCTTTTGTAATAAAGCGCCCTTTAAGGTGCGCTGTCTATTCTAGTTTTTGGCGTAGTGTTATCAAATAAAATCAATCAACAAACGAATTTTTACTACCTAGAACTATATAACTTTGAGTTTCTTATCTCAGCTGGAGATACATAGGAGTAAGATTCAACATTTTATCAAACACCCAAATAAAAAAACTTTTTTTTCTTTTTGTAAATATCTCATAATAATTAGGAGAAATCAATTACTTTAAGACTAATATTTTTATTCTCAAAACTAACTATAGGTAATTGTTGTTTACAATGGATGTTGAGGGGTGCTAATACCTTCCCCGCGCATAATCAACTCCCAAACTCGAATTTGGTTACGATGACCATCTTTTTGTTCTTTGAGAGTTTTATCGATGTTTTTCCTTACAAAATAAATTTCGGTGGCGACTTCATTGTCATTTGAGTGTTTGCTCGCTCAAGTATTTTTCACGCAGCGACACAAAACATTTTGATCTCTATCCTGCATGGACTGGTCAAAAGAGATTTTCCCGATGAGATCATCATCGCCCTTCTGTTGCACGAACTGAGAGAATGGGGAGGGTTGCCTTGCTGAAAGGAAAGATGGGTATGTTGGGGCTGAGTCACGCTGACTATGAAACGAACCTCCTACCTGAATCTCCCCGTCATAACTCAGATACTCATAACAATCAAAGAAAGGTGCAAAAAGGTCACTGCACCACAATCTATGTATCTATATGTAATCGCACAAGTAAATATCTCATGACTGAGATGGCATCCTAACATGACAAACTAGGCACAAAAGTCGTGCATGAAACAAAACTGCAGCATCTCCCTTGTATGCTCATCGAACTCATCATCATCAAATGTGTGGTACTTGAAGGTGGGGGTCACATCTGGTGGTAGATCAGGCATGGGGTGAGATCTCCTCGTTGGCTCTGGTGGTCCATTCTCACGTCGTTCACCCCCCCCCCCCCCCCCCCCCCCCCCCCCCGAGATTGTGTTTGATCTGGACTTGGAATCATCGACTCTATGAAGGAGAGAAAAACATAGGAATATGAGTTGAATTGTGTTGAGTTTTTCTTCTTTAAGCTTTTCACCTTCTACTTCTGATGTTTCTTAACCAGAGTCTGACTTAGAAAACTTGATATACTTCTGAAAGACCTTATCAAATTCTGAACCAGAATCTGACTTAGAGGACCAGAGTTGACAACAACGGAATATTAAGTGCAAAAGCAAGGAAATTAAAAGCAAAGACACAAGTAGTTTATCTTGGTTTGTCTCAGAACTTGAGAGTTGTCCAGTCCCGTTGTACTTCCAAGGATTTCCAATATAACCAAAAATGATTACAAATGCTCAAGCATATAAGCAAGAGCTTCCAATACTCAAGCACACAAGCAAGATACTTCATTTTCTCAAACACACAAGTAAGAGTCTTATTTTCTCAAGCACACAAGAAAAAAACTTCTTTTGCTCAAACACACAAGTAAGAGACTTCAAATGCTCAAGCACTAAATCAAGAGACTTCTGACTCTATAACAAATTATTAAGAGATTTGGGTAAGAACTACACTTGATATACGATTAGAGGTGTACATAAAATACAACTTATAAATACTATAATACTTAAGAACTTCTAAAATGTACATGTGTTAAGATGTTCTAAGTCTAGTAAATTTGATGGAATGACTTCTCTTTGATTGTCAAGGTTTAGAGTCTGTAATAATGTGTTGTATTGTAGCTTGGCAGTCTTCTTCTTATGATCTTCTGGTCCTTATATAGAGAGGGAGAAAAGAGACGTTGAAGACTTTCACCAAAAAGGTTGGGCTAACTTATACTTGATTAGACACATCAATAAAACACCTTTCTGCAAGATGAATTATCCGTTGAAGCTTAGACATCAAAGGAGAGATTTTTCCTTAGAGTTCCATCCATTGAAGAGACTCGGCTTCAGAGGTTGAATTCCTTCAGAGGCTTATCACTTTAAAGTCCACTTTTTGGCTTCTGAAGCTTCAAAGTCTGGATCACCAGAGACTGACTTTCTTCAGAGTTGACTTCTTCAAAGTCTGGATCTTCCATCAGACCCAAAGTATGATCTTCAGATGCAGATTCCTCAAGCTTTTTTTCATTTGTTCTTAATCTTATAATCATGCATACTCAAATAGATGTTATACTACCCAATTGTTTTTTAAAAAAATTGTTTTTATCAAAAACTAAGGGATATGGTATCAACCAATTTTGTTCAAACAATCTTCCCTCTTTTGATGACGACAAACAATAGTATTTAAGAAAAATGATTGTTAATCTATTTAACATGTTGACTTCATGGTCTGGGATTTTTAAGCTCCCTCTAATTTTGACAGTCCAGAGGGTGAGGTTTGTAAGCTCCCCCTAAGTCCTATCCAGGTTAATTAAATTCCTTTGGCATAATAACATTAATATTCATAAATTAATTTAAGTAGGAGTATAATAATCATCAGATTCATTTGCTTAAATACTATTTTATCTCTCTCCCTTTTATCATCAACAAAAAGATAGAAAAGATAAGGGAAGGAAAAGAGACTGAAGAAAAATAATGTATGGGATTTTATCAAGTCTGAATAAAAATTGATCAATCATGATTGATTCTCCCCTCTTCTCATCAGTTAAAAAAATGTGAAGATAATAAATGACTTGAGTGGTTGGAAAGGTTCTGCAACTCACAAGTTATTCCAACCTTTTTCTTGACCAAAGAGATAAACCGGTCAAACCTTGGAAATGGGAGTCTGAATACCAAGAAAGTATCTCTCTCTTGATTCTAATAGTTCATTTAATCTAGACAGATTTCTCCTTATCCCACCTTCCCTATAAAAACTAGTTTAGAACAAGCATAAAACCCATCCTCCCTTTTTCATTAAACTTCTTTCATCATAATAAGTAAGCCAGCCAAGAAGAACAAGGGTGGTTATTTAGAGGAAGTGAAGAAAGCCTTTAATATCTAGAAGCATGATAGGATCAACTCTTCCAAAGGTGCTGGAACTTCTGCAGGTGTAACCAGGGTTGGAAGAACCTTAGAGACCATAATAAAGAAACCCAAGAAGAAGGAGTTATCTAAAGATAAGTGGGATGAGAATTATAAGAGCTTCATCATGACATGGAGTGATTACCAATTAGAGTAGCCTCTTATGAACTCCATATTTTGTTTTCAGAATCATGTAATCTTTTTCGATGAATAAAATTAGATCCTTTTCCCATGGTTATGCTTGAACTCTTTCCAACCACCAAAGTCATCTGTGTGTAGTGAATTTTAAAACAAAATGTACCAACATAAGCTCACTGGTGTCCAAGAAGATTGTCAAAACAAGATTTTATTTTATCAGATTTAATAACCCAATATTGATATAACTCAGTGTTAAAGCAAATAAGCACAAACTGAAATCTTAACAAATATAAGACCAAGTCAGAATGGTTTTCATATTTGTGACATATAAGTGGACAAAAAATTATTTAACAGAAAATCCACTTATATGCCATCAGAAATAACCAATCAAGTTCTGAGCATCATAGGCTGAGGTGCTTCAGAGGCTTCTACACATCAGAAGCTGGTTTAGAGCTTTTGATCATAGTAGCTTATGATCATTTCAAATTTTGATCATCCATTCAGAAACAAGCACTAATCTTCCATAAAATGCATGTTCAGATTATTTTTAATGAAATCAAATCTTTCTATTGTAAGAGGCTTGGTAAATATAGCATTCCATTGATCATCCGTATCAACGAACTGTATATCTATTACACCCTTCTGAACATAATCTCTAATAAAATGATGTTTTATCTCTATGTGATTGGTTCTAGAATATTGAACTAGATCTTTAGTTAAATAGATGGCAGCAATATTATCACAGAAGATGGGAATAATGCTTCCACTATTTGATAATCTTCCAACTGATATTTCATCCATAGGAACTGTGTGCAACATTTAGTAGTTGGGATGTATTCTGCTTTTACTGTGGACAAAGAAATAGTCGCATGTATTTTACTAGCCTAGGATATTAGGTTTTCACCTATGAATTGACAGTTCCCACTAAGGGATATTCTTTCAATTCTATCCCCAACATAGTAAGCATCACATAATCCAACTAGCTTGTAATCTAGGGATTTTTTATAAAGCAATCCTAGATTAGTTGTTCCTTTCAAATACCTAAATATCATTTTAACAACAGTTAAGTGAGTCTCTCTAGTATCTGATTGGAATATTGCACACATACACACACTGGACAAAATATATGGCCTAGAAGTTGTTAAGTAGAGTAAGGAACTAATCATACCTATATATAACTTCTGACAGAATTTGGAGCTTTCTTCTTCTTTGTTCAGATTGTATATTGGATGCGTATGAGTGTTCATAACTTTGCAATCTTCAAGCTTGAACTTATTCAGAAGCTCTTTAGTATATTTTGAATGATGAATATAGACTCCATCTTTACTTTGGTTGATCAAAATTCCAAGGAATAACTTCAGTTCCCCCATCAGGCTCATCTCAAATTCAGCCTGCATAGTCTTAGAAAATTCTTTGCAAAGAGATGCATTAGTGGAACCAAAAGTTATGTCATCAACATAAACTTGGAGGATAAATATTTCCTTATTCAAAGTCTTTCTGAATAGTGTAGTGTCAACTTGACCCTTTTGAAAGCAATTTTCTAACAGGAAATTACTCAATCTCTTATACCAAGCTCTTGGAGCTTGTTTGAGTTCATAAAGTGATTTCTTAAGTTTAAAAACAAAATCTGGGTGGAATGAGTCCTCAAACCCAGGGGGTTGTTTGGCATACACTTCTTTAGAAATGACTCCATTTAAGAAACCACTCTTGACATCCAGTTGATATAAAATAATATCATGATAAATAACATAAGAGAGAAGAAGTATGATTGCCTCTAACCTTGCAACTCGTGCAAAGGTTTCAGAGAAATTTACACCTTCTTATTTACTATAGCCTTGATATACCAGTCTAGCTTTGTTTCTTACCACATATCCCTGCTCATTTAGCTTGTTTCTAAACATCCACTTTGTTTAAATGATGTTCTTCTGATGAGGTATGAGAACCAAATCCCACACATCATTCCTTTGAAACTGGTTCAGTTGTTCTTGCATTGCTATAACCCATCCATCATCTTCTTCATCAATAGAAGTTTGTTCTATCATGGAGATAACTCCCAACATTGATTTCTCCTCTCTGAATGCAGATCTTATTTTAGAGTATTATCTTTGTTTCCAATGATTAACTCTTCTGGATGAGAAGACTTGTACTTGAAGGTTTTTCTGGATTTTTCAACTTCTTGAGAGTCGCAAGGAGCTTCTTCAAAACATGCTTCTTAAGAATGTGTTTCAAAAGTTGTGTTTGGTTTTGTACCACCAGCTTCTGAACATCTAGCTTCTGAAGCTCTAGCTTCTGAACATTCAGCTTCTGAAGAAATTATGGCTTATGATCCACCAGCTTCTAGTGAGACTTCTGATATGTGAAATTTTGAAAAAATTCCAACTAGCTCTAACATTTTACTGCCAGGCTGTTTGTCATCAAATTTTATATGTATAAATTGTTCAACCATTCTGGTTTCAGAGTTATACACCATGTGTACCTTTTAGCGTTCATAGTTTCCAAAAAAGACACCCTTTTGAGCTTTGACATCAAATTTATTTAGATAGACTTTATTGTTTAAGATGTAACATGTACATCCAAACCGATGAAAATAAGAAATGTTAGATTTTGTCCCTTTGAACATCTCATATTCAATTTTGTTCATAATGAGTCTGATGTACATCTTGTTTTGAACATAACATGTTGTGTATACAACTTTTGCCCACAAGTACTTTGGAAAATTATTTTCATGAATCATTGTTCTGGCCATTTCTAGTAAGGATATGTTCTTCCTCTCTACAACTCCATTTTGCTATGGAGTTCTAGGAGAAGAGAACTCATGGAGAATTTCATATTTTTCATAAAAATTTTCAAAAGGTTCATTTTCAAATTCTCCTCCGTGATCACTCCTTACTTTTAAAACTTTTGACCCTTTTTTATTTCGTACTTGAGTGAATAAGACATTAAACACATGAATGACCCATCCTTTGCTCTAAGGAATTTTACCTAAGTCCCTCTACTAGAGTCATCAATTATGACAAGTCCATATTTCTTCCCATTGATTGATGCAGTACTAACATGACCAGACAAATCAATGTGAATCATTTCTAAGGGTCTAGAGGTAGAGACAAAGTTCTTTATTTTAAAAGAGGTTTTGTTAATTTTCCCAATTTGGCATGCTCCACAAAGAGCATGTGAATGATAGTTAAGATCTGGCAGTCCCTTAACAAGTTTTAACTTTCTAAGCTTGGATGTTAATCTCTAGTTAGCATGACCTAACCTTCTGTGTCAGACCCACTTCTCATCATTCAATGATAGAAGACAAACTACCTTATGATCAGCCAATTTAGAAAAATTGACTTTGTAAACATTACCTTTCCTCTTACCATTGAACATTAGAGACTTATCAAATTTATTCATGATTGTACATATGTTCTTATTGAACACTACTTCATAACCACTATCACAAAATTGACTTATGCTAAATAGGTTATGTTTAAGTCCATCTACCAACCAAACATCATTAATAGATAAAGAGGAGTTACCAATGATACATGTCCCAATGATCTTCCCTTTTTGGTTTCCTCAAAATCCCATAGTTCCTCCCTCTTTCAGAGTGAGGGTTCAGAACATATGCCTTTCTCTTGTCATATGTCGTGAGCAGCCACTATCCAGGTACCATGATTGCTGCTTTGCTTCTCCCTTGAAGCATATTTATAGCAAAAATTATTTAAGATTTAGATACCCATATTCTTATGGGTCCTTTAGGATTAGTTATGACATGTTTTTTTGCACCTTTGCTCTCATATAGAAAGGCTTAGAATCATTCAAGACTTTTGATTTAAAAGTTTATTGTCTTAAATGAGTATTCACATTAGGTTCAAAACCTTTCAGAACCTTATGACCTGATGTCTTGGGTTCTGGTTTCTTTAGAACCTTTGAATTCAGAGTCTTAGGTTCTGGTGACTTCAGAAAGTTTGACTTTAGAGTCTTGGGTTCTAGTTTCTTCAGAACCCTTGACTTAACAGGTTTAGATTTTGATTCATTCATAACCTTTGAATTTTTAGAATCAGGTACAAAACATAGTTTAACCCTTTTGAGTAGATTTAGAAAAGGAGGGGTCTAATGGTTTAACCAATATTTCAGTCCTTAGATTAAAAGGTTTTTTATGATAACCAAGACCTTCTCCTCTGCTTCTACTTACACCATAGATCATGGATACAAGTTTGGTTTTTTCAAGGCCAATTAAGCTAAATTATTGAAATGTTATTTCATACTTATCAAGAATTTTATCAGATACATCTTTAACACGAGCAATATGATCTCTCTCAAGAGGTTTCTTCTTGTTTTGAACATATTTTAATTCCTCTTTCAAAAGATCATATTGCTTTGTTAATATTTTTATGTGTCTGGCCTTTTCCTGGCACCTACTCATAAGATCTTTAATAAAGGTAATCAAGTTAGAACGAGATAATTTATAAAATACCTCATCTTCCTCATATTCTGAACCATAATTTGAGTCATATTCTGCTTGAGAAGATGTAAGAGTCATCAAAACTAGATTGGATTTCTCTTCATCTTTCTTAGAGTCTTATTCTTTGTCAAGTTCATCCCATGTTTCCATGAGACTCTTCTTGAATCTACTCCTGGGGATGTCCTTCTAGAAGGTTCCCTTCTTTTCCTTGTCCTTTTGCAGCTCTAGACATTCAACAAAGAAGTGACCAAACTTCTTGCAGTTGAAACAACCCTTCTAATCATCCTTATTATCTCTTGAAATTGATCCTCTAAAGCCACTTCTTCTATCAGAGAATATTTTCTTCTTCTTGGCCAAGTATTCAAACCTTATAATGATAAAGGCCATCTCCTCATTATCTAAGTCTTCTTCGAAAGCTTCTGATTGAGAAGCTTCTTCAGATTTCAAGGTCTTTGGAGCCTTTACAAATTTTGCAGAAGATTTAAAAGCAAGGGAGTTTGACTTCTTGGCAGGTTCATCTCCATTGAGCTTCATCTCATGACTCTAGAGATTGTTGATAAGACTTTCAAGACTTAATGTGTTTATGTCTTTAGCCTCCTAGATAGCTATTACCTTGGGTCTGAATTTGATAGGAAAACTCCTAAGAATATTTTTGACATGGTCATAGGTAGTGTAACTCTTGTTCAGAACTTGAAGTCCAGACACAAGAATTTGAAACCTAGAGAACATGGTTTCAATGTCTTCGTCCTCTTTCATCATGAACAACTCATATTGTTGAACCAAAAGGTTATCCTTAAATTTCTGAACTTGTTGATTCCCTTCATAGGTAGTATATAAGGATTCAAAGATAGTTTTGGTAGTGGAGTTGTCAATGATCTTTATGTACTCAGAGTGAGGCAAAGAATATACAAGAATTCCTCTCACTCTATGATGTTTTCTGTAGATCTTCTTAAAGAAGGTGTGAGAGGTTTTCTATTAGCTACCATTCCTACTCCATTTACTAGAATATTAATTCCATATTCAAGAATGTCCAACAACTCATCATCAAGACCTATGATGTGTGTGTACATATTACTTTTCCACCATTCAAATTCAGTAGAGACTCCATTGAATGTTGGAGGTCTAGCAACATAATTGTTCTTTTCAGATGTACTTTGATCATCATTATCATCACCATGAGGATTGGGAGTGCCCCCACTTGAACCAATTCCAGATTCATCACCCATGAAATAATATGTATTTTTCTCATGATCTTTTTTGCACCATTGTTAAGTGTTTAGCACAAACTAGACTCTGATACCAACTGAAGGTGAGAAAAACACAAGAAGAGGGGCGGGGGGTTGAATTGTGTTGCCTTTTTCTTCTTTAAGATTTTTCAACTTCTGGTTCTGATGTTTCTCAACCAGAGTCTGAACACTTAGTTTAGAGTCTTACTTTGAAAACTCGATATACTTCTGAAAGACCTTATCAAAGTTTGAACCATAATCTGACTTAGAGGATCAAAGTTGACAATAGCGTAATATTAAGTGCATAAGCATGGAAAGTAAAAGCAAAGACAAAAGCAATTTATCTTGGTTCCTCTTACAACTTGAGAGTAGTCTAGTCCCCTTGTACTTCCAAGAAATTTCCACTATAATCAAACCGACGACAAATGCTCAATCATATAAGCAAGAGACTTCCAATGCTTAAGCACACAAGCAAGAGGCTTCCTTTGCTCAAAAACACAAGTAAGAGACTTCAAATGCTCAAGCACTAAAGCAATAGGCTTTTGACTCTATAACAAACTCTTAAGAGATTTGGGTAACAACTACATGTGATATACAATCAAAGGTGTAGACATAATACAACTCAGGAAGACTCTAAAACTTAAGAACTTCTAAAACATACAAGTGTTAAAATGTTCTAAGTCTCGTAAATTTGGCAAAGTGACTTCTCTTTGATCGTCAAGGTTCAGAGTCTGTAGTTGCGTGTTGTTTATAGCTTCGTAGTCTTCTTCTTCTTATCTTCTACTCCTTATATAGAGAGGGAGAAAAGAGACATTTAAGAATTTTACCAAAAGGTTGGACTAGATTTGTACTTTATTAAACACATCAACAAAGCACCTTTCTATATGAGGAATTATTCGTTGAAGCTCAGACATCAAAAGAAAGATTTTTCCTTAAGTCTTCATGTGATTAAAAGGTCTCTGAGTTTGTCAGAGTTGCCTCAATTGCAGAGACCCTGCTTTAGAGGATGACTTCCTTTAGAGGATGATCACTTCAAAGTCTACTTCTTAGTTTCTGAAGCTTAAGAGTTTGGATCACCAGAGCCTAACTTTCTTCAGAGTTGACTTCTTCAGAATTTGGATCTTCCATCAGAGCCAGAGTCTGATCTTCAGATGTAGATTCCTGAAGATTCTCTTCATCTTTATTAACCATATAATTATACATACTTGAACAGATGTTAGACTACCCAATTATTTTTTAAATACTTTTTTACTATCAAAATCTAAGGTATATGGTATCAATCAATTTTGTTCCAATACTCTAGCCACGAAGCATCAAATGCCTTACTAGGTTGCAACAAATGATCTTCACACAAGTCATCCACTCCTTCCTTTTTGCACAAGAGGAGGATCAATGATGCATTCCCCAAAGCTTTCTCATGCCTTCTCTAAGAAATTTCATACATATATTCTACTATTATCTGACCTATGTTCACTGGCTAACTAGTAAGAAGAAGGTATAGTATCGATGCTCTCTTTATGGTGAGTTCAAAACCACCTTGGTTAGTATCCAGGTTATGGTGGTAAAAGTACGCCTAAGCTTTTAGGACAACAGCGAGATCACATACCATAATCTTTTGGGGGACATGTTCAAGGACGCTGGTCCTAGTGTAGTTATTCCAATATCTCTCAGGAAGTGATAGCAAGTCTAGCATCTCAGTATAAGGCCACCCCAACCTTGATGAGATCTTCATCTACAAGAATGAACACTGTGACTCTAGGAATTTTGACTTCAACACCCAACTCATAGTTTTCCAGTTATATTTTACACGTTTCCCTCTAACCCATGACACAAGAGATGGGGAATTATCAAAATCAGTGGTAGGCAGCCTAAACGCATCGGCGTGGAATTCCTTAACCAATTTAGATGAGACATGATTGATCTGATCATTAAAATAAACTAATTTATGCTTTTTAAAGATCATGTGGATGTCAGTATACTCATATGGATGCAACAAAAATGCTCTCTCTTCCAAAAACTTTTGATGAATTGTGTATAAAATAAATTACAATTAAGCTATAATCTAATAGTGAATTAATAAGACAATTGTACCCAATTCCTTAGTGCATAACTCATTAATTTACACAATAGTTCCCTTTTTTTTTTGCCAATTCAGAGTTAAATCGGGCGTTTCTTAGTTCATTAATTCAAAAGCCAATAATTATAATTAGTTATTCCTAGTTAATTACTAAGTTGAATAATTGTTCTAATTCGGGTTAGTAGATTTACGGTCAATAATCCATACTCATCTGATATCAATTTGTGCGTTTGTCAAAACATAAACAACATTAAGCACATGAACAATTAAATAATGATTATAACATAAAGGAATTCAAATAATGTTAAACAAGCATATGATCTAACAGAGTATACTTAGGTTCATCTCAAAAGATCTAATATAAAATAACTTAGCTACTCATAGTGAAGTTAACAATTACCATGAATTGATAAGAATTATTCATCAAAAGCAATGGAAAATATGCTTTCCAATGGCTCCAAGGCTTCCCAAATTCATACTCTAAAACTCTTGGTCGTCACTTTCTCTCTCAAATTCGTAACTCTAAAAAAGATCTCCACTTTTTATATTTAAAGCTGCAAAATATGTTAGATTTTTCGTGTTATCTCGACCACATTGGAAAGCACCGCGATCACGATATGGCTACATCGCACCCACGATGAGAGCATTGCGACCGTGAGCAAAAGAATGACTAAATTGCTCTTTTTCTTCTTTATTTTCTTCAAAATATTTCTAAGTCCACTTTTCTCATTCTTTTGCAACTTTGTTCAATTCTTCCACATATTTGCTTGTCCTTTTCTCATTATTCCACTGATTCCATCGAAAATACTCACCAATATTATGTCATGACGGAGTGTCATCATAAGGCATGTAAATGTTTGGTGTTTAAGGATTCTAGGGTTGAAAATGTATTTTTGCTTCACTTGGATGATGTGTCAATGTATGGTACTAAATGTTTAATAACTAAGAATGAAGATTCTTGGTTATGACATAGACATTTAGGACATATACAGTTTGACTTGATGAATAAGATATCATCTAAGGATCTAGTATTTGGTCTACCTAAAATAAAGTTTTCAAAAGATAAACTTTGTGATGCTTGACAAATGGGAATCAAACGAGAGTGTCTTTTAAATCGACAAAGGTTGTTTTAACTTCAAAACGTCTCGAGCTTTTCAATCTAGACTTATTTGGTCTTTCAAGGACAAGAAGTTTAGGCGGTAACTATTACGGATTTGTAATAGTGGAAGACTATTATATATTCACTTGGAAGTTATTCTTAACCCATAAGGAAGAAACCTTTAAGACTTTTGTTAAATTTACTAAGAGTGTCCAAAATCTTTATACTTTGAAAATTGTCACATTCCATAGTGATAATGGTGGTGAGTTTGTAAACCATCAATTTGAAAACTTTTTTGATGAAAACAGAATTACTCATAACTTCTTATGTCCAAGAAATTTGTAACAAAATGGTGTTGTTGAGCGTAAAACCGTATTTTAGAAGAATTGGCTCGAACAATGATAAGAGAAATGAGTCTGCCTAAGTACTTTTGGGCGGATGCAATTAATATCACATGCCACGTCTTGAATAAGGTGGTCATTTGACCAATCCTAGAGAAGATACCATACGAGTTACTTAAAGGAAGGAACCCTAACATTTCCTATTTTCACGTTTTCAATTGAAAATGCTTTATTTTAATAAACAAAAAGGATAACCTTTGTAAATTTGATTCTAAGTCTGATGAAGGGATATTTCTGGGTACTCATCTTCGAGTAAAGCATATAAAGTTTACAATCATAGAACGTCTTATGTTAGAGAATATGTTTATGTTTCTTTTGATGAATCCTCAACCTAAAAGACAAGGAAAGGCATTTGATATGATGTTTCAGGTGTGATAACAAAAAACTTGATCGATGACAACATTCACAAAGAGGATCCTCTTCCAAAAATAGCATAAGAGGACATTAATAAAGACAAAGAGGAAAACGAATAAGCAAATCATATTCTTTTAGTTCAAATTTATGTCGATGATATTATATTTGGGTCTACTAATGAATTCCTTTGTAAGGATTTTGCTAGATTGATGTAGAGTGAATTTGAGATGCCTTTAATGGGAGAGCTTACCTACTTCCTTGGATTGCTAATCCAGCAAGCGGAAGATGGAACTTTCATATGCAAAACAAAGTATTGCTTGAAGCTTCTAAAGAAGTTCGATATGCAAATTTAGAAAAACATCTTAACCCCTATGGCGTCAAGTTTGTTGGTAGACAAAGATGAAAGTGGAGTAAGATTGACATTACCAAATATCGAGGTATAATAGGATTCTTACTCCACTTAATCGCGAGAAGATCAAATATTATGTTTAGTGTGTGTATGTGTGCTAGATTTCAGGCGTGTCTTAAGGAATCCCACTTTAAGATCGTAAAAAGAATTTTGAGGTATTTTAACGAAACCTCCCATCATGGTTTATGGTTTCCCAAAGGTAGCGAATGCAACTTAGTAGGTTTTTATGACTCTTATTTTTCCAATTGTAAGTCATATAGGAAGAGAACTAGTGGTATCTATCATCTATTTGGAAACTATTTCTTGGCACATTAAGAGGCATTATAATGTTTCTCTTTCTACCGTCGATGTTGAATATATAGTTGTTGGTAATTGTTGTACATAAGTCTTATGGCTAAAGCAATAATTATTGGATGAAGAATTAAAACTCGATTGTATTCTAATCAAATGCAATAACATTATCTCAATAAGCCTCACTACGAATCCTGTACTTCATTCACGTACTAAACATATATAGATCAAGAACCATTTCCTTAGGGATCATGTCGAAAAGGGTGAAGTTAGTTTTGAATATGTGGATACGAAAAATCATCTTGCTAATATATTTACAAAACTGTTATCCTCTGAACTCTTTCACAAGATATGTAGGGAATTGGGAATCCTAGATTTGTTGTGCTTTAAATAGATTTGGTTTCCTATTTTATTTTATTTTCTATATGTTTATGTTGTACACTAACATTTTCTTGTAGAAATTTACTCTAACCAATGCTATTTGTATGTTTCTTTAACTCTAACATTCTTTTATATCATTATCCTCTAACATTAACTTGGTATATTTCTAAATGTGTGTTGTTAATTATGTGCATTTCAACATTATGTTTGTTCATGCATTATTTAAATCTTCTATTCATTTAAGTTTTGATCATATAATTGTGTTTTGTTGTGTAGTTGCATGTCCAATTGCGTATTTATTGCACTTAACATGCCTATCTTTGTATTCTATATTCGATCTTTAATGTTGTATATTCTTCTTAGCTATGTTTTGCTCATTTGTTTCTCTAGAATATCGTTTGTGCTGCTGGTTTTGTTTGTGTTTAGACTTATTAACATCTTTCTCTTTTTGATCTTGTCAAAGGGGAAGGAGTTATAATGTGAGCTTAGATTTTTTTTATGAATTTTATGTTGTTTTGCATTGTGCAATATTTTAGAGGGAGCACAAGAAATTGAAGAAAATTGTTGATTACATTTTTCTTTTTGATTGAAGTTGACTCAATTCCAAGTGAAAGCTTTCTAATCATCAAAAAAAGGGAGACTGAAGTTGCATGTGTCTGAAACATTAAGGGGGATACCTATACGTGGTTTTGTTACTTGCCTCTTAAGCTTTACTTTGAGTTTAGTTTTATATTTGAGTTTCCTCTTCAATTAGGCATCTTTAAAGACCGAGTTTTGGATTCATATTTTTAGCATGCATAATTAAAACTGTTTGTGTTTAAGTATGAACATTGTGCTTTAAGTCAATTAGTCGAGTTTTGGGAACAAGAACCATAATTCAGATTGGTTCAAGTCGCGTCACAAGTAAAATCTCAAAACAACTTTGAAAAAATTTAATTTTTGAGGTTTGGATGTGTGATTCGAATCAAATACTTCCTCGAATCAAATAATTCCTCGAATCAAATCAAACTAAATAGAGAGGAACATAAAGTTGAGTGAGCTTGTGAGTTAAATCACAACTTACACATGATTCGAATCATGCAACCTATGAGTCGAATCACAACTTCAACATGAGTCAAATCATGAAGCTTCCTTCAGCTTGTGCCAAATTTAAGTTAAATCATGACTAACACATGACTCGAATCACAACCTATTTGAGTCGAATCATGCATTGTGCTTGACTAAAATCACAATAAAATGGGTGTCTCTTTAAGTGCAGATCTTATTCCACATTAGTTTTCCACTTGACTCAAATCACCAAGTGTTATTGACTCAAACCAAACATGATTTTTCCCATCATTTTTTTGCTTCATCTCCAACCACTATAAATACCGGTGTACTCTTTTCTCTCACCACTCTCTCTCTCTATCTCTCTCTATCTCTCTCTCTCTCTCTCTCTCTCACACACACACACACATACACACACATACACACACAAACACGCGCGCACACACACACACATATTTAATTTTGTAGTTGATTGCATGATTAAGTTATTTCTATTGCTGTCTAGAAATGCATGTTGATAGGATTTTTTGTTGGTAGTGATTTATTGTATGAGTTTTAGGTTTTGTTAGAATTAGTAATTCAACCTTGTATTTGTGTCGATTAAACCCGAAGACTTTGATTGTAGAATCTTGTATGTAATTCAAAATCGTTCGATAACACCTCTTATGGAATTGAACGATTTTGCAATATGATTAGTTTGTTCATTTGGTGAAATTAGTTAGTCTAATTTGATATATTGTAAACTGTTTAAGTACATTTATGAATCTCTCAATCGATAAGCATAATCTCTTTTACGTTGAATTTGCTTCCGCCATGCAAAATAAACTATGTTTTTGAAACCTTGAAAAAACCTTTTTAAAAATGATTTTTAACTAAGGAGGTGTGTTCACCCCCTCTAGACAGTTCATAGTCCATATTCTCACCCAATAAGAGAGAGAGAGAGAGAGAGAGAGAGAGAGAGAGAGAGAGAGATTCCAAAGAATTAGGGAAATTATGAATTATTATGTGAAATGAAAAGAGGATGTGCCTCCTTTATATAGGATAACAATTAGCTAAAAAAAGGAAACGATCCATGGGCAACTAACTCGCCCAATCGATTAGGTTCTAAATCTAGTCGATTAGACACTTCAAATAATTGATTATTTATGCTAAATTTGGAAAGCTTGGATATATAATTGTTACAAATCATTAAGAGGCTATCATAATCAATTATAGAACCGATCAGGCATCATCTAATCGATTAGGTTAAGGATCTAATAGATTATATAGTTGAATTTTTTTCCTGAATCAAGCAGGTAGTCCCCTAATCAACTGGCTAGGCCTTGAAAATATTTCTAGGTGATCTTGTTAAGTGAAGGAGGCGTTAAAAGTATTTTAGGTTTTTGTGTGTGAGTTGACTTCGTATCTTAGGAGTTACTCTCCTACTTTGACACGACTCTAGTCACTCATTCAAACATGACCAGGCGAACTTTCACACTTTCTCTCTTTCATAACTCTAAATATTTCAAGTTCCTTTGCCAAATATTGCAATCATTATAACCTTGAATCTTCAACTTGATGATGCTTGAGAATACTTCAAGTTAATCACCATCATCTAGGAGTTGGAAATATATTACTACCAACTTTAACAAGCAAAAGCATTGTCTTCATCCAAACACAAACAAGGTCACCAACATTAGGATCATTAACTTCATATCTTAAAGCACATAGATCCACATTTTCCCCATTTTTGATGATGACAATGAATCTCTCAGGGACGTGGTAAAAGAGAAAACACAAAGATAAAATTTGAAGTGGTTAAACTCCCCCTCACATGAGTAAAGAGTATACTTTACTTTCCATGAGAGTATACTTCTCCCCCTTTGGCATAATCAAAAAGCTGGGAAAAACAAGTATAACACATAAATCACATGTTTTCTTAAGTAACAAGAATAAGTTACCTTATAAAGAGATGGATAAGGATAGTTCAGAGTAAGAGACAAAAATAGGACCTAAGATCTTACTTCTTCACATGGAAGGTCACATCCAACTTTAAGATCAAATAATAGGTAAGCTTTGGAGGACTCCCCCTTGATTCTTTCTCGAACAAAACTCATTTTTTTGAAGCTTTATAAACTGAGAAGTAATTCTGGAATCTACTTCTTTCTTGCTCAAATTCCTTCCAGGAGATAATCATTTTCCCTTAGGAAATTACTTGTACAAAGTCCTTTTAGCCTCATTGGGCCTTAGACTAGTATTGGATTCCAAGCGTACTACATTTAGCACTCCATTGCTCCACAAACACTTAAAACTTAACCGAAGGTCAGTAGAAAATAAATTTAATTGACTAAGAAGTTAATAAGTCACTTACTAGAGAGTCAATTAGAGTTTTCCAATTTTTCAGTCTCTATTAAATGTACTATCTCAAAACCTCAAGATAACTTCAGAAAACTCCGCCTTTCGAGGTAATAACAAACCACCATCGACTTTACTTCTCTATGAATCATTTGATACGAGATTTGGTCCAAATACAAGACTAATAAATTCATTACAAATTTATCACCTCATCCTTATAAGAGGTTCCATGATCATAGCCATTGAGATAAACCATCGGCAAACCTACTTAGACCACATATGTCAACACCAGGTAACCTTTCATTCTTGTACACCCAAGATAGTACCAAAGCTCTACCATATTTTGATTTTAATTTGCATAATCTTAGAAACTTCCTTGTACAAGGATTTGTTAGTAGCATCAAATTGACAAACACATGCAAAAGAAAAGAAATGTTTGGTTTGAAAAAAGCGTTGTATCGTCTTTCCTTTTTAGAAACTTATTTTCAAGTAGAAACTTGCTTAGACTATTAAACCAAGCAATATGATATTGTTTCAGATCATAGAAAACCTTTTTAATTTTGAGAACATGAGAAAGAAAAGTTCCATGAAATTAGAAGGATGATTAACATACACTTCCTTCTAGATGTAATAATTCAAAAAATGCACTCTTTTATACCCATTGAAAGAGTTTAAGAAAATATAATGCATGACAAAGCTAGAAGCATCCTTATAGGTTCTAATCAAGCCACATGGGCATAAGTTTCATTAAAATTTGTGTCTTCCATTAATTTTTTGCAACAAATATTATTTTATTTCTTAAAATATATCCAAAAGCATCAAGCCAGTTGTGAAATACCTAATTAGGTTTCAATCACTATACTAGATGAAGCTCTGGGAGAGAGCTTTCAAGCATTGTTTCTTTCAAATTGATTTAACTCTTCTTGCATAGAAAATGAATAATGTTCATCGACAATAGCTTCATCACTTCCCTTTGGCTCAAGTTGTGAAACAAAAGCCACAAAGTTGCATACCATTTGCTCCACCATGTTGCGGCATGGGATTGTTGACAAAATTAGGAGCTGGCGCAAAGTTAATGGCCTTTGAATCAATGAGGTCCTGAACTACGTGCTTAAAAGCTTTGTAGTTCTCAATAGTGTGGCCAGGTGCCCTAGAGTGGAAATTACAGTTAAGGAAGTGTTGGATGATAACTCTCTTATAAATATCTCTAATTACATTTTGAATAGGATGACCTTTGGTTGTTTTCCACTCCTTTCGAAGATCTTGATGATCTACCAGATTTTCATTGCTAATGATGTTTTCTTGAACTTTATCTTGATATGTATCATGTTCTATTTCCTGATATTTATCCTCTAGTGTTATCGTTTCTAAGATATCTACACAATCGACAACCTCTACTTCTACCTACTAGGGGTTTGTTCAACAATAGTAATATGTATAAGTTCTTCTATTGTCATGGTATTTTCGAAAAGATGTTTTAAAAGAGGAAGAAGATTTTATTTCAATGTTTTAGAGACAGTTGAATAAGCTCAATATTAAGAACTAGAATCCTCTTCTGTGGATTGACAATCTCATGGACCGCTTAGTTAGAGCTCGTGTATTTAGTAAGATTGATTTCAGGCCAGATTACCATCAGATTAGGGTGAAGATGGATGACATACCTAAGATTGCATTCAAAATATGTTATGATCATTATGAGTATTTGGTTATGCCTTTCGGTGTGTCCACTACTACGGAAACCCCCCTCACAATGGTTGGAAAAGGGATACCATCATGGATGACCAACCGTTGTGAGGTAGGGTGTGGTTATAAGTATGTTGTTTTCCAACACAGGAGTCTGACCATTGTGATAAACTAGGTAACGCGCTACCTATCATAACGGTTATCATAAATAACTGTTGTGATATATATATATATATATATATATATATATATATATATATATATATATATATATATATATATATATATATATATATATATATATATATATATATATATATATATATATATATATATATATATATATATATATATATATATATATATATATATATATTTATATATATATATATATATATATATAATTCGTTCAAAACCCAACAACAATAATTTAATTAAATTAAAGTACAAATAAAATTAACATTTCACAACGATTATATATATATATATATATATATATATATATATATATATATATATATATAATATATATATATATATATATATATATATATATATATATATATATATATATATATATATATATATATAATATATATAATATATATATGTAATTGGTTCAAAATCCAACAACAATAGTTTAATTAAAGTATAAATAAAATTAACATTTCACAACGGTTATATATTTCAACTGTGGTGGTATATATATATATATATATATATATATATATATATATATATATATATATATATATATATATATATATATATATATATATATATATATATATATATATATATATATATATATATAATATATATATTATATATATATTATATATATATATATATATATATATATATATATATATATATATATATATATATATATTGTCATTCAAAATATGGGGATTTCTTGTTTTTCCTTACCCTTCAATAAATCTATATTGCCATTCAAATTGATATAGAAGATAATAATATGCGAAATTAAATTATTCTTGAAAAATAACTTAGATGTTCCACTCCTTTTCGAATTGCATGCATCTTGTAATTCATATCTCGCACTTTAACATATAGAATTTGGTTCAATGCCTCAAGTTCTTCAAACCAACGATTCATTGTCTTATAGTTTATTTTACAAAGCATCAATTTGCTGGCTAATTCTGAGTCATCATTATCATTATTTGAATATATGATGATGATTATTATGATGACAGTGATGAAGAAGATTCAAAATTTCTCAACAAATTTGATGTTTTGAAATATAAAATAGAAGAGAATGAACCTTTGCTTTGAAGAACTTGTGGCGTTAAACCAAATTCTATATGTTAAAGAATGAGAGATAAATTACAAGATGCATGCAATTCGAAAAATATTGATCTTATTTTCAGATTATTATTTTCTAAATCAATTTAAATAAATGCATGTTCAGTGAGGAGTTAGTGAAACGAGCAATCTACATACACTATAATAAACTCAAATGGAATTAAAAAATGAGACAAACATTTTGAACAACAAAAACATATCAACTCATAAAATGTTTCACAAACATACCTTTTATTAAAAAAATTTGTGGAGAATGAAGACAAAGAAATGATCTACTTGTATCAGAATGACATCCACAATGATAGGAGGATGAAGCTGAAGTGAGAGCGACAAATTTGTGTCTCATGATCTGGATCTTTCACACAAGTTTGCAACTTTCACATTAGTTTCGTCATCCTTGTATTTTTTCTTCATAGCAACACAAATAATTTGTAAATCACACCTAAAGTCAAAATGTATATTATCATGTTAATTTGTTTTGGACACATAAACTAACATGTCATTGTAATCCTACAAACAATATGTTAACCTGATTTGGAAACATAAACTAGCATGACATTAACAACATGTTAACATAAAGAAAAACCCAAGTAACGTCTCTATTTAAATAGTGTCTTAAATGTAATAAAACTAACCTAGACACAAATTAGATTTTTAAGAAGAACATGAAAACATAGATCATTTCATGGAGCAGATATGGTAACCGAGGTTTTTAGATTTTTAAGAAGAACTAGTGTCATACATGGAACAAATATGGTAACTAAGATCCATTTCAAAAACAGAGATTCAAGTAGAGTTAACCCAAAAAACACAAAAATTATGCCAAATGAAAACCCCAAACCCTAAGCTCTAAGCTTTCTGCCAAATGAAAATACGAAAATCATGTCAAATGAAAGTGTATGGAAAATAAAGAAAAATGGAAGAACCTATATAGAGAAAAATGGAAGAAAGCATACAACTAATATGGAAGAAAGCTTATGAAAAAGAAGAAAGATAAAGTGTATGAACTTGATTACCTTTTAGTATGAAGAAGCTTACGAAGACAAGTTCGTTGCATGTGGAAGAGAGAGATGTTAATGTTTTATTTTGAGAGAGACAATCATTTTATGGTGAAGCTTGATAACTTCGCTTACATATATATATATATATATATATATATATATATATATATATATATATATATATATATATATATATATATATATATATATATATATATATATATATATATATATATATATATATATATATATATATATATATATATATATATATATATATATATATATATATATATATATATATATATATATATATATATATATATATAATAGATGTTCAATGTCATTTTTTGTCCACCAATAAACCTCATCTACTAAATGTATATGAATTATCTTAATATGTATTAATTTCTTGTCTACTATTTGTAGCCTATAAATAAGACCTAAATTACTATGTAAAGTTACACTTGAGAATAATATAATACAAATTATATTCTTTGTTCTCTAAATTTTGGACTTCATTCTCTTTATTTTACAACACGTTATCAGCACAATACTTTATAAAATTCTACGATTTGAATTGACTTCGAGGTTATACAGTTAGAATTTTGATTCACGAAGCTCCAAGATTAACATTACTTCTTTTATATATATATTTTAATAATATATGTTTATAATTCTACCTATTTTGTATTGATCTATTGATTAGAAAAAAATCAATGACAATTTTCATGCATCCTAGAAGGATTGCATGAATAATCTTAAAAAATTTCTGAAAAATTTCACAATTTTTTGTGTTTCAATGTAAGAATTATTAATATACTCATAAAATGATTGTCATTCTAAAAGAATGACACAGACAATTGTAACACATTTTTTATATATCATATATATAATCATTTATGGTGATTGAGCAATTGTTCTATAAGAACTAATATTTTAATATCAAACATCTTTTTGAAGAATTATAATTTTTGTTGATCGTTGTAGATGAGTTCTATAAGAATAATAATACATTTTGAGTTCTATAAGAACTAATATTTAATATTTATGATTTTTTTAGGTTTGATTTCATTAATAAAAATAATAATAATCCATTTTGTTGTGATTATGACTTTTACTTTTTATTTTTGGTGTTAAGATTACGATTTTTTTAGGTTAAGATTATGATTTTTACTATTATAAGTCAGGGTCATGCTATCCAGTGCACCGGAGATATTGGTTAAGAATTACAAATAAAGAAAGGATCATGATAACCCGTGTTCCGAGGACACTAGTTAAGAATTTCAAATAAAAAAAATATGTTGTGGTGAATTCATTGAATACACACGATATTTTTTAAAAATATTAATTATTTTTATTTTCAGTATATTGAACACACATATATTTTTTTAAAAAATATATTTTTTTAATCTCTTAAATAATATTTAATTTAGTATATTAATCTCTTAATCGGTGTCCAGGAGCACTCCTTAGCATTTTTCTATCATTTAATGCTAAATATAACATCGATTTAATCCACATCTTAGAAAAATATAGCACAAGTAAAAAAATATAAATTTTGGGTGCTAAGTCTATCATAAAGGGATTTACCTACAGTATTTACAAACCTATCCAAGTTTTCCTTGCATTACTTATCTTTTATCTTTCATTCGATTATTATAAACATATTTTTGTTATTATTCATTCATTCAATTTAATTGATCATGCTTACTTTATAAAATAATTTCACGATTAGGATTTTACATTCATTACTCCTTAGTGATTACTAATTCTATACATAAACCACAAGTTTAACCTATTCTCATTAATCCTTATGATATACTTACAATCCCATTGCGCGCACTCTAACACTATTAACTACAAGAACTAAATAATGTTCATAAATTGGGGAATCTATAAAATTTTTAGTCATTTTCATACTCCTTCATTTATTCTTGTTTGCAATTCTTAAACATTAATAATAATTCTCATTCACACATAGGGTATATTAATCTAAGATCAACCTAAGTCTCTCCTTATCATTTAAATACCAAGGTATATCAAGTTAACCTAAAACATCACTTAATTCAGTCATTATTGATTCATCCTTAACCAATGATCTAAGATATGTTTTTCATAAAATTATCTTATGATACCATAAACAAGTTATAAGTTCCAAAATCAAATAGGGTTTATCGGTCATACCTGATATCATTCACTGACTAATCATCAATTAGTCTTATTCATAATTTCACTTTTCATACTTTATCTTTTAAAATACATGTGGGAAAAACTTGTAGAAGAGTTAAAATCATTCAACAAAATTATTCAAAGTTTAAACTTGGTAAAAGAATTAATCACCTTCAGTAAAAATAACTCTCTAAATAATAAAATAATAATTTAATTTGGTAAAAGAAGATAAAATAACTACAATAAACATAATAACTTGTTTATCCGATTCAATCAAACGATCTATTCAGGAGGAGACGACTACTCTCTGATTCACAGTATTTAAAAGAGTTGTTACAAAAGATTACAAATGAGTTATAACAAAATAGTTACACAAGTTTCCAAGAACAACCCTTATTTTCTACTAAAATGTGTCCCAATATCTCTAACTCTTAATATATAAATCAGACAAGTCCAAAATATTTAGAAGTTACCTTGTTTGTTTAAGATTACCACTAGGATTCTGAAGCTATTCTCTTTGTCTTCAGATCTAAAGTTCTAAAGATTCTGATAGCAAGCATACAATATATATATATATATATATATATATATATATATATATATATATATATATATATATATATATATATATATATATATATATATATATATATATATATATATATATATATATATATATATATATATATATATATATATATATATATATAATTTTAAAATATTTTAAAAAAATTATTAAGTTATTTCAATTTCTTTAAATGATGATAATTCCTATTTTTACATTTTATTCTAATACTTATATGTTATGAACTATATTAAACGTCAAAGTAATTCGAGCGTGTAAAAGAAACTAACTAAAATAATTTTAAATACTACAATTCCAAATTTAAATCATGTTCACAACTAGAGATAATCTTTTGCGTCAAATCATTTTATTTTGTAAAAACAAAATTGAACTAGATGATATCATTTATTACAATATTAATTTATATTATGTTTAGTTGTGAATATTGATTAGGATTTTAATTATAACATTTGAAATATTTTAATTAAGTTATTTTTTATTATGATTACTTTAATATTTAATATAGACTATATCTTATAAATATTAAAATATATTTTGAAAATAATTTTTTTAGGAATTTAACAAATAATTTAAATGATTTAATAAATTCAGTATATATTTTAATGTTGTTAGCTATAGATTCACCTGCAAGTTATATACTGCATTTTTACATACAAAGTTACATTTCATTTTTTTTTACCAAAGGATGCTTGCAAACTATTAGTATACATTTGTTAAAAATATTTTTGATAATTTAAATGTTGTAACCGATTAACACAGGGGAGTAATCGCTTATAACAAGACAAAAGTCACCTTTTAGTTGAAGAAACAAGAAAAAATTTTGTAGCTGTAACCGATTAACGTCTGAATGTAATCGATTATCACTGAAAGTAATTTAATTTTTGTAGTAGTTGTAACTAGGTATAGGTTTAGTGTAATCGGTTACATGCATGAGTTTTCAAGTTTTCTATTATTTGACTTATGTTATTTGAGTTCTAACGACTTTGTAAGACTTATATAAATACCTTAAAGGCATCCTCATCAATTACTAATGAAAATATTTTCAACCTCTCTCTCTCTCTCTCTCTCTCTCTCTCTCTCTCTCTCTCTCTCTCTCTCTCTCTCTCTCTCTCTCTCTCTCTCTCTCTCTCTCTTCACACACTAATTTTCTCCATCATTCATCAATCTTGTGGTTCCAGGTTCTAACATTTGGTTCAAGAGTCTGGTTTTAATCTTCAAACACCTAGTATGCAACATGAATTCTGTCTACAATGAAAGAATCCCTAAAAACCTACTCATCCTTAATGCGAAGAATTACGACAAATATTACAAATAAATGAAAGTGTTGTTTGGCTACCAATATGTTCTTTAGTGATTAGGAATGGGGTGAATCCTCTTATCTAAGGGGCAACAGATGCACAATGAGCAACACATAAAGAAGATTAGAAGAAGAAAATTAATGCGTTTTTTTATTCATCAATGTGTGGATGGTGACGACTTTGAGAAAGTTAGTGATTGCGAATCGTCAAACTAAGCGTAGAAAATCTTAGAGAAGACATACGCATGAGCTGACAAGGTGAAGGTGGTGAGGTTACAAACTCACAAGCATCAACTTGAATTGATTCAAATGGAATAAAAGGAGAAATCAACGACTTCACAACAAGAATCACTCGATTAGTGAATCAAGTGAAGACACGTGGAGAAATAGTCACAGAGCAATATCTTGTCACGAAAACCTTTGCTCATGAGTCTCAAGAGAGCTTTTCAGCTCCTCTTTGCTCATCGTCGCAAGATCCTTCGATTCCTCAATCGCCACAACTACATTGTCAAATCTTGGTGTTAAAGAATGCAAGATTTTCGCAACAACATATTGCTCCATAACAATTTCTCCACATGCCTTAACTTGATTCACCAACCGAGTGATTCTCGTTGTGAAATCGTTGATTGTCTCATTTTCTTCCATTTGAATCAATTCGAGCTAACACTTGTAAAATTGTAAGCTCATCCCCCTTTGCCTTGCTTTAACGATTTGCAATCACCAATTTTCTCAAGGTTGTCATCATCCACACATTGATGGATCAAAAACAACGTCTTGGAATCTTTCTTCTTCTCTTCCTTACGTGTTGCTTGTTGTGCATCTGTTGCATCCGCGACAAGGGAAGTTACCCCATTCTTGATCCCTATAAGAACATCTTGGTAGCCAAACAACAATTTCATTTGCTTGCACCATTTGACATAATTCTTTGCATCAAGGATATGCAGGTTTGCAGGGATTCTTTCATTAGGAACAAAATTCATGTTGCACACTAGGTGTTTGTGGATCAGAACCAGACTCTTGATACCAAATGTTGGAACTTTGAACCACAAGTTTGATGAATAATGGTTGAGAGAATTGGAATGTGGAGAGTGAAAGAGAAAAATTGAAGGGAGAGAAAGAGAGAGAAAGAGAGAGTTAAGAATGAGAAGTGATTATTGCACTAACCTTGGATGAGAATGCATTTAATATATTTATAGAAGTGTTACAATATGATTGAGATCCAAAACAAACAAATAAATAACAGAAAAAGTAAAAAATTCGAAATTGTAACTGATTATACCATTTAATTAATCTGTTACAACTAACATTGAATTAAATCACAATAAGAGGTAACTGGTTAATGCCCGAGGTTAACTAGTTGCGCCTTCGAAATCTTCATTTTTTTTTCTACTTCAAAGATAGTTCTGACTTTATTGTAATCGGTTACACCCCGGTTACAGCAGTTGAATTACCTCGGTAACTTTCAACATTTGTGGTGGTAGAAAGTTCAAAAGATTGCCTGCTTCCGGAAATCATTTTATAGGACTAGTTCCAAAGAGTTTGAAGGATTGTTCCATCCTCTTTAGAGTTAGGCTCCAAAAAATATTAACTAATTGGAAATATAACATGTAGTTTTGGTGTGCATCCACGTTTAGACTACATGGAATTAAGTAATAATCATTTTTATGGTCATCTATCACCAAATTGGGGAAACTGCAATAATCTCACATGCCTTAATATTGAGAATAATAATTTAACAGGAAGCATTCCACCGGGTAGAGCTACAAAATTACATTACCTTAACCTCTCTTCAAACCATCTTACAGGAAGAATTCCAAAGGAGCTAGGCAACTTACTTTCATTGATGCAACTCTCAATAAGTTGGAATCATCTTTTACAAAAAAAATCCTGTACAAATTGCATCATTGAAGAAGCTGTATAACTTGGAGCTTTCATCAAATAATTTAAGTGGTTCCATCCCAAAACAACTTGGAAGGTTGTCAATGTTACTGCACTTGAAATTGAGCAAAAATAAGTTTGAAGGAAACATTCCTAGCGAGATTGGAGAACTAAAATATATTGAAGATCTTGATCTTAGTGAAAATGGTTTGAATGGAACCATACCAGCAATGCTTGGACAGTTAAATTATTTAGAAACATTAAATCTCTCGCATAATAACCTTTCTGGTGTCATTCCCTTTAGCAATGGGATATGTTAGCTTTGACAATTGTTGATATATCGTACAATCAATTGGAGGGTCCGATTCCAAGCATTCTAGCCTTCCAAAAAGCTTCAATTAGCTATATGCATCATGATTGTTCACCTCCTATTGTTCATCGCGATATCTCCAGCAAGAATGTCATTTTGGATTTGGAATATGTAGCTCATGTCTCAGACTTAGGAACAACTTAGTTTCTAAATCCTGATTCATTCAATTGGACCTCTTTTGTTGGAATATTTGGATACGCTGCTCCAGGTGAAATTATTTTGTAGTTTATTTTTTCAATTACATACGAAACAACTTTATAATTGTCTATATCTTATATTTGTTTATGAATTCTTTTTAACAAAGGATTACTCTCATTGTTTGTTATAGAACTTGCATACATGGAAGTAAATGAAAAGTGTGATGTGTCTTGTTTTGGAGAATTTTTTTTTTGAAAGGCAAACCAAACAATGATATCAGGAGAAACACAAAGACCAATAGTACAAGAGAGTCCCGGGAGAAGGCATCGTTGAGAATGTAACTCATGGTGTCGAAGCATCTTGTTGTCGAAAGACCTAGGTATTGAAGTTTTGAGGAGTTAGTCTCGACATGAATTTTTTACTTAGGCCTAATTTTGTAGTGTTAGCATAATTAAGTTATTTGGGTTTTGCTTAAGGAGCAAGCAAACCCAACTCTATAAATAGGAAGTAACCCTTATTGATTGTGACATTACACATATTTGCAGTTGCAAAGGAATAAAAATCTCAGTTTGAGATCTGAGAGTTACTCTACAGAAATTCTTCTTCTTCTTCCTTATTCGAAAACCCTAATATCTCTTTCTTTCTCAATTCAATTGTTTCTTTTCATTATCATTGTGCATCAAAATCTTGCAACCAAGTTGGTTGATTCACTCGACTGAAGAGTGAAGAATAAGAGGAGTAATCAATCAGAAAGATTGATTCTTGTTCATCAAGATTTGGTTTGGAATTCCATAGGTTTTGATGAATTTCTTGAAGGAAAATTTGTGAATTTCCAACATTTGGTATTTAAAGCACTTGCTAAGCGATTCGTGGGAAACAAAACACGATGATGATGAATAAACCGAACGGGCATTTTCTGGTGAGTCTCCTAATTCTGAAGAATCAAAACTATGAGAATTTGTGCAAGCAGATAAAAGTTGTCTTTTTTTTATCAAGATCTTTGCAATCTTGTGAAGGAAGGAGTGACACTGCTTGTAGCAAATGCGACGAATGAAGAAAAGGTTGCACACAAAGAATTAAAGAAGAAAAATTATAAAGCTCTCTTTATAATCCATCAATGTTTTGATGCATACAATTTCGAAAAGGTTAGTGATGTTAAATTAGTGAAAGAAACATGGAAAATTCTGAAAAAATCGTTTGGAGGTGTAGAAAAGGTGAAAGAAGTGAGGTTACAAACTCACAAAAGAACGTATGAATTGCTTCAGATAGAAGACAATGAAATCATAACTGATTTTTTCACTAAGGTTACAAAACTGGTGAATCAAATCAAGGTATGTGGAGAAGTATTGACATAAGGATCGGTTGTCACAAAGATCTTGAGGTCATTGGCTCCAAAGTTCGACCACGTGGTAGTAGCCATAGAAGAGTTGAAAAATTTGTCAACATTGACAAAAGAAGAGCTTCAATGAATGCTTGAATCTCATGAACAAAGAATGACTGAAAGAGCTGCAGGCAAGTCGAAGAGTGATATGGCTTTGCAGACACAATCAGCAAGAGAAAAGGAAGATAAAGGGAAATGGTTTGACAACAAAGATAGAGGAGGCTATAATAATTCGAATGGTAAAAATCAACAAGAAGAAGGTTGGTCGAATAAGAGAAAGCCCTTATACCAAAGCAACCAAAGAGATGGTGTTGCAGGTAGAGAAAGAGGTGGTGGTCGAAAACCTGACAAAAGTCACATTCAGTGTTTCAATTGTAAGAAGTATGGTCACCACTCTAGTGATTGTTCTCGAAAACAAAAGAATCAAGATAATGATGCAAAGTTTACAAATCATGAAGAAGAAGAGATGTTACCGATGGTCACAACAAGAGATGAAGAAAGATTCCAGGACTAATGGAACTTAGACTCAGGATGCTCATCACACATGACTGGTAGGAAAGATTGGTTTGTCAACATGAAACCCTCAATGAAGAACATGGTAAATTTTGCAAATGACAATACTCTAGCAGTTGAAGGTATTGGTGATGTTTTGATTATGAGGAAAGATGACAAAAGTTCAGTAATTTCCAATGTACTCTAAATACCAAGCATGAAAATTAATTTGCTCAGCATAAAGAAGTTGATGGAAAAGAACTAAAAAGTGTCGATCAAAGACAAGATGATGAGAGTTCTCGACACAGATGAAAGGCTAATCTTGAAGGCACTTATGTCTCATAATAGAACCTTAAGGATTGAACTTAATATAATGGAGCACAAGTGCCTTGCAACTGCAGCTAGCAGGGATGAATGGATATGGCACTATAGATTTAGTCATATCAACTTCAAAGACATCAGAGATCTGAAGAGAAGAAATATGGTTTTAGGGTTACCAAAAATTGACATTCCAAATCAAGTATGTAAGGAATGTGTGCAGGCGAAACAACAAAAGAACGACTTCAACAAGTATGCATGAAGCAAATTGAAGACAATCCTTGAAGTCATATACTCTGATGTGTGTGGTCATATCCAAGTGGATACGATTGGAGGTAACATATACTTTGTCACATTCATAGATGATTTCAGTCAAAAACTGTGGACTTACCTGATCAAGAAGAAAAATGAAGTGATATAGGTATTTTCCAAGTTTAAAAATATCATAATATGTATTAAAATCTCAAATAATCTCAAAACAATCAAGAAATTGTTGAGACTGTTTTTCATTGACTTATCATGATCCATAGATGCTATGAAAATATTTTTGTATTTTTCAAAAGTCCAAAAGTATTTTAAAATGAATTAAAACCATTAAAAAACAAGTAATCCATGAAAAATATCAAATGAAATCACAAAAGTAATTAAAAATCATTATGTGAAACTAGATTTTTCAAGAAAAGTTTTGGATTTAATCTCATATTTTTATGACTTCAAATGAGTTTTTAATGAATTTTTGAAAATGAAATGAATTAAATGAAAATAAAATGAGAAATGAAATAAGCGAAAAAGCCAGAGCCATCAGATGCATTTCATTAATTGACGTGGCACCTGTGGATGGCTAGGATCTGAGGAAACACGCTACACATGAGTCAAGCGCGCAACACCAAGCCTTGAATGGAGTAATTGAAACGGATGTGTGACATTAGATCGTGGCAACAAGATCCAAGGGCCAGGAGTATGCACACGTGGTGGTGGTGGTGGAAACCACCATCTTCTCCGGCCAGACAACAAATTCCGGCCACCAGTTGCAGGAAAATAAAACATAATGAAAATTAAAAACAAGGCCATGGAAATGAAGCTCGTGTGATGGAGATCATCACTGCACCAATGGATCTCCCTCACTCTTCCTATATTGAGAGAAATGTGAAGGAGAAAATCATGGTGTTCAAACTGATTGTTCATGAAATGAAGAATTGAAAGCACCAATGGCTTGCCTCAAGTGTGAGGACTTCAGAAAACCACAGAAACACAAGAATGCTACATTGAATTAAGAGTTCTAGATCCAAAAAGTTTGAGATTATACCTTTGAATTGATGAACTTCTGGCCACGAATTCCCCAAGATCCTTGCTCCTCTTTGATCCTTGAGTGTAATGGAAGTGATTGGCTAAGGAATCAGGCTTTAAAACTCAGCTAATGATACTGAATTTCAAGCTCGAAAGTGTGAAATTTTTTGAGTGATTCCTTTGGTATGACTATGGCTTTACTTCTGCAGCACTTGGGATCTCCAAAAGGTTAGCAAATGAAACTCATGAAGGTGTTACTTATAGTTGAATGTGGCTGATCACACGCTTCTTTCATGTGCATGAGAATTTGAATTTGCATTGCATGGGCCTGTACATGCGTGTGGAAGGCCCAAGGATGGATGAAGCAACATGCTGAGATCAAGTGAAATGCATTTGAACGTGCACATTGGACTGAGCAAGCTTGCAATTCAAGTTATAACATAAAATATCCAAAATGCACATACATGAAAATAAATTCGAAACTCCCAAATGGTAGGTCCAAATGAGTATTGTGAGTAATGGTTGGAAAGCCCTTGAAATAAGGAACAAAAGTCATGTTGGAAAAAAATCATTTGGCATGTGAAAATTGATGAAAACTGGATGTGAAAACTCAAGTACAAAACATATTCAAGTCACTTTTGAAAAAGTTCACCAAAAACAAGCTTAATAAAACCCCTCTGTTTTCATGATTCAAGCTTCAAATGAAAAAATATCCAACACAAAAGTTGTAAATATTTTCAAGATGGTCAATCTAGACTCAAGTTTTGCATCATTTGGATTTTATATGACAAAGTTATGGGCATTTGAAGTTGGGTACTTTTTCAAATTCAATGAATTAGGTTCAAGATGACCTATAATGTTTTGCATTATCACATGTATTTCTTTTAGGATTATGAAATTTTGTACAACACAACATTTGAACTAGACATCTAAACCTTTCCAATGCATTTGGTCTCACATAAAAATCATAAAAATTAAGGAAGTTATGCCTTTGGTAAGTTGACCCAAAATTAGGGTTTCAGTCAAAATGACCTATAATGTTTTGAAATGAATGATGACCTTTCGAGTTTCAAATGGAATTTTGATGAACATGAAATTTGTTCATATGGTTATTAATAACATGTTTTCGCTTGGGGTCATATTCATTTGACAAACACATCAAAAATTATATCTCATTGATCCTCAGCTTAGTCAGATGACTTGACTGGTCAACGTTTCAAGGCCAGACATCCAATCTTGATGAATAAATGATTGAGGGGTCTCAAATAGGCTCAAACTTGCATAAAATGATAAATGAAAGAACTTCCCTTGATTAAATTTGATCAGAGGTTGAGATTGCTTCATGGGCAAGGCACAGTCAAAGCAGAGCGAAAATTAGGGTTTCCTTGGGAAACAATCTCCAAGCCCTTTGGGTTATCTTGATCAAATTGGAAAATTGAGATACTTGGGAGACATATATGATGATTAGGAACTTTGTGGACCATTCTCATGCTTCTTCTCATCTTCATCTAGCCATTTCATTGGGCTCATGAGCCTCCTAGGAGCATTGTGGAGCACATGATCACTTGAGCTTCAAAACAAAAAGAGTTAGTGACATATTTTTGTGCTTTTGGTTAGTAATCAAATAAGAAAAGAAATAATATACAATACAAGCATGCTTGGTGATCTCAAAACACTTAAACAAGTCCCAACCCTAGGGTTAAGGAGTCAGACATGCTATGATCCTTGAGGCAATGCACTTGTGCAATAACATGATGCCATGAGGGATCTTAGGGTCAAAATTAGGGTCTTACAGATGCCCCTATTTAAGGTCATTCTAGCCGGATATATGAAGGGTAAAATCTTCGTCTCGACGAGATAGAATGGGCTTAAATAAATAACAAAAAGACGAATTTTGGTCCCTAAGAGACCTCATGATGCAGATGTATGTATGCAAAAATAGAATCTTCATGGTGAATAACTGCCACAAAGGAAAAGAAATCGGGAGAGACTGAAAATCCATAGGAGTAACACACTCACTAGGGAGACAGAGACACTGGGGGAAATAAGGTAAAAATGCGTGAGCAGGTCACGACTTGAAAACTTGCTGGGAGACACGAAGGGATTCCACGAAAATAAATCGATGGAAAGACTCGAGTTGATGCAAAGATGCATGTATTGGGGAATACGCCAATACAGCAAAACTATCCACAAAGGATACATCGGATAAAAATCCGGACTCAGACGAGGATGTCCACAAAGGACTTAGCTGAGGAAAAAACAACGAGATATTGTCGGTTACTGGGTAATAAACTCAAAGAGAGACATGTCATCAAAACACCGGTTACTGGGTGAGAGAACAACACGCTCAGGGAGAAAGAGTATCTAAGACCGGTATAAGGGTGAAAGATATCAATCATCCGAAACATATGAGGAGGACCCAAAGGGCACATCTCAACTCAAGAAAATCTGACTCCACAGGGGACAAAAGTCATAATAGGGAGCGGAAGGAAGGAACACCAGGGATACCGATTACTGGGTATATAATAGCTGACCAACCAGGCGTGAATTGGGAACATATCCAAGACACTCATCATCTGAAAGGAGGGCTGAAAAAGCAAACTCGACTTACAGGATGGACATTCGATTCCACAAGGAAATACGAATCTTACTCGACTGGGGAAGAAAAGACTTCGACTGAAGAGCACCTGAGATATATTATCTACTACCGTTATATGGGTAAACGTAAATAACATACTCGCATGGAAGATTATCCACAACCGGTTACTGGGTTAATAAAGGATAAATCGACCGAAAAGAAAGGACATCGGGATACCAGTTACTGGGTATAAAATGATGACCGATCAAGAGGAGAAATAATCATTACCAAACAAGGGTAAATGAAAGATGACTCGCTAGGGATAAATTGCCTGACAAAAGCAATTATCCAAGAGATATATCACCAGTTACTGGGTGGTATACTCAAAAACGAAGGAATATCAATACCGATTACTGGGTAAAGATAAACCAACAAAGAGGGGATTACATCTACCGGTTACTGGGTAGAAAACCACAGAAATAGGACTTACAACTACCAGTTACTGGGTAGAAGGCCATAAGATCTGTTGGGGAAAGGATGAACAATTACTGGTTACTGAGCAATTGAACAACTGAACCACAGGGAACTGCAAGGAATAACAAGAAAGGAAATCAATCTAGGAACAAACTAGAAAGACACAATCAAACAAGACTCAACCCGATGAGGATATAACTCAGGGAAGTAATTCCATCCCGATACACAACTAGGGAGGAAACTGGAACAATAATCATCCACGAGGACAAAACTCAGTGGGGAAGAAAGAAGGAAAGATAGACACTTTCTGCCTATGTGGCTGACTCTATATGGAGAGATCATACACAAACATCTGCTTGGTGAAGAATATTTCACCAATAGTAGGAGATAGCAAGCAAAGATATATGGGAAAGAATGCATCATGAATATCCGAATTCTATGATTATGCATATGTATGATTTGTGTATGATTAATGCTGACAAACAAACATATGTAACACCAACAAGACCAAGAATTACGAGCAAACACTCGACAAACATCTCAACAAGAAGGGCGAAGTCTACTGGAGAACTTAGCTTGGGAACAACCCGAGCAGAATGAAAATAAATCATCAGGGATATCAAACCCTATCCCAAAGCTACACTCGCTGAGGATACAAAGAAGATGTATTCAGGAGAAGCGAAAGAAGAGGAAACAGAGAACTCAACTCTGGTGGAGATGATCTCTGGAACAAGAGTAAACAAAGGGAAGACCTTAACCATAGCTGGGAATAAGCAAAGTCAAAGTTTCCAACTGCAGGAGGTAACACTCTGCGCAGGAGAAATCTTCCAGGGGCCAACAATCCTGACATAAGGAAGATACAGAAAATTTGTCAGGGAGTTTCCATCAACTCTCTTGGGGACAGGTGGTTAAATAAAAATAAGATCCGCCGGAGAAGAAACTCTACTGGGGAAGCTTATCAAAGAATGATATAAAACTCTGTGGGGAACAACCTCCAATCAGATGAACACCAATCAAAACACTTCCTTCTATCTGTTGGAGAGGAAACTCTACAAAAGGGAAAAATAGCATTTTGCTCCACTAGGGAAGGAAATAAACATCTTCATCGCCAGCTCTGAATGCTAGAAGAAATCTTCAGACTCGGAGGAGATATAAACATCAAACTCTGATCTGGAAACCCTACTGGGACAAGCTATAAATGCTCTCGAGGGAACTACCCTGACTAGAGAATTTGGAAATGAATCCTTCATTCAACAAACGATATGCCGGAGATACCTCTTTTCAAAACAAATGAAAAGGGAGACAAAACTCTTCATCAATTGCACTAGGCAACTTCCTACTGAGGAGACAAATATCTGGAAAGATAGCTCTGCAGGGAACACATGTTTACTCCATTGGAGATTCTTACTCAGGCTGGGGAAAGACAACCTTCCTCGTGAGTAGAAAGTCAAGATAATGAGACAAGGAATATTCTCAACTCAAAGCATATCAACTTTTATCAATCTATAAGGGATTTTAGGTCAGTCCACTCAAGGGATGACAACCATACAAATGATAAAACACAAATGCTAGTGCCAGACTCTCTGGGAAACCGATGATGTACTATTCTTTCTGCGCTCACTGGGGAGACAACCCGAATACTGATGAAGAGGATATAAGAACACCAGAATATGAACAAATGTCTTACCCTTTGGTGATCATACTATCCATGGGAAAGCACTAAGGACATTCCACTTATCCTTTCAGTCATTGTGAATGTTTA
Source organism: Lathyrus oleraceus (assembly GCF_024323335.1). Taxonomy (NCBI): domain Eukaryota; kingdom Viridiplantae; phylum Streptophyta; class Magnoliopsida; order Fabales; family Fabaceae; genus Lathyrus; species Lathyrus oleraceus. The sequence goes on from NC_066584.1 coordinate 263,700,936, forward strand.
TTTTGTTTAAAATAGTTTATTCATGAAAACTTTATTTGTTTAAAACAATGACATTCATTAATTAAAACATGAAAACATTTGTTAAACAGAAACAAATAAGAGTGCAAAGAATTGGATAAAGGCTCAAATTTACTTAAGAGAATGGTAGTCCCCAAATGGCGAGACTCCATGGATCTTTACAAATTTGAAATTGGTGATATACATGGAAAAGGGCTACATTGAACATAATGACCGTTTCTCCACCAACTCTGAATCCACTGTATTCGAAACTTCAGTTGACGATGATTGAGCGAGAATCTTTGACAGATGATAGTTGTAGAACAAAATCTTGTTAGGATGCAGTTACTTGCCAAATCCCTAATTTTTGCCTAGATTGACCCAGGGTGAGGTACTCAATCTAGCAGGATATATATTCATTTTTTTTTATGTCTCTAACTTTTGCCTGGATCGCCCTTTCGGGTTTTCAATCCACCGAGACGCTCATTTTTGCCTAAGCCGCCCTTTCGGGTTTTCAACTTAGCGAGCTATTCTGTTTTTATTTTTAGGCGAAGTATTTCTTGACTGCATCTTAATTCACAGGACGAGTGAAATCCTACCCATCCATAGTTGTAAGCAACAAAGCACCGCCTAAAAAGGCTCTCTTAACAACGTATGGACCCTCATAGTTTAGAGTCCACTTGCCCCTGGAATCGGGCGTGAAAGACAAGACTTTCTTGAGCACGAGGTCACCTTCTCGGAACACGTGAGGCTTGACCTTCTTATCAAAGGATTTCTTCATCCTTTGCTGATATAACATACCATGGGATGAGGCCAGGTTCATTCGTCTCCCATTCACCATTAATCTGATTAACAACAAGGGACGAATCACCATAAACATCAAGATGTTTGATCCTAAGATCAATACATTCTTCCAAACCCATAATACAAGCCTCATACTCCGCCATATTATTCGTGCATTTGAAAGTTAGCCTTCCTGTAAAAGGAAAATGTGTGCCTTGAAGAGTAATAATCACTGCCCCAATACCATTTCCATACTGATTGACAGCGCCATCGAACACGATACCCCATCGGGAACCAGGCTCTGGCCCTTCATTGAGCGTAGGCTCATCACAATCTTTCATCTTCAAATACAGAATCTCTTCATTAGGGAATTCATATTGCACGGACTGATAATCTTCAATTGGTTGATGTGCCAGATGGTCAGCCAAGATACTACCTTTAATAGCTTTTTGAGCTCGATACTCAATATCATACTCAGATAACAACATCTGCCAACAAGCGATCCTCCCATGTAAAGAAGGCTTCTCAGAGATATACTTGATCGGATCCATTTTGGATATCAACCAAGTTTATGATTCAGCATATACTGGCGTAAACGCTTAGCAACCCAAGCCAAAGCACAACATGTCTTCTCAAGCATTGAGTACCGAGACTCACAGTCGGTGAACTTCTTACTCAAGTAGTATATTGCATATTCTTTCTTTCCTGATTCATCTTGCTGACCAAGGACACAACCCATGGAATCATCAAGCATAGTCAAGTACATAATCAACGGTCTCCCTTTAACAAGCGAAGACAGAATCGAAGGCTCGGACAGATACTCTTTGATACTGTCAAAGGCCTTCTGGCAACCTCGGTCCAATCATGATGCTTATCTTTCCGGAGGAGCTTGAATATAGGCGCACATGTGGCGGTCATGTGGGATATAAATCTCGAAATGTAATTCAAGCGGCCAAGAAAACCTCGGACTTGCTTCTCAGTTTTAGGTGCAGGCATCTCTTGTATTGCTTTGACCTTGGCAGGATCAACTTCAATACCTCTCTCGCTGACAATAAAGCCCAATAACTTACCGGAACGGACTCCAAATGTACACTTGTTCGAATTCAAGCGGAGTTTGTACTTCCTCAGACGCTGGAAAAGCTTCAACAAGTGTTCTACATGTTCAACTTCCGTTTTCGACTTTACAATCATATCATCGACATACACCTCGATTTCTTTGTGCATCATGTCGTGAAACAAGGTAGTCATAGCACGTTGATACGTGGCTCCGGCGTTCTTCAAACCGAAGGGCATCACTCGATAATAGAATGTTCCCCAAGGTGTGATGAATGTTGTCTTCTCCATATCCTCGGGTGCCATTTTAATCTGATTATAACCGGAAAATCCGTCCATAAATGAAAATACATTGAATTTAGCTGTATTGTCTACCAACATATCAATATGTGGTAGAGGAAAATCATCTTTTGGACTAGCTTTATTCAAGTCGCGGTAATCCACACACATTCAGACTTTTCCATCTTTCTTAGGTATAGGCACAATATTGGCCACCCATTGAGGATATGTAGAAGTCACCAGAAACCCCACATCAATTTGCTTCTGGACTTCTTCTTTAATCTTCACTACCATATCAGGATGAGTTCTTCTGAGCTTTTGCTTCACAGGCACACACTCAGGCTTCAACAGCAAGAAATGTTGCACGATATCAGTATCTAGACCAGGCATGTCTTCATACGACCAGGAAAAGACGTCGACATATTCTCATAGCAATGAAATCAACCCCTTCTTAACAGACTCTTCAAGGAGTGCCCCAATCTTTACTTCACGAATGCAGTCTTCAGACCCCAAGTTGACTGTTTCCAGATTCTCAAGATGTGGCTGAATGATCTTCTCCTCGTACTCAAGCAGACGGGTAATCTCATCAAGAATCTCTTCAACATAATCTTCTTCTGCCTCAAATACAGGGAACTCAAAGTTGGGAGATGGTGTTGGATCATTATGTTCAATGGGTTTAATTAACCTGCATAATGATTTTGAGTATAAAAGAGATTTCAGAATTCAAACAAGGCAAATCATTATGCAAATGAAAAGATTGATTTTATTTTCTTTTTAGGGTTTTATAGTGATCACCAATTTCATGCGAAAAGCAAAAAATGAAAAATAATTTGGAAACAAACATTTAACATGCGATTATTGAATGAATATCATTGTATTAATCAAATTATGCCAACAATGTCTTCACTTCTCCTTTTCGCATGGGAGAAGGGTTTTTAAACAAATTGGACACATTACGTTGACTTATGGATAACTGTTGGAACATCAACAACGATCCAGTTATTGCAGATTCCGCCAGGTATGACAATGTTGCCAAGGTCTTCCTCTTCATCTTCTTCAACGATGGCAACAGCTTCTTGATCTTCAACGGTGTGGATGAAACATCCACTATGAAACAGCCCAAGATCATTAGAAACGCCAGAAGAATACCCTATACCAGCCCAGGACTTATTATCTTCCATCTTTATCATTTTCCCCAAACCATTAGTTGCACCATGCTCGATGGCCAACTTCACGTCATTATATGAGACAAATGAAGAAAGTCCTTTCCTAGAAGGCTCAGGAATAGATAAGGCTTGGAACGGAGTTCGAACCTCATCCTCAACATCAATGTAGGAAAAACAAGATAAATGGCTGACCAAGAGATCCTTCTCTCCCCCTATCACCACCAACTTCTTGTTCTTAACGAACTTTTACTTTTGGTGTAGGGTGGATGTCACGACACCTGCCTCGTGAATCCATGGTCTACCAAGCAAACAACTATATGACGGATGTATGTCCATAACTTGGAAAGTGATCTGGAAATCACTAGGTCCAATCTTGATCGGGAGGTCTAATTCACCAATCACGGTCTTACGCGATCCATCAAAAGCTTTTACTACCACTCCACTCTATCTCATGGGAGGCCCCTGATATGAAAGTTTGGCGAGAGTGGACTTTGGCAATACATTGAGTGATGACCATGTGTCCACCAACACATTGGACAGGGCATCGTCTTTACAATTCATAGATATATGTACGGCCAAATTGTGGTCTTTTCTCTCCTCGGGAAGATCATCATCACAGAAGCTCAAATTGTTGCAGGCAGTTATATTTGCAACAATGTTATCAAACAGTTCAATCGTGACATCGTGATCCACGTATGCCACGTCCAACACCCTTTGCAATGCTTCACGGTGTGGCTCTGAATTCATCAGCAAATATAGGACAAGTATCTTTAACGGAGTTTGAAGCAACTGCTCCACAACATTGTACTCACTCATTTTGACGAGCCTCAACATCTCATCACCATCCTCTCTCAACATGCTAGACTGGCCAACCAGGATAGGAGCTTTAACAGATTTGACAACAACAGGGTCAACATCCTTCACAACAGGAGTAAAATGATTTGAAGAAGAAGTCCCCACAGGACCGACAGGACTGACAACATCCCTCTTCATGACGTCTTCATGGGATTTCGGCTGAGCCGAGAAAACACAACCACTATGGGTCACTCCACTAACATTGGAAATGCTTACCACAAAGGTTAAGGGCAACGACACCTCATTCCCATCTTCAATCATAACAACATTGTAATGGTATGAGACCGTTTTATCTAATACATACGGGACAGGGCCCGCTGGCTTTATCACAAGAGTTGGCGATACCTTCTTCTTGCTACCATCATACTTGATGACAACAGAATCAGGAATATTAAACACTAGGGTAATAACATCGACTTCATCCTTAGTATGATTCTGAAATATCTCAATCATCCCTTGATCTAGCATCTCTTGGATGTCCCTCCTTACTTTGCGGCATCCTCTTTCATTGATAGTGCACACCTGGCACCTATCATGATCATACTCATAATGACTGTGCTCACACAACAACTTATACATTTCTACCAAGGACTGCCTTATGTCATTCACATAAAGGACTTTATATTTTCCAGGGTGTAACACCTCAAAATTTGCCCTCCTCTCTTGGGACTAGCATAACATATTGCATTGCATTTTTAGGTCATTAAGCATTGCATATTGCATATCATGTGGTTACATTGTGCAAGCCATTCTCACAAGTCTTGATCAGAAGATAGGAGGTCATGTGCAAGCTAGGGTTTCATTGGACTGGTCATTAATCATCTGAGGATTGGGCTGTGAATTAGGGTTTCATGATTCTCAAAGGATATTGGTCTTCATCTTGATTATAATGATTCGTCATCATCATCATGGTTTGTTATCATCAGAAGATTCAAGTGTTGAAGCACCTTCCTTGAGATTAGGGTTTTGACCACTGGTCAACCCTAATCAGTTGCATTGGGCCAATCAGGGCATAATCAGGAGATGTGGTCTATGATGGCTATGGGGATCATTCTATGATTGTATTGAGATAATTGAAGCTAGGGTTTCACCCTTGAGCCATTTCATCAGGAGAATGGGGCTCAGATTGATCTATGCTTGGCCAAATTCATCTATCAGCTGAAAAGTCAACTGTGGTCAACTGTACATGATTTGATGGATTTGGAGGTGGAAATGAGTTGGATGCACTTCATTCATGTTGGAACAAGTGTTATTTGACATGTCAAAGCTTAAGAATGGAGAAAATCAAGTCAGAACAAAAATTGCCAAAAATAGAAAGTGACTTGTAATAGAAGTTTCCAAAAGTGGAAAGTTTTTGACCTCAAGACCACGTGTCCAAGGAAGCTTCAAATGAAAATTTGTTCAACATGAAAGTTGTAGATCTTGTTCTCACCTTTCTAAAATGTCCAAGAACTTGAAAATCCCATGTATGGTTGGAAAATTATGGCTCAGTGAATTTCAAAAATGACCCATAATTAGGAGGCCATAACTTCCACATGGAGTGTCCAAATTGAATGTTCTTTATATGCACAAACTCCATTTGACATGTACTTTCATGGTGCATAATTGGATTTCTTCAAAAGTGGTCAATGCAAAAAGTCAAATTTCAACTGTACAGTTAAAATGACCAGGGGCAAAATTGTCCAACTTGTGAAATAATTGGAATTTTTGGATGGGGATTTTTGCAACACTTCACAAATGGTATTTGAAACTTGATGGAATATTCATTATATGCTAAGGCTTCATGGTTTGGAAAATGGCTTTTGAAATGAACTTGAATAATTGGACACATAGCCATTCACATGTGAATTTCCAAAATACTCATCCAATGAAGGTGAAACAAGTTGCAACAGCTCACACATGTCATTTTGAGAGTGTGTGAGCTGTCCATGAGCTGTCAATGAGCTGGCATGTGAAAATACACTTTTGCCCTTTGCTTGAAATGAACCATTTCACTAACACATTCCAATTGGTTAATTAGCATGGTTAAGCATGGATTAAGCTTGAGTATATATTGTTAATCATCTCCAAATCATAACAGAATTACACATTTCCCAAAATCAGATCAAAATTCATCAAATTCTCCAAGAACCTCTCAAGAACACATTGAACAAAAATTCATCAAACTTCTTCAATTCTTGCTCGATTTGCGAAATTCTTTTGGCATTGATCTTCAATCATCATCTCCTTGAACTGTTTGTAGCATTCAGCATCCAAAACCTTGCAAATCGTGACTGTCCAAAATGAATTCATCAATGGCAAACTGAGATTGCTCATGCGTGGAACCGTGTTGGATCAAACTGCAAGTTGAATTCACTCTTCCAAACCTTCTACTACAACTGTTTTGGACTTCCATGCGCAAAGAGCATCAGTTTCATCACTGCAATTTCCAGGTTTTCAATTTTTCGAATGTCAAGATTTGCTCAATTGTTGTATGCGTTCTATAGTTTGTTGAATATAGAGTTCAGTGATGTGATTAGTTTTGATTATAGTGAACTGTAGTTCGTGTTATTTGGATTTGAAGTTGGAACATCAAACCCTAACTCCTTCGATTCACAAAATATATGAACATTTAGGATGAATCATAGTGATATTTAGGATCCTGAGACTTAGACCGTTCTAACGGATATTTGATTGTGCATTTTGGTGATGATTCAATGTTCATGTATTCTTGGCCTTGCTGGATGAAGAAGACGAAATTCCTGGAAATAAATCGTGTTTGATCCAAAATCCTGTTTGAAAATTTGAATAACACGTTTCCCGCGTTACTGTTGCTGTTATTACGAAAATGCCATTAATGAAATCCATTTAATTATAATAATTCTGAAAAATTCTTAAAAATTCATTTCAACTTTAAAAAATTCATAAAAAATGTTTTAAAAAATCAGAAAAATATGTGGATTTTTTTGTTGACTTCCTAATTGACTGTAGAATTTTATTGACCTATTGATTGAAGTTGTGCTTGGTAGAAATTGTGTTTGACCTAGGGTTGATTAACATGTGATATATTTTGATACACTTTGCCATATCCATTGTGAAATTCTCATGTTTACAAAGAAATGCTTGAAAATTTTTGTGATGATTGTGGACTGGCTAATGGTGATTTACATGTAAATTTCATGAATTTTGGATTCCTGGTGTTTGAGTTATGAATTTTGGAACCTAGGTGTGACAATTTGTGTCACACCTCATTATGTCAACTTGCTGGATTTATCTGAATGATCTAGGTTTGTTAGAATGGAATGAAATTTTGCATGGATGTTCATTAGCATGTTAAGATGCTATGTGAATTTTTGTGGAATTTTATGTGGCATTTTCAAATTGATTGGTATTTTTCATCTCTGTTGGTCAAATGTGCAAGCTTGTATGACATGTGTTTGGAATATCTTTGTGAAATGCTCATATTGTATTGAATGAACAAGAAATTTGGCATGCTGGTTATAGACACATGATAGAACATGATGCTTTTGGTCCCAGTCATTTCTTTATTGTTTTCATGGACTTATGAATTTTTGAAGTGAATGCATGTGTTGATGTTGTGATTTGGAGCATGTAATTGTGTCTGTTTTTGTTGATTTTCATTGACATGGTTCCCTTTGCCCAAATGAGCTAAAATTTGACATGCTAGACCTAGGATATGTCCTGTTTAGGTGTAATTTATTTGAGATTTTTTGGATTTGTTTTGATATGGATTTGAATGCGATAGTTCTGTTTGGATGTTTGGTGTTCCATTTGAACTAGTTTGACTTGTTTTGTGCATAAAATGAACATGATGAATGATATGGACACGGGACTAATTGTGTTGGCTCTTGTTTGACATTAATTTGACTTTGGTTGGATATCCCTTGCTGTTTAGGAATTTTTCTTGCCTTTGGACCCTAGGCTTGGCCTAGTGGTCTAGTTTCTAACATTTGATTGAGTTTTCAGGATGAAAAGGTGCAATGCTTATGGAGAATGATCCAAGTCAATTCAATTGATGTTGTTTGATGTTTGTACACTAACATAACTTTGTTTTGTAGGTTGTGAAGTTTGGGCTTGAGCTCATAGCTTGCCTTTGTTGTGCATTAGTTTGTATAGTCTGACTGATTAATATTTGCTGTTTATTTTTGTCTGTCTGAGTACTAACTGTGTTTGACTGTTTCCAGGTACTTTTAGTTGCTCAGTTCCTTGTGAACTTTTGCTTTGCTTTGCTTAAGCAACTTGCATTGAGGTATAACTTCCTAACTTCATGTAGTCTGGAGACCCGGTCTGTTATTTGACCGGGCAAACTGTCTGAAGTCCTCCTTAAGAGGCGATGTTTGTGATTGTTTAATTTTGTGCCAAGCAGGTGAAGTCCTTAATCAAGGCAATTGGTGGAAGGTAGGGATATGCAATCTATCCCCCACTATTCTGTGAGTCGTCCCTCTGCTCACACGGCTGTGTGTTGATGCATTGGGACACAAACCCAAGATCTCGTGCTATCGCACAATCGAGTCAGGGTCATTGAGCGTAGAAGGGTCCCTCCATTCTGGACCCATGCTCATTTGTCAGAAGCTCTCCCTGGTCAGGGATAAGAGCTGTGAGGTCTGATCCTCACTTCATCCTTTCATCTGCTTCACCTTAGCCCCTCAATGGCAAGGTTAAGAGCAAACACAGCCCGTACAGATGACTTGCTGAGGCAGTCAAACCTATTGTGTGAGCCCACTTGTTTGGTTATAGTGCGTGCTATGTGGATATCTGTTTGAGATGCTTGTTCTCATTTGATGTATGCTTGAATTATTTTGTATGCTTGTATGCTTGCTTCTTTCCTGGATAGGAGTAGTTTGCTTATGCAAGTAGGATAGAAAACTGAACTTAGGGTAACGATGCATGACAACACTAGGCTCGAGTCCAGCTCCCTGGTAGTGTGTCTTCCCCTGGTTTCTGGCTAGTAATTCTTTCCCTTTCGGGGGAACTACATCGCCCTGATCCTTGTTCCAGACGAGGTATGTAGGCAGGTGGTCGTGCGAGACCACTCCGGGCAACCTTTTTCTTTTTTGTGTGTGTTTACTTGTTATCTGATTGCGTTTTGGTTCGGATGCCGACGTAAGTCCATTGATTGGCAGTCGGGCTCCATATTTGCCCTTTTGTATGTGTTTTGGTTCGGATGCTGACGTAATTCCATCGAGTGGTTGTCAGGCTCCACGTTTGCCTGTTTGGGTGCGTGTGTTGTTTGGTGTGCGTAAGCCGAACTACAGTGGCTCTGATTCTCGTTCCAGACGAGATATGTAGGCATAGGATGCGATGTCCTATCGAGCTCCCTTCTCTTAACCCCACCTGCGTTCCCCTGTGTGTGTGTGTGTGTGATGTTTAGCAACCTTTTCTTTCTTTTAGAACGTGGATCCCGTCGAGTACGACGGACGTGAGGGGTGCTAATACCTTCCCCTTGCGTAACCGACTCCCTTACCCTTTATCTTTGGTCGCGAGACCATTTCCTTTCCAGGTTTCTCTGAGCGTTTCCTTTCCCTATCTTGGGATAAATAACGCGCAGTGGCGGCTCTGTGTGTGTTTTTATTTGAGCCTCGCCAGTTGTTTTTTCGCGGATGCGACACAGGGAACCCCTGAACCATATTCACATGCTCGGGCTATGGGTTCTTCTTCACATTAGAGCCTACATCCTCAAACAATAGTATCCCACTCCTCACAAGGTCTTGCACCTTGGTCTTCAACGAAAAACAGTTCTCCATATCATATCTGGGTGCACCAGAATGATACACACAGTGAAGTTCGGGTTTGTACCACCATTGAGGATTGGCTGGCACAACAGGAGGATCTCGTGGAGTTATCAGCTTCCTATCGATTAAGGAAGGATACAATTCAGCATAGGTCCTAGGAATCGGGTCAAAGGTCACCCTCTTCCTCTCATAGCTATTGGTGCTGGTCTTATTATTGTTGCGAGGCTGGTAAGCATTTTGTTGTTGATGATGTTGTTGTTGTGGTTGTTGAACTTCTCTGAAAGCAGGTGCTATATGAGCCATTTGGTGTTGGTTGACAGTTGGTTGGACTTCTTTCTTCCTCACAGAGGGCCTTCTCTTGATATGGGAAGAAACAACATGAGTCTCCCCTTCCTTCTTCCTAGAAAATCCTCCATATTTCTTTGTCGAATTGTCATCACGGGACAGCCGTCCTTCGTGGACTCCCTCTTCTAGCCTCATCCCCATATTTACCATTTCGGTAAAGTCCGAGGGAGCACTAGCAATCATGCGTGCATAGTAGAAAGAGCTCAAAGTCTTCAGAAAGATCTTTGTCATCTCCTTCTCCTCCAAGGGTGGCACTATCTGAGCTGTTAATTCTCGCCACCTCTGGGCATATTCCTTGAAGGTTTCTTTGTCTTTTTGGGATATCGCCCTCAATTGATCTCTATCCAGAGCCATGTCCACGTTGTACTTATACTGTTTCACGAAAGCCTCGCCTAGATCGTTGAAAGTGCGGATGCTTGCACTCTCTAGCCCCATATACCAACGGAGCGCAACACCTGTCAGGCTATCCTGAAAGTAGTGAATCAGCAGTTGATCATTATCTGTTTGGGTCGACATCTTGCGAGCATACATCACAAGATGACTGAGTGGACATGTGTTTCACTTGTCCTTCTCAAAGTCAGGCACTTTGAATTTAATTGGGATCTTCATGTTGGGTACCAAGCACAATTCAATAGCACTCTTCCCAAACAGATCTTTGCCTCTCAGCATTTTTAGTTCCTTGCGCAGCTCAAGGAATTGATCCTTCATCTCATCCATCTTTTCATACACGCTCGGGCCCTCAGATGGCTCGGAATGATAGATGGTGTCTTCCACACGCAGCAAAGTGTGCACAACGGGAGGTGGCACAGACAGGACCGGGCTAGATGCCGACATAGAAGCAAAAGTGGGAGTGAAATCCTATGGCACAAAATTGGGTGGCATTCCCCAAGGGAATCCAGCAGGAAGACTAGGAGTGAAGTGGGCGGTGGCAGCAGGAACTGTTGAGGTAACCACTTCGGAAACGACAGTCCTCGCGGGAGGAGTTGCAGGAGTTGGAGAAGCTTGACTCTGAGCGGAAAAAACTGACTCCATCATGGAAGTCATCCTGGAAATATCCTCTTTCAGATCCCTGTTCTCTTTCTCAAGGTGTTCCATGATCTTCTGATGATTTGCTCGGGTGTTGTACCAGTGTGTCAGCTTGTCTTCAAAATAAATGAAGAGCAAAGAGTTAGACCACTGCATCAAGAGCTCGGAATCAAAACCTGCTTATGCATATGATGCATGAAATGCTTATGCATATGATTTGTTTTTAGCAGAGGAACTTTGTAAAGATCTATTTGCAAACGTTTTGAAAATATTGAACTTTTTTAAGACATATGTGGAATACTCATAACAATATAATATTTGGAAACTTTTTACACCAAAGAAGTAGTACAGTTTTGGTGACCAAATACAATACAAGAGAAAAGGAGAATAAACATCCTATGGAGCCCTAAAAACAATCGTCCAAAGCCTTCGAGATCGTAAGATACGTCGCACGAAGCCTCTCCACCTCTCTCTCATAAGTTGCTTCCATGTCGGCCTTCTCCTTGGCGAGTTGATCATATCTCTTCTTCCAAAATCTAGACGGGCGAGGTAGGAGAAAAGTAACCACATCATTGGGATCATCAATAACCTGATGCTCTAGAAATTCAATCACTGCAACCTTATCCTTGAGCTGATGAAGAAACTCCTCACGCTCACGAACCCAAGCACGCGAACGGTCTTCGTCTCTCAACTCCTCTACTCCTTGATTAGGGAGGGTTGAAGGCCCAACCATAACCATAGGGGTAGGTCTTGGATAATCGTACGGCATGCGGTACTCGAAATCTCTCTTCCTTACCCAAGAGGTGTAAGGCTCCAAAGCAACACAGTTCTTCAGACCAGGCTCATTCCTCCCTTTCTTATGAACCTTGTGCTAGGTGCGGACCATCCTATCCTTCAAGTTTTAGGGATCTTTACCCTCTTGAAATAATAAGCCTTCTAATGAAATGTTGTTAGGTTTATCCTTTAAGGGGAACCCAAGCTGACAGCGAGCCAAAGTAGGGTTGTAGTTAATTCCATCACATGTACCAAGAAGAGGTACATTGGAGAACTCACCACAAGAAGCAATAATCTGAATGCCTTCATAAACACGATTATACCAAGAGATATCATCATTAGTGAGAGACATAAGTCTCGTGGACCACCGTAGACATCCCTTGTTCTCCTTGAAGGCAAGCGTCTGAGGCAAGTGCGAAATAAACCACTTGTACACCAGAGGCAGACAGAACACGATAGAACCACCACCCTTTGCATTCCTCATATGCAAAGAGAAGTAAATGTCACCCAACAGAGTCGGAACAGGATTAAGAGAAGAGAAAATCCTAATAGCGTTCACATCCACGAGGTTGTCGATGTTGGGAAATAACACTAGCCCATAGATGAGGAGTACAAATATGGCTTCAAAAGCTTCCTTACTCATGGCCTTCCCAAACAAAGTAGCTTTGGCAATCAGAAAATCAGATGGGAGACCTTGAATTCCACCCTTGGTAGTCATATTGGCAATAATGTCAGATACCTCCACATGAAGCATATCAGCAATCTCTTGAGAAGACAGAATCTTCTCCAAACCACTGAATGGCAACTGGTCAAGAATAGGTATACCCACATGATAAGCATACTCTTCCAATGTAGGCAAAAGCTGGAAATCCAGAAAAGTGAAGCACCGATACAGAGGATCATAGAACTGCACCAACACACTCATCAGACCTTCATCCACCTTGGTAGAAAGAATAGATAGAAGCTTTCCATGGCGAGTGTAGCGGCGTATTTCTTCGCCTCGTGGTCTATCGATTAGACCAAAGGTTAAGAGATACAAAGGGTAGAGTCGCCACCGCACTTTTATTTATCCAAAGGATTGGCTAAAAAGCGAACAAAAGCCTAAGAAGTTTTACACGTAGAAAACTAATGAAAAAGGTCATAGATTCTGGGTAAGGGGTTAATTACGCAATGGGAAGGTGTTAGGCACCCAAAACGTCCTAGGTACTCCTAGGGAGCCCTTTTCACACTTGTTGTATAAAAAAAAATGTTTATTTGTTTATGACATATTGGTTGTGCAAACATTGATTGAAGGGATGAGAAAAGAATATGCAAATTAGTTATTTTTGTGTTTGAACGGATGAACCCGTTGCCTACGTACCTTTCCATGGAAGGTAAGGATCAAAATGCCGTAGTTCGGCTAAAAGATTTCCAAAAAAATGAGTGGATTGATTTTAAACAAAAGCCCTAAGGTCTTTCATTATCCACGGGAGAAAACTCAACTTGATAAACAACAAGTCCACCATGTGAGAATAGCTTCGACATACTAGAGGGGTTAACCCTGTTTTCAGTATGGAAGTCTTACGATTTGATCACTAAGGACACAGTCGAGATTAACATCAACCAACTAGGATAATTGAAACCTAAGGCTAATGCAAGAAAGTTTGATTAAGAAGTGGGCTTAGGCCACAAAAACAATTGAATGAGTGAGATTAATTGGTTTGAGTATTCATGAAAGTATGGTCAAAGTATGATTAGAATTGATTCAAAGAAGTATTGTGAAATGAGGAGTTTTGAAAATCATAGGCTTAGTGCCTAAGTTTCTAATTTGAAAAGACATGTCAAAATGTTTGCACAACAATATGTCAAGTTTTTTTGAATTATCATGTGAAAAGGGAGTTTTGAAAACACACACAAAGGTGGAGGGGTGAGTGTAAAACTTCTTAGGTGTTCACCTCTTGAAATCATATGTAGATGATTCAAGTGATTCCTTTGGAATAAAGCAACAAAAAGCAATAAGCGAGCAAGCAAGATGGAGATAAATAATACCAGATGCCAATCAATGGACTTATACTAGTCTCAACAATGTAAGGAAGATATCAGATGCCAATCAGTGGACTTACACTAATCTCAACAAAGTAAAGGGATAAGGATACCAGAGGCCAATCAATGGACTTACACTAGTCTCACAAAAGGAAATGAAATGAAACATGGATATCAGATGCCAATCAGTGGACTTATACTAATCTCCTACCATGTCATAGGATTTAACTGCCAATCAATGGACTTATGCTTGACTCCTCAATGGTCACAGAAGAAAATGAAATGAAACATGGATATCAGATGCCAATCAGTGGACTTACACTAATCTCCTACCATGTCATAGGATTCAACTGCCAATCAATGGTCTTATGCTCGACTCCTCAATGGTCACAACAAAATGCTACAAGTTGAATGTAAAATGATATGAAATGATATACAAGTGATGAAGATAAATGCACAAGTTGATATGCACAGATGAATCAAACAAGTCAATTAGCACACACTATATACAAGCAATTGGGCTCAATCAAGGTTAGGCTTGAAAGCCAACTGGAAATGGGTATGTGGAGCTCTTAACCTTAACATTGAGAGTTAAGGTGAAGCAGATGAAAAGGAGATGAGGGGTGTGCCTCATAGCTCTTATCTCTGGTCAGAGAGAGCATTGAATAATAGAAAATGTGGGAGTTCAGGAAGTAGGAACTCTTCTCCACAAGTGATAGACTCTATAGATCTTGGGCTTTTACTCACTATGCATCAACACAAGTGGTGTGAGCAAGGTGAGTGACACACTGAGTAGCAGGAGATGGATTACACATCTCTTTTATCTGCCAATTGCCTCATAAGAGGTCTTTTCCTGCTTGGCACAAAATGTAAACATTCACAAGCATTGCCTCTTAAGGAGGACTTCAGACAGGTGCCTACCATGTAACAGTAGGTCTTCCAGACTACATGAAGAAGAGAGGTTATACCTAATTGGTTAAGCAACCAAGCAAAAGCAAGTTCAAAATGAACTTAAGCAACTTATGTACCTGTAGAAACATCAAACAAATCAGTTCAACTGTACAGACAAACAACCAACAGTTAATAAGCAATCAACAATCCCAAGGTACACAATGTGTAAGTCAAAAGTCAAACTCAAATGAGTCAACACCAACCTACAAAACACACATTAGTAATCAAAAGCAAATATCAAATGCTCTCAAGATGAGGCATCATCAATTGTGTAACTTGAATGTGTAACCTGAAACAAAGCTTCAAACATGAGAGGCAAACCACTAGGTCAAAGCCTAGGGTCAAAGATGGGGAAAAAATCCAAAACAGAAGCTCAAATTTGACATGATGAAAATTCAAACAATTATTGACACATTGCAAAAAGTCTCACATCAATATCATTTACCAAATGCATTTCATGATCAATTGAAGTTCAAGGCAATTTTAAAGTTCACATGTGATCAACAAGAAAGAAAAATCTCAATTAAATCAGAAATGATTCACAAAAATCTGGAAAAAATCATGCATATTCAAGACATCTCATATGATCAACATGCAAAAAATCAGAACAATTGAGCATCATTTGATAGGGTAAACACATAGCACAAGATGAACATCAAAAGGTGTGACACAAATTGTCACACCTACTTAGAAAAATCACAAACCAGAAACCACAAATGATAAAAATGCAAACTCAACACCAAAATGTCAAGCAAGGAGTCTAGTTTCATCATGCAAATTTTCAGATTCATTGGATCAACAACCATCATTTCACAAATGCAAAGGCAAGGCAATGTTAAAATGGACACATATACAAGAACCCTAGACAAAATATTTTTCCAGCCTTGCACAATTTGAGTTATCATGATGATAAAAAACTAGAGAGAAAAAGAAGAACAATGCAAAAATCCTCACATTTTTTGGATCATTATTGAATGAGATATGATTTTTTAAAGATGCAAATGAAAATGAAATCAAATAAAACAAGTAAATGAAATAATTGGAATTTATTTAATTAATTTGAATTAATGCTTTGGGCGCCAGCAGCAGAACGCTGCGTTTCATTAAACAAAATGCCTGGCCAATAGAAACACGTGCATGTGATATGCATGCAGCCAATAGGAACAAACCCTAGGGAAACAATTGGGAACGCATTTTCGTGGCCTAACATAAATTGAAACCGTTGCCTAAGCCTCTGTATCATCTTCCCCAAATGCGCGCGCCATGAACAATAACTCAACATGAACACCAAGAACTTTTTTTCCAGTTTTGAAAAACAAGCACATGTACATGTAGCCTAAACATCCTAGAGCATGAATCAAGCAATGGCTAAGCGTTTAACATCACGAATCATGTGGATCGAAGCAAACAAAATTTCAACATCAAACTTCAATCTATCGAATATCAGTGAATATGGCATGGTTTTTAGTGAATCAAAGCTCAGAGTAATCATAAGAAAGAGATCTATAACAATATCATAAGCAAAATGAGAAATAAGAGGATCAATTTAGAACCTCTTGAAGAGCAGCTTTGGATTCGTGTGGTTTCAAGGCCTTGCAGTGCTCCAATCTTCCTCTAGCAAGCTTGTACAAGTGTTTGGATGAAGGCTTGAGGTTCAATTGAGCTCGAATCAACAGAATTTTGATTTCACCATTGTTGAGCTTCAAGCTTTGAGCTGCTTCAAACTGCACGAATTCACTTGGATCTTGGTTCAAACATGCTCCATGATGATTCCAGATGATGAATTAAGCAATGAATATGCAAATTGTGTGAAGAAATTTGAAGAAATTTGAGAGAAAAGTTTGAAGAAAATTTTGAGATCTGAAAATTGTGATGTGTTCTTTTGAAATTCTGTTAGGGTTTCATGTTATATACTCCCTCTTAATCACCCTCTAAACATGCTTAAACAAATGCTAATGAAAATTAGGGAAATTTGAGGTGTTTTGCAAAATTGGTCATTTCACCTTATGCATGGCAGTTATGAGTGAACAGTACACGAAATTATTTGTTTTTCACTTAAAATGAATTTTTGGAATCAATGGCAAAGGCAAAATATTCCAAATATGCACCCAATTTAAATGATGAAAATTCCCTCCAAAAATTCAAGATTTTGCAAATGATCATGTGATGACAAATTATGCAATGTGATGCAAGATTTGGAAATTATAGGTCAAAACAAGAATAATGAAAAAAGAGCCACATGATTTGGAGTTTTGGTTGAGAAATTATGCACTTTTGAATCTTCAAGTACACTTGGCCATGTTTTGATCATATCTCTTCAACCACACCTTAGAAATTCATGATCTTGGACATTTTGGAAATGGGAGAGAAAGATCTACAACTTTCATGTTCAACAAAATTTCATTTGAAGCATTTTTGGTCATGTAATATTGAGTTGAATTTGGATGAAAACCTTTCCATTTTTGGAAAGTTCAAATTATAGGTCACTTTCTATTTTTGGCAAATTTTGACTGGACCTCAAATCCATCAAAGTGAGTGTTTAAAATGTCAAATGAGACTTGTTTGAACATGAATGAAGTATTTCCCATCACTTCCCACCTCCAAAATCATAGTTGACTTGACAATTGACTTTCTAGGGTTTCAGTTGACTGAAGAATGCCTTGATGAGATTCAAGCCTCTACCACTTGGGATCTTGCTTTCAAATGATATCACAACTCATATGAACTCTTGTGAATGATTGTGGAGGATCCAAATCTCAAGATTGGCCACCATCTATTGCTCAATGAATGCATTGACTGCCTTGACCTGTGATTGCTTCATCTGCAAGTAACAAGGTTAGATGACATATTTTTGTACTTTTGGTTAGTGATTGAAATAAAAGCAATGATATATGAATGGAAGGAATGCTATGGTGATCAAGAACCACTCTCACAAGATAACCCACCCACGAGGAAGCAAGCAAAGTGCACAATGATCCTTGAGGCAATGCAATGATATGATATGATGCCATGAGGGATCTTAGGGACAAAATTGGGGTCTTACAGATGCCCCTATTTAAGGTCATTCTAGCCGGAGAAGTGAAGTTTAGAAATCTTCATCTCGACGCGGTAGAATGGGCTTAAATAACCATAATGAGACAAATTTTGGTCCCTGAGAGACCTCATGATGCAAATGCATGAATGCAAACAAATTAAAACTCTGCGGGGAATGTGAGTCCACAAAGAAGAAAAGACGATCCATCGGAGTAATACACTCACCAGGAACAGAGACTCTAACAAGACTCTCATGGGGATAAGAAAAAGAAATGCGTGATAAGGACACGACTCTGATTTGGAGAAAAACTGACTTTGCGTGAGCAGGGCACGACTTGAAACTGGAGACTAGACTGGGGAAAAGAGGACTCAAACTGGGGAAAGAGAAGTTCCAAAGGAAGATACGTCCATTGGAAAGACTCAAGCTGACTCAAAGAATGCGTGTATTGGGGATAATGCCAACACAGCAAGAAGAGAAATAACCACAACTCCACTGGGGAAATCTAGTTGAAGATTATCCAGGGGAAGCCAAAGGAATGAGATGTTACCGGTTAGTGAGTAACATGCTCAGGAGGAATGAATATCTAAGACCTGTGTACGGGTGAGAGATATCAATCAACCAAATCATCTGAGGAAAAACCTGAAAAAGGTAAACTCAGGGAAAAATCTGACTCCAAAGGGGACCAAGGTCGCAAAAAGGGAGCAGACAAGGAAGGAACACCAAGGATACCGGGTTGCAGGTATGTTACAGGTGACCGACCAAGGCGTGAATTGGTGTGTGTTCCAAAACACTCATCATCCTGAAGAAAGCTGGAAAAGCATACTTGTTTATAGGATGGACATTTGATTCTGTAAAGAATGCAAATCTTACTCAATTGGGGAAACAAACAAAGGATTCAACCAAAGAGTGCATGAGATATATTATCTATTGCCGTCAAAACGTAGATAATAAACTCGCATGGAAGATTATCCTGAACCGGGTTGTAGGTTGTTAAAGGATAGATCGACCGAAAACGTGAATTGGTTTGTGTTCCAAGACACTCAACATCCTGAAGAAAGCTAGAAAAGCAGACTTATTTATAGGATGGACATTCGATTCCGAACAAAGGAATACGAATCTTACTCTGATGGTGAAAACAATCGAAAGATTGACCAAAGAGCGCATGAGATATATTATCTAATGCCGTCAAAACATAGATAATATACTCGCATGGAAGATTATCCTGAACCGGGTTGTAGGTTGTTAAAGGATAAATCATCCGAAAACAAAAGGCATCGGGATACCCAACTAGGTATATAATGATGACCAATCAAAAGGGAGCAACAGACATTACCACGAAAGGGTGAATGAAAGAAGACTCGCTGGGAATACATTGATGTAAATCAATGATCCGGGGGAAACAATCACTGGTAAACGGTGAAAGGACCCACTGGGGATAAAATTGCTAGCATACGGCAATTATCCACAAAAGGCTGGCTGGGGATATAAGTGCTTACTCAAGCAACTTATCCAAGCAAAAGGAAAATCAACATCGAGAACTGGATGAAGATAACCGCAAAGAGGGGATTACATCTACCAAAGATTGGGTAGAAAACCACAGAAGAATAATTGTCATCGGTTGGGATGAACAACAAAGTTAACTCCGTTAGGGGAGACAACAAGTTTATAACTATCGGGTTGTAGGTAGAAAAAACCGCAAAGATAGTGTCATACCCCGATTTTGGTCCTGAATTTTTTATGTTTTTATTTTCGTTTAGCATGCTTGGCCTAACCTTACTTTGGTTTTATATGAGGATTGGTTTTGGTCCAAAGTCATGGTGCTGTTCATGTGATTGTTAATGCACATATGGTCTTGGTCATCCAAACAACCAACCTTCTTGTGTCACAAGCCAATTGCCAATCATGCCACTTGATTCATGAATATCCCTTTCAAATCCTAATCTTATACCATTATTTCATGGCCTTGTTAACACATACTACCAGTCAAGTCATGTTCTTTTCAAAGTCAAGCATTCAAGTCATAAAATAAACTAATTGTAAAACAAATTTCAACCCACATTCCATTTCATTTCTCCCTTCAACATTGTGATTTTTGAACCATGGTGTTCCTAGTTTCTATTCATTGACAATTTGTTCACCTTTACGCATGCAGTATTCGAGTATTTTCTGTTGCTGCTATCATCTGCACAATTTTAGTGCTTCCAGTGAATTATTATGGTCATGACAGGATACGCAAAGACCTACCTTTTGAGTCACTGGAAGCCTTTACCATTGAGAATGTCCAGGAAGGATCCAAATGGCTTTGGACTCATTGTCTTGCATTATACATCATATCATTGACAACATGCTCACTTCTTTACTTTGAATACAAGAGCATTACTAATTTATGCCTAGGACATGTCACTGGATTGCCTCCAAAACCAAGTCAGTTTACAATTCTTGTCCGAGGAATACCTTGGTCCTCCGAGGATTCATACTGTGAAGCCGTGAAGAAGTTTTTCACATATTACCACCCAACAACATATTTGTCACACCAAATAGTGTATAAGTGTGGTGCTGTTGAGAAGATAAAGGATGATGCAGAATATATATGTAAGATGTTAGGTGATGGTGTTGAACACAGTTGTAAGCCAAGCATTGTGCAGTGTTACTTTTGTGGAGGAACCAATAGTTTTAAGATTATTGCAAATGAAACGGATAGTATACATTCGAGAACAGGCATACTTAATTTACAAGAAAAACAGTTTAACATGTGTGATCCAAGCAGAAAGCATTCTTTCTAGACATGACCAGAGACATGCAATTTCCAAGTCACACTTCTTACAATTTCAGGTTCAG
The DNA here is from genome assembly GCF_024323335.1 of Lathyrus oleraceus. NCBI lineage: Eukaryota > Viridiplantae > Streptophyta > Magnoliopsida > Fabales > Fabaceae > Lathyrus > Lathyrus oleraceus. Next base: position 263,721,791 of record NC_066584.1, read on the forward strand.
TAGTGATGTCTTCAAAACATGAAAAATAACAGTTACATTAATTTATGCAGTAGTTATACATGCATACAGACGCAACACAACACAACGCTAGAACCATCCACATGGCACTCATCAACAAATTTTGGATTCTCTCCATCCTTCTCTTCCTCATCGCTTCCCCACTCCTCCAAGTTGTTAGGTGTCAGTCAGATGAAGCTGCAGAGAATGCTGGTGAAGTGAGTGACATTAGAATTGTTGGTGATGAAATTGATGATGCTCAAGACTTTGCGGATGGAGGCTTTCCTTCTGCTCCGGGAGTTGATACCATCTGTGTCTTCCCTAAGAATATTGCAAGATTGGTAAAAGGTGGTGAAGAGGCAGAGCTGCTTGTTGGTCTAAACAAAATGGGCAGTCAAGTTTGAATGTCGTTGCTATTAAGGCTAGTGTTCATCTTCCATTTGATCGTCATCTTCTTGTTCAAAACCTTGCTGTTCAGGTTTTCAACTATGGCTCTGTGCCATCATCAGCTCAGGCTAGTTTCCCATATATATTTTCTGTCAGCAAGTTCTTGCAGCCTGGACCGTTTGATCTTGTGGGCACCATTGTCTATGAGATGGACCAACACCCATACCAAAACACCTTCTATAATGGAACAATTGAAGTTGTTAAGCCTGGTGTTTTATTCAGCATGGAATCTGTTTTTCTTTTTACTCTTGGAACTGCACTTCTTGTCCTACTTGGGTTATGGATTAATGGTCGAATACAGAACCTTAAGAAACCAGAACTCCTCCATCTGCCGGAAGAACAACCGTGACAGTAACAATATCCTGCAACATCAATAAATCCATCATCCAATGCTCAATTCAAATGCAAGCTACAATGGAGAGATTGAAGTCTACCTTGCCTTGTTCTCCCCTTGATATGATTACTGTAATGTTTGGCTTACATCAAGACCAACCATCATTAGCTTAACTCCACATGCCAAACAAATCAACCAACCTAAACCTGCAAATGGCATTGCAAATGACTGTACTAACAAGGCTAAAACAAATCACAACCATTCAAGTGTTTCCAAATTACAACCTTTCACCAATTAACCTCCATTTGCTCATGACCAAGCTACCAAGGGGAGTTAACCAATGGACCTGCACTGAGCTGCAAAAGAAAACTACAAAATAGGTCAGCAACAACATCAAATGGCCTTCAGACTTGTAGTCCCAAATAAGAAAACATGTCTGCAACCATCAAACCTGGACAGGTCAAGTGCACATCATACAAATGGCATCCAAGAAACATTCAAGCATGCATGTTCATTAATAATGTAACCAGACCTAAAGCATTAACATGAGCCAAGTCACATGGTCTGTCAATACTGATCTTGCAACAACACACATAAACCTACCAAGAAACATACCCAAACCAGAACCAAAGTGCTAAACATGGAGCAACGACATCATGCCAAAAGGAACTGATGAATCCAAATGTGTGACATGACATACTTCAGTCAAGATTTATGCACTATCCTGATAGCAAAACCATTGTAGTGCTCAACCTGCATCAGTAGCAACAACAACATGTAAAATCAGTTAGCATTGCCTTGAACCTCAAGCAGACACAGGGCAAGGATGCATTATAATATTTCATCATCAAAAAGCATGAACTGATGGATAAGTCAACCTTGATCATGACTACCTCGCCTTTGATTTTGATTCATCCAGCTGGTACAAAACCTCATTTACATCAAACAGGTCTTGCATTTAAGCCCTGCTGCTCCAAGCCAAATGAACAAGCAACTTGGTCTTATTGAAAGCCCTGCATATTTTCAAACCATAAGACCAAGGTATAATAGAACCAATGCATCTATGAACCAATTCACCTTTTACCAAAATACAACAAACCAACTCCATGGTTATAGACCAAAATGCTCATGGGAACATGGTAACCTGCAGTGAACATACACAGACTCAACATCACTGAGAGATGAATATCCTATTCCTAAGAATGCATTACTTTGTGGTAGGGCTACCGGAAGACATACTCGTCCTCTTTGATGGAACTACCAACAGGAATCAATTCCACAAGCACCATACAACCTGTTCATCCCAAACCGTTTCGTTCAACCGAAACTGCTCTTGAGTTTTCAAAAAAAAGTCACTGCAGTAAAAAGAATAAGGTAATTAGCAAAGGCAGTAATTCAAGAAAATATCCCAATTTGGCATAGAGACAAAAATGAAGAAGAAAGAGTGGGTTCAGAATACCGTTTTCGGTTTTAGCATTAAACAAGCCCATCCAAACTGAGAACATCAAAGAGGATTTTACAGAGATACGCTTTTGAACACAAGGGCACCAATTCGAAACCCTAGCTGCAGAAATATAAAAGGAGAAGAGAATCAGGAATTGAGGACAGAAAAACTTGGAGGCGGAAAATCTCAAACAAAAACCCTAAAATCCTAAAATCGATTACCTGGATTGGGAGGCCAGCTTCTTCACGCCTTTCACCACCGCCGTGACACTTTGTAAGAACTTCTCCTTTTTCCTTTATCCTTTTCATATGCTTGTTGATGGAGATATCGTGAGAGTTAAGAGAGAGTGATTCTTTGAGTTTGAGAGCGTGAGAGGGTTCGTTGATGAGCGATTTTGAGGTAGAAAGACTTCGAGAGAAAGGCTTGAGAGATGATTGTGAGCGATTTCGTAAGAGGGACGAGAGAAGCGAGTTCGTACGAGGATTTCGTTGGGTGGAAAGAGTGAGTTTGTGAGATTGGGGAGAGAGTGAGGGAGAGAACGAGTCTGCTACTGTTCCATTTTTTCTTTTTTTATTTCATTTTAAACAGAATAGGTTTTTTTAAAACATTAAAGGTTTTGCTTAGAATTCCTAGGTTTAGTTAATAATTGATTCTTATGTTTTCAACTTATTCCCCATTGAAAAATCCAACAGCCAGGCGGCTGGGTTTAACTACTGGTAGTCCAACAGACTCTTTTTTATTTTAGTTTTTATTCTAATGTTTAATCTATTTTGGTTTATATATTTAAAGTAGCATCAAATAATAAATAACCATGAGTGGTCTGGTGGAGAAGGGTAGTATCATAATCTTAGGTGGAGAGGGTTCAATACTCATGTGTAGCATTTTTTTGTTTAGTATTTTATTTTTCTTCTAGCATGTTATTTTCCTTTAGTATTCTATTTCTTTTAACATTTTTTTTGTTATTTTTATGTTTTATTATTTTCATAGTTTCCTTATCATAACATAGATTTGTTTTCTTTTAATTTCATCATTTATTCAAAACCATTTTAAAATTATAAAAATCATATTTTCTCGATCCAATGTCGAGCCCATTTTTCCACACCCTTGTAAGTCGATTGCTTTTTAAGCATCGTCATCAACCTCACATAGCTTACTCTTGGGCTTTCTTACAATGAGCCAGTTCTCTTGCACTTACACTCATATTTCGAGTCATTTTGTTGTTTGGGCCCGATTTAATTATTTCATGATTTTTGACCACCTCCATTCATAACAAATGTATCCCTCTCCCATGAAATGTATAATATTTATTCTTTCATTCTTTATTCATCTGTTAATACAAGAATTAAAATGAACATTCGATAACCATTTCAAAGCAAGATCAAAACCTCGATCCAACGTCGAGTAATCATTTTTCAAAACCTAACAGAACCAGCACGTATTCATCCACCCTTTTGTAAGTCGATTGCTTTATGCATCGCCATCAACCTTGTAAGTCGATTGCTTCATGCATCGCCATCTACCCTTATCCCTAACATTTCTCCTTGCTCCACTCGTCAATTCTTGTTCCGATTAGGTAGCACCCATTAGATAGAACCCTTTGTATGATAACATAGGTAGGATTCCCATATCCTTTTGTATGATAACATAGGTAGAATTCCCATATTCTTTGCATGCTAACATTAGGTAGATATTCCCATTTGTAAATCCTAAACACTTAAATACATATTGCATGACAACTCTAGGGCAAAGCTTCCCCCACTTCTAGACCTTTCCGAGCGTCTCCGATCTTGTGGCATGTAGTCCGTCCTATTGCAAAGAGGTAACCGCCTAAGACTCGATTCAGCGAGCTGCGACACCTACTGCTAGGACGTGAACACATCACCCACTCTCCTTTGACACAACTGGTGTCCTCCTTTGTAAGTCCATGTTCAGATGGCAACCCCTATGTAGCCGAACTACGGCAACTCTGATTCTCATGTTCAGATGAGATACGTAGGCACATGATGCGATGTCTTGCCGAGTTTGACTAACAACTAACAACTAATCCTTGTTTGCTTTCGCCCTCGTTGCGATCCTTTCTCTCGCCCTCGTTGCGATCGAGACTTTCCTTTTCTCTTGCCCTAGTTGCAATCGAGACTTTTGTTCCTGTTAGTTAGCTGAACTACGTTTTGCTCTGATTCTCATTCCCGATGAGATACGTAGGCATAAGACGCGATGTCTTAGCGAGCACACTCCTCTTTAACCCATAGGTAGCCGAGCTACGAAGACTCTGATTCTCATTCCAGATGAGATACGTATGCAGTGGATGCGACATCCGTGCGAGTCATTTTCTTTGACCCTCTCTTTTAGTAAATAGTACATTAGATAAACACACACCCTTTAGACAAGAAACAACAAGAGTGGATCTCGTAGAGTACTACGGATGCGTAGGGGTGCTAATACCTTCCCTTCGCATAATCGACTCCCGAACCCAAGATTTGGTTGCGAGACCTTGTCTTTTCCTTTCCTTTCTCCAGTAAGGGGCGGGCTAAATTCAGGGAACCTTAACCTCCAACCAACCCGGTTTTCTGGAGCAGAGTTTTGATCTTATATTCTTCAGTGGGTTTTCTCTTCAGACAGTGCAACCCGACAGATGTTCAAGCAGATACAGCAGTCCTGATTTCCATGTCACTGCATTGCATCACATCATTCTGCATTCATATCATTTAACACATGTTTATCTATTCCCAGGGGTTCATATCTTCTTCTTGATTATAGTCGGGATTTTCTTCTTACACCGTTTATCAAATGTGAGACTGGAATCAAGGGGGTAGAATGCCTTTTGGAATTGATAAACATGTCAGTGCATTTGCATATCCCATAACATGTCACAATGCTGGGGCAGTCTCTTCAACTTTACATCAGAAGGTTAAATTCCCGGTCAGTGAAAGGATTATCACTGTCTGTGGTGAGGAGGACATTCTGGTCAGTAACCTGTCTACATTCAAGTATTTAGAGGTAGAAGGTGAATTTCATGAGACCCTATGCCAGGCCTTTAAGGCAGTTCAGATCAAGGACGCAGCTCCGGTGGAAGGGGTTAAAGCAGGAGCCCCTATCTCATCTTTCAAGCAGGCGCAAGCCTCGGTGGATTCAGGTGTTGCTCCCGGTTGGGAACGTCTGTTGGAATTACCAATGAAGGACGACAAGTTCGGGATTGGGTATCAACCAGCGCTGACTTCTACAACTTCAGCACTTCAGACTCGTCAGGGGCCGATTACTTTCTCCAGTGCTGGCGTTATCCAATATGGCCAGATCTCTGCGATCAACGATGAAAATGGAGATAGTGATTGCGACATCGACAACTGGGTGCGTCCGAGGATCCCTGGTGAAGTCATCATTAATTGGTCTTCCGAGGAAATTGTCCAAGTCACTCTTCTAGAGGAGTAATTTTTCTTAGTTTATTCATGCATGTCCAAGTCTTACGTTCCGCCCAGGGCGTAATGACTCATTGTAGGGCTCATCTATGTGAATACCTGCATTGTTTATCATAAATGAAGGACGTCTTTTGCATTCAAATATTTTGTTCACTGTCTTTCTATTTTTACAGTTTTCAAAATTTCAAAAGAATAAAAATATTTGGCAATGTTTTGTTTAGTTTTCACTCACTATTCACACTCATAAGCACATACCATCACTCATGTAGATGCACATCACCGGATCCTATTGATAACAGTTCTGCTATGGCTCGCTTCGACTTCGAAAATCCAATCTTCCAAGCTGAAGAAGAGGGTGATGAAGACTGTGAACTCCCTGAAGAACTTGCCAGGCTGTTAAAACAGGAGGAAAGGGTCATTCAACCGCATCAAGAGTCTACTGAAGTGATTAATCTTGGCACTGAGGACGTCAAGAAAGAAATCAAGATAGTGGCTGCTTTGGAAGATGATGTGAAGAAGGGGTTGATTGAACTGTTGCAAGAGTATGTTGACGTCTTCGCATGGTCTTATCAGGATATGCCAGGGCTTGACACAGACATCGTGGTACACCGCTTGCCTCTCAAAGAAGGTTGTCCTCCGGTCAAGCAGAAGCTCAGAAGAACAAGACCAGAGATGGCTGTAAAGATAAAGGAAGAAGTGCAGAAACAGTTGGATGCAGGGTTTCTAGCAGTTACCAATTATCCGCCATGGGTTGCAAATATCGTTCCAGTACCTAAGAAGGATGGAAAGGTACGGATGTGTGTTGACTACCGGGATCTGAACAGAGCTAGCCCTAAAGATGATTTCCCATTACCTCACATCGATGTTTTGGTGGATAACACAGCTCAGTTCTCGGTATTCTCCTTCATGGATGGCTTTTCTGGCTATAACCAAATCAAGATGGCACCAGAAGACATGGAGAAGACAACTTTCATAACCCCATGGGGCACCTTCTGCTATAAGGTGATGCCGTTTGGTCTGAAAAACGCTGGGGCAACATATCAACGAGCTATGGTGACTCTATTCCATGATATGATTCATCATGAAATCGAGGTTTATGTGGACGATATGATTGCCAAATCTCAGACAGAAGAAAAACATTTGGTGAATCTGCAGAAATTGTTTGAACGGTTAAGGAAATTCAAGCTGAGGCTTAATCCGAACAAGTGCACTTTCGGGGTGAGATCTGGAAAATTGCTGGGTTTTATTGTTAGCGGAAAAGGGATTGAGGTGGATTCTGACAAAGTGAAAGCAATACAGGAAATGCCTGAGCCAAGAACAGAGAAGCAAGTCCGTGGTTTCTTAGGGAGGTTGAACTACATTGCAAGGTTCATCTCTCATCTAACAGCCACGTGTGAGCCAATTTTCAAATTGCTGAGGAAAGATCAGGCTGTCAGGTGGAATGACGATTGTCAAAAGGCTTTTGAAAAGATAAAAGAGTATTTGCAGAATCCCCCTATCCTCATGCCTCCAGTCCCAGGGAAACCGCTGATTATGTACTTGACAGTACTTGACAATTCCATGGGTTGTGTTCTCGGTCAACACGACGAGACAGGTAGAAAAGAGCATGCCATCTACTACCTGAGTAAAAAATTCACAGACTGCGAGTCGAGATACTCAATGCTTGAGAAGACATGTTGTGCACTTGCATGGGCTGCTAAGCGATTGAGAAAATATATGCTGACTCACACAACTTTACTGATCTCCAAGATGGATCCAGTCAAGTATATATTCGAGAAGCCAACTCTCACCGGAAGGGTTGCTCGTTGGAAAATGGTACTGACAGAGTATGATATCCAGTATACATCCCAGAAAGCCATCAAGGGGAGTATTCTGTCAGACTATCTTGCTCAACAACCGATTGAAGACTATGAGCCGATGAAGTTTGATTTTCCAGATGAAGACATCATGTTCCTCAAGATGAAAGACTGTGAAGAGCCAGTTGTTGGGGAGGGACCTGATCCAGATGAAAAGTGGACTTTAATGTTTGATGGGGCCGTCAATGCCAGAGGAAGTGGAATTAGTGCTGTCATTACCACTCCGAAAGGTGCCCACATGCCTTTCACCGCTCGTCTGACTTTCGAGTGCACCAATAATGAAGGTGAGTACGAGGCTTGTATCTTGGGTATTGAGCAAGCCATTGATTTGAGAATCAAGACTCTGGACATCTTCGGAGATTTAGCTCTAGTGATCAATCAAGTGAATGGTGATTGGAATACTCTCCAGCCCACTCTGGTCCCCTACAGAGATTACACGAGAAGACTGTTGACTTTCTTCACAACAGTAAAGCTGTATCATATACCTCGTGATGAGAACCAGATGGCAGATGCTCTTGCTACTCTATCCTCCATGATCAAGGTGGTTTGGTGGAACCATGCTCCCAGGATCGATGTGATGCGCCTCGACAGGGCCGCATATGTGTTTGCCGCTGAACTAATGGTTGATGACAAGCCCTGGTATCACGACATCAAATGCTTTCTGAAGAATCAAGAATACCCTGCAGGGGCATCCAACAATGACAGAAAGACTTTGAGAAGATTGGCAGGCAGTTTCTTTTTGAACAAAGACGATGTACTGTATAAGAGGAACTTCGACATGGTTTTGCTCAGATGCGTGGACAAACACGAGGCGGACATGTTAATGCAGGAAGTTCATGAAGGTTCCTTCGGTACTCACGCCGGTGGACATGCAATGGCTAAGAAATTGTTAAGAGCGGGTTATTATTGGATGACCATGGAATCAGATTGTTTCAAGTATGCTCGGAAGTGTCATAAATGCCAGATTTATGCCGATAAGGTGCATGTACCGCCGAATCCTCAGAATGTGATGTCTTCGCCGTGGCCGTTTGCTATGTGGGGCATTGACATGATTGGAAAGATTGAGCCGACTGCTTCCAATGGGCATCGCTTCATCCTTGTTGCCATCGACTATTTCACCAAGTGGGTCGAAGCAGCGTCGTTCGCGAATGTCACCAAACATGTGGTTGCCCGTTTCATTAAGAAGGAAATCATTTGTCGCTATGGGATTCCCGAGAGAATCATTACTGATAAGGGTTCCAATCTCAATAACAAAATGATGAAGGAGTTGTGCCAGAACTTCAACATTCAGCATCACAATTCTTCCCCCTATCGTCCTAAGATGAATGGTGCTGTTGAGGCAGCAAATAAGAACATAAAGAAGATTGTGCAGAAGATGGTCGTTACGTACAGAGATTGGCATGAGATGCTACCCTTCGCCTTGCATGGGTACCGCACTTCAGTACGTACATCGACCGGGGCAACCCCTTACTCCCTTGTGTATGGTATGGAAGCGGTCCTGCCTGTCGAAGTGGAGATTCCATCTCTAAGAGTCCTGTTGGATGTCAAGCTAGACGAAGATGAATGGATTCGAACAAGGTTCAACGAGTTGAGTCTTATCGAAGAGAAGCGAATGGCAGCCATTTGTCATGGGCAGTTGTATCAGAGTCGGATGAAGAGAGCCTTTGATCAGAAAGTGCATCCTCGTTGTTTCCAAGTCGGAGATTTAGTGTTGAAAAGGATCCTTCCTCCTCAGACGGATCACAGGGGCAAGTGGACTCCTAACTATGAGGGACCTTATATTGTCACCAAGGTTTTTGATGGAGGGGCCTTAATGCTTGCAACGATGGATGGTGAAGACTTCACTTCCCCGGTAAACTCAGACGCAGTTAAAAAATACTTCGCATAAAATAGACCCGCTGGACGGTAAAGAGAACAGTCCAGGCAAAAATGGGCATCCCGACGAACCAAGAAAATGAAAAGGTTCGGTCAAAAATTAGGGATTTAAAAATGAAAAGATCGTACACCCGGTAAGTTGAAAACCTGAAAAGGCAACTTGGGCAAAAATGGGTATCCCGGTGGATTGAAAACCCGAAAAGGGCGATCCAGGCAAAAGTTAGGGATTAAGCGAATGAATGCGTTCTGAGTAGTTCTGAATCTCATCTCATGTCGATGACTGGAAATTTTAGAAAGGTAGGAAACAGTCCAATCACCTTTTCAGAAGGCTGATTATCTGGAGGATCTTAAAGACGGGCAAGTCATAGCAGAATTGGAACCCAATAGAAATCCATTTCACATTGCCATTAGATTAATTTCCATTTTTATCTTTTGTGCGATTACCTCTTTCCAGGGATTGCTTCCTGATGTAAATGCCTATTTAGAGGCTATTCAATCAATAAAATCATGTTATTCAGTATATCTCTGTTTTCATTTTCATTTCACTGTTTTGTTTGCAAAAATGACGTCCGAATTTTTGATAAACATTGCATCATGACACATAAGGGCTTTACAGGTACATGCTTAATAAACATTTAAAATTGCTGTAAATTTTAAGTGCTTTGGATCGTCTATTTAGAACAGATACCCTCGGGGCATTTCCTTAAAATCCCCTGCAGATGATCGTGAATATCTTCCCCAGTGAAGTCGCCAACAGACAAATCCGGTGTCTTATCCCTGCAGAGCTGATCAAAGTGTTGGATTCCTCAATCCCCAGCAGGTTCTCACCACCGTACTTCCCCAAGCGGTTGTTTCAGAATATACACTCCCCAGTAGAGTTGACAGTGCCAGACTACACTCCCCAGCGGAGTTGACAGTACCAGACTGTATCTTCCCAGCAGAAGCAGCAGCTCCTCAGAGTTCGATGTTAGATCGAGGATTTCAATCCCATATCGATGATCTCTTTCCTGGAAGCATAACCTCGGTACCGTATCGGTGTTTGCTCCCCCCTGCTGAGTCATCTCTCGTAGATTATGGTTGCCAGAACCACTATCGCTTTCCCCAACAACAGTTTTGCAGCGCCGTTCTCTCCCCAGTCAGAGTCTCGGTATCTCGCCATTGCCAGAACACCGCGCGGCCGGTCATTTCCCCAACAGGATTCCTTGCTTCGGCTTGGCATTTTCCCAGCATTTCGCATCCCTGCATGTAGAATCATATTGCATTGCATCCTCCCAAATCGCGTAGCATTTCCATTTTCATGGAGCATTACGCCATTGAAAAATTCAAACATACGCATGTAAGCATAAAACATTCTCGGTATCCCAAGTGATAAGCCAGAGATTTGTTTCCAGTATTCAGACTGAAGGTTGTTCATGACTTATTATCCCCAGCATGGGTCATTGGCCCACGTGCCGCCTCAATTATCATTTTCCCTATTTCTGCCGAGGCTGATAGGCATGAAGTGTTTCCGGTATCCAGACCGAAGTGGCATTCGGGCCAATTTTCCGGTATTCAGACCGAAGTGGCATTCAGGCCAATTTTCCGGTATTCAGACCGAAGTGGCATTCAGGCCAATTTTCCGGTATTCAGACCGAAGTGGCATTCAGGCCAATTTTCCGGTATTCAGACCGAAGTGGCATTCAGGCCAGTGTTTCCGGTATCCAGACCGAAGTGGCATTCAGGCCAATTTTCCGGTATTCAGACCGAAGTGGCATTCAGGCCAATTTTCCGGTATTCAGACCGAAGTGGCATTCAGGCCAATTTTCTGGTATTCAGACCGAAGTGGCATTCAGGCCAATTTTCCGGTATCCAGACCGAAGTGGCGTTTAGGCCAGTTTCCGATTTTCAGATCGAAGAAGTTTCCGACATTCAGGTCGATGCAACTTGTGGCATTCAGGCCAGTTCCCGGTATCCAGACCGAAGTGGCATTCAGGCCAGTTTCCGATTTTCAGATCGAAGAAGTTTCCGACATTCAGGTCGATGCAACTTGTGGCATTCAGGCCAGTTTCCGGTATCCAGACCGAAGTGGCATTCAGGCCAGTTTCCGATTTTCAGATCGAAGAAGTTTCCGACATTCAGGCCGATGCAACTTGTGGCATTCAGGCCAGTTTCCGGTATCCAGACCGAAGTGGCATTCAGGCCAGTTTCCGATTTTCAGATCGAAGAAGTTTCCGACGATCAAGTTGAAGTACTTGTGGCATTCAGGCCAGTTTTCCGATTTCCAGATCGAAGTGGTGTTCAGACCAGATTTCCGGTGATCAGACCAACATTGATACTCTCATATTCCGATGCTTAGTGTTCAGACTAATGTGCGGCGTTCAGGCCATGGGTATTCCTGTGTTACCATTTATTTTGGTATCCAGGTCAACTTTCTCTTTCGGTACTCAGGCCGATTTTCACCGTACCAGACAAATTCTTCTTTTTGAGATTGCTTCTTTGCCGATTCTGACAGGCATTGTTATTTATTTCATAGGGATTCAGGATCAAAATCCGGGTCTTCTTAATATTCAACCATCTCCCACTATGATCATATGAAGAACATCCTGCTTCATATTCTCTAGTTGAAGACGCTTAAATAGGGGCAACTGTCATACCCCGATTTTGGTCCTGAATTTTTTTTTGTTTTTATTTTCGTTTAGCATGCTTGGCCTAACCTTACTTTGGTTTTATATGAGGACTGGTTTTGGTCCAAAGTCATGGTGCTGTTCATGTGATTGTTAATGCACATATGGTCTTGGTCATCCAAACAACCAACCTTCTTGTGTCACAAGCCAATTGCCAATCATGCCACTTGATTCATGAATATCCCTTTCAAATCCTAATCTTATACCATTGTTTCATGGCCTTGTTAACACATACTACCAGTCAAGTCATGTTCTTTTCAAAGTCAAGCATTCAAGTCATAAAATAAACCAATTGTAAAACAAATTTCAACCCACATTCCATTTCATTTCTCCCTTCAACATTGTGATTTTTGAACCATGGTGTTCCTAGTTTCTATTCATTGACAATTTGTTCACCTTTACGCATGCAGTATTCGAGTATTTTCTGTTGCTGCTATCATCTGCACAATTTTAGTGCTTCCAGTGAATTATTATGGTCATGACAGGATACGCAAAGACCTACCTTTTGAGTCACTGGAAGCCTTTACCATTGAGAATGTCCAGGAAGGATCCAAATGGCTTTGGACTCATTGTCTTGCATTATACATCATATCATTGACAACATGCTCACTTCTTTACTTTGAATACAAGAGCATTACTAATTTATGCCTAGGACATGTCACTGGATTGCCTCCAAAACCAAGTCAGTTTACAATTCTTGTCCGAGGAATACCTTGGTCCTCCGAGGATTCATACTGTGAAGCCGTGAAGAAGTTTTTCACATATTACCACCCAACAACATATTTGTCACACCAAATAGTGTATAAGTGTGGTGCTGCTGAGAAGATAAAGGATGATGCAGAATATATATGTAAGATGTTGGGTGATGGTGTTGAACACAGTTGTAAGCCAAGCATTGTGCAGTGTTACTTTTGTGGAGGAACCAATAGTTTTAAGATTATTGCAAATGAAACGGATAGTATACATTCGAGAACAGGCATACTTAATTTACAAGAAAAACAGTTTAACATGTGTGATCCAAGCAGAAAGCGTTCTTTCTAGACATGACCAGAGACATGCAATTTCCAAGTCACACTTCTTACAATTTCAAGTTCAGTAGTGATGTCTTCAAAACATGAAAAATAACAGTTACATTAATTTATGCAGTAGTTATACATGCATACAGACGCAACACAACACAACGCTAGAACCATCCACATGGCACTCATCAACAAATTCTGGATTCTCTCCATCCTTCTCTTCCTCATCGCTTCCCCACTCCTCCAAGTTGTTAGGTGTCAGTCAGATGAAGCTACAGAGAATGCTGGTGAAGTGAGTGACATTGGAATTGTTGGTGATGAAACTGATGATGCTCAAGACTTTGCGGATGGAGGCTTTCCTTCTGCTCCGGGAGTTGATACCATCTGTGTCTTCCCTAAGAATATTGCAAGATTGGTAAAAGGTGGTGAAGAGGCAGAGCTGCTTGTTGGTCTAAAAAAAAATGGGCAGTCAAGTTTGAATGTCGTTGCTATTAAGGCTAGTGTTCATCTTCCATTTGATCGTCATCTTCTTGTTCAAAACCTTGTTGTTCAGGTTTTCAACTATGGCTCTGTGCCATCATCAGCTCAGGCTAGTTTCCCATATATATTTTCTGTCAGCAAGTTCTTGCAGCCTGGACCGTTTGATCTTGTGGGCACCATTGTCTATGAGATGGACCAACACCCATACCAAAACACATTCTATAATGGAACAATTGAAGTTGTTAAGCCTGGTGTTTTATTCAGCATGGAATCTGTTTTTCTTTTTACTCTTGGAACTGCACTTCTTGTCCTACTTGGGCTATGGATTAATGGTCGAATACAGAACCTTAAGAAACCAGAACTCCTCCATCTGCCGGAAGAACAACCGTGACAGTAACAATATCCTGCAACATCAATAAATCCATCATCCAATGCTCAATTCAAATGCAAGCTACAATGGAGAGATTGAAGTCTACCTTGCCTTGTTCTCCCCTTGATATGATTACTGTAATGTTTGGCTTACATCAAGACCAACCATCATTAGCTTAACTCCACATTCCAAACAAATCAACCAACCTAAACCTGCAAATGGCATTGCAAATGACTGTACTAACAAGGCTAAAACAAATCACAACCATTCAAGTGTTTCCAAATTACAACCTTTCACCAATTAACCTCCATTTGCTCATGACCAAGCTACCAAGGGGAGTTAACCAATGGACCTGCACTGAGCTGCAAAAGAAAACTACAAAATAGGTCAGCAACAACATCAAATGGCCTTCAGACTTGTAGTCCCAAATAAGCAAACATGTCTGCAACCATCAAACCTGGACAGGTCAAGTGCACATCATACAAATGGCATCCAAGAAACATTCAAGCATGCATGTTCATTAACAATGTAACAAGACCTAAAGCATTAACATGAGCCAAGTCACATGGTCTGTCAATACTGATCCTGCAACAACACACAAAAACCTACCAAGAAACATACCCAAACCAGAACCAAAGTGCTAAACATGGAGCAACGACATCATGCCAAAAGGAACTGATGAATCCAAATGTGTGACATGACATACTTCAGTCAAGATTTATGCACTATCCTGATAGCAAAACCATTGTAGTGCTCAACCTGCAGCAGCAGCAACAACAACATGTAAAATCAGTTAGCATTGCCTTGAACCTCAAGCAGACACAGGGCAATGATGCATTATAATATTTCATCATCAAAAAGCATGAACTGATGGATAAGTCAACCTTGATCATGACTACCTCGCCTTTGATTTTGATTCATCCAGCTGGTACAAAACCTCATTTACATCAAACAGGTCTTGCATTTAAGCCCTACTGCTCCAAGCCAAATGAACAAGCAACTTGGTCTTATTGAAAGCCCTGCATATTTTCAAACCATAAGACCAAGGTATAATAGAACCAATGCATCTATGAACCAATTCACCTGTTACCAAAATACAACAAACCAACTCCATGGTTATAGACCAAAATGCTCATGGGAACATGGTAACCTGCAGTGAACATACACAGACTCAACATCACTGAGAGATGAATATCCTATTCCTAAGAATGCATTACTTTGTGGTAGGGCTACCGGAAGACATACTCGTCCTCTTTGATGGAACTACCAACAGGAATCAATTCCACAAGCACCATACAACCTGTTCATCCCAAACCGTTTCGTTCAACCGAAACTGCTCTTGAGTTTTCAAAAAAAAGTCATTGCAGTAAAAAGAATAAGGTAATTAGCAAAGGCAGTAATTCAAGAAAATATCCCAATTTGGCATAGAGACAAAAATGAAGAAGAAAGAGTGGGTTCAGAATACCGTTTTCGGTTTTAGCATTAAACAAGCCCATCCAAACTGAGAACATCAAAGAGGATTTTACAGAGATACGCTTTTGAACACAAGGGCACCAATTCGAAACCCTAGCTGCAGAAATATAAAAGGAGAAGAGAATCAGGAATTGAGGACAGAAAAACTTGGAGGCGGAAAATCTCAAACAAAAACCCTAAAATCCTAAAATCGATTACCTGGATTGGGAGGCCAGCTTCTTCACGCCTTTCACCACCGCCGTGACACTTTGTAAGAACTTCTCCTTTTTCCTTTATCCTTTTCATATGCTTGTTGATGGAGATATCGTGAGAGTTGAGAGAGAGTGATTCTTTGAGTTTGAGAGCGTGAGAGGGTTCGTTGATGAGCGATTTTGAGGTAGAAAGACTTCGAGAGAAAGGCTTGAGAGATGATTGTGAGCGATTTCGTAAGAGGGACGAGAGAAGCGAGTTCGTACGAGGATTTCGTTGGGTGGAAAGAGTGAGTTTGTGAGATTGGGGAGAGAACGAGTCTGCTACAGTTCCATTTTTTCTTTTTTTATTTCATTTTAAACAGAATAGGTTTTTTTAAAACATTAAAGGTTTTGCTTAGAATTCCTAGGTTTAGTTAATAATTGATTCTTATGTTTTCAACTTATTCCCCATTGAAAAACCCAACAGCCAGGCGGCTGGGTTTAACTACTGGTAGTCCAACAGACTCTTTTTTATTTTAGTTTTTATTCTAATGTTTAATCTATTTTGGTTTATATATTTAAAGTAGCATCAAATAATAAATAACCATGAGTGGTCTGGTGGAGAAGGGTAGTATCATAATCTTAAGTGGAGAGGGTTCAATACTCATGTGTAGCATTTTTTTGTTTAGTATTTTATTTTTCTTTTAGCATGTTATTTTCCTTTAGTATTCTATTTCTTTTAACATTTTTTTTGTTATGTTTATGTTTTATTATTTTCATAGTTTCCTTATCATAACATAAATTTGTTTTCTTTTAATTTCATCATTTATTCAAAACCATTTTAAAATTATAAAAATCATATTTTCTCGATCCAATGTCGAGCCCATTTTTCCACACCCTTGTAAGTCGATTGCTTTTTAAGCATCGCCATCAACCTCACATAGCTTACTCTTGGGCTTTCTAACAATGAGCCGATTCTCTTGCACTTACACTCATATTTCGAGTCATTTTGTTGTTTGGGCCCGATTTAATTATTTCATGATTTTTGACCACCCCCATTCATAACAAATGTATCCCTCTCCCATGAAATGTATAATATTTATTCTTTCATTCTTTATTCATCTGTTAATACAAGAATTAAAATGAACATTCGATAACCATTTCAAAGCAAGATCAAAACCTCGATCCAACGTCGAGTAATCATTTTTCAAAACCTAACAGAACCAGCACGTATTCATCCATCCTTTTGTAAGTCGATTGCTTTATGCATCGCCATTAACCTTGTAAGTCGATTGCTTCATGCATCGCCATCTACCCTTATCCCTAACATTTCTCCTTGCTCCACTCGTCAATTCTTGTTCCGATTAGGTAGCACCCATTAGATAGAACCCTTTGTATGATAACATAGGTAGGATTCCCATATCCTTTTGTATGATAACATAGGTAGAATTCCCATATTCTTTGCATGCTAACATTAGGTAGATATTCCCATTTGTAAATCCTAAACACTTAAATACATATTGCATGACAACTCTAGGGCAAAGCTTCCCCCACTTCTAGACCTTTCCGAGCGTCTCCGATCTTGTGGCATGTAGTCCGTCCTATTGCAAAGAGGTAACCGCCTAAGACTCGATTCAGCGAGCTGCGACACCTACTGCTAGGACGTGAACACATCGCCCACTCTCCTTTGACACAACTGGTGTCCTCCTTTGTAAGTCCATGTTCAGATGGCAACCCCTATGTAGCCGAACTACGGCAACTCTGATTCTCATGTTCAGATGAGATACGTAGGCACAAGATGCGATGTCTTGCCGAGTTTGACTAACAACTAACAACTAATCCTTGTTTGCTTTCGCCCTCATTGCGATCCTTTCTCTCGCCCTCGTTGCGATCGAGACTTTCCTTTTCTCTTGCCCTAGTTGCAATCGAGACTTTTGTTCCCGTTAGTTAGCTGAACTACGTTTTGCTCTGATTCTCATTCCCGATGAGATACGTAGGCATAAGACGCGACGTCTTAGCGAGCACACTCCTCTTTAACCCATAGGTAGCCGAGCTACGAAGACTCTGATTCTCATTCCAGATGAGATACGTATGCAGTGGATGCGACATCCGTGCGAGTCATTTTCTTTGACCCTCTCTTTTAGTAAATAGTACATTAGATAAACACACACCCTTTAGACAAGAAACAACAAGAGTGGATCCCGTAGAGTACTACGGATGCGTAGGGGTGTTAATACCTTCCCTTCGCATAATCGACTCCCGAACCCAAGATTTGGTTGCGAGACCTTGTCTTTTCCTTTCCTTTCTCCGATTTACTTCGAGCGTTTCCTTTCCCTCCTTTGTGATAAATAACGCACGGTGGCGACTCTTCTGTCATTTCTTTCTCGCCGGTTGTTTTTTTCGCACACTGTATTTTTCAGGCTGCGACAAATAGGACTTACAACTGCTGGTTTGTAGGCAGAGGGCCAAAAGTTCCACTGAGGATAAGATGAATGAGCGCCGGTTTGTGAGCAACTATTCATTTATACCACAGGGAAGCACGAGAGACAGATGAAAAAAGGGGGCCAATTTGGGATCGAACCAAAAAGCGGACTGAATCAAGACTCGTCCTAATGAGGATAGAACTCAAAAGGGAAAACCCATCCCATTATGTGTTGGGAGGGAACGAAAATAACCGTCATCCACGAGGATGTATCTCAGTGGGGAAAGGAAGGAAAGGATAGACACTTTCTGCTTAAGGGCTGACTCTATATTGAGAGATTTAACACCCGACATCTGCTTGGGGAGATCTATTGGAGAGATCTGTATCACCATTAGCAGGAGACAAACAATCAAAAGATAATATGGCAAGAAATGCAACATGAATATCTGTATGTTTATGATTATGCATGAATATGCGTGATTTATGTTTGATGAATGCTGACAAAACAGACATTGCTAACACAAACAGGCCCAGGGAACAAACGCCCGGTACTACACCTCCAGAGGAAAATCCAAGGGATCCAACTGGAAAGCCAATCTGTTGGAGATCTAAATGCTGAAAAGCAAAGATCTGCGAGGAAGCAAAAGATCAGAGATATCAAGGGAATCACCAAATCTCTAAGTGATGGATCAACAGTCGACCCAACTGGGGAACAAAAGTTCACAACAGGCAGAACTTGCCACTAAGGCAAATTTGTTGGGGATGCAGAGAAAGTCATGAGACTTCTGCAAGAGATATCACCAGTCTCAGCTGGGAAACAAGAGTTCATTGCACAGGCAAGAACTGCTGAAGAGATCAGGTCACACAAGTAGAATTCGGCTGCACAAGCAATTCTACTGAGGATATTGTCAGCGACTCTAATGGGGAACCAACCTACTGAGGGAGAAAAGATCGCACAAGTAGATTCTGCCATACAAGCCACTCTACTGGGATCAAAACATCGGGAAATCAATTGATCTCTGCAGGGGAAGATCATCCACCATGCAACCAAACTACTGGAGATTTGCCTGAGCAAGAGAAGGAGAGTTGGGGACTGACCGCCAAACACTGAACCTTCACAAAATATCGCAACTGCTGAGGAGGAAAGAAATCACTGCTCTGCTGAAGGGAGGGAGGTGAAAACCTCAACAAGCACTCTGAGGGGAGATATCACAGATTCCAATAGCGATTTTGCCGGGGAATAGGATAAAGTAACGGGGTGTCGACCCACCAGATACTGAATCTTCCAAGACGAAATCAACCGTGCCGGGGAGAGACTACTGCTGGAGAAGAAAACAGAGTCTTCAACAAGCGCTCTGCTCTGGGGATATATCACAGATTCCACTAGCGACTATGCTGAGGAAAGTGATGAAATACCGGGTGTAATACCCCAAAATTTACCCTTCATTTTTCCTGGAAGCATACGCTTTTAGGTCATTTAACATTAGAATTAGAGCCAAGAAGCTTTATTTAAAAAAAAAAAAACGAAAAAAAAACGAAAAAAAAATAAAAATAAAATAATAATAATAATAATAATAAATAAATAAATAAAATATATCTCAGACTTGGACCTCTCTCAAAAGCCCACTAAGCTACCAATATTAGGCTATAAATACTAGAGCTTCAGTGAAACAAAGGGCAAAAAAAATTTATTTCTATTCCTATTACCCTGTTTGGGAAAAAGATAGTGAGAGAAAGAAGACAGAACAAAGGGGGATTTTGAGGAGAAGCAAAACACTCTGAGGTTTCCTTGGAACAAAACCCTGGACAAAACCGGAAGAGACTACCTGACAGAGAACTCAGAGCAGCCTCCAAACCCTGAAGGGAACTCAACTTGTAAACCTCACGGGTGCAACTCAACTTCAATCAAGCTCTCCAATCAGGGATAACTTGCGTGGTTTTCCACTTTATTTGTGGGATACCCCCTGGAGGTTTTATTCCGATTACCCGTACTGACTGACTTTTTGATGATCTAGCTGGAGAGATTTCAGGGTTGCTTATCCCTTTAATTGCTGTAACTTTGGATCTTTATCCGTGTGGTATTTTTCCCCTTTTCCCCTTTTACTTTAAGATACATGTTTTGTGTGATGTGATCGTTTCCCCATAGGATGCGAGGCTTCGTATAGTCTCCCGTTTGCATACCAATTAAGGTAGCACTGTTCCTACGCCTAGGACTTCCTTTTTGCATGAGCGTTCCTAAATCGCAAACACCTCAACGCACGTTTACTCCTTCTACTACAGGTAAGTAAGTCTCCAAAGGTCGAGCATCCGGTAGATTGCGTAGTAACGTCGTTCGTCCAAAACCCAATCCATAACCCCATAGTTAGCCGAACTACGACTTGCTCTGATTCTCATTCCAGATGAGATACGTAGGCATAAGACGCGATATCTTAGCGAGCACACATCCCCCAACCCATAGGTCAGCCGAGCTACGAAGACTCTGATTCTCATATTCAGATGAGATACGTATGCAGTGGATGCGACATCCGCGCGAGTCATTTTCATTTAACCTTTTTTTTTAGTAAACAGCACAAGATAAACTCACACCCTTTAGACAAGAACTACAAAAGTGGATCCCGTAGAGTACTACGAATGCGTAGGGGTGCTAATACCTTCCCTTCGCATAACCGACTCCCGAACCCAAGATTTGGTTGCGAGACCCCGTCTTGTCCTTTCCTTTTTCAGGTTTACTTCGAGCGTTTCCTTTCCCTCCTTTGGGATGAATAACGCACGGTGGCGACTCTTCTGTCATTTTCTTTCGCCGGTTGTTTTTTCGCACACTGTATTTTTCAGGTTGCGACAGCTGGCGACTCTGCTGGGGACAATAGAAGTTGACCTATTGCTGGTCCATCTTCCCTAAGAGAGTCCCTCCTAGCTTGTGTGATTTCTTGTTTATTGGGTGTTCATGCTTTTGTACATTTATTTACTTACCTGCTTGCATTCATCTGCTGTATCTGTTTGGATCTGTTCGTTTGTTTGTTGGGATGGGGTGTTCTATGAGAGATAAGCCCATTACCCAGGCTTGAGTGTACACACAGGTTTTAGAGTGGATAATCATGAGGCTTGCGTGGCGTGTTGCTACGTTAAGTCGTTCGTGAAGAACCACACCCAGACGAGGTTTCTTTTGGATATATTATGTCCTACGGGTGTTCCGTAACGGCAGGATGTTCCTCTAGAAATCGTCGACTCTGGTGACCATTTCCCGAGAACTCAGTCTAGGCCTCTCCTCCGAGACGTGATTATGTTAGCTCTGGTGGGCGCATTCTCGCTGCTCAATCCGAGGACCCCGAGACTGGGAACTTGCTTTAGGATGTCCTGTTGAGGGGAGTCAATGGAGGTCTTTTTGTCCCGTAATAATGCCAAACCTTCAGTGGTAAACGTATTATTCGCGACTGAAGGGCCGAAGTTGACAAACCTCTGTTCTTAGAACCTACCAGTGAGGGGCAGGCTAAATTCAGGAAACCTTAACCTCCAACCAACCCGGTTTTCTGGAGCAAAGATCTGATCTTATATTATTTCTTCAGTGGGTTTTCTCTTCAGACAGTGCAACCCGACAGATGTTCAAGCAGATAAATCAATCTTGATTTCCATGCCACTGCATTGCATTCACATCATTGCATCACATCATTCTGCATTCATATCATTTAACACATGTTTATCCATTTATGTGGGGTTTATATCTTCTTCTTGATTCTAGTCGGGGTTTTTCTGGTACTTTTTAAAAGGGATATTTTATCTGATGAGAGACTGGAATCAAGGGGGTAGAATACCTTTGGAACTGATAAACATGTCATTGCATTTGCATATTCATTAGCATGTCTTGCATAACAGGTACCGCCGCAGTGTTCTCAGTTGTTTGGTGTTTAATCAGCAGGATAGCTGACTCAGGCATTCACAGATACGGTACCCGAAGGAATCAACAAAGGCAAAGGATGATGGACCGGCGTTTCGACACCCTTCCAATGTCGTACGCTCAGTTGCTTTCTAGTCTTCAACAACTACAACTTGTGCAATTGCGCACTCTGGCTCCTCCTGTTGGTAGACTTCCGGTGGGTTACGACGCCAACGCTAGGTGTAGCTTCCACTCTGAGGCACCTGGCCATAACATTGAGAACTGCAAAGCTTTTAAGCACGTAGTTCAGGACCTCATAGATTCAAAAGCCATCAACTTTGCACCAGCTCCTAATGTCGTCAACAATCCCATGCCCCAACATGATGGAGCCAACGTTAACAAGGTTGAAGGAGAAGTCAAATTAGTCTCTGCGATCAACAATGAAGGTGGGGATAGTGATTGTGACATCGATAACTGGGTGCGTCCGAGGATCCCGGGTGAAGTCATCAACAATTGGTCTTCTGAGGAGATTGTCCAAGTCACTTTTTTTAAGGAGTAATTTTCTTTGTTTATTCATGCATGTCCAAGTCTTACGTTCCGCCCAAGGCGTAATGACTCATTGTAGGGCTCATCTATGTGACACTTGCATTTTTTATCATAAATAAAGGACGTCTTTTTGCATTCAAATATTTCGTTCCATGTCTTTCTATTTTTGCAGTTTTTCAAAATAAAAAAATGGCAATGTTTTGTTTAGTTTCCACTTTTTTCTTTCACACTCATAAGCACATACCATCACTCATGCAGATGCACGTCACCGGATCCTATTGATAACGGTTCTGCTATGGCTCGCTTCGACTTTGAAAATCCAATCTTTCAAGCTGAAAAAGAGGGTGATGAAGACTGTGAACTCCCTGAAGAACTTGCCAGGTTATTAAAACAGGAGGAAAGGGTCATTCAACCGCATCAAGAGTCTGTTGAAGTGATTAATCTCGGCACTGAGGACGCCAAGAGAGAAATCAAGATAGGGGTTGCTTTGGAAGATAATGTGAAGAAAGGGCTGATTGAATTGCTGCAAGAGTATGTTGACATCTTCGCTTGGTCTTATCAGGATATGCCAGGGCTGGACACAGACATCGTGGTACACCGCTTGCCTCTCAAAGAAGGTTGTCCTCCGGTCAAGCAGAAGCTCAGAAGAACAAGACCAGAGATGGCTGTCAAGATAAAGGAAGAATTTCAAAAGCAGTTGGATGCAGGGTTTCTAGCAGTCACAAATTATCCGCCATGGGTTGCAAATATCGTTCCAGTACCTAAGAAGGATGGAAAGGTACGGATGTGTATTGACTACCGGGATCTGAACAGAGCTAGTCCTAAAGATGATTTCCCATTACCTCACATCGATGTTTTGGTGGATAACACAGCTCAGTTCTTGGTATTCTCCTTCATGGATGGCTTTTCTGGCTATAATCAAATTAAGATGGCACCAGAAGACATGGAGAAGACAACATTCATAACCCCATGGGGCACCTTCTGCTACAAGGTGATGCTGTTTGGTCTGAAAAATGCCGGAACAACATATCAACGAGCTATGGTGGCTCTGTTCCATGATATGATTCATCATGAAATCGAGGTTTATGTGGACGATATGATTGCCAAATCTCAGACAGGAGAAGAACATTTGGTGAATCTGAAGAAATTGTTTGAACGGTTAAGGAAATTCAAACTGAGACTTAATCCGAACAAGTGCACTTTCGGGGTGAGATCGGGAAAATTGCTGGGTTTTATTGTTAGCGGAAAAGGGATTGAGGTGGATCCTGACAAAGTGAAAGCAATACAGGAAATGCCTGAGCCAAGAACAGAGAAGCAAGTCCATAGTTTCTTAGGGAGGTTGAACTACATTGCAAGGTTCATCTCTCACCTAACAACCACGTGTGAGCCAATTTTCAAATTGCTGAGGAAAGATCAAGCTATCAGGTGGAATGAAGATTGTCAAAAGGCTTTCGAGAAGATAAAAGAGTGTTTGCAGAATCCTCCTATCCTTATGCCTCCAGTCCCAGGGAGACCGCTGATTATGTACTTGACAGTACTTGACAATTCTATGGGTTGTGTTCTCGGTCAACACGACGAGACAGGTAGGAAAGAACATGCCATCTACTACTTGAGTAAGAAGTTCACAGATTGCGAGTCGAGATACTCAATGCTTGAGAAGACATGTTGTGCACTTGCATGGGCTGCTAAGCGATTGAGACAATACATGCTGTCTCACACAACCCTACTGATCTCCAAGATGGATCCAGTCAAATACATATTCGAGAAGCCAGCTCTCACCGGAAGGGTGGCTCGTTGGAAAATGGTACTGACAGAGTACGATATCCAGTATACATCCCAGAAAGCCATCAAAGGGAGTATTCTGTCAGACTATCTTGCTCAGCAGCCGATTGATGATTATGAGCCGATGAAGTTTGATTTTCCAGATGAAGACATCATGTTCCTCAAGATGAAAGACTGTGAAGAGCCAGTTGTTAAGGAGGGACCTGATCCAAACGAAAAGTGGACTTTGTTGTTTGATGGGGCTGTCAATGCTAGAGGAAGTGGAATTGGCGCTGTCATTACTACTCCGAAAGGTGCCCACGTGCCTTTCACCGCTCGTTTGACTTTTGAGTGCACAAATAATGAAGCTGAGTACGAGGCCTGTATCTTGGGTATTGAGCAAGCCATTGATTTGAGAATAAAGACTCTAGACATCTTCGGAGATTCAGCTCTGGTGATCAATCAAGTGAATGGTGATTGGAATACTCTCCAGCCCACTCTGGTCCCCTATAGAGATTACACGAGAAGACTGTTGACTTTCTTCACAACAGTAAATTTTTATCATATACCTCGTGATGAGAACCAGATGGCAGACGCACTTGCTACTCTATCCTCCATGATCAAGGTAATTCGTTGGAACTGTGCTCCCATGATCGATGTGATGCGCCTTGACAGGGCCGCGTATGTGTTTGCTGCTGAACTGGTAGTCGATGACAAGCCCTGGTATCACGATATCAAGTGCTTTCTGAAGAATCAAGAGTACCCTGCAGGGGCATCCAACAATGACAGAAAGACTTTGAGAAGATTGGCAGGCAGTTTCTTCTTGAACAAAGACGATGTGATGTATAAGAGGAACTTCGACATGGTTTTGCTCAGATGCGTGGACAGACACGAGGCGGACATGTTAATGCAGGAAGTTCATGAAGGTTCCTTCGGTACTCATGCCGGCGGACATGCAATGGCTAAGAAATTGTTGAGAGCGGGTTATTATTGGATGACCATGGAATCAGATTGTTTCAAGTATGCTCGGAAGTGTCATAAATGCCAGATTTATGCTGATAAGATGCATGTACCGCCGAATCCTCTGAATGTGATGTCTTCGCCGTGGCCATTTGCGATGTGGGGTATTGACATGATTGGAAAGATTGAGCCGACTGCTTCCAATGGGCATCGCTTCATCCTTGTTGCCATCGACTATTTCACCAAGTGGGTCGAAGCAGCGTCGTTCGCGAATCTCACCAGACATGTGGTTGCCTGTTTCATCAAGAAAGAAATCATTTGTCGCTATGGGATTCCCGAAAGAATCATTATTGATAATGGTTCTAATCTCAACAACAAAATGATAAAGGAGTTGTGTCAGAACTTCAACATTCAGCATCACAATTCTTCCCCTTACCGCCCTAAGATGAACGGCGCTGTTGAGGCGGCAAATAAGAACATAAAGAAGATTGTGCAGAAGATGGTCGTCACGTACAGAGATTGGCATGAGATGCTACCCTTCGCCTTGCATGGGTACCGCACTTCAGTACGTACATCGACCGGGGCAACCCCTTACTCCCTGGTGTATGGTATGGAAGCAGTCCTACCTGTTGAAGTGGAGATTCCTTCTCTAAGAGTCCTGTTGGATGTCAAGTTAGACGAAGCTGAATGGATTCGGACAAGGTTCAATGAGTTGAGTCTTATCGAAGAGAAGCGAATGGCAGCCATTTGTCATGTGCAGTTGTATCAGAGTCGGATGAAGAGAGCCTTTGATCAGAAAGTGCGTCCTCGTTGTTTCCAAGTCGGAGATTTAATGTTGAAAAGGGTCCTTCCTCCTCAGACAGATCACAGGGGCAAGTGGACTCCTAACTATGATGGACCGTATATTGTCACCAAGGTTTTTGATGGTGGGGCCTTAATGCTTGCAACTATGGATGGTGAAAACTTCACTTCCCTTGTGAACTCAGACGCAGTTAAAAAATACTTCGCATAAAATAGACCCGCTGGACAGTAAAAAGAATAGTCCAGGCAAAAATGGGCATCCCGACGAACCAAGAAAATGAAAAGGTTTGGGCAAAAATTAGGGATTAAAAATGAAAAGATCGTACACCCGGTAAGTTGAAAACCTGAAAAGGCAACTTAGGCAAAAATGGGTATCCCGGTGGATTGAAAACCCGAAAAGGGTGATCCAGGCAAAAGTTAGGGATTAAGCGAATGACTGCGTTCTGAGTTGGTTCTGAATCTCATCTCATGTCGATGACTGGAAATTTTTGAAAGGTAGGAAACAGTCCAATCACCTTTTCAGAAGGCTGATCATCTGGAGGATCTTGAAGACGGGCAAGTCATAGCAGAATTGGAACCCAATAGAAATCCATTTCACATTGCCATTAGATTAATTTCTGTTTTGCGATTACCTCTTTCCAGGGATTGCTTCCTGATGTAAATGCCTATTTAGAGGCCATTCAATCAATAAAATCATGTTATTCAGTATATCTCTGTTTTCATTTTCATTTTACTGTTTTGTTTGCAAAAATGACGTCCGAATTTTTGATAAACATTGCATCATGACACATAAGGGCTTTACAGGTACATGCTTAATAAACATTTAAAATTGCTGTGAATTTTAAGTGCTTTGGATCGTCTTTTCAGAACAGATACCCTCGGGGCATTTCCTTAAAATCCCCTGCAGATGATCGTGAATATCTTCCCCAGTGAAGTCACCAATAGACGAATTCGGTGTCTTATCCCTGCAGAGCTGATCAGAGTGTTGGGTTCTTCAATCCCCAGCAGGTTCTCACCACTGTACTTCCCCAAGCGTTTGTTTCAGGACATACACTCCCCAGTAGAGTTGACAGTGCCAGACTATATATCCCCAGCGGAGTTGATAGTTCCAGACTGTATCTTCCCAGCAGAAGTGGCTGCTCCTTAGAGTTCGAGGCCATATCGATAATCCCAATGCCAGATCCATGGTTTCTTTCCTTGAAGCAGAACCTTGGTACCGTATCAGTGTTTGCTTCCCCTGCTGAGTCATCTCTCGCAGATCGTGGTTGCCAGAACCACTATCGCTTTCCCCAACAGCAGGTTTTCAGTGTCGTTCTCTCCCAAGTCAGAGTCTCGGTATTTCGTCATTGCTAGAACACCGTGTGGCGGGTTATTTCCCCACATAATTCTTTGCGTTGTGCATCTCCAGTAGCCTTGCCAGGGTCCAGAAGATGGTGATCATTTCCCGGGCAGATCCCCTTGCCTCAGCTTGGCATTCTACCCAGCATTTCGCATCCCTGCATGTAGAATCATATTGCATTGCATCCTTCCAAATCGCGTAGCATTTTCATTTTCATGGAGCATTACGCCATTGAAAAATTCAAACATACGCATGTAAGCATAAAACATTCTCAGTATCCCAAGTGATAAGCTAGAAGTTGTTTCCAGTACTCAGACTGAAGATTGTTCATGACTTACCTTTGTTATCCCCAGCAAGTGTCATTGGCCCATGCGCCGCCTCTATTATCATTCCCTATTTCTGCCGATGCTGACATGCATTAAGTTTCCGGTATTCAGACCGAAGCGGCGTTCAGGCCAATTTTCCGATGTTCAGATCGAAGAAGTTTCCGACGTTCAGGTCGATGCAACTTGTGGCGTTCAAGCCAATTTTCCGATGTTCAGATCGAAGAAGTTTCCGACGTTCAGGTCGATGCAACTTGTGGCATTCAGGCCAGTTTTCCGATGTTCAGATCGAAGAAGTTTCCGACGTTTAGGTCGACGCAACTTATGGCATTTAGGCCAATTTTCTGATGTTCAGATCGAAGAAGTTTCCGACGTTCAGGTCGACGCAACTTGTGGCGTTTAGGCCAATTTTCCGATGTTCAGATCGAAGAAGTTTCCGACGTTCAGGTCGATGCAACTTGTGGCATTCAGGCCAATTTTCCGATGTTCAGATCAAAGAAGTTTCCGACGTTCAGGTCGACGCAACTTGTGGCATTCAGGCCAGCCTCTCGGTGTTCAGACCGATATTAATAATCTCATATCTCCCGATGTTCAGATCGAAGTCATTTCCAGTATTCAGACTGACGAGCGGCATTCAGGCCATGGTTATTTCTGTGTTACCATTTATTTTGGTATCCAAGTTAACATTCTTTTTCGGTATTCAGACTGACTCTCACCGTACCAGACAGATTCTTCTTTCAAGACCACCTCTTTTCCGATTCTGACAGGCATTGTTACTTCACTTCACTTCAGTGCAAATTTTTGGGCTTTTATTGTATTCAATCCCTTGACACCTCGAAAGCACGAAAGCCGCTGCTATCTTCTTTCCAAGTCTCCAGTTGATTGAATAGGGGCAACTGTAATACCCCAAAATTTACCCTTCATATTTCCTGGAAGCATACGCTTTTAGGTCATTTAACATTAGAATTAGATCCAAGAAGCTTTATTTAAAAAAAAATGAAAAAAAAACGAAATAAAATAAAATAATAATAATAATAATAATAAATAAATAAATAAATAAATAAATAAAATATATCTCAGACTTGGACCTCTCTCAAAAGCCCACTAAACTACCAATATTAGGCTATAAATACTAGAGCTTCAGTGAAACAAAGGGCAAAAAAAAATTATTTCTATTCCTATTACCCTGTCTGGGAAAAAGATAGTGAGAGAAAGAAGACAGAACAAAGGGGGATTTTGAGGAAAAGCAAAACACTCTGAGGTTTCCTTGGAACAAAACCCTGGACAAAACCTGAAGAGACTACCTGACAGAGAACTCAGAGCAGCCTCCAAACCCTGAAGGGAACTCAACTTGTAAACCTCACGGGTGCAACTCAACTTCAATCAAGCTCTCCAATCAGGGATAACTTGCGTGGTTTTCCACTTTATTTGTGGGATACCCCCTGGAGGTTTTATTCCGATTACCCGTACTGACTGACTTTTTAATGATCTAGCTGGAGAGATTTCAGGGTTGCTTATCCCTTTAATTGCTGTAACTTTGGATCTTTATTCGTGTGGTATTTTTCCCCTTTTCCCCTTTTACTTTAAGATACATGTTTTGTGTGATGTGATTGTTTCCCCATAGGATGCGAGGCTTCGTATAGTCTCCCGTTTGCATGCCAATTAAGGTAGCACTGTTCCTACGCCTAGGACTTCCTTTTTGCATGAGCGTTCCTAAAACGCAAACACCTCAACGCACGTTTACTCCTTCTACTACAGGTGAGTAAGTCTCCAAAGGTCGAGCATCCGGTAGATTGCGTAGTAACGTCGTTCGTCCAAAACCCAATCCATAACCCCATAGTTAGCCGAACTACGACTTGCTCTGATTCTCATTCCATATGAGATACGTAGGCATAAGACGCGATATCTTAGCGAGCACACATCCCCCCAACCCATAGGTCAGCCGAGCTACGAAGACTCTGATTCTCATATTCAGATGAGATACGTATGCAGTGGATGCGACATCCGCGCGAGTCATTTTCATTTAACCTTTTTTTTAGTAAACAGCACAAGATAAACTCACACCCTTTAGACAAGAACTACAAAAGTGGATCCCGTAGAGTACTACGGATGCGTAGGGGTGCTAATACCTTCCCTTCGCATAACCGACTCCCGAACCCAAGATTTGGTTGCGAGACCCCGTCTTGTCCTTTCCTTTTTCTGGTTTACTTCGAGCGTTTCCTTTCCCTCCTTTGGGATGAATAACGCACGGTGGCGACTCTTCTGTCATTTTCTTTCGCCGGTTGTTTTTTCGCACAATGTATTTTTCAGGTTGCGACACCGGGATGTCAACCCATCCACCACTGAATCTTACAAGGAAAGCACTCATGCTGAGGAGAGAACGTTGTTGGAGAGGATTGTGAAGTCTCAACAAGCGCTCTGCTCTGGGGATATAGAATCACCGCAGAAACTCTGATTGGGGAGAAATCCCAACAACAACCCTGCTTGGGGAGAAACCCCCAAAAACAGTCTGAAATAAGAATGCAACCAATGCCAGGAGTAATGAACGAATAGTCTTACCCCGATGGAAATCATGTCACCCTTGGGAGAGCACTTAGAAACTCTTAAGTATCCTTTCATCATTGTGAATGTTCACTTTGTTTGAAAATAATTGTTTTGAAAAATTTGTTTGTTTAAAACAATGAAATTTTATCAATTAAAACATGCAAAACATTTGTTGAATTTGAAACAAATAAGAGTGCAAATAAATGGATAAAAGCTCAAATTGATTTGATGGAATGGTAGTCTGCAAATGGCAGGACTCCATAGATCTGTACAAGTTTAAAATCAGTGATATATATTGGAAGAGGGCTACATTGAACATAATGATCCTTTCTCTACCAATATGAATCTCGATGTATTCGAAGCTTCAGTTGACGACGAATCGAGAACCTCTGACGAAAAGACAGCTGCGAAACAGAAAGTCTTGTCAGGATGCAGTTACTTGCCAAATCCCTAATTTTTTGCCTAGATTGCCCTAGGGTGAGGTACTCAATCTAGCGGGATGCAAAATTCTGTTTTTTTTCATGTCTCTAATTTTTGCCTGGATCTCCCTTTCGGGTTTTCAATCCACCGAGACGCTCATTTTTGCCTAAGTCGCCCTTTCGGGTTTTCGACTTCGCGAGCTATTCTGTTTTTTTGTTTTGCATATACTTTTTTTTTTCTAGGCAAAGTATTTCTTGACTGCATCTGAATTCACAGGACGAGTGAAATCCTCCCCATCCATTGTTGTAAGAATCAGTGCACCGCCTGAAAAAGCTTTCTTGACAACATATGGACCTTCATAGTTTGGAGTCCACTTGCCCCTGGAATCGGGCGCGAAAGACAAGACTTTCTTGAGCATGAGGTCACCTTCTCCGAACACACGAGGCTTGACCTTCTTATCGAATGCTTTCTTCATCCTCTGCTGATATAACTGACCATGGCACATGGCAGTTAATCGCTTCTCTTCGATCAAATTCAGTTGGTCGTAGCGACTCTGTATCCATTCAGCATCAGTCAACTTGGGACTTGAGGGTATACTTTCCTTTAAAATTTTTTTTTTGATTTTTTTGATTTTTTTTGATTTTGTTTTTGATTTTGTTTTTTTCACCCTCTCTTTTTTTTGATTTGATTGCGTTTGCAATGCCCCAGTTTGACTGATTTGCTGATTCTCATGATACAGCTGAATGAGCTTCTCTTCGTGCTCAAGGAGACGGGAAATCTCATCAGGAATCGCTTCAACGTCATCTTCCTCTTCCTCGAATACAGGGAATTCAAAGTTGGGAGATGGCGTTGGATCATTATGTTCAATGTTTTAGAATCAACCTGCATAATGATTTTGGATAATAAAAAGCTTTAGAGTTTAAACAAGCAAATCATTATGCAGATGAAAAGATTGCTTTTATTCTTGTTTTTATGGTTTTTTGTGATCACTGATTTCATGCAAAAAAGCAAAAAGTCAAAACAAATGGAAAAACAAATGTTTGACAATGCATTAATTGAATGAAAACATCATTGTATATATGATGCCAACAATGTCATCACTTCTCCTTTTGGCATGGGAGAAGGGTTTTTGCACAAAGTGAACAAATTACGCTGACTTATGAATGACCGTAGGAACATCCACAGCGACCCAATTGTGGCAGACACCACCAGGGATGACAAAGTTGTTCAAGTCCTCTGCATCCTTTTCTAGAATAGCAGCAACTTCTTCAGCACGATCGGTGTGGATGAAACCTCCACTCTTGAATAGCCCTTGTTCGTTGAATGCCCCAGAAGAATAGCCAATGCCAGCCCGAGACTTGTTGTCTTCGAGTTCGATCATTTTTCCTAACCCAGCAACTGCACCATATTCGATGGCCAGTTTCGCATCACGGAAGGAAGCAAATGAAGGAGACTTCTTCTCAATTGGTTCAGCAATAGACAAAGCTTGGAAAGGCGTTCCAACTTCATCCTCAGCATCAATGTATGAGAAAGAAGCCAAGTGGCTAACCAGGAGAGCCTTTTCTCCCCCTACCACAACCAGTTTCTTATTCTTGACGAACTTCAGCTTCTGGTGTAGGGTGGATGACACGGCGCCAGCCTCGTGAATCCATGGTCTACCAAGGAGACAACTATATGATGGGTGGATATCCATAACCTGAAAGGTAACTTGGAAATCACTTGGTCCAATCTTGATTGGGAGATCAACTTCCCCAATCACGGTCTTGCGCGACCCATCAAATGCTTTCACAACAACCCCACTCTGCCTCATGGGAGGCCCTTGATACGACAATCGAGAGAGTGTGGTTTTTGGCAATACGTTAAGAGATGACCCAGTGTCCACCAGCACGTTGGACATGGCGTCATTCTTGCAGTTCATAGAGATGTGTAAAGCCAAGTTGTGGTCTCTTCCCTCCTCAGGGAGATCAGCGTCACAGAAACTCAAAGTTTTGCAAGCAGTGATGTTTGCAACAATACTGTCAAACTGTTCTATGGTGACGTCGTGATCGACATAAGCCAGGTCCAAAACTTTCTGCAGAGCCTCCCTATGAGGTTCTGAATTCAGAAGCAATGAAAGTACGGATATTTTGGATGGCGTCTGTAGAAGTTGATCTACAACGTTATACTCACTCTTCTTGATGAGCTTCAGCATCTCATCACATTCTTCATTCACAATGCCACTCGGGCCAACAGAAGAAGCAGGAGTCTTTTATACAGAGGAGGGTTTGGCAACAGGTGCCAGATTCGGAACATTCATAGTGGTCCCAACCGGGCGCTCAGCAGAATCCGAAACAACGTGGGGTTTAGGGGGTGCAGAGAACACACGACCGCTTCGGGTCAACCCACTAACATCAACAATGTTAACAACAGAAGTGGAAGGCAACGACACTTCTCTTCCTTCTTCGACAGCAACAACACTGTAACGGAAGGGAATTGCTTTCTCTGAGGAATAAGGCACAGGGCCTGCCGGCTTGATGACCAGAGAAGGAGAAACCTTCTGCTTGCTGCCATCATAACGAATGACAACAGGCTCAGGGATCTTAAACACAGGTGAGATCATGTTCACTTCTGGTTCATCCTCGTCAACATTCCTGTTCTGCAGAATCTCAATAGTGCCATCGTCTAGCAGCTCTTGAAGATCCTTTCGCACTTTGCGACAACCCAACCTGTTGACGGAGCAGATACGTCATTTGTCATGGTCGTGCTCTAGATGACTGTAGTCACACAGCAGGCGGTGCAACTCGACCAGTGACTGTCGAATATGGCTCACATATTTGACTTTGTACTTCCCAAGGAAACCCTGGACCATATTGACTGACTTCCCATGCTCGGGCAATGGGTTCTTCTTGACATTCGGGCCTGAGTCCTCGAAGCTCAGGATGCCGCATCTCATAAGGTCCTGGACCTTAGCCTTCAGCTGAAAACAATTGTCCACATCGTGGCCCGGAGCGCCAGAATGATAGACATAATGAAGATCAAGCTTATACCACCACTGGGGGTTGACCGGTATAGCCGGAGGATCTCTCGGAGTAATCAGCTTCCGCTCTACTAGAGAGGGATACAGTTCTGCGTAAGAAACAGGAATCGGATCAAAGGTGATCTTCTTCCTCTCAAAATTCACACCAGATTGATTACTACGAGGCTGATAGGCCTGCTGCTGAGGGCGATGCTGCTGTTGATGATAAGGTTGTTGAGAAGATTGTTGTTGATTATGTTGCTGATGATGATATTGCTGATGTTGTTGATGTTGATAAGGCTGAGGGTTGTCTCTTAAAACAGGTGCTACACTAGCCACCTGGTGCTGGTGACGCACTGGCCTCCTCTTGTTAGAGGGTCTTCTAGGCTTAGCATGGGACTGCACGGCATGTGCCTCCCCATCTTTCTTCTTAAACGCCCCATATCGTTTAGAAGAGCTCTCGTCTTTAGACAGACGTCCTTCACGGACACCTTCCTCCAGACGCATCCCCATGTTCACCATTTCGGTGAAATCAGAGGGAGCACTCGCTACCATCCGCTCATAGTAAAACGAACCAAGAGTCTTCAGAAAGATCTTAGTCATCTCCTTCTCTTTCAGCGGAGGAGTAATCTGAGCTGCCAGCTCTCGCCACCTCTGGGCGTACTCCTTGAATGTCTCTTTATCCTTCTGAGACATGGCCCTGAGTTGATCACGGTCAGGAGCCATATCTACGTTGTACTTGTACTGCTTGACGAAGGCTTCGCCAAGATCGTTGAAGGATCAGATGTTTGCACTATCAAGGCTCATATACCAACGAAGAGCCGCACCTGACAAACTATTCTAAAAATAATGAATCAGCAGCTGATCATTATCTGTCTGAGTAGACATCTTCCTGGCATACATCACCAGGTGAGCAAGTGGGCAGGAGTTCCCCTTGTACTTCTCAAAGTCAGGGACTTTGAATTTAACGGGTATTTTCACACCGGGAACTAAGCATAACTCGGCAGCAGATTTGCCGAACAGATATTTCCCTCGGAGGGTCTTCAATTCCTTGCGGAGCTCGAGGAATTGGTCATTCATAGCATCCATCTTCTCATTAACATCGGAGCCCTCAGACGGCTCAGAATGATAGATGGTGTCGTCTACCCTGGGAGTGGTATGCCCGACAGGAGGAGGCATAGCGAGGACCGGGCTAGATGCCGGCAGAGAAGCAAAAGTTGGTGCAGGAAGATCAGGCATGAAACCTGGAGGCATACCCCACGGAAACCCGGCTGGCATGGTATTCTGACCAAAGTGAGCATGGGCGGCTGGCACTGTCGACGAAGCAACCTCTGAGATAACAGTCCTCTGGGGAGGAGTTGCAGGCGGTTGAGAAGGTTGATTCTGAGCAGCCAGGAGTTGCTCCATCAAAGCGCCAAGTCTGGCGACCTCTTCTTTCAGTTCACGGTTCTCTTGCTCTAACTGATCCATCACTCTTGCAGAATTGGCTCTGGTATAGTACCGGTGAGTCAGCTTGTCTTCAAAATAAATGAAGAGCACAAAGTTAGGCCACGGACAAGAAGACCGGAAGGAAGACCTGCTTATGCAAAATGATACATGCAATGTTTGTGCATATGCTTTGTTTTTATTTCAAGGAACTTTTAGGGTTCTATTTGCAAATTTTGAAATTTAAAGCATTTGATTGCATATGGAAAACATCTGATCAAATATATTTGAACAAAGAAGTACATCATAGTTGATTAATACAAGGGAAAAGGAAGATAGACATCCTATGGATCCCTAGAAGCTCGAGATGCTGGAAGACGGAGCCTCTTGATCTCTCTCTCATAGGCTGCTTCCATATCTGTTTTCTCCTTCGCGAGTCGATCATACTTCCTCTTCCAGAATTTGGAAGACTGAGGAAGTAGAGAAGTCCAAGTATCATTCGGATCGTCGATCACCTGATGCTCGAGAAACTCGATCAGAGTGTCCTTCTCCTTCAGCTATTGAAGCAAGTCTTCTCTTTCACGGATCCAGGCACGTGAAAGGTCTTCGTCTCTCAACTCCTCTACGCCTTGGTTAGGGAGCGTTGAAGGCCCAGCCACAACCAAAGGTGTAGGTCTTGGATAGTCGTAGGGCATGAGATACTCTGAGGCTCTCTGTCTTACCCAAGAGGTGTATGGCTCCAAAGCTATGCAGTTCTTCGGACCCAACTCATTCCTGCCCTTCTGTAACACCTCAAAATTTGCCCTCCTCTCTTGGGACTAGCTTAACATATTGCATATCATATTGTAGGTCATTAGGCATTGCATATTGCATATCATGTGGTTACATTGTGCAAGTCATCCTCATAGGTCTTGGTCAGAAGATAAAGAGGTTGGGATTCAAGCCTGAGGTTTTTCAGTAAATGGACTGATCACTAACTATCTGAGGGTGGTGGTTCAAATTAGGGTTTCATGATTTCTCAAGGGAGATTGACCTATATCTTGATTGAAATGATACATCATCATCATCATGGTCTTGATATCATCCAAGGGATTCAAGAGATTGATCAGATACCTTGAGATTAGGGTTTTGACCTCTGGTCAACCCTAATCATCTACATTGGGCCAATCAGGGCATGGCAAGGAGGTGGGGTCTGTAATGGATATGGGGATCATCTTGTGATTATATTGAGCTTATGGAAGCTAGGGTTTCATCCTTGAGCCATTTCATCAGGAGTTTGGGGCTCAGCTTGATCAGTGCGCAACCAAATTCATCTATCAATTGAAAAAGTCAACTGGGGTCAACTGTGCTTGATTTTATGGATTTGGAGGTGGGAGAGAGTTGGATACACTTCATTCATGTTGAAACAAGTTTCATTTGACATTTCAAACATCAAGAATGAAGAAAATAAAATCAGGAGAAAAGTTGCCAAAAATAGAAAGTGACTTGTAATGGAAGTTTCCAATGGAAAGTTTTTCACCACAAAATTACATGTCCAAAAATGCTTCAAATGAAATTTTGTTCAACATGAAAGTTGTAGATCTTGCTCTCACCTTTCTAAAAAGTCCAAGAACTTGAAATTCCCATGTAGGGTTGACAAGATATGGTCCATTCATTTTCCAAAAATGTCCAAAATCAAAGTGGCATAACTTTCACATGGAATGTCCAATTTGGGTGATCCTTCTTTGAGCAAACCCCATTTCACATGTACTTTCATGTTGCATAATTAAAATTCATCAAAAATGGTCAAGGCAAAAAGTCAAATTTCAAGTGGACTATTTAGCATTTTTGGTGTGAACATGTGAATTTGAGATTTACATGGTTTTTGCACATGAGGTTCATTCCAACACATCACATATGCTATTTAGAATTTGCTCCAACTGGTTTTTGCTGTCACATGGCTTAATTTGGAAAGGTCATTTTTGCCCTTGCACTTAAAGTGGCATTAAAACTAATCCAATCAAATTTGGTAATTATGATTAAGAGATGGATTAAGAAGTTGGTATAAGTTACTAATCATAACAGAAATGCTAATTACATTTCATTCTCCAAGATTTGTAACTGAATTTCCCTCCAAAACCACAAAAATTCTCTCAAAACTTCATCACTTTTTTTCAACAATTCTCCATGAATTCTTCATCATTTTTGATAATTCTTGATGGATCCATGCTCCATAAGGCTTGTTGTTGAACTGTTTTGCTGAATCCGTACCAAAAGCTTCAAGAACTTGGACTGTCCAAAGCTTGCACAGCAATGGCAACTTCATGATTCTTGCACTTGGAGCTGTTTCGAGCTGAGCTTATCATTCCAATTAACTTCATTATCGATAAACTGCATCTGTTTTTGGTTTTTACATCTTGAAACGTCCAGATTCGCATCTGCCATCATCACCAGGTATTTTTTCGAAATTCTTCATTGCTCAAATTGTTATATGGCTTGTGTAGGTCTTTGATTGTAGATTAACATGATGCTCATAGTTTTTGATTTGGTTGAGAATTGTGAGAGAAATCTGAGATTGAAGTTTGATGCTCATTTCTTTTTTTGTTCGATCTGTTTAGCATGTTTAGAATTAGGTTAAAATAATTGGATATTCATGATGTGCGTGCTTTGCTGATTCCAATGATATATAGTTTGTCAATTTTGGTTGAGATTTGATGTTCATCAAATTCTGGAAAATTGATGGATGTTCTTGCTGAAGAACAAGGCCATAGGCGTGTTTGATCCGTTCGTGTCAGCTTCCTTTTCAAATTTATGTTTACCGCTTCCCAGAACCAATGAAAACGCGCCATCACATTAATGCCAACGGTGTCGTTTTGGTGTTGTTGCTGATAATTACGCTTATGCCATTATTTACATATTATTTGTTTTATTTCATTTCTTTTTTCATTTTTCATTCCATTTTTGATCACATGACTTAGAAAATTCATAGATCATTCAAAAATAGTCCAAATTGAGTGAGGTTTTTTTCATGATGCTCCTTGTAATGTGTAGAATTTAATGATGATTTTTGTGATTTTTGTGCACATGTGGAAAATTAAAATTCCTAGGGTTTGCTTGGTAGTGTCACATTTGTACATGCTTTGCCATATCTTTCATAAAATGATGATGCTTTCAAAGAAATGGATGAAATTTTTTGTGCATATTCTGGACACTTTGATGGTGATTTTGATGTAGAGTTTGTAGTTTTTGGATACCTGGTTGTTGAGATATGAATTTTTTATTAGAGGTGTGACAATTTGTGTCACACCAAGCTTGTTGAATTTCATGATTTTATTTGATGTACTTGTGAACATTGGATTGAGCCAAATTTTTGCATTATTTAGCATATATATGTTGAGATGACATGGGAATATTTCTGGATTTATTGATGGCATTTCCTATTTGATTGGAATTTTTCCCTCTATTTGGTCATTTTGTTGATTGTTTGTGACACATGTTACCATTTGATTTGTGAAATTCTGATCATTGATTGCATGAGCGTGAAATTTGGTATGAGCATTGTAGACACATTATAGGTCATTGTGGTGTTGATCCCATTCATTTATCATGCTTTGTCACTGTTTTATGATTTATGGAAGTTGATGTTGGTTTTGATACCATGTGCTGGCTTGTTTGAACTTGTCTGAACTTTTTGATTTTCATTGCCCTACTTCCTTTTGTCCAATTGAGCTGAAATTTGATATGCTATTCATTGGATATGTTCTGTTTAGACTTGAATTTTTGGGGAATTAATTGAATTGTTTTGATATGGATTTGATTGAGATCTTTCTGTTTGGTCTTTTGAAGTTGCAAATTGCATGTTTGATGCTTTTTTGTGCATAAAATGATAATGGTGATTGATATGAGCATGGGACCAATTGGTTTTGCTTTTAAATTGTTTGATTGTGGTTTTGGATAATTTTCACTTGCTGTTTTGGATTTTTCATCTCCTTTGGACCCTAGGCTTGGCCTAGTGGTCTTGTTTCTCATGTTTGGTTTGGATTTTCACGTTGAAATGCAAAAGGCTTAAGGAGAAAAATTCAAGTTAATTAAGTTGACTTGTGAATTGTTATAAACTAACATTGGCTTTGTGTTGTAGGATTTGATGCTTGAGTTTGAGCTCATGGCTTGCACTTGTGTGCATTAATTTGTGTTTGACTGAATAGATTAACATTTGCTGTTTATTGTTGGTTTGTCTGAGTACTGATGATACTTGATTGATTTCAGGTACATTAAGTTGCTTACAGTTCCTTGAGAACTTGCTTGCTGCTGCTTGGTTGTATAAACCAGTTGAGGTAGACTCTCTTGTCTCCATGTAGTCTGGAAGACCTGGCCTGTTACCTGGCCAGGCAACTGTCTGAAGTCCTCCTTAAGAGGCGATGTTTGTGATTGTTTAATTTTGTCCCCAAGCAGGTAAAGACCTCTATGAGGCAATTGGCGGATCAAAGAGATATGTAATCTATCTCCCGCTATTCTGTTGAGTCGTCCCTCTGCTCACACCACTGTGTTGATGCATTGGGACACAAACCCAAGATCTTGTACTTTGTACAGTTGTGTCAGAGTCTTGAGCGTAGAAGGGT
Source organism: Lathyrus oleraceus (assembly GCF_024323335.1). Taxonomy (NCBI): domain Eukaryota; kingdom Viridiplantae; phylum Streptophyta; class Magnoliopsida; order Fabales; family Fabaceae; genus Lathyrus; species Lathyrus oleraceus. Next base: position 263,761,337 of record NC_066584.1, read on the forward strand.
TCCCTCTTTCTGGACCCACGCTCCTTTGTCTGAAGCTCTCCCTGGCCAGGGATAAGAGCTGTGAAGTCTAATCTTCACTCACCTTTCATCTGCTTCACCCTGACTCTCAATGTCAGGGTTAAGAGTGAACACTACCCTGTACAGTTGACTTGCCTCGGCAGTCCACCCTTGTTTGAGCCTCACTTGACTGGATATAGTGTGTGCTATGTGAATGTTTGATTTATTTTGATTGAGCATGTGTGTTTTGCTTTTGCCTGTTTAGGTTTAGCTTGCTACCTGTGCAAGTTAGGATAGAAACCATAACATAGGACGATGATGCATGATAACACTAGGCTCGAGTACAGCTCCCTAGTAGTGTGTCTCCCCTTGGTTTCTGGCTAGAATTTCTTTCCCGTTCAGGGGAACTACGTCGCCCTGATCCTCATACCAGATGAGGTACGTAGGCAGGAGACCGTGCGAGGTCTCTCCGGGCCCTTTTTTTTTCTTTTTGTGTATGTTTGCTTATTTCTTCTTGTGTGTCGGGATATGGACGTAAGCCCAACGATTGGTTGTCCGTATCCTGAGTGTGTTTGTTTGGTTCGGAAGCCGATGTAAGTCCAGCGATTGGCATTCGGGTTCCAGGTTTGCCTGTGTTTGTGTGTGTCCTGTTTGGCGTGCGTGAGCTGAACTACGGCAGCTCTGATTCTCGTTCCAGACGAGATACGTAGGCATAGGATGCGATGTCCTAGCGAGCCTCTTCCTCTTTCCCCCACCTGTGTTGTTTTCGGTGTGTGTGTGTGATGTTTGTTTAGCAACCTTTTCTTTCTTTTAGAGCGTGGATCCCGTCAAGTACGACAGACGTGAGGGGTGCTAATACCTTCCCCTTGCGTAACCGACTCCCGTACCCTTTCTCTTTGGTCGCAAGACCATGCTTTTCCCAGGTTTACTCTGAGCGTTTCCTTTCCCTTTTTGGGATAAATAACGCACGGTGGCGGCTCTGTGTTGTTTTTGTTTTAGCCCGCCGGTTGTTTTTCGCGGATGCGACACCTTCCTGCGGATCTTGCGCCAGGCGCGAACAAATCTGGCTTTCAGGCCTTGGGGATCTTTACCCTCCTGGAAGAATTCACCTTCTAACAAAACGCTATAAGGTTTATCCTTTAGGGGGAACCCAAGCTGACGACGTGCTAAGATAGGGTTGTAGCTGATCCCACCATATGTACCAAGAAGGGGCACATTAGGGAATTCACCACAATAGTCAATGATCTGAACTGTATCATACACGCGATCATACCAAGAGATATCATCATTAGTGAGAGACATGAGTCTCGTAGACCACCGTAGACATCCCTTGTTCTCCTTGAAAGCAACCGTCTGCGGTAAGTGAGAAATAAACCACTTATACAGCAGAGGCAAACAACATACAATAGCGCCTCCACCCTTTGCATTCCTCAGGTGCAAAGAGAAATAGGTATCACCCAACAGAGTAGGAACCGGATTAAGAACTGAAAAGATCCTAATGGCATTCACATCCACGAATTTGTCGATGTTGGGGAACAATACCAAACCATAGATGAGCAACACGAAAATGGCCTCAAAGGCATCCTCACTCAGGGATTTCCCATAAATGGTAGCTTGAGCAACGAGGAAATCAGAAGGAAGACCCTGAATTCCCCCTTTAGTGGTCATATGTGCACTAATCAGAGACTCATCTATGTGCAACAAGTCTGCAATCTCTCGAGAAGTCGGAATACTCTCCATGCCACTGAACGACACCTGATCCAGAATTGGAATCCCAATAAGATGAGCATACTCCTCAAGCGTAGGCAACAACTGGAAGTCTGGAAAAGAGAAGCAGTGATACAGAGGATCATAGAACTGAACCAGAGTACCCATCAAACCCTCATCAACCTGAGTAGTCAACAGAGGTAGAAGCTTCCCATAGCGAGCTTTGAAACCCAAGGGATCTAATACATAAGATGTCAGATTCCTTAACTCTTTCAGATCGGGTTGTCTAAAGCTGTACTTCTTTGTATGCCTTTTTTGTCTTTCCATGTCTGATTTTTTTTGCAAATAAACCCTTTAAGTTCCTTGAAAATTTTCTGATTTTTTTATGACATGGGTGCAGATGAATGCATGAATGTATGAATGCAACAATCACACTCAAGGATCAAGCAAAGCACACCAGACAAAGGTCGTGGGAAAGCTCATAGTATCCCTAATATCAATCATCCATTTTGGTGGATTAGGGTTTGCACCTTATCGACACCCAAGTTCCATTGATATTAACGATACTTGAACCGGCTCAATCATCCTTAATATCAATCATCCATTTTGGCGGATTATGGTTTACACCTTATCGACGCCCAAGTTCCATTGATATTAAGGATGTGTGAACGACTCAACCACGAATCACGGGTTTGTTGTGAGTCACGAGCATGGAGTCCTGGTTAAGAACCACCCAAAGGGAGTGTACTAGGGTTTAAACCTGCCAGACATGTTCTACCAGAGGTTCCCATAGTCATCATCCCATCTTTCGGATATTATCGGATAAACGAATACTCGTATTCCAAAAATATTCTCAAGAGAGACTCTTATGAGTGTAGTATCGCGTAACAATCGCATCAGAACTTACATCTGAACGACCTCCGCACTACGTCCTAGAATAGGCCAAGATGGGTTTGGTAAACTACGATCCTTGGCTTTTAAGGCACATGATTGAAAGAATAATGCCTAACCACAAATGACTTGTGTGACATTATTAGTCCAACATGACCTCCACCAAGTGAATGGGCTCGCAAGTCAACTTGTTAAGGAATACTCCACATAAGTCGACAAGACTATGCCATTCTCCTATCCTAGAGTGCACTCGAGTTCGGGTATAGAACTCATCTCATAGAGATCACCAAGCAAACAAGCAGTTGTATATCAAGCAATTCAAACATTACAATCAATACAATGATCCCAAATTGTACAAAAATATGTCATATAACAGATAAGCAAACATTATACAACAAGGGTGAAAAGTTGGCAAAACCACCGAGGAAGGTTTAATGTCTTCCCCAGCAGAGTCACCACTTTTCTGTAGCGGCGTATTTCGTCGCCTCGTGGTCTATCGATTAGACCAAAGGTTAAGAGATACAAAGGGTAGAGTTGCCACCGCACTTTTATTTATCCAAAGGATTGGCTAAAAAGCGAACAAAAGCCTAAGAAGTTTTACACGTAGAAAACTAATGAAAAAGGTCAGAGATTCTGGGTAAGGGGTTAATTACGCAATGGGAAGGTGTTAGGCACCCAAAACGTCCTAGGTACTCCTAGGGAGCCCTTTTCACACTTGTTGTATAAAAAAATGTTTATTTGTTTATGACATATTGATTGTGCAAACATTGATTGAAGGGATGAGAAAAGAATATGCAAATTAGTTATTTTTGTGTTTGAACGGATGAACCCGTTGCCTACGTACCTTTCCATGGAAGGTAAGGATCAAAACGCCGTAGTTCGGCTAAAAGATTTCCAAAAAGATGAGTGGATTGATTTTAAATAAAATCCCTAAGGTCTTTCATTATCCACGGGAGAAAACTCAACTTGATAAACAACAAGTCCACCATGTGAGAATAGCTTCGACATACTAGAGGGGTTAACCCTGTTTTCAGTATGGAAGTCTTACGATTCGATCACTAAGGACACAGTCGAGATTAACATCAACCAACTAGGATAATTGAAACCTAAGGCTAATGCAAGAAAGTTTGATTAAGAAGTGGGCTTGGGCCACAAAAACAATTGAATGAGTGAGATTAATTGGTTTGAGTATTCATGAAAGTATGGTCAAAGTATGATTAGAATTGATTCAAAGAAGTATTGTGAAATGAGGAGTTTTGAAAATCATAGGCTTAGTGCCTAAGTTTCTAATTTGAAAAGACATGTCAAAATGTTTGCACAACAATATGTCAAGTTTTTTTGAATTATCATGTGAAAAGGGAGTTTTGAAAACACACACAAAGGTGGAGGGGTGAGTGTAAAACTTCTTAGGTGTTCACCTCTTGAAATCATATGTAGATGATTCAAGTGATTCCGTTGGAATAAAGCAACAAAAAGCAATAAGCGAGCAAGCAAGATGGAGATAAATGATACCAGATGCCAATCAATGGACTTATACTAGTCTCAGCAAAGTAAGGAAGATATCAGATGCCAATCAGTGGACTTACACTAATCTCAACAAAGTAAAGGGATAAGGATACCAGAGGCCAATCAATGGACTTACACTAGTCTCACAAAAGGAAATGAAATGAAACATGGATATCAGATGCCAATCAGTGGACTTATACTAATCTCCTACCATGTCATAGGATTCAACTGCCAATCAATGGACTTATGCTTGACTCCTCAATGGTCACAGAAGAAAATGAAATGAAACATGGATATCAGATGCCAATCAGTGGACTTACACTAATCTCCTACCATGTCATAGGATTCAACTGCCAATCAATGGTCTTATGCTTGACTCCTCAATGGTCACAACAAAATGCTACAAGTTGAATGTAAAATGATATGAAATGATATACAAGTGATGAAGATAAATGCACAAGTTGATATGCATAGATGAATCAAACAAGTCAATTAGCACACACTATATACAAGCAATTGGGCTCAATCAAGGTTAGCCTTGAAAGCCAACTGGAAATGGGTATGTGGAGCTCTTAACCTTAACATTGAGAGTTAAGGTGAAGCAGATGAAAAGGAGATGAGGGGTGTGCCTCATAGCTCTTATCTCTGGTCAGAGAGAGCATTGAATAATAGAAAGTGTGGGAGTTCAGAAAGTAGGAACTCTTCTCCACAAGTGATAGACTCTATAGATCTTGGGCTTTTACTCACTATGCATCAACACAAGTGGTGTGAGCAAGGTGAGTGACACACTGAGTAGCAGGAGATAGATTACACATCTCTTTTATCTGCCAATTGCCTCATAAGAGGTCTTTTCCTGCTTGGCACAAAATGTAAACATTCACAAGCATTACCTCTTAAGGAGGACTTCAGACAGGTGCCTACCATGTAACAGTAGGTCTTCCAGACTACATGAAGAAGAGAGGTTATACCTAATTGGTTAAGCAACCAAGCAAAAGCAAGTTCAAAATGAACTTAAGCAACTTATGTACCTGTAGAAACATCAAACAAATCAGTTCAACTGTACAGACAAACAACCAACAGTTAATAAGCAATCAACAATCCCAAGGTACACAATGTGTAAGTCAAAAGTCAAACTCAAATGAGTCAACACCAACCTACAAAACACACATTAGTAATCAAAAGCAAATATCAAATGCTCTCAAGATGAGGCATCATCAATTGTGTAACTTGAATGTGTAACCTGAAACAAAGCTTCAAACATGAGAGGCAAACCACTAGGTCAAAGCCTAGGGTCAAAGATGGGGAAAAAATCCAAAACAGAAGCTCAAATTTGACATGATGAAACTTCAAACAATTATTGACACATTGCAAAAAGTCTCACATCAATATCATTTACCAAATGCATTTCATGATCAATTGAAGTTCAAGGCAATTTTAAAGTTCACATGTGATCAACAAGAAAGAAAAATCTCAATTAAATCAGAAATGATTCACAAAAATCTGGAAAAACTCATGCATATTCAAGACATCTCATATGATCAACATGCAAAAAATCAGAACAATTGAGCATCATTTGATAGGGTAAACACATAGCACAAAATGAACATCAAAAGGTGTGACACAAATTGTCACACCTACTTAGAAAAATCACAAACCAGAAACCACAAATGATAAAAATGCAAACTCAACACCAAAATGTCAAGCAAGGAGTCTAGTTTCATCATGCAAATTTTCAGATTCATTGGATCAACAACCATCATTTCACAAATGCAAAGGCAAGGCAATGTTAAAATGGACACATATACAAGAACCCTAGACAAAATATTTTTCCAGCCTTGCACAATTTGAGTTATCATGATGATAAAAAACTAGAGAGAAAAAGAAGAACAATGCAAAAATCCTCACATTTTTTGGATCATCATTGAATGAGATATGATTTTTTAAAGATGCAAATGAAAATGAAATCAAATAAAACAAGTAAATGAAATAATTGGAATTTATTTAATTAATTTGAATTAATGCTTTGGGCACCAGCAGTAGAACGCTGCGTTTCATTAAACAAAACGCCTGGCCAATAGAAACACGTGCATGTGATATGCATGCAGCCAATAGGAACAAACCCTAGGGAAACAATTGGGAACGCATTTTCGTGGCCTAACATAAATTGAAACCGTTGCCTAAGCCTCTGTATCATCTTCCCCAAATGCGCGCGCCATGAACAGTAACTCAACATGAACACCAAGAACTTTTTTTCCAGTTTTGAAAAACAAGCACATGTAAATGTAGCCTAAACATCCTAGAGCATGAATCAAGCAATGGCTAAGCGTTTAACATCACGAATCATGTGGATCGAAGCAAACAAAATTTCAACATCAAACTTCAATCTATCGAATCTCAGTGAATATGGCATGGTTTTTAGTGAATCAAAGCTCAGAGTAATCACAAGAAAGAGATCTATAACAATAGCATAAGCAAAATGAGAAATAAGAGGATCAATTTAGAACCTCTTGAAGAGCAGCTTTGGATTCGTGTGGATTCAAGGCCTTGCAGTGCTCCAATCTTCCTCTAGCAAGCTTGTACAAGTGTTTGGATGAAGGCTTGAGGTTCAATTGAGCTCGAATCAACAGAATTTTGATTTCACCATTGTTGAGCTTCAAGCTTTGAGCTGCTTCAAACTGCACGAATTCACTTGGATCTTGGTTCAAACATGCTCCATGATGATTCCAGATGATGAATTAAGCAATGAATATGCAAATTGTGTGAAGAAATTTGAGAGAAAAGTTTGAAGAAAATTTTGAGATCTGAAAATTGTGATGTGTTCTTTTGAAATTCTGTTAGGGTTTCATGTTATATACTCCCTCTTAATCACCCTCTAAACATGCTTAAACAAATGCTACTAAAAATTAGGGAAATTTGAGGTGTTTTGCAAAATTGGTCATTTCACCTTATGCATGGCAATTATGTGTGAACAGTACACGGAATTATTTGTTTTTCACTTAAAATGAATTTTTGGAATGAATGGCAAAGGCAAAATATTCCAAATATGCACCCAATTTAAATGATGAAAATTCCCTCCAAAAATTCAAGATTTTGCAAATGATCATGTGATGACAAATTATGCAATGTGATGCAAGATTTGGAAATTATAGGTCAAAACAAGAATAATGCAAAAAGCGCCACATGATTTGGAGTTTTGGTTGAGAAATTATGCACTTTTGAATCTTCAAGTACACTTGGCCATGTTTTGATCATATCTCTTCAACCACACCTTAGAAATTCATGATCTTGGACATTTTGGAAATGGGAGAGAAAGATCTACAACTTTCATGTTCAACAAAATTTCATTTGAAGCATTTTTGGTCATGTAATATTAAGTTGAATTTGGATGAAAACCTTTCCATTTTTGGAAAGTTCAAATTATAGGTCACTTTCTATTTTTGGCAAATTTTGACTGGACCTCAAATCCTTCAAAGTGAGTGTTTAAAATGTCAAATGAGACTTGTTTGAACATGAATGAAGTATTTCCCATCACTTCCCACCTCCAAAATCACAGTTGACTTGACAGTTGACTTTCTAGGGTTTCAGTTGACTGAAGAATGCCTTGATGAGATTCAAGCTTCTACCACTTGGGATCTTGCTTTCAAATGATATCATAACTCATATGAACTCTTGTGAATGATTGTGGGGGATCCAAATCTCAAAATTGGCCACCATCTATTGCTCAATGAATGCATTGACTGCCTTGACCTGTGATTGCTTCATCTGCAACTAACAAGGTTAGATGACATATTTTTGTACTTTTGGTTAGTGATTGAAATAAAAGCAATGATATATGAATGCAAGGAATTCTATGGTGATCAAGAACCACTCTCACAAGATAACCCACCCACGAGGAAGCAAGCAAAGTGCACAATGATCCTTGAGGCAATGCAATGATATGATATGATGCCATGAGGGATCTTAGGGACAAAATTGGGGTCTTACAGCGAGCTTTGAACTCTAAGGGCTCTAATACATAAGATGTCAGACGCCTTAACTCTTTCAAGTCAGGTTGTCTGAAGCTGTACTTCTTCGTATTCCTTCTTTGCTTATCCATGTCTAAAAATTTGCAAATAGACCTTTTAAGTTCCTTGTAAAATCTCCATTGTTGATGACATGAATGCGAATGAATGCATGAATGCATGGATGCAACAAACACACTTAAGGATCAAGCAAGTCACACCACACAAAGGTCACGAGATGGCTCAAGTCATCGTCAATATCAATCATCCATTTTGGTGGATTATGGTTTACACCTTATCAACACCCAAGTTCCATTGATATTGAGGATATACAAGAACGGATCAACCGTGAATCACGGGTTTATTATAAGTCACGAGTATGGAGTCTCAGTTAAGAACCACCCAACGGGAGTGTACTATGGTTAAACCTGACAATCATGTTCTAAAAGGTTCCCATAGTCATCATCCCATCTTTCGAATATTCTCGGATAAAACGACTACTGGTCCTCCAAAAATATTCTCAAGAGGAACTCTTATGAGTGTAGTATCGCGTAACAATCGTATCAAGTCTTACACTTGAACGACCTTCGCACTACGTCCTAAAATAGGCCAAGATGGGCTAGGTATCTAAGGTCCTTGGCTTCTAAGGTTTATATTGGAAAGAGTAATGCCTAACCACGACTACTCGTGTGACATTAGTGATCCCAATAAAAACCTCCACCAAGTGAATGGACTTGCAAGTTAACTTTCTAAGGAATAACTCCACACAAGTCAACAAGATTATGCCATTCTCCTATCATAAGTGCACTCGAGTTCGGGTATAGAACTCATCTCACAAGAAACCACCAAGCATACAAGCAATTGATATATCAAGCAATTCATACATTACAAACAATACATTCATCCCAAATTTGCATAAAAATATGTCACAAATAAATATAAACATACAACACATACAAGCAAAAAGTAGGCTAAACCCACGGGGCCATGTTTCCCCAGCAGAGTCGCCACTTTTCTGTAGTAGGGTTTTCGTTACTTTTAGGCTTATTGACTAAACCAAAAGTCAACATACAATTCGAGTCGCCACCAAACTTTTATTTGTCCAAAGGAAAGGCTAAAAAGCGAACAAAAGCCAAGTAAGAAGTTTTTCAAATCAAAAACTAATAAAAATGTCAGAGATCTAGGTAAGGGGGTTGGTTATGAAATGGGAAGGTTTTACGCACCCAAAACATCCTTAGTAATCTAAGGGAACCTCTTTTTGCAAATATGTGTTGTAGGTTGGTATTTGTGAAAAGATTTGAACAAAAGATTGGGGGGATGAGAAGAGAATAGATTATATTTACAAATTTTGTTGTTTGAATGGATGAACCCATTGCCTACGTACCATCACAAAGGAGGATCAAAACCTCGTAGTTCGGGGTAAAAAAATCTCAAAGATTTGTGAATTGCTTTGATCAAAAGCCTTAAGGTCTTTTGTTATCAAAGGGAGAAAACTCAACCTAAACCTACAATCCACCATGTGAGGAAGGCTTCAACATGCTAGTGAGGGGTTAACCCTATAATAAGCATGGAAGACTTATAATCCAATCACTAAGGATGAGGTGAGATTTACATCAACCACTATGATAACTCAAACCTATGACTAATGTTTTTGAAAAGGTTTTGACAAGTGGCCATTGGAACCACAAAACAACTTGAAATGAGTTATATTTACAAATTAAAGTTATTTGCCAAATGAGGTCAAAGTTGGATTAATGTTAATTCACAATGAGTATTTATGAAAAGAGTTTTGAAAAGTCAAAGGCCTAAGGCCTAGGTTTCTAATTTGAAATAAAATCAAAGTTTTGAAAATGATTTTTTGGCTTGGTTAGAGTGGGGAGAAGAAGAGAAGGGTTATTCCTAAAGCATACAAAGATAAGAGGGCGAAAGAAAAACCCTTGGAGTTCCTTTTCTTGAAGTCATAGAGATGACTCAAGATGCTCCTTTACTTTGTACTTAGCACACAAACAAGCAATCAAACAATTGTATTCAAGCTCCTAGGATCTCCATTTAGCTTGGCTCTTAACTTGGCTACTCATGACAATGGTCCTCTTTTCACAATCTCAAGGTAGGATCCCTATCACACAAAAGCAAACATCAAAAGGTTCACAACATAATAAAGGGAATGAACAAAGAATAAGTTTAGAGGAGAAGTCCTTTGAGGTCAACTTTGAGTTTTAGCATTCTAAAGGCATGAGGTCTAGTTGCTCTTCAACAAATTTTGCATTCTAAAGGCATGAGGCCTAGTTGCTCTTGAACTCCTTTAAACATGGGTAAATCCTAATTCTAAGTCCTTTCTCCTTTTGCATTTGGTTCATACAAAACAAACACAAAGCAACACAAAACAACAATATATTTATATACAATAATGGGCTCAAATGAGCAAAGGAAAAATGACATAAACATAAAATATGTGCTCAAGTGAGCAAATATGAAAATCAATATGAATAATGAGCAAGAAATAAATGACATTAAAAGTAAATGGCAAGAAATTAAAAGCTCAAATTAAAATTAGTAGTTAGTAAGGTTATGTTAGCTTGTCATAAGACAATGTAGCATTATGTTAAGCAATCGTAAGTGGACTAATGTAGTAGTCACACCTATCTGAGGCCGGTCAATAAGAATATAGGCAAAGAACACAAGTTAGAGATCATGACTAGTAAGCCAAGCTCCATAAACTTGTCATGCCAAATAAAAGGGGAAGGGCCTTTTATTGACTTTTGGTTATTTGCTTGACCAAGAAGCAACCTATCTTAGACACAAAACAACTCACTTGATCATGGATCAAGTTGAGTTTGGTTTGGATCAAAGAAGGTTAAACTTCTCATTTGTCAAGACCAACCTCAAGACTTTAACTCATTGGCCATTGATGGAAAGAAAGGGATAAAGATGAAAGGGAGGGGAAAAGAAGACAACAACCAAATCCAATTGATCAAAGTTGAATCAAGTCAATATCAATCAACACCAAACAAAAAAGAAATAAAGATAACAAGTCAAGAAGTCAACAATATTTTTTTAGTATTTTTTGAATTAAAATAAAATGCAAATAAAAAATAAACAAATAAGATTGAACCTCAAATTCAATTCAAATCAACTTCAACAAGTCCAATTAAATTCTCATAGGTTCAACATGGTCAAACAAACTTTGACTAATTTTCTCACAAATATTTGAAACCAGAAAGTATTTAAAATCAATTAAAAACAATTAAAAATAGCATAATATGAATTAAAATCTCAAATAATCTCAAAACAATCAAGAAATTGTTGAGACTGTTTTTCATTGACTTATCATGATCCATAGATGCTATGAAAATACTTTTGTACTTTTCAAAAGTCCAAAAGTATTTTAAAATGAATTAAAACTATTAAAAAACAAGTAATCCATGAAAAATATCAAATGAAGTCACAAAAATAATTAAAAATCATAATGTGAAACTAGATTTCTCAAGAAAATGTTTGGAGTTGGTCTCATATTTTTATGACTTCAAATAAATTTTTAATGAATTTTTGAAAATGAAATGAATTAGCTGAAAATAAAATGAGAAATGAAATAAGCGAAAAAGCCAGAGTCATCAGATGCATTTCATTAATTGACGTGGCACCTGTGGATGGCTGGGATCTGAGGAAGCACGCTACACATGAGTCAAGCGCGCAACACCAAGCCTTAAATGAAGTAATTGAAACGGACTTGTGAGATTAGATCGTGGCAACAAGATCCAAGGGCCAGGAGTATGCACATGTGGTGGTGGTGGTGGAAACCACCATCTTCTCCGGCCGGACAACAAATTCCAGCCACCAGTTGCAGGAAAATAAAACTTAATGAAAATTAAAAACAAGGCCATAGAAATGAAGCTCGTGTGATGCAGATCATCACTGTACCAATGGATCTCCCTCACTCTTCCTATATTGATATAAATGTGAAGGAGAAAATCATGGTGTTCAAACTGATTGTTCATGAAATGAAGAATTGAAAGCACCAATGGCTTGCCTCAAGTGTGAGGACTTTAGAAAAATACAGAAACACAAGAATTCTACATTGGATTAAGAGTTCTAGATCCAAAAAGTTTGAGATTATACCTCTGAATTGATGAACTTCTGGCCACGAATTCCCCAAGATCCTTGCTCCTCTTTGATCCTTGAGTGTAATGGAAGTGATTGGCTAAGGAATCAGGCTTTAAAACTTAGCTAATGATACTTAATTTCAAGCTCGAAAGTGTGAAATTTTTTGAGTGATTCCTTTGGTATGGCTATGGTTTTACTTCTGCAGCACTTAAGATCTCCAAAAGGTTAGCAAATGAAGCTCATGAAGGTGTTATTTATAGTTGAATGTGGTTGATGACACGCTTCTTTCATGTGCATGAGAATTTGAATTTGCATTGTATGGGCCTGTACAGGTGTGTGGAAGGCCCAAGGATGAATGAAGCAACATGCTGAGATAAAGTGAAATGCATTTGAACATGCAAATTGGACTGAGCAAGCTTGCAATTCAAGTTATAACATAAAATATCCAAAACACACATACATGAAAATAAATTCGAAACTCCCAAATGGTAGGTCCAAATGAGTATTATGAGTAATGGTTGGAAAGCCCTTGAAATAAGGAACAAAAGTTATGTTGGGAAAAAAATCATTTGGCATGTGCAAATTGATGAAAACTGGATGTGAAAACTCAAATACAAAACATATTCAAGTCACTTTTGAAAAAGTTCACCAAAACCAAGCTTAATAAAACCCCTATGTTTTCATGATGCAAGCTTCAAATGAAAAACTATCCAACATCAAAGTTGTAGACCTCTTCAATATGGTAAATATAGTCTCAAGGTTTGCATCATTTGGATTTTCTATGACAAAGTTATGGGCATTTGAAGTTGGGTACTTTTTCAAATTCAATGAATTAGGTCCAAGATGACCTATAATGTTTTGCATTATAACATGTATTTATTTTAGGATTATGAAATTTTGTCCAACATAACATATGAATTAGGCATCTCAAGCTTTCCATTGAATTTTGTCTCACCTATAAATAATAAAAATTAAGGATGTTACTCCCTTGGTAAGTTGACCCAGAATTAGGGTTTCAGTCAAAATGACCTATAATGTTTTGAAATGAATGATGACCTTCCGAGTTTCAAATGGTTTTTTTATGAGCATGAAAGTTGTTCATATGGTTCTTAAGAATAGTTTTGATCTTGGGGTCATCTTAATTTGACAAACACATCAAAAATTATATCTCATTGATCCTCAGCTTAGTCAGATGACTTGACTGGTCAACTTTTCAAGGCCAAACTTCCAATCTTGATGAATAAATGATATAGGGGCCTCAAATAGGGTCACATATGCATAAAATGATAAATTAAAGAACTTCCCTTGATTAAATTTGATCATAGGTTGAGATTGCTTCATGGGCAAGGCACAGTCAAAGCATAGTGAAATTAGGGTTTCCTTGGGAAACAATCTCCAAGCCCTTTGGGTTATCTTGATCAAAGTGGCAAATTGAGATACTTGGGAGAGATATATGATGATTAGGAACTTTGTGGACCATTTTCTTTCTTCTTCTCATCTTCATCTAGCCATTTCATTGGGCTCAAGAGCCTACTAGGAGCATTGTGGAGCACATGATCACTTGAGCTTCAAAACAAAAAGAGTTAGTGACATATTTTTGTGATTTTGGTTAGTAATCAAATAAGAAAAGAAATAATATACAATACAAGTATGCTTGGTGATCTCAAAACACTTAAACAAGTCCCAACCCTAGGGTTAAGGAGCCAGACATGCTATGATCCTTGAGGCAATGCACTTGTGCAATAACATGATGCCATGAGGGATCTTAGGGTCAAAATTAGGGTCTTACATTGAGAAGATTCATGAAGAAGCCAAAGTTATCACATCTAGCAGCGACGAAGAGGATACTAAGGTATCTGAAAGGAACTCTCAAAAATGACATTTTATTTCCAGCAGTTGATGAAGGAAAAGGATGGAAGCTAGTGGGATACACCGACTCAAGTTGGTGTAGTGATGTTGAGGATAGAAATCCATAGTTGGTTATGTGTTTATGCTAGGTATTGCACCGATTTCTTAGAGTTCGAGAAAGAAACCAATAGTAGCATTGTCGTCGTGTGAATCAAAGTAATATATGTCTTTCTTTGTGCATGTCAAGCAACATGGATGACGAATTTGGTCAAAGAGATTACATGGAAGAATCATGAAGAGATTACCATGAAGATCGACAATATGTCAGCTATCAATCTGACGAAGAATTTGATAGCGCGTATATTGGAAAAAAAGGGTAAAAGTTGTTATGTCTTATTCGTCAGCCTTAGGTTGATTTATATAGTGAAGATACAATTATTACAATTGATTTTCTCCTCAATGGAGAATAAAGAAAAAAAAAGGTAGTATTAAAGGCAATAATAAACCCGGAAATAATATATTTTCCAACCCCCCCCCCCCCTCAAGTTGGTGCATAGATATCTATCGTGCCCAACTTGTCTATCAAATACTCAAAAGTAGGTCTTGCCAAACTTTTGGTCAGGATATCTATAGTTTGTTGAATTGAAGTCACGAAGGGTAGACATATGATTCCCGCATCTAACTTCTCCTTTATGAATTGTCAATCAATCTCGATATGCTTGGTTATGTCATGTTGAACTGGATTATGAGTTATGCTAATAGAAGCTTTATTATCAGAGTACAATTTCAATGGAAGCTCAATTTTCATCTTAAGTTTTTCTAGGATTCTAAGGATCTATAATCCTTCACAAATACCTCGAGACATATCTCTAAACTCGGCCTCTGCACTACTCCTTGTTTCTTGCTCCTCCATGTCACAAGATTATTCCAAACACAGGTACAATATCCAGAGGTTGATCTTCTATCTGTGACTAAACCTGCCCAATATCCAGAGGCTGACAAAATACATGTACCACCTACCCCGTTGAATGTCATAGCATCAGCTTGGCCTTTCTCTATGTGGGGCATCGACATGATTGGAATGATAGAAACCAAAGCATCAAATGGACACAGATTTATCTTAGCGGCCATAGATTACTTTACCAAATGGGTGGAAGTCGCGTCTTATGCGAATGTCACAAAGCACGTGGTCTCCCATTTCTTAAAAAATAACATCATATGTCGATATGGGATTCCCAACAAAATCATCACTGATAATGGGTCCAATCTCAACAACAAGACCATGGATGAGTTATACGCAACATTCAAGATCTAGCATCACAACTCATCACCCTATCGACCTAAGATGAATGGGGCTGTTTGTCGCAACGCAAAAAACAACCGGCGGGAAAAACTAAACAAACAGAGCCGCCACCGTGCGTTATTTATCCCAAACGAGGGAAAGGAAACGCTCGAAGTAAACCTGGAAAGGAAATGGTCTTACGACCGGAGATTACAAGGTACGGGATTCGGTTACGCAAGGGGAAGGTATTAGCACCCCTCACGTCCGTCGTACTCGACGGGATCCACGCTCAAGAGAATAGAATAAGGTTGCTGAATAACTGCTCAAAAAGAAAGCACACACACTGGAATACAACACAGGTAAAATAAGAGGGGAACAGGCTCGCTAGGACGTCGCATACTATGCCTACGTACTCATCTGGAATGAGAATCAGAGCTACCGTAGTTCGGCTAACGCACGCCGAAACAAACACACACCAAGACGCTGAGACGTCAGAAGAAACACACAACTGGAAACAGACTGCCAATGGCTGGGCTTACGGCCGACTCTGAACAACCAAACACAAATAGGATATGGAATGCCAATCGCTGGTCTTACATCCATCTCCTAACACACACAAAAAGGTTATCAAACAGACAAGTTAATAGAGAGTCTGACACTCGAGTCTAATAACTGTCACACTAACACCAAGCAGACGCTGAGACGTCAGAAGAAACAAAGACGTTGAACACACAGACTAAAAGGGAGTCGGGAACTCTGACCTGACAGCTGTCAAGCAAAACACACACAAAAAGAAAAAGGGCGCCCGGAGAGATCTCGCACGATCTCCTGCCTACGTACCTCATCTGGTATGAGGATCAGGGCGACGTAGTTCCCTTGAACAGGGGAGAAATTTCTATACTAACCAGAGACTGGGAAATGACAAACTAGAAGGGAGACTAACTCGAGCCTAATAGTTATCATGTAATCCAATAGTCCTAGGTTAAGGTTTCTAACAAGAGCTTGACTCACACAGGCAGTGAGTCAGCTCCAATCTATCTCTACGTACGTCAACTTCCTCAAAAGTTGATCATACGACTCCTACAGAAAGGAGATAAGAAGCTAAACAGATAAACATCAAAAGCAGTCAGCACACACTATACACAATCAAGGGGCTTCACACAAGGGTGGGCATTAGCCAAATGTACAAGGGTGTTCAGGCTCTTAACCTCTAACATTGAGAGTTAGGGTGAGCAGATGAAATGGAGATGAGGGTTATGCCTCATAGCTCTTATCCCTGGCCTGGGAGAGCTTGATTCAATGAAGGTGTGGGAGTCCAGAATGTGGGACTCTATTCCACATGACTTAACACAACAAGATTTTGGGTTTTTATCCAAAGTGCATCAACACATTGGTGTGAGCAAGATGAATGACACAACTGAATAGTAGGGGGTGGGTTGCACACCCCTTTTATCTGCCAATGCCTCTTCACTTAGGAGGTCTTTGAATGTGCAAGGCACAAAGATAAACAAACACAAGCATTGCCTCTTAAGGAGGGCTTCAGACAGGTGCCTGCCAACATAACATGACAGGTCTTCCAGACTACATGGAGATCAAGGAAAATACCTAAGCGGTATGCCAACCGAGCAAAGCAAAGTTCAAATGAACTTAAAGCAACTTAGGTACCTGTAAGAAAATCAAAACCAGTCAATATTTACATCCAAACATATCAAACAATCAACAACAGTCAGACAACCAATTATTAGACAACAATGGTGCAAGGCATAAGGTGAAAGCAAACTAAATTGATTCACCATCCAAAAGACCTACAAAACAAGCAAGGTTAGTCAACCAAAATAGTTTGTATCTCAATTGATGGGATCATATCAACCAATGTGGCTAATTGCTTGAAAACCTGAAATGCACAACTCAAAATGTGAGTCCAAAACCCTAAGGCAAAGCCTAAGGTCAAAAGTGAAGAAAAAATCCAAAACAGAAGCTAAAACTCAACATGAATCACATTTACACAATCATGAACATGTCATAAAAAATGCCATATCAAACTCATCAAGCAAGGCCATGTAATAAGCAAGAGAAGACAATGCACACAACATGATCATTAATTGGACATACAAGATGAAAAAATGCACATTAAATCAGAAATGGCTCAAACAATTCTGGAAATATTTATGAACATTCAACACATCAAACATGATTAGCATACCAAAAATCAGAAGCAACAAAGGTCATTTGATATGGAAATGAAATTGCACAAGTTGATCATCAAATTGTGTGACACAAATTGTCACACCATGTTAACATGTACACAAAACAGAAATGGTGAATGAGAAAAATACCAAACCAAGCCTAAAACATCCATCAACATGTCAAGAAACATCATACAAAATTTCAATGCATTTGGATTAAAATCAAGCATTTCACAATAGAAAGAGCAAGGCAAGGTCATAAAAGCACATATGTTCAATCATTCTAACACAAACAGAAATCCAGCCATGCACAACTTCAAAATTCATCACCATAAAAAACTAGACAAGCAGAGGATCATTTTGCAAAAAATTGGGAATGATTTGAGTCATTTTTCAATTTGTTATGGATTTATGAAGTTGGCAAAAAAAATGGAAATGAGAATGGCATATACATGTGAAATTAGGAGGGAAAAGCATATGAGGAAAACATTTGAAAAAGCGCTGCTACTAGGAATCGAGCCTGGTCCACATTTGAATGGAGCGCGCCACACTGAAACGGCACCGTTTTGCCTGAAAGCCCTAGCTGCGAGCTAGCGACGGTTCAAACCGACGCAAAGCGAAGCAAAACCGACGCAAAATGAAGATCTTCATCTTCCTCACGAAGGCGTTGAAGAACAGTGATGAAGTTCATCACAAATTTCCAGATTTTTCAAAGTGCCCAGAATTTCACAAATTTTATACCAAAATGAAGCTTACGCAATGAGGAACACGAATCCATAAACAATTCACACTAATTCATCATGAATTTCAAGAATCGAAGGAAAACTTTCTAGATCTACAAACTTTCAATTCCACATAACTTCATGAATATTGCACCACTTTTTACAAATTTTATATCAGCATTCTCACCATGAAAAACTCTACAATTCTATGCACATAAAATCATGAATTAAGAGGTTCGAAAATGTGACCTCTTGAAGCTTCAACAATGGCAGTGGTAGGTTCAAGTGTCCAAAAGCATCCAAATCCCTTCTATCAACCTTGATAACACCTCTGAAGTTGGAATTGAAGCTTGGAATGGCTTGGATCTCTCTTAGATTTGAATCTCCATCATCATGTTCTTGATCTTCAAGTGCTCAATTCTTGCTCGAATCTTCCAAACCAATGCTTGATCTATACTAAATGAAGGTCAGTGAACAAGAATATGGAAGAAAATCAATGCACTATGTGGAAGAAATTGAAGTTTTGATTTGGAGAAAAAATGGAGGGAAAAAGAATTTTGAGATCTAGATCTAGAATTTATGAAGCTAACCTGAAATTCTGTTAGGTTTTTCTATTTATATGCTTCACTAATCACATACTAATTAAAATTAGGCATGGTTTAGTTGTGATTAATCAAAATAAGGTGTTATGACCAAAAATGACATTTTGTATGGTGCATGGAGCAAATGGACGTTAACAGTAACATGTGGCTGATTATTTTCACTCAAAATCATCTTTTAAACACATTGGCAATGGTAGAAAGTTCTCATGATGCATAGATTTCAAATTTGTGAATTTCCCTCCAAAATTGACTTGAAATATCAAATGATCATATGATGGAAATTCATGCAATGTGATGATTGTTTTGGAAAGTTTATGTCATGATAAGAAAAATGCAAGAAGAGCCACTCAAATTGGAGTTATGAGTCAAAAGATATGGCCTTTTGAAATCCCATGCACACTTGACAATGATTTGACCATATCTCCTCAACCACACATCATAAATTCATGATCTTGGACTTTTTGGAAATGGGAGAGAGAGATCTTCAACTTTCATGTTGGACAAAAATTAATTTGAAGCTTCTTTGGTGATGCAAGATCAAGTTGAATTTGAACCAAAACCCTTCCATTTTTGGAAACTTTCAATTATGGGTCACTTTCCATTTTTGGAAAGTTTTGATCTGACCTCAAAATTCTTCGAGATATGCATTTGACATGATAAATAAGCCTCTTAGGGACATGAATGAGATGTTGAAACTCATTTCTCCACCTCCTAGCCTTCAGTTGACTTTCTGTTGACTTTTTGGTGTCCTAGATGACTTGAACATGCACAGATGATTTTGAGCCTCAACCACTTGATGAAATGACTCCAAAATGAAACCCTAGCTTGTACAAGCTCAATAACATCATATGATGATCTCCTTATTAAGAAAAACCTCCCCTCCTTGAGAATCCCTGGTTAGAATAGAAGTCACTATTTAGGGTTGATCAGAGGTCAAAACCCTAATCCCAAGGAACATGAACAAGCATAAGGAACCCCTCGAAGATGACAAAACCATAATGATGGTGACATACCCTTTCAACCAAGATAATACTCAACCTTCTTGAAGAACCAATAAAACCCTAATTGAAGAGCAACCCTCAGATGATTGATGATCAATTCATGAGACCCTCAAGCTTGAATCTCTCAACCTCTCTATCTTCTGAGAAAGACTTAGGAGGATGGCTTGTTGTTTCTCACATGATATGCAAAGATGCAATGCCTAATGTCCTAAAAATGAAAATTCAATATGCTAAGCTAGTCCCAAGAAGAGGAGGGAAAATTTTGAGGTGTTACACTGTTGAAGCTGCAAATAAAAATATCAAGAAAATCATCCAAAAGATGGTTGTCACGTACAAGGATTGGCATGAGATGTTACCTTTTGCATTACATGATTATCGCACGTCGGTACGAACTTCAATAGGGGCAACCCCTTATTCCTTGGTATACGGTATGGAAGCATTTCTCCCTATAGAAGTGGAGATCCCCTTGATGAGAGTCTTGATGGAGGCTAAGCTAGACGAGGTAGAATGGGTTCAATCAAGGTACGGCGAGCTCAACCTTATTGAGGAGAAACGCTTGAAAGCGTTAGGTCACGGTCAACTCTATCAGAGGCGTCTTAAAAAGGCATTCAACAAGAAAGTTCGTCCAAGGGTGTTTCAAGAGGGAGATTTAGTGCTGAAGAAAATCTTGCATATTCATAAAGACTCCAGAGGGAAGTGGACACCAAATTATGAAGGTCCATTTGTGGTGGTTAGAGCCTTTTCTGGAGGTGCTCTAATCCTAGCAACTATGGATGGTGATGAGTTGCCACTTCCCACCAACACTGATGTTGTTAAAAAGTACTTCGCCTAAAAAAGTGGAATAATAAAAGCCGCTACATCGAAAAACTGAAAGGGCGATTTAGGAAAAAATGGCTATCCCGGTGGATCGAAAACCCGAAAGGGAGATCCAGGCAAAAATTAGGGATGAAAATAAAAGAATTTGACCCACTGAGTTGAAAACCCGAAAGGGCGACTCAGGCAAAAATGGGTATCCCGGTGGATCGAAAACCCGAAAGGGAGGTCCAGGAAAAAGTTAGGGATTAATTCCAAGGCAAAGAGTTGTACTTTCAAACGTCTAACATGTCCCTCGAAGACAAAGAATCAATCTACCTCACTTTTCAGAAGCAAAGTGCCCGGACTATCAAAGACATAAGGATCATAGCAGTGTGGAAACTCAATAAGAACTCAATTTTTTGTTGCCATTTTGTTTCTATGCACAACAATTACCTCATTAAGGGATTGCGTCTTTATGTACAATCGCCCATTTAAGGGTCAAATCGATAAAAGAGAAATTTTCTCAACAAAATTTGTGCCCAAATCATTTTTGTATTTTATCTGTTTGTTTGCAAAGCACCTTTTATTTTTGATAAACATCACTTTTAAAAAATTATTCGAGAAAATAAAACACATGTTTGAATAAAGTGGTAAAATTGCTTTTGAAACAGTAAGCGGACCAATCCTTTAGTCTCCAAGATTCATTCTTGTTTTTTTCATAAAGGTGTAGGACTGTTTGCAGATAGTTATGTTCCTTTCAACTACTAATTCACGCCTCTCATAAATGTACTCATGGTATAGCCAAACTGGGGCAAGGCTCCATTACGTTTCCAGCAGAAACATTGATAAATCATGGATGGAGTATCGCGTGTTGAGAAGTCTGAACCCTCCAGTGACTTGGAGCAACCCAAATATATTCCTTAAACCACCTAGTAGGGGCATCGAAGCTTGATCTTCATTGATCACCCCAATAACAGAAGTCCACACTATTGGCATCATACCCCAAAGCAAAAATGTCTTAACCGGGGAATATCCGATTATCCATTTACATTCTAACATGCATCATATAAATCCTTCATAAATGGTTTTCCTACCGAATAGAAAATTAAAAAAAAAACACAGTCATACCAATCATCAGCATACGCATGCATAACACTCCCCATAAAACGGGAATTTCAACAAAATAAAAAAAATCATTCGCATTCCTACATGCACAACCAAATATCCCCAGCAATTGCATACTTGCATGCATGTCATGCATCATCCCATGCATGGTATTCTCACCTAAAGTGGAATATCATACAAAAATCAAATATAAAATATCAATATCCAGGTTCATTCATATGTACCCCAAACACTCTCCATCTAAATTCTATAAAGGTATTGTCCTGCATGTACTCGTGAAATTATTTCTTAGCAAATCATTTTATTCCCAGCATTTTCTTTGCTAGCATTGCTCCCCAAACAGAGGTTACCATAAAAAGTATCTTATGAGCTTCCCCCCCCCCCTGCAGAGCTTTGCCAATATATTTCCTCCAAAAGGAGTCTTTTAAAAAAATTCCCCCAACAGACGAATATTCGAGATACTACTTCATTTATCTGAAGAGTCTCATTTCTCTGTTTGAGATACTGCTTCATCAATTTGAAGTATCTCATTTGTTTCTAGAGATATTGCTCTAATATCTTCGGAAAGTCTTAGATTTAATTAAGGTACTTTTCCCTTGCTGGAATATCTTAATTCTATCATATAAGATGTTGTTTCGACCCGATACAGAGAATCTCACTTTTACTGTTTGAGATGCTGCTTCATCAATATGAAGAGTCTCATTTAAATTTTTTTTAAAGATACTGCTCTAATATCCTCGGAAAGTCTTAGAATCAATTAAGGTATTTTTCCCTTGCTGGAATATCTTAATTCTATCATGTAAGATGTTGTTTCGACCCGATACAGAGAAACTCATTTTTACTGTTTGAGATGTTGCTTCATCAATATGAAGAGTCTCATTTCAGATTTTTTTTAGAGATATTGTTCTACTATCCTCGGAAAGTCTTGGATTCAATTAAGGTATTTTTTCCTTGCTGGAATATCTTAATTCTATCATATAAGAAGTTGTTTCGGCCAGATACAGAGAATCTCATTTTTACTGTTTGAGATGCTGCTTCATCAATATGAAGAGCCTCATTTCAGATTTTTTTAGAGATACTGCTCTAATATCCTCGGAAAGTCTTAGATTCAATTAAGGTATTTTTCCCTTGCTGAAATATCTTAATTCTATCATATAAGATGTTGTTTCGACTCGATACAGAGAATCTCAGTTTTACTGTTTAAGATGCTGCTTCATCAAAATGAAGAGTCTCGTGCCAGATTCTATTTATACTATTCTAGCATCCTGGTAAAGTCTTGAGATTTAGCTAGGGATGTCATTGCATTAATAACATATCTCGACTATGACGTCCAAGATATTGTTCTGACGGTTCCCAGAAAGTCTTGACTGTTCCATTTTACTGTAGGATAATGTCTTTTACCATTTCTCACTGCATTTTCTTCTTGTATTTTCTTCCTTGCATTTCCTAGGACAAAATTTGGGTTTTTTTGTATTTAGTTATCTCCCACCGCGAATGCACAAAGACTGCTGTCATTCTTACTTTCCGGTTCGAGGTAATTAAATAGGGGCAGCTGTAATACCCCAATTTTGTCCGAGTAAGAAAAAAATCTTCAACCAGCATTCACTACCCAATGTTATAAGACATGAATTTTATCTTAAGACATAAGCTTTATCTTAGGGTTTCCCAGCCATTAGTGACAGCAAACCTTCAGTGATATTTTCATCTGTTAAGATCCTTAAGAAGACACCAGTTGCATTTGTCTATTATGGCCATTGACTGAAGCATGGGACTTTGGGACTTTTTGGTTAACAAGGCCCATTTTGGTTTATCCATGAGAACTCTTGGTTTTAAAAAAAGGTCCATTCACATAAGTATGTCCATGATTAATATTACAAAGTGTGGTTTAAATCTTTTTACATCAATTGATCCAAAGTCCATTTGATTATCAGTAAGTATTAAGAGCCATGGATATTTTCTATGATCACTTGTTATTAAGCTTATTTCCACATCCCAAATGTTTATGCCAAAGTCTCAATCCTTCATAAATATCTAAATTCAAGTTGCATTTTTAAACATGTATTTTTTTTAAAGCTAATGTGGATTGTTGGAAAAGACTATGGTGATGGACAATGTTTTAAAGCTCATTTTGGAATTGTTTCTTTTATTGCTTATGGTGCACATTTCATGTTGTTCATTTAAGCTAATAATAAACATAATTAGAGGTGACTAAGTTAAATGTCCATTGGTATTATATGATGGCCCAATCCATTTTGAAAATTGAGATAAAGTTTAAACATTTTAAATAATTAACACAAATAAACTATTGAGATAATGTTTTAAAAAAAGATTAATGGCATAATTGAATTCTTAATCCTAAAGTGTTACAAATAATTCCAAGTTCACATAACAATCAAAAATAGTTACATAATTATCCAAAAGAGGTCTCAAATTAAAATTGTACGTGTTACAAACAGTCCCCAAAAATTAGTACAATAAGTCCCAAAAAGTTCTGTTACATCAGAAGAAATTTGAAAAGTGGAATAAGCTGTAAACCCAGCAGGTCAAGTAGCGAATTTTTTCAAAGACATTTCCAAAGCCAATGGTTTGAAATTCACAGCGCCCCCAAATCCATTGGTCTCCAAGAACTGGCGCAGAAATTTCTCTCAATCAACATCTCTTCACAAACCTGCAAAATTAATTCAGAGGATTAAAAAAGGCTTATCAAATAAGCACTTATGGAAAACTGAAAAATAAATTAATAAGTTGAACAGGTTAATATGTTGCACAGTCAACCAAAGTAAACGCCCAAGAACGCGTTCCATTATCCAATCCAAACAACTCTAAATCCATAAAATAATCATCCCAGAAAATCTGGAAGAGATAGCTTAACAAGTTATCTTAAGATCTAAAATCCACCACATAAATACCCAGAACAAAAATTAACAGTAACACATTTTTGGAAATCCAAGAAGAAGTTATCAAAATATTTTTCTGTTAAACTCAAACCCTAAACAACAAAACAAACACGATTTTTCGGAATCAAAAGAAGAAATCAAAAAAGATAATTTTAACAGTAAACACATAACACTCAAAAGAACGAAAACAGAACAACAACATTCAAAAACCCAAAAAGAAGAAGGAAGAATAGAAGAAGACGAAAGGAGATTTAAAAAGGGAGAAGAAACTTATCTCTGCAGCGACAAGAAGCTCACGTCGCCGGACGGAACTCAGGCTAAGTAATCCTTTTTCTTTCCTTTCCTTTCCTTGCTTGAATCCATATACTTGTTGTTCGTCACTACAAAATAGACGAAACCTTATGTTTATTTCCCAAAATCGTGACTTTAGAAGGTCGAACCCCAAAGTTTAGGGTTAGGGTTTTTTCGACAGATAAAGGTTTGTATTTAGGATAAGAACGGGCTAGGGTTTGTTTGCCGTGAGAGAGAGAGAACTTAGATTAGGGTTTTAGGTTTGTGTTTTGAAGGGGGCCTCGATCTGGCCATTTGAGAAAGATTCTTGAAGAAATGAGGCCGGATTTGGAATCTCCGGCCCAAAAGAGTTGGGGGTACGTGTTTGGTGTTTTTAGATTTGAGAAGTGGAGTCGCCGGAGAAGAGGGCGGTGCCGCCGCGGTTGGCCGGCCGCCACCATCTTCTCCGGCAGGTTTGGTCGGGGATGATGACGGAGAGGAAATAGAAGTTGTAGAGCAACTTTGGCGTTTGAGTTGAAGAGAGAGAACGAGAATGAGAAAATGGCTCTCTCTCTCAAATATTTGTTTTTATGTGTTGATGAGGGTGGCTGCATGGGCGCCACGTGGCCTCTCCAAGAGGCGCCACATATTGGTTGACTTCTGAGTCAACCAGGGGATCCTGTGTGGATCCCCCCATCATATGCTGGTGCACCCTTTCAGTCATCCATCTGATCTATTGACTGGGTCAAAGTCCCCAGATCTAAGGGCCCAGATACCTCCATAGGAGGTCAACGTTTGACCAAGCCTTTAAGGCCTTGATGGTTCCGTTTTGGGCCAACTCAGGTTGGGCCCAAAGATTTTTTGCTATTTAAAACCCCTTTTATTTATCCAGTAGCGCCCAGATTTGGGCTTCCACCACCATCGGCCCATTTTCTTCATTTTTTTGACTTGTTCATTTTTTTTTCTTTATTATATTTTCCATAACACTTATAAAAAATATATATATTAGATAGTTATTAATTCCTAATAATAATTATTTGATTATTTTACAATATTTAAATATTTTATTTACTTTCATTTCATTTATTTTATTTACTTTCTTTCAAAATTGCATAATTATATATTGTTATTATTATTATTAATACTTAATGGTAAATATTCAATTATTTGGTTACATCATTATTTTTTTAATTACTTACTATTTAATCAAATAATCTATTAAATATTTAATTAATTAATTATATTATTATTAATATCCCTTATAATTTAGATAATTGTTTATTTTTGTGGAGTGTATGTGCATGATTATTTTGTATTTATTTATTTATACCGAGTCTTGAGTGCATATGGATGACACGTTATAATTGTGAGAAGATTATGTCGATTTCACCAATTTAAAATCATTCAAACCAATTTCAAAAATAAATCATATATTTCTCGATTCAAAGTCGAGCCCATTTTCAAACACCTTTTGTAAGTCGATCGCTTGCAAAAGCATCGCCATCAACCTCACATGGCTTACTCTTGGGCTTTCTTACAATGAGACCTATTCGATTTTAATTAATCGATTAGATGAACTATTCACTAAATAAATTCAATTCATTCACAAAATACAAATTAAAAACCTCGATCCAACATCGAGTATTCTTTATTAAGAATTAAAATACCTAATCACAATCAAATACTATTTCACTTAGGAATAAAAGAGGAAATGGTTTTGAGTTTTCAACTCCTCTCCTCGATTATTTAAACACTAACTCTTGTACTCGATTAATCGAATAATCATCATTTCTAATCCCCTTAAGAACCAATAAATCAAATTCTTTTAAGAAACAAAAAGGGAGATGACTTTGAGTCTTCAATGTTTCTCCTCGATTATTTGAATACAAGTTCTCTTACTTGGTTAGTCAAATAAATGTCGTTCCTCTACAAACCTCCAAACCTCGATTAAATCAAAATATTTTCACAGTAAGCTAAATAAAAAGGGAGTTGACTTTGAGTTTTCAACTTCACTCCTTAGTTGGTCGAATACGAGTTCTCTTACTCGATCAGTCGAACAACTGTCATTTTTCTGCAAACATACAACTTAATCAAATCATTTTCATAACAAATTATACAAAAAGGGAGATGGTCTTGAGCCTTCGATTCCTCTCCTCAAATGCTTGGATATGAGTTGTTTTACTCAGTCATTCAAGTACTTGTCGTTCATTATAAAAATACGTCAACCATATACAACCTTATTTTCATAAATATTCAGATGAAACAGAAAGTGGACTAGAGTCTTCTATTTCCTTTCCCGACTATTAGGATATGAGTTGTCTTACTCGATTATACGAGTATTCGTCATCCATTTAAAACACCTTAGTTATTATCAAACCTTTTCTATAATTAAGTATGAAAAAGAAAGTGGTCTAGAGTCTTCTATTCCCTTTCCCGACTGTTAGGATACAAGTTATCTTACTCGACTATCCGAGTAATCGTCATCCAACCAAAAATATCTTAACCTATCAAGTTTATCCTTTCTCGCCCTCGTGCGGTCGAAACCAGTCAAACAAAACATCCAACATATTAATCCAACTTGTCACCCTCATGTGATCAAACCTCTTTTCAGAAAGAACATTGTTTAATCCTTTCTAATGCGCACAACAAACTAGTGCTTAAGCCTCTGCCGAGAGTAGACAAGTCAGCGTTTAGCCTTTAGAACATGATCTAAATAGTTGTTCGGTAAAAGACACCAACCAACCATAGTTCCCCGAACTACGAATGCTCTGATTTCCTTATTTAAGGATACGTAGGCAGGAGATTGTTGTATCTTCGTGAGCACACTAATAAAAAACCTCCCCTTTCCCTTTCTAAGGTTCTCATCCATTTCTATTTTCAATATATTTATAACCCAAAGATAACAAACAAACATAAATTAACACTCAAAACGCACATTGAAACTAAAAGGTTCCCGTTGAGTACAACGGACGTAAGGGGTGCTAATACCTTCCCCTTACGTAATCCACTCCCGAACCCGAATATGGTTGTGATGACCATTATTCCATTTCCTAAAGGTTTTATCGATATTTTCCTATCCCTTCATTGGGATAAATAAAGTTCGGTGACGACTTTGTTCGAACATTAATTTTTTTCTGCGACCATCGCGAGGAATCGTATTTTTTCGAGATGCGACAGATGGAAACTCTGCTGGGGACTAGCTCCAAGCAAAAGAGAGTGAAGCCTAACTTAGTTCAGTTGATGTATTGTGTGTTAATTTTATATGTTTGTTATCTGTTCTGTTATTATTATTCTATCATATTTATTATATTGTGATTTATTGACTATGTTTTATTTGGGGCTCTCTGTTAAGGATGCTTTGTGAGATAGGCTCTCTACCCGAGTCTGAGAAAAACCATAAGATTAAGTTGGTGGTTGCGTAGTGGGCACCCACAAGGAGTCTTCCTTGTTGGGAAGATACGAAGACCCCACCTAGAGGAGATTCTCTTGAGATATTATTGCCCGACAAGTTTTTGTCACGACGATAGTATTCTCAGGTTGGATCAATGACTCTAGGGACCTTCTAACCCATTATATCCAGTGGTTATGTAGTATCTACCCGAAAAGTCCCAGACTTGTTGGGTTAATATGAAAGCCCCAATCAGATGAGATCCCTTGGGCGTATTACTACCTTATAGTGGTATTCCTAACCTCGATCTATGACTCTGAGTACCTTATTAGAACCATGGACTCGAGAGTTGTGTAGTATGGACCCACTAGGAGTCTTCCTCTTTGGGACCATACGAAGGCCTCACCCAAACGAGACTCTGTTTGGGGATGTTATTTGCAGATGAGTTTTCGTCATGACAATAACCTTCCTAAATAGTGATTGATGACTTTGGGAACCTCTTAACTTTAGCATCCTCCCAAAAGGGTTTTGTTTCGTAACCAAGAATACCCCCTCTCACGACCTATATATTGACTTACATGTAGCACGCATAACATCATTCATAACATAATATTCATATTATTTTATTTCCAAGGAATCTGAGTGTCATGAGTTGCAAAAATTCAAGAAACATGGAATCAAGCAAAAGAAACATTTACTCTTTCAAGTTCAAGGATCTCGATCTAAAGAGCTTACGTGACTTGGTCTCTCAGATGCACCCGGTGTACAGAATCAACTTTGGGAAGAATTATAGCAATCTGCTCAGCATCCTCAATCAACAAGTGGACCATACAACTTTAGTCACTTTGGCCCAATTCTATGACCTAGATTTAAGATGCTTCACATTCCAAGACTTCCAGCTAGCACCAACATTGGAAGAATTCGAGCGTCTTGTTAGGATTCCTATGAAGAACAAGCCACTATTTGAAGGGATAGATGAATCTTTGCCCCTTGAGACCATTGCTAGCACGCTTCACATGGATGAAAAGGAGGTAGAGGCTAACTTAGAGACCAAAGGGAATACCAAAGGATTTTCACTAAGTTTTCTCTTGGAGAGATCTCATACCCTATTAAAAGCAGAAAGTTGGGATGCTTGTTACTCTGCCATTGCATTGGCCATCTATGGCGTCGTCCTGTTCCCGAATATGGATGGTTTCGTAGACATGGCCTCCATTTGTGTTTTCCTTACTGGGAACCCAGTACCCACTTTGTTAGCCGATGTCTACTATTACATAAGTCATAGGTATACTAAGAAGAAATGAATGATCACTTGTTGTGCTCCTTTATTATATCAGTGGTTTCTAGAACATCTTCCGAAGACAGGTGCTTGGGTTGAACAGACAGATGTTACATAAGTCATAGGTATACTAAGTCATAGGTATACTAAGAAGAAATGAATGATCACTTGTTGTTCTCCTTTATTATATCAGTGGTTTTTAGAACATCTTCTGAAGACAGGTGCTTGGGTTGAACAGACAGATGTTAGTTGGCCTCAGAGATTGGGATCACTCCGATCAGAAGATCTCTCTTGGTATTCCAAAGAATACATCAACATGGACATCATATTCAGCTGTGGGGATTTCCCTAATCTACCACTTATTGGAACTCAAGGATGTGTGAATGCTAACTTGGTTCTATCACTCATACAACTTGGCTACCCAATGGAAGGTCCTCCAAAGGCAAAGTCTTTGGAAGCTTTCTTGTTACTTGACTTTGGGGTTGAGAATCCTAGCTTGTTCCAACGAATCAAAGAGGCTTAGAAGAATGTCAATCGAAAAGGGAAAGCTGATTTAGGGAGAGCAAATGGGATTACAAAGCAACCATATTTTCAGTGGGTAAAGGAAAGAGTGGAGATGATCAAAATGTCATTTGTCATTCGGACACCTATACCTCTTCCTGAACCTAAGCTCACCCATGTCCCTATTGAAGAAGTGGAAGAACTCAAGACCACCATGGCAAAGCTAGAAAAAGAGAATGAAGAGTTGCGGATGAAACTCCAGCAAACCATTAATGAGAAAAACAACATGAAGTGGGAGCTTGAGAGAAAAGAGGCACAACTTCAAGCACATGTGGAAAAGTTCAACAAGGAAGAGCATAAGAGAAAAAAGCTCAAAGTGGGATTAGAACAAGCTAACCATTGGTTAGATACTTTTAAGGGTCAACTACGACGAGCTCAGAAAGAATGTCAAGACAATGAGCGTTGGTGGCATCTAGCCACGGAGGAAAATAAGACAATAAGGGATACACTTGGGGCTCAGATAAAAGAACTCACCAATTATGTTCTTCATGCAAAGGCTGAAGTAGATCAGGAGTGCCGACTCAAGAATATAGCCACTGAAGCTTCTAGAGTTTCACCCATGATATGGGAGGAGAAGTGTCGAGAAGTAAGAGATGCAAAAGAGTCTGCCAGCTATTGGAAGAACCAGCTAGAGTCATTACACCAAGACAGCTCCATATGGTTGGAGGAGTGAGACTATGTGATTGAAGATTATGAATCCTTTAAGAAGACCATAGACTTCTTGCAAGGAGATAGGGATAAGTTTTGTGCAAAGCTCGATGGGCTAGTGGGGTTCTGTAATTGGGCGACTAAAGAATTACCATGGAAGTTGAGAGACGCAATCGAAGAATTGAGGGAAGATAGCACTCCTCCAGCCATAATCAGTTTCATTCTACTCTGTAGAGGGTTGCTAAAGAGATTCAAGGAGGAACTAGAAGAGCTTCAAGCCAGAAAGCCAACTGTTTAATTTTCTTATGTCTTATATTTTGTTCCTTTAACAAATGTATTTTAACCTATGGCCTTTTTGGACCCCTATGTTATGTAATTGAATGAATGACGTTTAAAAATTACTCCATTATTGCTATTCTAAGTATTTCTTGTTTCTTCGAATCACTAACAACTAATGAAACTCGAATGATTCCTGAAAACAAAATACACATAACATTCGCATTTTCATTATGCATCATGCTTCATAAAAATTCAAAAAACTTACCCAACCTTTTTACCCATTATCCATCCACACTGACTAATCAACACCAATACGAGACGCGAAGCAACTACAAGATGACGTTAGAGCAAGTTGAGGCTAACCAGATTACCATGAGGACAGACATCAATACAATCCAAGAGAAGATGGATCGACTGTTGGAGACAATGCTCGCAATCGCTCAAAGAGAGAGGATTGAGGAGGAAGAAGCTAGGGCAAAAAGGAATGATAGTACACCAGGTCTGAACCCTCAAGACGAGGGTTATGTCCCCACCAAGAAGAGATTGGTTCAGATACCGGTAGGAGGCAAAGGAGATGGGGATCGTGCAGAACCTTCTGATACGTCTACTCGTCATGGATCCTAAATTGGAGATGACCAGTATGATGCTTTCTATATGCCTGACCAACCGAAGCCTAAGATACTTCCAGATCCTGCTGTAGATAGGCTTTGTGCCCTAGAAAAGAAGATCAAAGCCATAGAAGGAAACAATATCTTCGGTACCTCTGCCATGAACATGCGCTTGGTATCAAATTTAGTCATCCCAGCTAAATTTAAAATTCTTGATTTCGAGAAATACAAAGGACAAACTTGTCCAAGAAGTCACCTGGTAATGTACTTCAGGAAGATGGCTGCTCATACCGAAAATGACAAACTACTCGTACATTGTTTCCAAGACAGTCTAAGTGGAGCATCTCTGAGATGGTACATGAGCTTAGAACAAGGGAGGATTCAAAGCTGGGAGGATTTGGCTGACGCATTTCTCC
This sequence comes from Lathyrus oleraceus, assembly GCF_024323335.1. Classification (NCBI taxonomy): domain Eukaryota; kingdom Viridiplantae; phylum Streptophyta; class Magnoliopsida; order Fabales; family Fabaceae; genus Lathyrus; species Lathyrus oleraceus. The sequence continues at coordinate 263,793,444 of NC_066584.1, forward strand.
GTCAGTACAAATATAATTTAGATATGGCACCCAACTGAATGCAGTTGCAAGGGATGGCTACGAAAGAAAGCGAGTCATTTAAAGAATACGCCCAACGGTGGAGAGAGTTGGCTGCTCAGGTAGAGCCACCATTGTCTGAAAAGGAGATGACCGAAATATTTGTAGACACCTTGAAGGACCCATTCTTTGATCGATTAGTGAGCAGTGCAGCATCTGACTTCGCACATCTCATCACAATTGGAGATCGCATAGAGAAAGGTTTGAGGGATGGAAAGATTCTAGGAGCTGTGGCAGCCCCTAGCGCACCGAAGAAGTATTCTGGAGGCTTCCCAAAGAAAAGAGAAGGTGAAACAAATGCCATATCCAAAAACTATAAAGGGAAGCAACATGCTTCATATGGTCAAGTCGTCGCCGTGGTACCCATACCTTATCAACAACCAATGCAGCAACAACAAATGTATCAACCATAACATCAGCAACATCATCATCAAAAAAATACCACGCCACCAAGACAATTCAAGCCAAGACCTCCAAGAAGGCAACTTGATCCCCTACCAGTACCTTATAGCCAGATATTCCCGTATCTGCAAAAGGAAGGCCTTCTGACATTGAGAGAGTTAAAACCAATTGTTTTTCCATATCCACCCGGATACGATGCTAATGCCCATTGTGAGTTTCACATGGGAGCACCTGGTCATACCTTGTAGAATTGTTTTTGCATTTCAAAATCGGGTACAAGACTTGATCGAAGCGAAAGCCGTCTCATTCACTCCGAGACGCCCGAACGTGACCACCAATCCCATGCCAACGCATAAGGATGCTTCCGTCAGTGCCATTGAGGAGAGTGATCAAGGAAAATTGATCCGTATGGTTGAAGAAATTCAAACCCCTATCACCAGGATAGGAGCACAATTGCTGAAGAGTGGTCTGATCCCGGAGGAACTGGTTGCTGAACAGAACAATGAAAAGTTGAAGAATTTTATACAACAAATGCTGGATCGAGGCGAGTTGCAGATAAATTATCGTGTCAAGAGCAAGCGCCAGGAAGAGATAGCCGTGGTGGACATCCCTTATGATGAGGTTAAAGTGGAAATACCTATAAGCCCATTGGTGATAGAGTTTCCAACATCGTTCGCATATAAAGATGAGAAGGCAGTCCCATGGATATATCAGTCCAGAGCTTTTAAGCAGGGGAAGGAAGACCAACCTTTGATGATCAACGAACCAAATGTCACTTCAATTGTGGGGCCAGCAGGAATGACACATAGTGGCCGACTGTTCGCGCCAAGAACTGCTGATACTTCTGCAAGGGCTAAATGGAAGGAGGTTGCTGTCCAGATCCCCGTCCCTAATCAAGAAATGCAAGACATTCACCTGTCTCCTAAAGTTACGGTCACTCGTGAAGAGGCTGAGGAATTTCTGAGGATAATCAAGAAGAGAGATTATAAGGTGGTGAACCAGCTAAATCAAACACCTTCCAAAATCTCCATGTTATCTCTATTGCTCAACTCAGAAGCACACAAGAATTCGCTGTTGAAAGTATTGAATGCCGCTCATATCACGAAGGACATAATAATAGAACAGTTCAACGATGTGATAGCTTGTGTGACCACTGGAAATTTCTTGGGTTTTAACGATGATGAACTGCCGATTAAGGGAAAGAACCATAACAAAGTCCTGCATATCTCCTTGAAATGCATAGACACTATACTATCAAGGGTATTAGTGGACACAAGTTCCTCAATGAATGTCATGCCGAAGACAACTTTGATAAAGCTGCCAATAGAAGGGATAAGTATGAAACCCAACACCCTAATCGTAAAGGCATTTGATGGCTCAAGGCGAGCAGTGATATGAGAGGTTGACTTACCAACCAAGATAGGACCAACTATTTTCAATATCACGTTCTAGGTCATGGACATACATCCCGGTTATAATTTCCTACTTGGGAGACCCTGGATTCACTCCGCAGGCGCTGTCACCTCCACTCTGCATCAAAAGTTGAAATTCATTACAAATGACAAGATGATTGTGATTGGAGGAGAGGAGGATATATTGGTTAGCCACTTGACATCTTTCCGATATATCGAGGTGGATGGCGAGATAACTGAAACACCATTCCAATCCTTGGAAGTGGTAAATATGATGACCATCCAACAGACATTGGAGACCCCGAAATCAGGACCATCCATGGCTTCGTGGCAAGGAGCTAAGGCTGTTATGGAAAGTGAAAATGCTCAAGACTGGGGCAAAGTGGTGGAAGTGAAAGAGAAATGAGACAAGTTTGGCCTAGGGTATGACCTGTCATCAAATAAAGCCGGTAACCAACATGACAAAGAACAGATTCCTTCTGTGGAGAAAACATTCACCAGCGCTGGCCACATCTTTGGCAATCAGGGGGCGATGATCAGTGATGGAGATCACGAAGAGGGGGTGTCTAGCTGGATGCGACAAGCCGCACCTAATGAAGAGCTGAAAAACTGGAAGGCTGTGGAAGTTCCCCAAATTTTTCAAAAGTAATTTTATCGTTTTAGACAAAACCTTGTGCTCTGCCCAAGGCACAGTGGCGTGTTGTAGGGCCTCCTTTATCTTTTTCAAGAGTTTTTATCATTAATGAAATAACGATTTGCATCCAAATTTTTGTTCCTTTCCTTTCATTTTTTATTTATTTTACAAAAAATGGCATCAATTTTTATGCACGCACTCTCTAAATAAACTGCATAAATCATAACATGCAGAAACACCACCGAGACCATTGATAATGACACTGCTAAGGTCCAATATGATTTTGATTATCCAATCTACCAAGCTGAAGACGGAGTGGGGCATAATTGCGAACTCCCTGAAGAGTTAGCCAAATTACTCAAACAAGAAGAGAAGGTCATTCAACTGCACTAGGAGGATGTTGAAGTTATCAATCTCGGAACAGAAGAAGATAAGAGAGAAGTAAGGTGTAACACCTCAAAATTTGCCCTCCTCTGCTTGAGACTAGTTTAACATATTGCATTTCATATTTTAGGACATTAGGCATTTGCATATTGCATATCATATGGAAATAAGAAGGTCATCCTCCAAAGTCTTGGCAGAAGATGGAGAGGTTAAGTGATTCATGCCTGAGGGTCTTTATGATTTGATGATCAACCATCTGAGGGTTTGCACTTCAATTAGGGTTTCCGGATTCTTCAAAGGGCTTGAGCTTTATCTTGTTTGCAAGGATATATTACCATCATCATGGTTATGTCATCCTCAAGGGCTGCATTACTCATTCCTCAAGTTCCTTTGGATTAGGGTTTTGACCTTTGGTCAACCCTAATCAATGGTATTCTTTCAACCAGGGCTTCTCAAAGAAAGATGGTATTTGATGATGAGGGAGACCACCTGATTATTATATTAGGCTCATATGAGCTAGGGTTCATTTCTGAGCCATTTTATCAAGTGGTGGAGGTTCAAGCTGATCAGAGCATGTCAAGAACATCTAAGGACCATAAGAAGTCAACTGTGGACTTTGAGGTGGGGGATTGATTGGAAATGCTTCATTAATGTTCAAAAGAGGTCCATTTGACATTTCAAACATCTATCTTGAAGATTTTGAAGTCATATCAAAATTTTCCAAAAATGGAAAGTGACCTGTAATTTCAAGTTTCCAAAAATGGAAGGTTTTTAGTTCAAATTCAACTTGATTTTACATCATCAAAGAAGCTTCAAATGGATTTATATTGAACAATAAAGTTGTAGATCTTTCTCTCCCCTTTTCACAAAGTCTAAGATCATGAATTTCTGATGAATGGGTGAGGAGTTGTGTCCAATTGATCATAGAGGATACATGGAAGTTCAACATGGCATAACTTTTGGCTCAAGACTCCAAATCAATCCACTCTTTTTGCAAAATGCTTGTCATGACATATATTTTCCAAATCCATCATTGCATTGCATGAGAATAGCTCATATGATCATTGGTCCATGCATGTGCATTTTGGAGGGAAAATCCATAATTCAAATTTGGTTGATGCTACAAACAAAATACCAATTCCATTGTGTTGGTTGGAGGATTTTAAGTGAATTTGTGCCCTTGCATGGCACTGTTCACGTATGGATTATACATGCTACCTCACACTTGTCATTTTTGCAAGACACCTCTCATTTCACTAATCCTAATTAACCATTGTCTAATTTTGATTACAGCATGATTAGCACACCATATAAAAGCTAAATCATAACAGAATTTGCTCAGAATATACATTCTAGATCTAGAATCTCATTTTCCCTCCAAAATTCTCTCATCTTGATTTTCATTTTTCTTCATACAAACCTTGATTTTCTTTGCACATTCATGATCATGGAAGAGTTCTGAGTAAGGATCAAGCATTACTTTGGTCAATTCAGTGCAGTTTTCAAGCCATTCAAGCATGAGCATGTTAATGGAAGTTTTGAATTGAGGAAGATTGGAGTGCTTTCAACCATCAATTCTTGTCCAAGGCTTCAATAGGAGTGTGGAGGAGTTGATCTGGAGCTAGAGGAGGCCTTGAACACGTGGATTTGAACACTACCATATCAAGTAAGTGGAAATTCGACCAGCTTATTCCTCCAATTCATTGCCATAATCTTGTAGATCTTGTTGTGCTGGTGATTCTGATGTCTTTAGAATTTGTTTTGGTTAAGAAATGAGTGAGATATGATGATTTTAAGTTTAGATCTAAGAATTTCTCGCCTTCGATTTGAGCAATCCATGGAGAATTAGGCCAAACCATTAGCATATTTGTGTTCTACATGGAAAGAGGATTCGTTTGGTATAATAGTTGTTGAATTCTAGAAAATTTCCGCGGCGGCGCTCCGCCTATACCATCGGGGAAGACGGTGGAAACCACCGTCAACCACCGTCTGCGTGTAGCTAGGGTTTGCACTCCAAAACGGTGCATTTTGCGCCTAGAGCGCTTGAGAACCCTCATGTCCTCTGTTCGATTCCTCCTAGCGCACCTTTTTTGAATTTTATTCACCAGCGCCTTGGACCTGTAAGGCGCTGGTTCGATCCTGGCGTGCGTATGCCTTGGATTTAATTTTTGATACTCGCTTGTGACTGCCTGGACCTGAGCTCGATCCTTAGCGTTTACATTTTTATGATTTCCATTTGCTTTTCACTTGAACGCACTGTGACTGGCCTGGCCTGGGTTCGATTCTTGCTTATGCATGTTTCCATTTCATTCACATTTCATTTCCACATGATTATTTCATTCATTATTTCATTTATTTTCTTCAACTTTAGAAAATCATAACAAATAGTAAACATGTCCAAATTAATTCAAACTTTTTTTCACATTCTTGTTTCAATGTCTATTATTTTTTGATGTTGATTTCATGATTTTTGTGTTTCTGGATTTTTATTTGTGGATGTTTGCTTGAACCATATGCCAAATTGACATGTTGTGCTATATGTTTTGTAAAATGCTCATGGTTTATCCAATTGATGTGAAATTTGACATGCTTAATCCTAACATGTGATATGATCTTTTGGCTTTGGTTTGGGATTTTTATCATTTACCATCACTGTTTTGGACACATGAACTTGTAGTGTGACAATTTGTGTCACACTTTGGATGTTACCTTTGTGCATTTTCATTCATATACCACTTGAACTATTCTGGAATTGAAATTTGGTATGATGTATGTTCATAGCATGTTGAATTCACATAAAAAAAAATCATGATCATTGGATACATTTCTGTTTTAATGTGAATTTTCTATTCTTGATGTCCAACTTTGATCACCTTGCTTGCCTTTGCATGACATGAATTGTTTGAAGCATTTGCCTTATGATTTGGTTTTGGTCCCTTTGAGGACTCTTTCTTGTTTGATTGAATGTGCTTCATGTGAAAGATCAACTTCTGTTTTTATTGTTTGACTTGCTTTTGAACATATTCTTTACACTAGTGGTTTGTGTACATACTAATTGTGTTTTATGTTTCAGGTTAGAGCATCTTGCTTTGATGGTTGATGTGATCTCATTACATGAGATGCCATTTGCTTTGATCATTAACTCTTGTTGTGTTGTAGGTCCATTGACGTGATGAATTCACTTGAATGCTTGCACTTGTGACTTGCATTGTAGATATTGGGAAGTTCCACTGTTTGTTTGTTTGGTTGTCTGACTGAGATACTAATTGTTTAAGCTTTTATACAGGTACATAAGTAGCTTTGCTTTGCTTGCTTGATTTGCTTGCTTTGGAGTGTGGTTGGATTCTGGATAGGTGGTTCCTCTGATTTTGGGGTGGGTGTTCTGTTCTGAGTGGGGCTAAAACCCATGCCCGAGTATACACCTAGGATTAGCGTGGTCTCATGTTTCCTCACATGTTGGGTAGACATGATTGTTGAAACATGACATACCACAGCCGAACGAGGTTCTTTTGAGAGGGCTCTTCCTTGTGAGGTTCCACTATGGTTGGGTTTTATCTCCTTTGAGCTGGTGACTTCGGTGACCGTTCTTTCCCGGATCGTTGGTTTAGATGATCTTATGAGAGCTGCAACAGAACACCCGAAAGGGCAAACCCGTTGAGTATCTTGTCCGATTGTCGAGACCGATTATCCGCCTTAGGATGACCTTGTTAGAATTCACCTATGAGGGGAGGGGTTTGATTCTGACAGATACAGGTTCAGCTGGTGATTCTGTGATGGTGATTTTATAAGTCGAATTTATGGATATTCATTTCTGACACGCCGGAGTTCTGCCCGTGGTATTTATCAGTGGGGATCCATTTATTTCAGGATTCCCTGGGTTGGATTTGGGTGCAGATGAACTTGTGGTTATCAGTTCAGTGATTGTCTATGTGATGATGGTGATGTATCCTCCGGTTCCGTTTATTTCGGAACTTCCCAAGTTGGATTTGTGGTTCCTCAGATGGTTGTGATCAGTTCAGAGACCGTAATCCAGTGCAGTTGATGTTCAGATGACTTGGAGGATGGCACAGTGACTTGCATTCATGCATCTGCATCATCCCCATTTTGCATTCATCTACATCGAACCCAGGTTTATCCATATGAAGGGTACAATCTTGATTGAGATTCTGGTTGAGAGATGTCTTTGCAAAACCAGATGATTAATGTCAAATGTTGCTGTCGAATTTTTATCCGTCTCGATGAAACCAGGATCGAAGGACAGAATGTTCCTCATATGGATAGGCATTGCATTCATGCGTGAGTCATAATAACTTGGCTTCTATTTTGCAGGTGTCAGTTCCTAACTTGAGTGACTGTTTCAGGAATCATTGCTTATGCACGCCGAATCATCCCTCTGCATGTAGCTCGTTTGCACCGATACCTTATCAGACGCAACAAACCCAGACTTGGTGGATTTTAAGGCTATCAAATTTTGCACCGCCGTCGAATGTTAATGCCAATCCCATGTCGGTGCATGGTCAGATGGGGGTGAATGCAATTTCTAAGGATGCAGGCCACGTCTCTGTGGTGGGTGAAGAAGCTGACAGTGACTGTGAGCTCGACTCGTGGATAAAACTGCGCGTACCAGGGATGGACATCCAGAACTGGAAGGCCGAAAAGATCATCACTGTCACTCTGCGTGAAGAGTAATATTTCTGTTTTACAATTCTGCATGCATGAAAGCCATACGTTTTTCCCGAAACGTAATGGTTCATTGTAAGGGCCACCTAATGTGTTTCATTTTGCAATGTTTGCATCATCAATAAACGGACTGTTTTGCACATTAAATGCGGTGTTCCCTGTTTTTCATTTATTTTTGCAGTTTAAAAAACAAATAAAAATGGCAATGTTTATTTTCATTTTTCATTCTTTCCACTTGTCTCATCTCGACTCTAAAGCAATGCATGAATCAACATTCATGCAGATGCGATTCTTCTCCGGATCTCATTGATAACAATCCTGTTACACCCCTATATGACTTCGACAATCCGATCTATCATGCCGAAGAAGATTGTGAACTACCGGAGGAATTAGCCAGGTTGTTGAAATAAGAGGAGAAGGTGATTCAACCGCACGAAGAGCAAGTTGAGGTTGTTAATTTGGGTACCGAGGAGGTCAGAAAGGAAGTGAAAGTCGGGGCCGCTTTGGAGGAGAATGTCAAAAGCAGAATGGTAGCACTGTTGAAAGAGTATGTTGATATCTTTGCCTGGTCTTATCAAGATATGCCAGGGTTGGATACCGATATCGTTGTGCACAAGTTACCATTGAGAGCAGATTGTCCTCCAGTGAAGCAGAAATTGCGCAGAACTAGACCTGAGATGGCCATGAAAATTAAAGAGGAGGTGCAGAAACAGTTGGATGCTGGTTTCCTAGCTGTCACTAATTATCCGCCTTGGGTCGCGAACATTGTGCCGGTGTCGAAGAAGGATGGGAAGGTGAGGATGTGTGTGGACTACCGGGATTTCAACAAGGCTAGCCTGAAGGATGATTTCCCATTACCTCACATCGATGTGTTGGTAGATAATACAGCTCAATTCTCGGTGTTTTCCTTCATGGATGGCTTTTCTGGCTATAATCAAATTAAAATGTCGCCAGATGATATGGAGAAAACAACGTTCATCACACCGTGGGGCACTTTTTGTTATAAGGTGATGTCATTCGGTCTCAAGAATGTCGATGCCACGTATCAAAGAGCCATGGTGACTTTGTTTCATGATATGATTCATCATGAAATTGAATGCTATGTTGATGACATGATAGCAAAGTCCCAAACAGAAGAGGGGCATTTGGTAGACTTGGCCAAGTTCTTTGACCGTTTAAGACAATTCAGATTGAGGTTGAATCCGAATAAGTGCACTTTCGGAGTACGGTCCGGTAAATTGCTGGGGTTTATTGTAAGTGAAAGAGGAATCGAGGTTGATTCTGCTAAAGTAAAAGCAATACAAGAAATGCCTGAACCGAGAACAGAAAAAGAGGTTCGTGGATTCTTAGGTAGATTGAACCACATTTCACGGTTCATATCTCATCTAACAGCCACGTGTGAACCTATATTCAAGTTGTTAAGAAAAGATCAAACGGTCAGGTGGAATGATGATTGTCGAGCGGCATTTGAAAAGATAAAAGAATATTTGCAGGAGCCTCCGATTTTGATGCCTCCTGTGGAGGGGAGACCATTAATCCTGTACTTTACAGTCCTCGAGGGGTCTATGAGGTGTGTATTGGGGCAACATGACGAGTCTGGTCGAAAAGAGCATGCAATTTACTACCTTAGCAAAAAGTTTACCGACTGTGAAACAAGATATTCACTGCTCGAGAAAACTTGTTGCGCTTTGGTATGGGCTGCTCGTCGGCTGAGACAGTATATGCTGGTTCATACCACTTTATTGATTTCCATGATTGATCCGATCAAGTATATTTTTGAGAAGCCAGCATTGACCGGACGGGTTGCGAGATGGCAAAGGATTTTGACTGAATATGATATTCAGTACACCTCTCAAAGAGCAATAAAGGGGAGTGTGTTGTCTAATTACCTCGCCCATCAACCCATTGAGGATTATCAACCGATGAAGTTTGAGTTCCCTGATGAGGACATCATGTTTCTCAAATCGAAAGATTGTGAGGAACCGATCCCGGAGGAGGGGCCTGACCCTGAATCCGAACAGATTCTGATGTTTGATGGGGCCGTTAGTGTGAATGGTCGTGACCTATAAGGATTGGTTTGAGATGTTGTCGTTTGCATTGCACGGGTATTGAACCTCGGTGCGTACGTCTACTAGGCAACGCCTTTCTCGCTTGTGTATGGAATGGAAGTTGTGCTACCAGTTGAGGTCCAGATTCCGTCATTAAGAGTCCTGATGGACGTGAAACTGAAAGAGGCTGAATGGGTAAGAACTCGGTATGAAGAGTTGAGCCTGATTGAGGAAAAGAGGCTAGCGGCCATTTACCATGGGCAGTTGTACCAGCAGCGAATGAAGCGCGCTTTTGACCGTAAAGTGCAACCTCGTGTGTACCATGTGGGAGATGTGGTGTTGAAAAGGATCCTTCCTCCTCAGAACGATCGTCGGGGTAAGTGGACACCTAATTATGAAGGTCCATTCGTGGTCAAGAAGGTTTTCTCTGGCGGAGCCTTGTTGTTGACGACCATGGATGGTGAGCACTTTCCATCCCCAGTGAATGCGGACGCAGTTAAAAAATACTTCTTATAAGAGACCCGCTGGACGAAAAGAATAAAATAGTCCAGGAAAAAATAGGCATCCCTGTAAGAACAAAAATTGTTCTACAACAGATTCCATGATTTTGATGATAACAAAGGATGAAACCAAAAATGGCACCCTAACGAAAAGTTTCTAAGTGTGCAGGGTTCTAAGGAAAGAAGGAAGAGATCTAATGACGTCATCAGATACAGAATCATATCAGATACAAATCAGCAGAACATCAGAAGCATCTGAAGTAGAAACACGCTCAAGAAGTTCTAACTCTGAGCATAACTGGAGTTCATCAGAAGCATCTGAAGAAGAAGTGCACTCTAGAAGTTCTGACTCTGAACAACGGTATATCATTCCAAGAAGCTCTCAGCGACATCTGAAGACATCATCAGAAGCTCCGAATCAACACAGGAAGATTCCAAGACTCCCAGAGTCACGCAGACTATTGGCAATGGATTTCCTAATACAGAAAGAGTAACGTTAACTTCAAATTCATATGTGGTAATAGATTTCCTAATACAGAAAGAGTAACGTTAACTTCAAATTCAAATGGAAAGGAACTATATTTGAAAAGAAGTTATTCGAGGAGAAAAAGTTGTTTTGGCAAGAAGCAACAAAAGTTATGGCATTAATTCCCATTCAAGACAAATTATCTGCCATCAATTTCAACGGTCCTTTCTCTCCTATATATAAAGGATAGCAATCAACATTGAGAGAAAAATTTCATTGGAAGAACACTGAAATCATCAATCTCTCTCTCTCAATCTTTCACGAGTTTTTGCTCATATGTGAAACATTCATTTTGATATCACCATTGTAATACTTGCTTTATTCTATAAGCACTCTAGATTACAAACTCTATTTTATCTAAGTTGTTTTTATTTCCTCAAGTGACTCTGCGCAGTCTGTATACTTGAGAGGACTAAGAGATCTTTCTCTTAGACGTTGGTTGTAAAAAAATCTTTCAAGATTAGTGGATTAAGTCCTTGTTGAAGGGGAAATCACCTTGGCCGGGTGGACTGGAGTAGCTTTGTGTTATAAGCGAACCAGTATAAATTCCTTGTGTGGTTTTTATTTTGAAAAAGTGCTTATTTTCCAAAACAATTCAAACCCCCCTTTCTTGTTTTTCTCACCTTCAATTGGTATCAGAGCTTCGGCTCTGTTATTGATTTTCTAATCAAACACTTAACAGTGTAGAGAGATCCAGAACGAGAAAAACTATGGCCCACACAAATGAAAGAGACAGTTACAATGCTAAGCCTCCTGTTTTTGATGGAGAAAAATTCGACTACTGGAAAGATAGAATTGAAAGTTTCTTTCTGGGTTATGATGCTGACCTCTGGGACATTGTCACAGATGGATACAAACCTCCCGTCTCAGAAAATGGAGTTGAAGTTCCCAGAAGCAAGATGTCATAAGATCAGAAGCGTGTCTTCAAAAATCACCACAAGGCCAGAACCATACTTCTCAATGCTATATCTTACAACGAGTATGAAAAGATCACCAACAGAGAAACAGCCAAAGACATACTTGACTCTCTGAAGATGACTCATGAAGGAAACTCCCAAGTCAAAGAGACAAAGGCTCTGGCGCTTATCCAGAAATATGAAGCTTTCAAAATGGAAGATGACGAAGCCATAGAGGTAATGTTCTCTAGATTCCAAACTCTTATTGCAGGTCTCAAGGTTCTAGACAAAGGATACACAACTGCAGACCACGTCAAAAAGATAGTCAGAAGTTTGCCAAAGAAGTGGAGACCCATGGTCACTGCCTTGAAGCTGTCAAAGGATCTGAACAATATCAGTCTTGAAGAGCTTGTCAGTTCCCTCAGAAGCCATGAGATAGAACTAGAGGAAGATGAGCCTCAGAAAAAGAACAAGTCTGTAGCATTAAAGTCCAGATCTGAAAGACGCAAATCTGACAGAACCAAAGCCTTCCAGGCAGAAACTGAAGATGCTGATGACTCTGAACCAGAAGATTCTGATGATGAAGAAGAATTGTCCCTCCTGACCAGAAGAGTTAAACAACTCTGGAAAAAGAAGAACAACAACTTCAGAAGACCAAGACCCAGAGGGGATCGATCAGAATCAACCTTAAAAGGTAAAACTAACAAAGATATTACTTGTTATGAATGTAAAGAAACAGGTCACTACAGGAATGAATGCCCCAAGCTAAAGAAAGACAATTCTAGAAAAGAAAGTTTCAAGAAAAATACCTTCAGGACAAAGAAAGGATTAATGGCTACCTGGGATGATAGTGAATCTGGCTCATCAGAATCTGACTCTGATGAACAGGCCAATGTGGCATTTATGGCTACCACATCCAAGAGCAGCTCAGATGAAGAATCTGAAGAGGTATTTTCTGAACTCTCTCGATCTGATCTAGAATCATGCTTGTCAGAAACTCTAAGCTCATATCAGAAATTAAAACAAAAGTTTAAAAATATAAAAGGCTGTCTAGAAGCAAAATTTGAATAATATGGCAAACTTGAGATGACAATTCTAAAACTAGAAGATGAAATCAGATCTTTAACATTACAAAGAGATGGAACAAATGAAAAACGTTTAGAGTTGGAAGAAGCGTTGTCTCAAGCGCCACAAACTTCAAATACAATAATTTATAAATATGAAGAAGCCTTTCAAGAATTTCTGAAAAATGGGATAGGAAGGAGTGTTATGGCATTCATGATTTATGGAGTCAGTCAGAACAATAAAAAGGGAATTGGGTATGATCCTAAAGAAGATAAAACTTCTAATAGTGACCAACTTAAATCTCCTTATTCATATCACTATACACACACACAAGAACAAAAATTTGAAAATGCTAGAAAACCCAAAGTTATGAGAAACTCTGGGAAAACTAATCAGAAAGGACCCAAGAGAATCTGGGTACCGAAAGATAAGATTGTTTATGTTGCAGATATCCTATGCAGAAAAGTTCAAACACCAGTCATGGTACCTGGACTCTGGATGCTCGCGACACATGACGGGAAGAAAGTCTATGTTCCAAAGCCTGGAACTTAAAGACGCTGGATTCGTAGGCTTCGGAGGAGATCAGAAAGGAAGGATCAGAGGCTCCGGAACTATTGGTAACGGTAATCTTCCCTCCATATCTGATGTTCTTTACGTAGAAGGATTAATGCATAACTTGTTATCCATAAGTCAATTAAGTGATAACGGTTATGACGTGATCTTTAATCAAAAACATGTAAAGCCATAAATCAAAACAATGGTTCAGTCATATTCACAGGCAAGAGGAAAAACAACATTTATAAAATTAATCTTTCTGATTTAAAAGAACAAAATGTTAAATGTCTGATGTCGGTTCACGAAGAGCAATGGGTATGACATAGACGTTTGGGCCACATTAGCATGAGGAAACTTTCTCAGCTAAATAAACTCGAGTTAGTCAGAGGCCTACCTAAACTGAAGTTTTCTTCAGATGCTCTGTGTGAAGCATGTCAGAAAGGAAAATTTTCAAAAACATCTTTTAAAAAGAAAAATGTTGTTTCTACCTCTAAGCCTCTAGAACTTCTCCACATTGACTTATTTGGTCCTGTGAAAACAGCATCAGTCAATGGAAAGAAGTATGGACTAGTCATTGTTGATGATTACAGTCGCTGGACATGGGTGAAATTCCTAAAGCACAAGAGTGAGTCTCACTCTGTATTCACTAGTTTCTGCTCCAAAGTGCAAAAAGAATTTGACTCTAAGATTATCAGAGTCAGAAGTGATCATGGTGGGGAATTTGAAAATAAATCCTTTGAGGAATTATTTGACTCTAATGGAATATCCCATGATTTCTCCTGCCCTAGAACTCCACAACAAAATGGAGTTGTAGAGAGGAAGAATAGGACACTCCAAGAGATGGCCAGAACTATGATAAATGAAACTAATGTGGCAAAGCACTTTTGGGCAGAAGCTGTAAATACAGCGTGTTACATTCAGAATAGAATCTCAATAAGACCTATTCTGGATAAGACTCCCTATGAACTGTGTAAAGGAAGGAAACCAAACATTTCATATTTTCATCCTTTTGGATGCTCTTGCTTTATTTTAAACACTAAAGAACATCTGAACAAGTTTGATTCAAAAGCACAGAAAGGTATAATGTTAGGATACTCAGAACGCTCTAAAGGCTACAGAATATACAACACAGAAACCAAAATTGTGGAAGAATCAATTCATGTCAGATTTGACGATAAGCTTGACCCTGAAAAGTCAAAGCTAGTTGAAAATTTTGCAGATTTAGAAATCACCCTTGCAGGATCTGAGAAAGCTCCAGAAGCAACTGCAACTCAGAACTCTGAGGAAATTGTTTCCCCAATAATCCCAAAGAAAGCTAAAAGTCGTATCAACGTATCTGAAGAATTGATTCTGGGCAACAAGGACGAACCTGTCAGAACCAGATCTACCTTCAGGACCTCTGAAGATACTCCTCTGGGACTAGTGTCTCTGATCGAACCTACGTTCTGTGATGAAGCACTTCAAGATAACGACTGGGTTTCAGCCATGCAAGAAGAATTGGATCAATTCACAAAGAATGATGTCTGGGATCTTGTTCTTAAGCCCAGAGGCACTCACGTTATTGGAACCAGACGGGTATTCAGAAACAAACTGAATGAGAAAGGAGAAGTCGTCAGAAACAAAGCTCGACTGGTAGCTCAAGGTTACAGTCAACAAGAAGGTATTGACTATAATGAAACCTTTGCTCCAGTCGCAAGGTTAGAATCTATTCGTCTTCTTGTATCTTTTGCCATTAATCACTCTATTAAATTATATCAAATGGATGTCAAGAGTGCATTCCTTAATGGTTATATATCAGAAGAAGTGTATGTCAACCAACCTCCAAGTTTTGAAAATCCAAATTTTCCAGAACATGTTTTTAAACTTAAAAAATCTTTATATGGACTCAAACAAGCTCCCAGAGCTTGGTATGAACGTTTAAGTAACTTTCTTCTGGAACACAATTTTATCAGAGGAAAAGTTGACTCCACACTCTTCTGTAAGAACCTTAACAATGATCTCATGATATGCCAGATTTACGTTGATGATATTATTTTTGGTTCTGCTAATGCCTCTGTTTGTCAAGAATTTTCTGAGTTAATGCAGGCAGAATTTGAAATGAGCTTAATGCAAGAACTAAAGTTCTTTTTAGGAATTCAAATTAATCAAACTTCAGAAGTCACATATGTTCATCAAAGTAAATACATTAAAGATGTTCTGAAGAAATTTGACATGGTTGAATGCAACTCTGCAAAGACTCCCATGCATCCAACATGCATTCTGGAAAAGGAAGAAGTCAGTAAAAAGGTTTGTCAGAAGCTCTATCGTGGTATGATAGGCTCTCTTCTCTATCTGACTGCTACTCGACTTGATATTCTCTTCAGTGTCTGTCTCTGTGCCAGATTCCAATCAGATCCTAGAGAGACTCACTTAACAGCAGTTAAGAGAATCCTCAAATATCTGAAAGGAACTCCTAACTTGGGCCTGATGTATGAGAAAACATCAGAGTATAGACTCTCGGGTTACTGTGATGCAGATTATGCAGGAGATAGATTGGAACGAAAAAGCACATCTGGAAACTGTCAGCTCCTAGGAAGCAATCTGATATCATGGGCCAGCAAAAGACAGTCAACCATCGCTCTATCTACTGCAGAAGCAGAATACATCTCAGCATCATTGTGCACAACTCAGATGCTCTGGATGAAGAATCAGTTAGAAGATCTGCAAAGCTTCGAGAGTAACATTCCTATCTTTTGTGATAATACTGCTGCCATTTGTCTAAGTAAGAATCCCATTCTACATTCCAGAGCTAAACACATTGAAATAAAACATCATTTTATCAGAGACTATGTTCAGAAAGGGATAGTAACATTGAAGTTCATTGATACAGATCATCAATGGGAAGATATCTTTACTAAGCCTCTAGCTGAAGATAGATTTCTTTTTATCTTAGAAAATCTGAACATTCAAAATTGCCCTGAATGAAGTGTGGCTCTGAAGATGTAAAATGAGACTCTGACATAAAAAAATGTGCTTCTACCTCTGACTCTGATACTTCTACCAAGTTAAGAAGATATCTGAGTTAGAAATCTTCAGGAACCAATCCTTTGGTATTCCTGAAGATCAGATAAAGAAAACACGTGGAGTGAACTGCGTCTAACCTTGGAACTTCTAGACAGCTGTCTAGAAGAAATTCAAAGGGCAGACGTTTGAGATCTCCTCGAGCAGTGTGCATACTGTTGGGATTAGACATTCATTAATGAGCCTTAATCATTTCTCCCCCAAGCGTGCTAACTTGATTTTTGTGCTAACGCTGAATTGTGTGTCGTTTTGCATGTGTTTTTGTTTAGGGTATTTAAACACTCCTCTCACATTTCACACACTTATCACTCTCACTCACTCCATATCCTTCTCTGAAGCATTTCTGCAAGCAGTTCATCTTCAACTCTTCTCTCATCAACAATGGATGCTCAACAACAACAAGTTTTCGACTTTTCTCAACAAATGGAATCAAGCACCACAACCCAAAGCACAAGCACTCCAACTGTTACAGGCGTAACCATTACTCCGGTGTACAAGGAACCCCATGTTCTTGACCGTGAACCTCATATCAACTTGGCAACTCCCTTTGAGGGACTGGATGTTCTATGTGAATCACTGGTAGATTTCAACAACATGAAGAGAAATGGAGTAGATCTTACTGAAGAACTCTGTCAACAAGGGTGGGAAAACTACTTCCAACGGCTCTATGGCCCTATTTACCCAAATCTCATCAAAGAATTCTGGAGATTTGCTGACGATGATGATCATTTCATTGTCTCCTACGTGTTGGGGGTCAAGATAGTGATCACTGAAAAATCAATTGCTTCACTACTGAATATGGAGAAAACTGGAGGAAGAAGGATCTACGACATCAACCCTAGATCAAGGTACATTGCTCAAGTGATCAATCCCACCATCTTCAAACACAACACAGAAGGCAATCCATCAAAGAACAAAGAACTTCATCAGAACCTCAGAGTATGGCTCAAGATCATTCTGGGAACCATTCATCACCGCCCAGCATCAAACTCCTCTGACTACATCAATACAGATCAGAAGTGCATTCTGTATTGCATTCACAAAGGTTTGAAGCTCTGCCTCCTAACACTACTATTCAAGTATCTCAGAGACTCTATAAGGGAGACCAGAAACAACATGAAACCCAGAACCTACATCCCTCTGGGAAGACTGTTGTCTGATGTTCTGATCGAGAATGGGTTGGTAGATCATCTGGAGAAGAACAAGCTTATGGAAGATCTAGCGATAGATACTGTCTGAAGAGCATGGGAATCTTGAAGAAGATTCAAGTCAGACCCACGTTGGACACCTCCTGGGACGCCTTGAAAGATCAGAGGAAGCTGCCACATGGTCTTGCCAGGTTCTACAAGAATGAACCCAGAGAAGCAATTCTCCACTATATGCAGCGTCTGAAAGATGAAGGAGTTGACATCTCTGACTTCAGACTAGATGATTGTCTAGACTCAGAAGAAGACTTCGTCAAGTTCAAGAGAGGTCCCTCTGAAAAGAAGTCTTCAAAGGCAAAGAAAGCAAGGCTAGGAGAAACTTCTGGAACCAGATCTCCAGCACCTCTGCAAGTAACTACTGGTAAGTCTGCTCCCTCTATTCCTTCTGAACCTCTGATGGTTTCCTCTACTCCCTCCTCAACACCTCTACCTAAACCCATCTACACATCATCTGACGCCCCACCTTCTACAATCAGATCCCCACTATCTAAATTTAATCTTGCCCGTACAACCCTACCTCTATCTGAAGCCGAAGAAATGAATCAAACCACTTCTTCTTCCACAGCCCCAGAATCACCACCTTACTTCATTCTCTCCTCTGACCTAGAACCATCTGATCCTCCCTCTCCCACTCTAGCATACCTCAACTCTTTAAACCATAACACACAACAACCACAACAACCTCCACCAGAACCTGAAGTAACTTCACCACCACAACAACTAACAAACACACTCTCTGAAGCTCAACCCTCTGACCTCCACACCTCTGATATCACCCCTCCAAACACTTCCGCTGAACCTGAACCTCTAACACTAAATCTCAGCCCTCCAACCTCTCCACCTCATACCTCTGAACCTGACCTTTCTATACCTACTCTTGAGGAAGCCATCATGCTGTTCGCAGGGGCTTCAGTACAAAAGGTCAAGTCTCTGACCATTAACTCTGGCATCAGTGATGATCCTGATTCTGTAAGGACACACTGGAACAGAGTCATTGGCTGGATGACCTCTGAGGCTTTTAAACTGAAGCACATCTCTGAGCAAGTCAGAAACGACTTCATCAGAGATGCTGAGGCAAGACTACAGGAGAGACTTGCCAGAGAAGCTGAAGAAGAAGCCAGAAGGCAAGAGGAAGAAAGAGCAAGGGAAGCTGAAATCCAAAGGGCAAAGGAAGCTGAAGCTAAAGCTCTGGCCGATGTTGCTGCTGCTGCCGAAGCTGAAGCACAAGATGCTGCTGAAGCTGACGCAAAGGCCGCTGCTGAAGCACAGCAGGCTCTGACTCAGGGGGAGTCCTCATCTGTTGTTCCTATGGTTCTCCAGACGCTTGAAGAACTGAAGAAAGACCAGAAGGAACTCCGTGCCAGAATGGATAAACAAGACACTGTCAACGACAACATTCAGAACTTGCTAGCTCAACTGCTTCAGAGAATGCCTCCGCCTCCCAACCCTTAGGCACTTAGGATTATTTGCTTGTTGCTCTGCCTTCTTTGTTTCTGATGCTTGCTTGTTTGCTTTTGCTTATCATTGTCTTTGTGCTCTTTATCTGAATATAATATTTTGTTTTCTCTAATTTTTCTTGCTAAGTCTTTTTGATTCTGACAAAAAGGGGGAGAAATCAAATACAACTCTGATGAAAAATTGTCTAAAACCTTAAGCACTCTGCAACATACTTTTATTAAAAATAAACTATTTATCTAACATTGGACTTAAGAAATTGCAGAAGGTTTCAAAAACTTCATTGCTTGGAAGCTCTGGTAAGAACTTCTGAACTCCCTAGCTCATCTCAAGGGGAGCTCCTAATCTGATATTTTCTTGTTTCATCTGCTATTTGAGTTTGTTTTGTCATCATCAAAAAGGGGGAGATTGTAAGAACAAAAATTATTCTACAACAGATTCCATGATTTTGATGATAACAAAGGATGAAACCAAAAATGGCACCCTAACGAAAAGTTTCTAAGTGTGCAGGGTTCTAAGGAAAGAAGGAAGAGATCTAATGACGTCATCAGATACAGAATCATATCAAATACAAATCAGCAGAACATCAGAAGCATCTGAAGTAGAAACACGCTCAAGAAGTTATAACTCTGAGCATAACTGGAGTTCATCAGAAGCATCTGAAGAAGAAGTGCACTCTAGAAGTTCTGACTCTGAACAACGGTATATCATTCCAAGAAGCTCTCAGCGACATCTGAAGACATCATCAGAAGCTCCGAATCAACACAAGAAGATTCCAAGACTCCCAGAGTCACGCAGACTATTGGCAATGGATTTCCTAATACAGAAAGAGTAACGTTAACTTCAAATTCATATGTGGTAATAGATTTCCTAATATAGAAAGAGTAACGTTAACTTCAAATTCAAATGGAAGGAACTATATTTGGAAAGAAGTTATTCGAGGAGAAAAAGTTGTTTTGGCAAGAAGCAACAAAAGTTATGGCATTAATTCCCATTCAAGACAAATTATCTGCCATCAATTTCAACGGTCCTTTCTCTCCTATATATAAAGGACAGCAATCAACATTGAGAGAAAATTTTCATTGGAAGAACACTGAAATCATCAATCTCTCTCTCTCAATCTTTCACGAGTTTTTGCTCATATGTGAAACATTCATTTTGATATCACCATTGTAATACTTGCTTTATTCTAGAAGCACTCTAGATTACAAACTCTATTTTATCTAAGTTGTTTTTATTTCCTCAAGTGACTCTGCGCAGTCTGTATACTTGAGAGGACTAAGAGATCTTTCTCTTAGACGTTGGTTGTAAACAATCTTTCAAGATTAGTGGATTAAGTCCTTGTTGAAGGCGAAATCACCGTGGCCGGGTGGACTGGAGTAGCTTTGTGTTATAAGCGAACCAGTATAAATTCCTTGTGTGGTTTTTATTTTGAAAAAGCGCTTATTTTCCAAAACAATTCAAACCCCCCTTTCTTGTTTTTCTCACCTTCAATCCCGACGAACCAAAGAAAAATGAAAAAGGTTCGGGAAAAAATTAGGGATAAAAAGGAAAAAACTGTACACCCGGCAAGTCGAAAACCTGAAAAGGCAACTTGGGCAAAAAAGGGTATCCCGGTGGACTGAAAACCCGAAAGGGCGGTCTAGGCAAAAGTGGGAATGAAACGAACAACTGCGTCTAGCATGATCGTTTACACTTTGGTTAAGACAAATGGATAATCCCCGGCAGAGATCGGTCGGAAGCGTCTTGTTCAGAAGGCAGAAAGCACAGAGAGTCTTGAGGACATATGGGGTGTAACCGAGTTGGAACTCGATGAGATCACGGGTTCACATTGCCATTAGGATAGATTTTCCTTTTGTGCGCAATTACCTCTTTTCAGGGATTGCTTCCTGTGTATTGCTCAGTTACGAGCCACCTTTTTCAATCAATAAAATGCATATTCAGTCAAATAATTTTGTTTTTTGTTTTCATTACCGCTTTGATTGCAAAAATATCCGTTTATTTTGATAAAGAATCTTTGCATTTTGAGATATATGGGTCCCTTCCAATGCATGTTTGGAGGATTGAAACCTGAAATCTTATTCGGAAGGTTGAGTGACCTAGGTGTTGAAATTCTGGCACGCTTGGGGCACGTTTTTATCTAACGATCTCTTTTGCAGGCGCTGTTGGTTATTTTCACTCACTTGCAGGTTGTGATGCGAAGCATTCCGACGAAAGATCCCCAGTGGAGTCCAATCAGGGACAAGGTGTAAAGACGGCGAGAGACGTGCGACGATCCTGGAGGGTTAATCAGCAAGACTCTTCAAAGTCTGAGGACTGGAAAGTTTGTACGAATCCAAGGAGTTCGATCTCCGTAGAGTACGGAGAAGTCGAGAATACAAGGTGATGAATCAGAAAAGTCCAGATGAGTCTGGGAGCTCTCAAAAGTGGAAAGTTGACATTATGGTTAGATGGTGAATTCCAGTGTTCGACGAGTCGACAGGTGTTCCGTGTCAGATGTTTCGTATCTCCCCTAGCAGGGTTGGGATTGTTATCTCCCCAGCAGGTTCGAGATCGGTATTTCCTCAGCAGCCAGGCCTGAAGGTTTGTATTTCCCCAGCGGAGGTGTGCGTGGTGGTTTCTTCCCCAGCGAAGTCCCCAAGCGGATCGAGTTCAGTGGAGGTCGTCCCCAGTGAGGGTTATCCTTTCCCCAGCAGCAGTGCTATTCCCAAGCAGGATTGGAGATTGGAGCGATATCGAGTTCTTCGAGCTCCCCAGTAGAGTTCCCCTGAGGGGGATACTTTTTATGCATTCATGATTTAGAGAAGCATGGCATATTGCATACCTAATTGTGTAGCATTTCCATGGTTATGGAGCATTACGCTGGAAAAAAAAACTCATGCATCAGCATTGCAAGCATAAACTAGTCTCAAGCCGTGGTTACCGTTTGAGAATTGGTTTCGCCGGATGGTGAAGATGTTGCTCTGAGGAGTTTAGCATCATGACGTTGGATCAGCGCGACTCAAGCCGTGGTTACCGTTTGAGATTTGGTTTCGTCGGATGGTGAAGATGTTACTCTGAGGAGTTTAGCATCATGACGTTGGATCAGCGCGACTCAAGCCGTGGTTACCGTTTGAGATTTGGTTTAGCTAGTTGGTGAAGATGTTACTCTGAGGAGTTCGGCATCGTGATTCTGAATCAATAGTATCCCCCAATAGTGCGATATTAAAGGAAGGTTCCGTCGAGCGGAGATGGAAGTTGGAAGATGTTACTTTGAGGGGTTTAGCATCGTGACGTTGGAGCAACAATGTTCCCCAGTAGCGCGATATTGGAGGAAAATTTTCCGTCGGGTGGAGATGGAAATGAAGAGCAGAGAATGTTATGCGATCAGCGCGAAGAACGGGGTTCAAATGGAGAAAAGGAAGTGTTGGGCATTTTCTGGAGAACGGGGTTCAACTGGAGATTGGAGTTGAAGATGGTATCCGGGATGAGGTCCTCAGGATTGTCTTCTGATCATGTATCACCTTAGACTTTGGCGAGGCCAACGGAAGTTGTTACGGGTGTCTTCTGAGGAAGAAATGCACATGTTACCTTCCTTTCGTGAAGGTGTACCCTCTGATATGTCGCCATCAGAATGGTGGTTGGTGTTATTTCCGGCATTGTCAACGGAATTAGCATGGAAAATGGAGAACGGGGTTCAAATGGAGAAAAGGAGACACGGGGTGTTTTCTGGAGAACGGGGTTCAAATGGAGAAAAGGAGACACGGGGTGTTTTCTGGAGAATGGGGTTCACAATGACGATTGCGAGTTATCGTCAGGCGACTGGGGTTCAAATGGAGAGTGGGGTTCATTGTTTGGAAAACAAGAGTAACAGGAAGTTGTCGGGGTTCAAATGCGGCGATCAGGGATCATACGCGCTAAAGAGAAAAATATATGTTTTGGGGTTCAAAAAAAAAAAATTCCCCAGCTGAGCGTAAATTGTTCGTTCATAGTGGATTAAGTAGGGATGACATGTCCGTGACTTATTATCCCCAACATAGGTCGTTGGCCCACGTGCCGCCTCATTTATCATTTTTCCTTATTTCTGCCGATGCTAACAGGCATGAATTTTTCCCGGTATTCAGACCGAAGTGGCATTCAGGCCGATTTTTTTGGTATTCATACCGATGTGGCACTCAGGCCAGTTTTCCGATAGTCAGATCGAAGAAGTTTCCGACGTTCAGGTTGAAGCACTTGTGGCACTCAGGCCAGTTTTCCGATGTTCAGATCGAAGAAGTTTCCGACGTTCAGGTTGAAGCACTTGTGGCACTCAGGCCAGTTTTCCAATGTTCAGATCGAAGAAGTTTCCGACGCTCAGGTCGAAGCACTTTTGGCACTCAGGCCAATTTTCCGATAGTCAGATCGAAGAAGTTTCCGACGTTCAGGTCGAAGCACTTGTGGCATTCAGGCCAGTTTTCCGATAGTCAGATCGAAGAAGTTTCCGACGTTCAGGTCGAAGCACTTGTGGCACTCAGACCAATTTTCTGATGTTCAGATCGAAGAAGTTTCCGACGTTCAGGTTGAAGCACTTGTGGCACTCAGGCCAGTTTTCCGATGTTCAGATCGAGGAAGTTTCCAACGTTCAGGTTGAAGCACTTGTGGCACTCAGGCCAGTTTTCCGATGTTCAGATCGAAGATGTTTCCGACGTACAGGTTGAAGCACTTGTGGCACTTAGGCCAGTTTTCCGATGTTCAGATCGAAGAAGTTTCCGACGTTCAGGTTAAAGCACTTATAGCACTCAGGCCAGTTTTCCGATGTTCAGATCGAAGAAGTTTCCGACGTTCAGGTTGAAGCACTTGTGCCACTCAGGCCAGTTTTCCGATAGTCAGATCGAAGAAGTTTTCGACGTTCAGGTCGCTGCAACTTGTGGCGTTCAGGCCAATTTTCCGATGTTCAGATCGAAGAAGTTTCCGACGCTCAGGTCGCTGCAACTTGTGGCATTCAGGCCAATCTCTCGGTGTTTAGACCAATGTTGATAATCTCATATCTTCCGATACTCAGATCGAAGTCATTTCCAGTATTCAGACTGATGAGCGGCGTTCAGGCCATGGTTATTTTTGTGTTACCATTCATTTTGGTATCCGGGTCAACATTCTGTTTCGGTATTCAAACTGACTCTCACCGTACCAGACGGATTCTCTTTCGAGCTCACCTCTTTGCCGATTCTGACAGGCATTGTTAATAATTCCCAGCGGAGCGCAAATTGTTCGTCTGTTCTTGGTATTCAATCACTCTTCACCCTGATCATCTGAAAGTCGAGGTTGTTCATATCGACAGGTTCACCGTGGATTGAATAGGGGAAACTGTAACACCTCAAAATTTGCCCTCCTCTGCTTGAGACTAGTTTAACATATTGCATTTCATATTTTAGGACATTAGGCATTTGCATATTGCATATCATATGGAAATAAGAATGTCATCCTCCAAAGTCTTAGCAGAAGATGGAGAGGTTAAGTGATTCATGCCTGAGGGTCTTTATGATTTGATGATCAACCATCTGAGGGTTTGCACTTCAATTAGGGTTTCCGGATTCTTCAAAGGGCTTGAGCTTTATCTTGTTTGCAAGGATATATTACCATCATCATGGTTATGTCATCCTCAAGGGCTGCATTACTCATTCCTCAAGTTCCTTTGGATTAGGGTTTTGACCTTTGGTCAACCCTAATCAATTGTATTCTTTCAACCAGGGCTTCTCAAAGAAAGATGGTATTTGATGATGAGGAAGACCACTTGATTATTATATTGGGCTCATATGAGCTAGGGTTCATTTCTGAGCCATTTTATCAAGTGGTGGAGGTTCAAGCTGATCAGAGCATGTCAAGGTCATCTGAGGACCATAAGAAGTCAATTGTGGACTTTGAGGTGGGGGATTGATTGGAAATGCTTCATTCATGTTCAAAAGAGGTCCATTTCAAACATCTATCTTGAAGATTTTGAAGTCATATCAAAAGTTTCCAAAAATGGAAAGTGACCTGTAATTTTAAGTTTCCAAAAATGGAAGGTTTTTAGTTCAAATTCAACTTCATTTTACATCATCAAAGATGCTTCAAATGGATTTTTGTTGAACATGAAAGTTGTAGATATTTCTCTCCCCTTTCCAAAAAGTCTAAGATCATGAATTTCTGATGAATGGGTGAGGAGTTGTGTCCAATTTATCATAGAGGATACATGGAAGTTCAACATGGCATAACTTTTGGCTCAAGACTCCAAATCAATCCACTCTTTTTGCAAAATGCTTGTCATGACATATATTTTCCAAATCCATCATTGCATTGCATGAGAATAGCTCATATGATCATTGGTCCATGCATGTGCATTTTGGAGGGAAAATCCATAATTCAAATTTGGTTGATACTACAAACAAAATACCAACTCCATTGTGTTTGTTAGAGGATTTTAAGTGAATTTGTGCCCTTGCATGGCACTGTTCACGTATGGATTGTACATGCTACCTCACACTTGTCATTTTTGCAAGACACCTCTCATTTCAGTAATCCTAACTAACCATTGTCTAATTTTGATTACAGCATGATTAACACACCATATAAAAGCTAAATCATAACAGAATTTGCTCAGAATATACATTCTAGATCTAGAATCTCATTTTCCCTCCAAAATTCTCTCATCTTGATTTTCATTTTTCTTCATACAAACCTTGATTTTCTTTGCACATTCATGATCATGAAAGAGTTCTGAGCAAGGATCAAGCATTACTTTGGTCAACTCAGTGCAGTTTTCAAGCCATTCAAGCATGAGCATGTTAATGGAAGTTTTGAATTGAGGAAGATTGGAGTGCTTTCAACCATCAATTCTTGTCCAAGGCTTCAATAGGAGTGTGGAGGAGTTGATCTGGAGCTAGAGGAGGCCTTGAACACGTGGATTTGAACACTACCATATCAAGTAAGTGGAAATTCGACCAGCTTATTTCTCCAATTCATTGCCATAATCTTGAAGATCTTGTTGTGCTGGTGATTCTGATGTCTTTAGAATTTGTTTTGGTTAAGAAATGAGTGAGATATGATGATATTAAGTTTAGATCTAAGAATTTCTCGCCTTCGATTTGAGCAATCCATGGAGAATTAGGCCAAACCATTAGCATATTTGTGTTCTACATGGAAAGAGGATTCGTTTGGTATAATAGTTGTTGAATTCTGGAAAATTTCCGCGGCGGCGCTCCGCCTATACCATCGGGGAAGACGGTGGAAACCACCGTCAACCACCGTCTGCGTGTAGCTAGGGTTTGCACTCCAAAACGGTGCGTTTTGCGCCTAGAGCGCTTGAGAACCCTCATGTCCTCTGTTCGATTCCTCCTAGCGCACCTTTTTTGAATTTTATTCACCAGCGCCTTGGACCTGTAAGGCGCTGGTTCGATCCTGGCGTGCGTATGCCTTGGATTTAATTTTTGATACTCGCTTGTGACTGCCTGGACCTGAGCTCGACCCTTAGCGTTTACATTTTTATGATTTCCATTTGCTTTTCACTTGAACGCACTGTGACTGGCCTGGCCTGGGTTCGATTCTTGCTTATGCATGTTTCCATTTCATTCACATTTCATTTCCACATGATTATTTCATTCATTATTTCATTTATTTTCTTCAACTTTAGAAAATCATAACAAATAGTAAACATGTCCAAATTAATTCAAACTTTTTTTCACATTCTTGTTTCAATGTCTATTATTTTTTTATGTTGTTTTCATGATTTTTGTGTTTCTGGATTTTTATTTGCGGATGTTTGCTTGAACCATATGCCAAAATGACATGTTGTGCTATATGTTTTGTAAAATGCTCATGGTTTATCCAATTGATGTGAAATTTGACATGCTTAATCCTAACATGTGATATGATCTTTTGGCTTTGGTTTGGGATTTTTATCATTTACCATCACTGTTTTGGACACATGAACTTGTAGTGTGACAATTTGTGTCACACTTTGGATGTTACCTTTGTGCATTTTCATTCATATACCACTTGAACTATTCTGGAATTGAAATTTGGTATGATGTATGTTCATAGCATGTTGAATTCACATAAAAAAAATTCATGATCATTGGATACATTTCTGTTTTAATGTGAATTTTCTATTCTCATGTCCAACTTTGATCACCTTGCTTGCCTTTGCATGACATGAATTGTTTGAAGCATTTGCCTTATGATTTGGTTTTGGTCCCTTTGAGGACTCTTTCTTGTTTGATTGAATGTGCTTCATGTGAAAGATCAACTTCTGTTTTTATTGTTTGACTTGCTTTTGAACATATTCTTTACACTAGTGGTTTGTGTACATACTAATTGTGTTTTATGTTTCAGGTTAGAGCATCTTGCTTTGATGGTTAATGTGATCTCATTACATGAGATGCCATTTGCTTTGATCACTAACTCTTGTTGTGTTGTAGGTCCATTGACGTGATGAATTCACTTGAATGCTTGCACTTGTGACTTGCATTGTAGATATTGGGAAGTTCCACTGTTTGTTTGTTTGGTTGTCTGACTGAGATACTAATTGTTTAAGCTTTTATACAGGTACATAAGTAGCTTTGCTTTTCTTGCTTGATTTGCTTGCTTTGGAGTGTGGTTGATACACCACCTAGGTAACCACTCTGCTTCTCCATCTAGTCTGGAAGCCCTGTCGCTTTTTTGGCAGGCGTTTGGCTGAAGTCCTCCTTATGAGGCAATGATTGTGATTGTTTATATTTGTGCCAAAGACCTTCTATGTGAAGAGGCATTGTTGTTTGTTAAGTCCTCCTAAGTGAAGAGGCAATTGACAGATAGAAGGGATTTGCAATCAATCCCCTGTTAATCGTTGAGTCGTTCTTTATGCTCGCACTACGTGCTGATGCTCTAGAACACAAACCCAAGATCTTTGTATAGAGTCAGTCAGTGGAATAGGGTCCCTCATTCTGGACCCCCACACATTCTTTGTCTTAAGCTCACCCAGGCCGGGTTAAGAGCTATGAGGTCTAATCCTCATTACCATTTTGATCTGCTCACCCTAACTCTCAATGTTAGCGGTTAAGAGCCCCGATTACCTTTTGCATTCTGGCTTGTTTGTCGAGGTTGATATGACCCCTTGACTAAAGCCCACCTATTTTGCTTGAGCCCCTTGGTTGCATATAGTGTGTGTTGATTGTATACATGTGAACTGATGTTTGCGCTTTTCTCCCTTCCTGGATAGGATTAGAGACCTCAACATGGGGATTACTGATTGCATGACAACTTTTAGGCTCGAGAATAGTCTCCCTCTTACTTGTGCTTCCCTGGTCTCTGGTGAGGAGTATTTTCTCCCATGTTAAGGGGAACTACGTCGCCCTGATTCTCATACCAGATGAGATACGTAGGCAGGAGATCGTACGAGATCTCTCCGGGCAACCTTTTTCTTTTTTGCGTGTGTTGTGTCACCTTTGTCTTCTTTGTGTGGGTGTGTTCAACCGTGTTCTTGATTGGTGTTTCTGGCATTTGTTTTTCTTTAGTGTGAGTATTTTGGGGGTTCATCTGTGAGAATGGTTATTCTCTTTTAGGTTTCATCTGTGGCATTCGGGGTTCATTTGTGAGAATGATTTTTCTCTTGTGGGGTTCATTTGTGAGAATGGTTATTCTCATTTGGGGGTTCATCTTTGACGCTGGTTAGCGTTTGTTTTCGTTTGGAGTCAGATGTAAGTCCATTTATTGGCAGTCAGTTTCCTTGTTTGTTTTCGTTTGGAGTCAGATGTAAGTCCATTTATTGGCAGTCAGTTTCCTTGTTTGTTTTCGTTTGGAGTCAGATGTAAGTCCATTTATTGGTAGTCAGTTTCCTTGTTTGTTTTCGTTTCGAGTCAGATGTAAGTCCATTGATTGACAGTCAGTTTCCTTGTTTGTGTTTTCTTGGAGTTGGATGTAAGTCCATTTATTGGCATTCCGTTTCCTTTTTGTGTGTTTTCTTTTAACGTCTCAGCATCCCATTTTGGTGTTTTGTTTCGGCGTGCGTTAGCCGAGCTACGAGTGCTCTGATTCTTCTCTGGATAGAGAAGATACGTAGGCATAGGATGCGATATCCTAGCGAGCATGCTTCCCTTTTCCCCGAACTATGTCGACTCTGATGTTTGTTTCTGACAAACTACCTAGGACCAGGATGCGACATCCTGCCGAGTCCCCTTCCTCCATCTTCTTTCATCTGTTTATTCCAGTGTGTGCAATTTTGTTGAGCATTTCGTTAGCAACCCTTTTCCTATCCTTTGAGCTATCTTTTGAGCGTGGATCCCCTCGATTACGACGGACGTGAGGGGTGCTAATACCTTCCCCTTACGTAACCGACTCCCGTACCTTGCAATCTCTGGTCGTAAGACTGTTCCTTTCCCGTTTCTTAGGTTAGTCCAGCGCTTCCTTTCCGTCATAGGATGAATAGCGTCGGTGGCGGCTCTGTTTCTTTATTTTTTCCCGCCGGTTGTTTTTCGCGTTGCGACATAAGGGTAGGCTTCGCACTTCAAGATACAGTGAAGACAAGGTTGATAGAGCTCCTCCACGAATATGACGACGTGTTTTCTTGATCATACCAAGACATGCCCAGATTAGATATTGATATCATGACCCACAAGAAGAATAATCTGTTGTCAAACAAAAGCTAAGAAGGACTCGACCAGATATGGCTCTCAAAATCAGAGAAGAGGTGAGAAAACAATTTGACGCTGGTTTTCTAGAAGTTTCTAAGTACCCACAATGGGTTGCCAACATCGTACCAGTACCAAAGAAAGATGGAAAAGTCCGCATGTGCGTAGACTACCGAGACTTAAATAGAGCCAGTCCCAAAGACGATTTCCCATTACCTCACATTGATGTATTGGTAGATAACATAGCTCAGTTCTCCATATTTTCCTTTATGGATGGTTTCTCTAGATACAACCAAATTAAAATGGATCCCGAGGACATGGAGAAGACCACGTTCATTACCCCTTGGGGCACCTTTTGTTACAAAGTAATGTCGTTTGGATTAAAGAACGATGGGGCAACATATCAACGTGCCATGGTGACTCTCTTTCACGACATGATTCATGAAGAGATTGAGGTGTATGTCGATGACATGATTGCCAAATCCCAGACAGAAGAAGAACACATCACTAACCTGGGGAAACTTTTTGCTCATTTGAGGAAGTTTAGGTTGAGACTTAATCCCAACAAATGCACATTTGGGGTTCGATCTGGGAAGCTTTTAGGCTTTATTGTAAGCCAAAAAGGAATTGAAGTAGATCCTGACAAGGTTCGAGCCATTCAAAACATGCCTGCACCGAGGACTGAAAAGGAGGTTCGTGGGTTCTTAGGGAGACTAAATTACATCGCCAGGTTTATCTCTCACCTTACTGCAACATGTAAACCAATATTCAAGCTTCTGAGGAAGAATCAAGGCATAGAGTGGAACGATGACTGTCAAATAGCCTTCGATAAAATTAAAGAATACTTGCAAGAGCCACCGATTCTGATGCCCCCTGTAGAAGGGAGGCCTCTCATCATGTATCTAACCGTGCTCGACGAGTCCATGGGTTGTGTATTGGGACAACAAGATGAGACTGGTAGAAAAGAGTATGCCATCTATTATCTGAGCAAGAAA
This sequence comes from Lathyrus oleraceus, assembly GCF_024323335.1. Lineage (NCBI taxonomy): Eukaryota > Viridiplantae > Streptophyta > Magnoliopsida > Fabales > Fabaceae > Lathyrus > Lathyrus oleraceus. The sequence goes on from NC_066584.1 coordinate 263,823,916, forward strand.
TTTAATGATTGTGAGACCAGATATTTATTACTCGAGAAGACTTGTTGTGCACTCGCATGGGCCGCTAAGCGTCTCAGGCAGTACATGCTAACTCACACGACTTGGTTGGTATCTAAAATGGATCCCATCAAGTACATATTCGAGAAACCAGCTCTCACTGGTAGAATTGCTCGATGGCAGATGTTGTTGTCAGAATACGATATCCAATATGTTGCGCAAAAGGCGATCAAAGGAAGCATATTAGCATACCATCTTGCTCATCAACCACTAGAGGATTACCAACCTTTGAAGTTTGACTTCCCATATGAGAACATCATGGCTGTTAAGGATGCTGAAGACTCCAAACTAGAGGAAAGTCTTGAGCCAAAAGCAGGTTGGACGCTCATGTTTGATGGCGCCTCAAATGCAATAGGTCGTGGAATTGGTTCAGTACTGATGTCTCCCAAGAATTTCCATCTACAATTCACCATAAAGCTCTGTTTTACCTGCACAAACAACATCGCCGAGTATGAAGCTTGCATACTAGGGTTGGAAGAAACAATTGAGTTGAAGATCAAGATACTAGAAGTATTCGGGGACTCCGCTCTAGTCATACATCAGATCAGAGGCGATTGGGAAACAAGACATGCTAACCTAATTCCGTATCGGGATTACGTGCTGAAGCTACTCCCAAAATTCGACGAAATCACTTTCTCTCATATTCCTCAAGAAGAGAATCAAATGGCAGATGCATTAGCAACTTTGGCTTCCATGTACAAATTAATATGGCCCAACCATCAGCCTCACATTGAAATTAGGCGTTTTGACGAACCTGCTCATTGCCTGACGACAGAAGAAGAGCCAGATGGTAAACCCTGGTTCTTTGATATCAAACAGTATCTGGAGAAGAGGGAATATCCGGCAGAGGCTTCCAGCCTTGACAAAAGGACCCTCTGGAGGATGGCATCAAAGTTCCTCTTGAACGGAGAGGTGTTGTACAAGCAAAACTATGACATGGTTTGTTAAGGTGTGTGGACAAACACGAAGCTGATCAACTTATGAGGGACATACACGAAGGGTCTTTCGGTACGCACGCCAATGGGCATGCCATGGCAAAGAAAATCCTAAGGGAAGGTTACTACTGGTTGACGATGGAGGCCGATTATTACCATTACACCAGAACATGCTACAAATGCCAAATCTATGCTGACAAAATACATGTACCACCTACCCCGTTGAATGTCATAGCATCACCTTGGCCTTTCTCTATGTGGGGCATCAACACGATTGGAATGATAGAACCCAAAGCATCAAATGGACACAAATTTATCTTGGTGGCCATAGATTACTTTACCAAATGGGTGGAAGTCGCATCTTATGCGAATGTCACAAAGCACGTGGTCGCCCGTTTCTTACAAAATAACATCATATGTCGATATGGGATTCCCAACAAAATCATCACTGATAATGGGTCCAATCTCAACAACAAGACCATGGATGAGTTATGCGCAACATTCAAGATCGAGCATCACAACTCATCACCCTATCGACCTAAGATGAATGGGGTTGTTGAAGCTGCAAATAAAAATATCAAGAAAATCATCCAAAAGATGGTTGTCACGTACAAGGATTGGCATGAGATGTTACCTTTTTCATTAAATGGTTATCGCACGTCGGTACGAACTTCAACAGGGGCAACCCCTTATTCCTTGGTATACGGTATGGAAGCAGTTCTCCCTATAGAAGTGGAGATCCCCTCGATGAGAGTCTTGATGGAGGCTAAGCTAGACAAGGCAGAATGGGTTCAATCAAGGTACGGAGAGCTCAACCTTATTGAGGAGAAACGCTTGAAAGCGTTAGGTCACGGTCAACTCTATCAGAGGCGTCTTAAAAAGGCATTCGACAAGAAAGTTTGTCCCAGGGTGTTTCAAGAGGGAGATTTAGTGCTGAAGAAAATCTTGCCTATTCACAAAGACTCCAGAGGGAAATGGACACCAAATTATGAAGGTCCATTTGTGGTGGTTAGAGCCTTTTCCGGAGGTGCTCTAATCCTAGCAACTATGGGTGGTGATGAGTTGCCACTTCCCACCAACATTGATGCTATTAAAAAGTACTTCGCCTAAAAAAGTGGAATAATAAAAGTCGCTAAATCGAAAACCTGAAAGGGAGATTTAGGCAAAATTGGCTATTCCGGTGGATCGAAAACCCGAAAGGGCGATCCAGGAAAAAATTAGGGATGAAAATAAGAGAATTTGACCCGCTGAGTTGAAAACCCAAAAGGGCGACTCAGGAAAAAATGGGTATCCCGATGGATCGAAAACCCGAAAGCGCGGTCCAGGCAAAAGTTAGGGATTAATTCCAAGGCAAAGAGTTGTACTTTCAGATGTCTAACATATCCCTCGAAGACAAAGAATCAATCTACCTCACTTTTCAGAAGCAAAGTGCTCGGACTATCAAAGACATAAGGATCATAGCAGTGCAGAAACTAATAAGTGTAGCGGTGTATTCGTCGCCTCATGGTCTATTGATTAAACCATAGGTTAAGAGATACAAAGATAGAGTCGCCACCGCACTTTTATTTATCCAAAGGAATGGCTAAAAAGCGAACAAAAGCCTAAGAAGTTTTACACGTAGAAAACTAATGAAAAAGTTCAGAGATTCTGGGTAAGGGGTTAATTACGCAATAGGAAGGTGTTAGGCACCCAAAATGTCCTAGGTACTCCTAGGGAGCCCTTTTCACACTTGTTGTATAAAAATGATATTTTGTATGACATATTGATTGTGCAAACATGGATTGAAGGGATGAGAAAAGAATATACAAGTTAATTATTTTTGTGTTTGAACGGATGAACCCGTTGCCTACGTACCTTTCCATGAAAGGTAAGGATCAAAACGCCGTAGTTCGGCTAAAAGATTTCCAAAAGATGAGTTGATTGATTTTAAAACAAAAGCCCTAAGGTCTTTCATTATCCACGGGAGAAAACTCGACCTCATACAAACAACAGGTCCACTATGTGAGAATAGCTTCGACATACTAGAGGGGTTAACCCTGTTTTCAGTATGGAAGTCTTACGATTCGATCACTAAGGACACAGGCGAGATTAACATCAACCACCAAGATAATTGAAACCTATGGCTAATGTATGAAAACTTAAGTGAGAAGTGGGCTTGGGCCACAAAAGCAATTGAGTGAGTGAGATTAACCAGTTGAGGTATTTGCAAAAATGATGTCAAAGTATGATTAGAATTCAATTCAGAAGAAGTGTTATGAAAATGAAGTTTGAAAATCAAAGGCTTAAGGCCTAGGTTTCTAATTTGAAAGAAACAGATGAAATGTTTGCACAATCAGAATGTCAAAGTTTTCAGGTTTAACATGCAAATGGGGGTTTGAAAAAGTAACAGGTGGGGAGGGTGAGGAAGTAAAACTTCTTAGGTGTTCACCTCTTGAAATCATATGTAGATGATTCAAGTGATTCCTTTGGAATAGGACACAAAAAGCAATAAGTAAATAAGCAAGGGATAATGATATCAGATGCCAATCAATGGACTTACTCTAATCTCAACCAAAGCAACAGAACAAGGATACCAGAGGCCAATCAATGGACTTACACTAGTCTCACAGAAGAAAACAAAACATGGATATCAGATGCCAATCAATGGACTTACACCAATCTCACAAAAGAGAAACAAAACATGGATATCAGATGCCAATCAATGGACTTACACCAATCTCCTAAAACAAATCAAAACAGGGATACCAGATGCCAATATATGGACTTACACCAATCTCCTAACAGAAAACAAAATGTGGATATCAGATGCCAATCTATCTGGACTTACTATAATCTCCAACAGATGATCATGGGAAAACAAATGCCAACAACATGGACTTACAATTGAATCCTCACATACAACAAACAAACAAAAGCACTAAGCAAAGAGGACATGAGTGGCCAATGAAATGGTCTTACACTCAATCCCTTCCAAATCATAGGAACAATGGCCAATGAATGGACTTACAGTTGATTCCTCAATGGACAAACAAAGATGTGTCACAAAGATATGAAATGATGATCATGCAATAATGGACAATTAATGATGATAAATGCACAAAGGCAAACAAGCAAACATGTACAGATGAACCAATAAGCAATCAATGATTCAGTTAGCACACTCTATATACAAACAATTAGGCTCAAGCAAGGGTTAGACTTTAAAGTCAACTGGAATGGGGTAATGGAGCTCTTAACCTTAACATTGAGAGTTAAGGTGAAGCCAAATGAAACGGAGATGAGGGGTGTGCCTCATAGCTCTTATCTCTGGTCAGAGAGAGCTTGTATCAGATGAATGTGTGGGAGTTCAGAAAGTAGGAACTCTTCTCCACAAGAATTAGACTCTATAGATCTTGGGTTAATATCCACAATGCATCAACATGTTATGTGAGCAAAGGGATGACACACTGAATAGAAGGAGATGGATTACACATCTCTTTTATCTGCCAAATGCCTTATCAAAGGACTTTTCCTGCTTGGCACAAAAATAAACAAACACAAGCATTGCCTCTTAAGGAGGACTTCAGACAGGTGCCTGGCCACATAACAAGCCAGGTCTTCCAGACTACATGAAGAAGAGAGGTTATACCTAATTGGTTAAGCAACCAAGCAAAAGCAAGTTCAAAGTGAACTTAAGCAACTAATGTACCTGTGGAAACATCACACAAATCAGTACAAAGTTCAGACAATCCAACAATAGTTAATATCAACAGTCAAACCCAATAGGCAAAGGCATAAGCCACAAGTCAAACTCAATTGAGTTAACAGCCCTACAAAACACACAAAGTTAGTAGACAATGGTAAACATCAAGTGCTCAATTGATGGAGCATCAACAACTATGGGACTTGAGTGATCAACCTGAAAACAAAGCTCAAAGATGAGAGGCAAACCACTAGGTCAAAGCCTAGGGTCAAAGATGGAGAAAAAATTTAAAACAGAAGCTTAAAATTAACATGAATCAACTTCAATCACATATTAAGACAATCCAAAAGGTCTCACATCAATACCATATACCAAAAGTATTTCACAATCAAAACATGTCAAGGTATGCAAGTTGAAACCACATTGAGACATCAGAATGATCAAATGCACATAAATTCAAAAATGATCCAATTAATCTCAAGAAAAATCATGGCTAAACAGCACACATAACATGATCAACACACCAAAATTCAAGGCATTTGGACAAGTCTAAGCATGGTAAAGAAATTCATCAAGTAAAGGTAAACACAAACAAGCTCAAAGGAGGCACAAATTGATACATCAACTTAAGGCAATCCTAAAACAGAGATGACAAATGATAAATGATTCAAACCAAAGCCACAATAAACTTCAAAGTGTCTAGAATCAATGCATAAAATTTCAAGTTCATATGATAAAGCATAAGCATTTCCCAAATCATTGAAGTTCAACACTCATCAAAAGTTCAACAATGGTCATTCAGAAAGATAAATCTCAAACAAATCAGAAATTATTCACAAAAATCCAAGAAAATTCGTGATCAATCCTAACATGTATAGCAAGCATCATACAAAAATTCAGAGCAATTGGAATTCATTTGGCATGGTAAAGAAAATCAACAAATTAGGCAAGCAAAGGTGTGACACACATTGTCACACCTACATTAATCAGATCATATCTCAACAACCAAAAATGCTAAAATTGCAAACTCAATGCCAAAATGTCAATTAGGATGTCTAGTTTAAGCATGTCAATTTTCACATTCATTGAATCAACCATCATTATTTCACAAGCAAGGTACAAGAAAGCATATGCATACACAAACCCTAGGCAAATTTTAATTCCAGCCAGGCACAAATTGTGGAAAAATATTCAAAAAATAGTAGACATCATGAAGAACAAAGTGCAAAAAATCTCACATCAATTGGATCATTATTTAGGGAGTTATGATTTTTTAAATGAAGAGAAAAAATTAAAAATGCATGAATGAAGCATATGAACATGGATGATGTAATGTGAAATAAAATGCAAGGCAACTTTAGAAAATGACCGAGCCAAGGATCGAAGGGGGAACAAATTTGAATCAGGCGCGTTTCCTAGTGAAACACACCGTTTCACTTATGCTTAGTTGGCGCTGAAAAGCGCTCCCAGCCAATCAATGAGCCACGTGAAAGCCAAGCTAGACCAGTACATGAAGGCTAACAGGAAAACGCATGCAAATTGGCGCTAACAAGATCAAACAAGCATCTGGAAATAAAACCCTAAGTGTTCATCCATGTTCATACACATTCATCATCTCAAGAACGATCATGCACAGAAATTCACAAACAACATACCATTGGATTCATCTCTCATCACACATCATAGATCCATAATTATTTTAACCTAATTCAGCACATGTTCAAAGAATCGAGCAAAGGAAGTTCCACATGCTAAACTTAGATCTAACCTATCTCACTCATTTCTTGATGAAAATACACGATACAAAGCTCAGTGCAATCAGTGATCCAAGATCTACAACATGCATGTCATGATTTCAAGAATTATAAGATTCAAATCCTAACCTTCAAAGAGATGCAGAACTGGATTTGTAGTTTTCAGGCCTTGGCAAGCTGAAACAGATGTTCTACAATGCTTGGATAGATGAATGGATGAATGTTGATAGCTCAATTGTGCTTGATGTAGCTCAAATCCTCAACTGCCATGAATGGATGAATGTTGCAACAGTTCCAAAACCAGTACGAAAATGATGGATTCTTGCTTCAATCTTGTTCAAAAATGCTTGTGGATCATAGATTAATCAAGAACAAAGCAAAGGATATGAAGAAAATTGAAAAAAAAGTGAGAGAGAAAATTATGAAGTTTTGATCTAGATCTGAATTCTGGTGTTGTTAATGATGAATTCTGTTATGCTTTGCCTTTTATATGGTGTACTAATCAAGCTTGTTAATCACAATTAGCCAAAATGTCAAGGATTAGTGAAATTCAAGTGTTGATGCAAAATGGCAAAATCACCCTTCATGCATGCATGTCATGCTACAGTGCACGAATTTCACTTGGAACAAGTTTCAAATGCTGTTTGGAGGCAAATGCAATTGGTAAAAGGTGAATGCAAGGCATAATTTTCAAATTGGAAATTTCCCTCCAAAACTCAAATGAAATTCAAGTGAAAATGCCAATATTTTTGTGATGAGAATTGATGAAATGTAATGCATGATTATGAAATTATAGGTCAAAACAAGATTAGTGCAAAAAGAACCACATGATTTCGAGCAATGGTTTGAAAGTTATGCACTTGTGAAGTTCAAATTCCTTTGACCATCTTTTGATCATATCTCTCCAACCACAAATGAGAAATTCATGTTCTTGGACATTTTGGAAATGGGAGAGAAAGATCTACAACTTTCATGTTCAACAAAATTTCATTTGAAGCATTTTTGGTCATGTAATTTGAAGTTGAAGTTGGATGAAAACCTTTCCATTTTTGGAAAGTTCAAATTATAGGTCACTTTCTATTTTTGGCAAATTTTGACTGGACCTCAAATCCTTCAAATTGAGTGTTTAAAATGTCAAATGAGACTTGTTTGAACATGAATGAGGTATTTCCCATCACTTCCCACCTCCAAAATCACAGTTGACTTTGCAGTTGACTGGCTAGGGCTTTAGTTGACTGAAGAATGATCAGATGAATTCCAAGCCTCTACCACTTGAGATTTTGATTCCAAATGACATCACAATTCATATGAACTCTTGATGAATGATCATGGTGCCCAAATTCTTCAGAATGGCCACCATCTAATGCTCAATGAATGCATTGACTGTCTTGACCTGTAATTACTTCATCTGCAAGGCAAATGGTTAGATGACATATTTTTGTACTTTTGGTTAGTAATCAAATGAAAAGCAATGATATACAAATGCAAGGAATGCTTGGTGATCAAGAACCACTCTCAAAAGATCACCCACCCACAAGGAAGCAAGCAAAGGTGCACAATGATCCTTGAGGCAATGCAATGATATGGTATGATGTCATGAGGGATCTTAGGGACAAAATTGGGGTCTTACAATAAGAACTCAATTTTTTATTGCCATTTTGTTTCTATGCACAACAATTACCTCATTAAGGGATTGCATCTTTATGTACAATCGCCCATTTAAGGGTCAAATCAGTAAAAGAGAAATTTTCTCAACAAAAGTTGTGCCCAAATCATTTTTGTATTTTATCTGTTTGTTTGCAAAGCATCTTTTATTTTTGATAAATATCACTTTTAAAAAATTATTGGAGAAAATAAAACACATGTTTGAATAAAGTGGTAAAATTGCTTTTGAAACAGTAAGCGGACGAATCCTTTAGTCTCCAAGATTCATTCTTGTTTTTTTCATAAAGGTGTAGGACTGTTTGCAGATAGTTATGTTCCTTTCAACTACTAATTCACGCCTCTCATAAATGTACTCATGGTATAGCCAAACTAGGGCAAGGCTCCATTACGTTTCCAGCAGAAACATTGATAAATCATGGATGGAGTATCGCGTGTTGAGAAGTCTGAACCCTTCAGTGACTTGGAGCAACCCAAATATATTCCTAAAACCACCTAGTAGGGGCATCAAAGCTTGATCTTCGTTGATCACCCCAATAACAAAAGTCCACATTATTGGCATCATACCCCAAAGCAAAAATGTCTTAACCGGGGCATATCTGATTATCCATTTGCATTCTAACATGCATCATATAAATCCTTCATAAATGGTTTTCCTACCGAATAGAAAATTAAAAAAAAACAATCATACCAATCATCAACATATGCATGCATAACACTCCCCACAAAACGGGAATTTCAACAAAATAAAAAAAATCATTCGCATTCCTACATGCACAACCAAATATCCCTAGCAATTGCATACTTGCATGCATCTCATGCATCATCCCATGCATGGTATTCCCACCTAAAGTGGAACATCATACAAAAATCAAATATAAAATATCAAGATCCAGGTTCATTCATATGTACCCCAGACACTCTCCATCTAAATTCTATAAAGTTATTTTCCTGTATGTGCTCGTGAAATTATTTCTTAGCAAATCATTTTATTCCTAGCATTTTCTTTGCTAGCATTGCTCCCCAAGCAGAGGTTACCATAAAAAGTCTCTTATGAGCTTTTCCCCCCTGTAGAGCTTTGCCAATATATTTCCTCCAAAAGGAGTCTTTTCAAAAAATTCCCCCAACAGACGAATATTCGAGATACTGCTTTATTTATCTGAAGAATGTCATTTCTCTGTTTGAGATACTACTTCATCGATTTGAAGAATCTCATTTGTTTCTAGAGATACTGCTCTAATATCTTCGGAAAGTCTTAGATTCAATTAAGGTACTTTTCCCTTGCTGGAATATTTTAATTTTATCATATAAGATGTTGTTTCGACCCGATACAGAGAATCTCACTTTTACTGTTTGAGATGCTGCTTCATCAATATGAAGAGTCTCATTTCAGATTTTTTTAGAGATACTGCTCTAATATCCTCGGAAAGTCTTAGATTCAATTAAGGTATTTTTCCCTTGCTGGAATATCTTAATTCTATCATATAAGATGCTGTTTCGACCCGATACAGAGAATCTCATTTTTACTGTTTGAGATGCTGCTTCATCAATATGAAGAGTCTCGTTTCAGATTTTTTTAGAGATACTGCTCTAATATCCTCGGAAAGTCTTAGATTCAATTAAGGTATTTTTCCCTTGCTGGAATATCTTAATTCTATCATATATGATGTTGTTTCGACCCGATACAGAGAATCTCATTTTTACTGTTTGAGATGCTGCTTCATCAATATGAAGAGCCTCATTTCAGATTTTTTTTAGAGATACTGCTCTAATATCCTCAGAAAGTCTTAGATTCAGTTAAGGTATTTTTCCCTTGCTGAAATATCTTAATTCTATCATATAAGATGTTGTTTCAACTCGATACAGAGAATCTCACTTTTACTGTTTGAGATGTTGCGTCATCAAAATGAAGAGTCTCATGTCAGATTCTCTTTATACTATTCTAGAATCCTGTAAAAGTCTTGAGATTTAGCTAGGGATGTCATTCCATTAATAACATATCTCGACTATCACGTCCAAGATACTGTTCTGAAGGTTCCCAAAAAGTCTTGACTGTTCCATTTTATTGTAGGATAATGTCTTTTACCATTTCTCACTGCATTTTCTTCCTGTATTTTCTTCCTTGCATTTCCTAGGACAAAATTTGGGTTTTTTTTTGTATTTAATTATCTCCCACCGCGAATGCACGAAGACTGCTGTCATTCTTACTTTCTGATTCGAGGTAATTAAATAGGGGCAGCTGTCATACCCCAATTTTGTCCGGGTAAGAAAAAAATCTTCAACCAGCATTCACTACCCAATGTTATAAGACATGAATTTTATCTTAAGACATAAGCTTTATCTTAGGGTTTCCCAGCCCTTAGTGACATCAAATCTTCAATGATATTTTCATCTATTAAGATCCTTAAGAAGACACCAGTTGCATTTGTCTATTATGGCCATTGACTGAAGCATGGGATAGTATGTGCACTTTGGGACTTTTTGGTTAACAAGGCCCATTTTGGTTTATCCATGAGAACTCTTGGTTTTAAAAAAAGGTCCATTCACATAAACATGTCCATGACTAATATTACAAAGTGTGGTTTAAATCTTTTTACATCAATTGATCGAAAGTCCATTTGATTATCAGTAAGTATTAAGAGCCATGGATATTTTCTATGATCACGTGTTATTAAGCTCATTTACACATCCCAAATGTTTATGCCAAAGTCTCAATCCTTCATAAATATCTAAATTCAAGTTGCATTTTTAAACATGTATTTGTTTTAAGCTAAGGTGGATTATTGGAAAAGACTATGGTGATGGACAATGTTTTAAAGCTCATTTTGGAATTGTTTCTTTTATTGCTTATGGTGCACATTTCATGTTGTTCATTTAAGCTAATAATAAACATAATTAGAGGTGACCAAGTTGAATGTCCATTGGTATTATATGATGGCCCAATCCATTTTCAAAATTGAGATAAAGTTTAAACAATTTAAATAATTAACACAAATAAACTATTGAGATAATGTTTTAAAAAAAGTTTATGGCATAATTGAATTCTTAATCCCAAAGTGTTACAAATAATTCCAAGTTCACATAACAATCCAAAATAGTTACATGATTATCCAAAAGAGGTCTCAAATTAAAATTGTACGTGTTACAAACAGTCCCCAAAAATTAGTACAATAAGTCCCAAAAAGTTCTGTTACATCAGAAGAAATTTGAAAAGTGGAATAAGCTGTAAACCCAGCAGGTCAAGTAGCGAATTTTTTCAAAGACATTTCCAAAGCCAATGGTTTGAAATTCACAGCGCCCCCAAATCCATTGGTCTCCAAGAACTGGCGCAGAAATTTCTCTCAATCAACATCTCTTCACAAACCTGCAAAATCAATTCAGAATATTAAAAAAGGCTTATCAAATAAGCACTTATGGAAAACTAAAAAATAAATTAATAAGTTGAACAGGTTAATATGTTGCACAGTGAACCAAAGTAAACGCCCAAGAACGCGTTCCATTATCCAATCCAAACAACTCTAAATCCATAAAATAATCATCCCATAAAATCTGGAAGAGATAGCTTAATAAGTTATCTTAAGATCTAAAATCCACCATATAAATACCCAGAACAAAAATTAACAGTAACACGTTTTTGGAAATCCAAGAAGAAGTTATCAAAATATTTTTCTGTTAAACTCAAACCCTAAAAAACAAAACAAACACGATTTTTTGGAATCAAAAGAAAAAATCAAAAAAGATAATTTTAACAGTAAACACATAACACTCAAAAGAACGAAAACAGAACAATAACATTCAAAAACCCAAAAAGAAGAAGGAAGAATAGAAGAAGACGAAAGGAGATTTAAAAAAGGGAGAAGAAACTTATCTCTGCAGCGACAAGAAGCTCACGTCGCCGGACGCAACTCAGGCCAAGTAATCCTTTTTCTTTCCTTTCCTTTCCTTGCTTGAATTCATATACTTGTTGTTCGTCACTACAAAACAGATGAAACCCTATGTTGATTTCCAAAATCGTGACTTTATAAGGTCGAATCCCAAAGTTTAGAGTTAGGATTTTTTCGACGGATAAAGGTTTGTATTTAGGATAAGAACGGGCTAGAGTTTGTTTGCCGCGAGAGAGAGAGAGAGAGAGAGAGAGAGAGAGAGAGAGAGCTTAAATTAGGGTTTTAGGTTTGTGTTTTGAAGGGGGGCCTCGATCTGGCCATTTGAGAAAGATTCTTGAAGAAACGAGGTCGGATTTGGAATCTCCGGCCCAAAAGAGGTGGGGTACGTGTTTGGTGTTATTTAGGTTTGAGAAGTGGAGTCGCTAGAGAAGAGGGCGGCGCCGCCGAAGTTGGCCGACCGCCACCGTCTTCTCCGGCAGGTTTGGTCGGGGATGATGACAGAGAGGAAATAGAAGTTGCAGAGCAACTTTGGAGTTTGAGTTGAAGAGAGAGAACGAGAATGAGAAAATGGCTCTCTCTCAAATATTTGTTTTTATGTGTTGATGAGGGTGGCTGCATGGGCGCCACGTGGCCTCTCCAAGAGGCGCCACATATTGGTTGACTTTTGAGTCAACCAGGGGATCCTGTGTGGATCCCCCCACCATATGTTGGTGCACCCTTTCAGCCATCCATCTGATCTATTGATTGGGTCAAAGTCCCCAGATCTAAGGGCCCAGACACCTCCATAGGAGGTCAACGTTTGACTAAGCCTTTAAGGCCTTGATGGTTCCATTTTGGGCCAACTCAGGTTGGGCCCAAAGATTTTTTTCTATTTAAAACCCCTTTTATTTATCCAGTAGCGCCCAGATTTGGGCTTCCACCACCATCGGCCCATTTTCTTCATTTTTTTGACTTGTTCATTTTTTTTTCTTTATTATATTTTCCATAACACTTATAAAATATATATATTAGATAGTTATTAATTCCTAATAATAATTATTTGATTATTTTACAATATTTAAATATTTTATTTACTTTCATTTCATTTATTTTATTTACTTTCTTTCAAAATTGCATAATTATATATTGTTATTATTATTATTAATACTTAATGGTAAATATTCAATTATTTGGTTACATCATTATTTTTTTAATTACTTATTATTTAATCAAATAATCTATTAAATATTTAATTAATTAATTATATTATTATTAATATCCCTTATAATTTAGATAATTGTTTATTTTTGTGGAGTGTATGTGCATGATTATTTTGTATTTATTTATTTATACCGAGTCTTGAGTGCATATGGATGACACGTTATAATTGTGAGAAGATTATGTCGATTTCACCGATTTAAAATCATTCAAACCAATTTCAAAAATAAATCACATATTTCCCGATTCAAAGTCGAGCCCATTTTCAAACACCTTTTGTAAGTCGATCGCTTGCAAAAGCATCGCCATCAACCTCACATGGCTTACTCTTAGGCTTTCTTACAATGAGACCTATTCGATTTTAATTAATCGATTAGATGAACTATTCACTAAATAAATTCAATTCATTCACAAAATACAAATTTAAAACCTCGATCCAACATCGAGTATTCTTTATTAAGAATTAAAATACCTAATCACAATCAAATACTATTTCACTTAGGAATAAAAGAGGAAATGGTTTTAAGTTTTCAACTCCTCTCCTCGATTATTTAAACACTAACTCTTGTACTCGATTAATCGAATAATCATCATCTCTAATCCCCTTAAGAACCAATAAATCAAATTCTTTTAAGAAACGAAAAGGGAGATGACTTTGAGTCTTCAATGTTTCTCCTCGATTATTTGAATACAAGTTCTCTTACTTGGTTAGTCAAATAAATGTCGTTCCTCTACAAACCTCCAAACCTCGATTAAATCAAAATATTTTCACAGTAAGCTAAATAAAAAGGGAGTTGACTTTGAGTTTTCAACTTCACTCCTCAGTTGGTCGAATACGAGTTCTCTTACTCGGTCAGTCGAACAACTGTCATTTTTCCGCAAACATACAACTTAATCAAATCATTTTCAAAACAAATTATACGAAAAGGGAGATGGTCTTGAGCCTTCGATTCCTCTCCTCAAATGCTTGGATATGAGTTGTTTTACTCAGTCATTCAAGTACTTGCCGTTCATTATAAAAATACGTCAACCATATACAACCTTATTTTCATAAATATTCAGATGAAACAAAAAGTGGACTAGAGTCTTCTATTTCCTTTCCCGACTATTAGGATACGAGTTGTCTTACTCGATTATCCGAGTATTCGTCATCCATTCAAAACACCTTAATTATTATCAAACCCTTTCTATAATTAAGGATGAAAAAGAAAGTGGTCTAGAGTCTTCTATTCCCTTTCCCGACTATTAGGATATGAGTTGTCTTACTCGACTATCCGAGTAATCGTCATCCAACCAAAAATATCTTAACCTATCAAGTTTATCCTTTCTCTCCCTCGTGCGATTGAAACTAGTCAAACAAAACATCCAACATTTTAATCCAACTTGTCACCCTCGTGTGATCAAAACTCTTTTCAGAAGAACACTGTTTAATCCTTTCTAATGCGCACAACAAACTAGTGCTTAAGCATCTGCCGAGAGTAGACAAGCCAACATTTAACCTTTAGAACGCGATCTAAACAACTGTTCGGTAAAAGACACCAACCAACCGTAGTTCCCCGAACTACGAATGCTCTGATTTCCTTATTTAAGGATACGTAGGCAGGAGATTGCTGTATCTTCGCGAGCACACTAACAAAAAACCTCCCATTTCCCTTTCTAAGGTTCTCATCCATTTCTATTTTCAATATATTTATAACCCAAAGATAACAAACAAACATAAATTAACACTCGAAACGCACATTAAAACTAAAAGGTTCCCGTTGAGTACAACGGACATAAGGGGTGCTATTACCTTCCCCTTACGTAATCCACTCCCGAACCCGAATATGGTTGCGACGACCATTATTCCATTTCCTAAAGGTTTTATCAATATTTTCCTATCCCTTCATTGGGATAAATAAAGTTCGGTGGCGACTCTGTTCGAACATTAATTTTTTTCCGCGACCATCGCGAGGAATCGTATTTTTTCGAGATCAGACATCTCCCAGTATCAACATAAACATTAACTTCTCCCCAAAGTTTAGAATTAGGATCCATAAGGGTATCTGCAGGAATACATCCACTCATTCCTGTTTCATTCAACAAGTCTAGAATGTATTTCTGTTGTGAAACCATAATACCATTTTTTGACTGAGCAACCTCCATACCTAGAAAATATCTCATGAATCCCAGGTCCTTGATTTCAAATTCTACTGCCAATTTCTCTTTTACTCTTGCCATTTCCACTGTATTGTCTCCAGTAAGGACAATATCATCAACATAAACAATCAGGACAACAACTTTTTCATCGTGGGAGAATTTTGTAAAAAGGGTGTGGTCAACCTTTCCTTGAATGTACCCTTGTTTCTTCATGGACTGAGTGAATCTTTCAAACCAAGCTCTAGGGGACTGCTTTAATCCATACAAACTTATTTAGTTTTCACACATTTGATCCAATTTTTTTTTCAAATCCAGGAGGAATGTCCATATATACTTATTCTTCTAGATCACCATTAAGAAAGGCATTCTTAACATCTAACTGATGCAAACGCTAATCCATGTTAACAGCAAGAGACAAAAGAATTCTAACAATGTTCAATTTTGCAACAAGAGCAAATGTCTCTGAGTAATCTTTACCATAGGTATGGGTAAAGCCTTTAGCCACCAAGCGAGCCTTGTACCTTTCAATTGACCCATCTGAATTATACTTCACAGTAAACACCCATTTTCACCCAACTGTCTTCTTCCCATTTGGTAGTGACGTAACACTCCAAGTTTTGTTCTTTTCAAGAGCTTTCATCTCCTCAAGTACAAATTCCTTCCACTTTGGAATTTCTAGAGCAACCTGTACAATTTTTGGAATTTCTACACTAGACAATTTTGAAGTGAAGGCAAACATAGATGAAGACAAATTTAAATATGATATAAAATTGGACATGGGATGTTTAGTGCAAGATCTGACAAGTTTTCTAATGGCAACAGGATCATCTATATCAGGATACAAAATACGACTCTCAGAAACAGAGATAAACTTACATTTTATTTTGTTAGGAAGTTGATCATTCCCCGGTTCAGATTCCTGGCAGTGTTGAGATGTGGACTGACCCTTTCCTTTATGGTGCTTTTTCACAAAAACCTTTCTTTTCCAAGTCCCGTTTCCTAATTCAAATTTGTTTTGTTGAAGTGACTCATTATTTTGTGGCATTCCAATTAGATCATCATTATCATCGTTTTCAGGATTCTCATTGTTTTCTACAAGAGAAAACGTAGGCTCGGATTCACAAGGTTCCTTACTCATAACAGGAGTATGATCAGATAAAGAATCATGGCCATTTTCTGTTGATGCAGGTGTAAAAATCTCAGAATTTTGTGATATTGGTAAAGATAAGTTATTTAAAAAACTCATGTCCTTAATTTGAAACGAGTCTTCGTTTATCCCCCCCCCCCCCCCCCCCCCCCCCCCTTGAAGATGAGTATCATCAAAAAAAGGTTTATTTTCAAAGAATGTAACATCCATAGTGACAAACATTTTCTTATTTTTTGGATCAAAACATTTATATCCTTTTTGGGTTTGGAAGTATCCAACAAAGACATATTTTATAACACGTGGCTCAAGGTTTCCAACATTTTTATGTTCATGAACAAAGGTTGTGCAACCAAAGATTTTTAAAATCAAATCAGTTAAAACACGAGTACTAGGAAAACATTATTTGAAGACATTATTAGGAGTTTTAAATTTGAGAAATTTGGAGGGCATTCTGTTAATTAAATATGCAGCTGTTAAAACAGCTTCGCTCCATAAATAATTTGGTACTTTATTTAAAAAAAAGTAGAACTCTAGTAACCTCTAGTAAATGTCTATTTTCCTTTCATCCACTCCATTTTATTGAGGAGTATTAGGACATGAACTTTGATGTACAATCCCATATTTTAGAAAAAAATCACCCAGGATAGTGTTAAAATATTCTTTGCCATTATCACTTCTAAAGACTTGGATATTTGTTTGAAATTGGTTCTGCATCATTGAAAAAAAATTCTTTACAATCTGACAAACATCTGATTTCCCCTTTAACAAGTACACCCAACATACTCTTGTATGGTCATCTATAAATGTGATAAACCATTTTTGAGAGTGTACTTGTACGGTTAGGGCCCCAAACATCATTGTGAATAATTGAAAAAGGTTTTGATGGTTTATAAGGTTATATTGAAAACTAGGAACAATGATGCTTTGCAAACTCACATGCTTCACATTTAAATGAAGAAAAGTTTTTATTGTGAAATATCTTAGGAAACAAGTGTTTTAAGTAATGAAAACTAGGATAACCTAATCTTAAATGTCATACCATAATGTTGTCATCTTTATTATTCAAAACAGAAAAAGACTCAAAGCAGGAACTTATTTTTTTGAAGGTAGTTATGATGCAGATCCAATGTCAAGGTAGTAGAGTCCTCCACTCTCCTTAGCACTGACAATCATCTTTCCCGAGTTCAAATCCTGAAAGGCACAGTGAGATTGGAAAAAATTAGTTTGACAATTTATATCTTGGGCTAATTTACTGACGGACATTAAATTACAAGATAAATTTGGAACATGAAGGACATTTTTAAGAGTTAAGATTGGAGACAGCACAACTGACCCTTTACCTGCAATAGATGAAAAAGAGCCATCTGCGATTTTTATTTCTTGATTACCTGCACATGGACTATATGAAGAAAACAAAGAAAATTCACCTGTCATGTGATCGGAGGCACCTGAATCAACTATCCAAGCATGACTGGGACTGACACTAAGAAATACAGAATTACCTTTTGTTGCTATAGAGCAAGAAGGGGTTGGAGACTGGAGGAGTTTGTACAATATGTCTAGTTTCTCCGTAGTGAGTGGAAACTGAGACGGAGGAGGTTGCTTCCCTTGATAAGAATTACTAGCCTGAAATGCATGACCATTTTTCTTCTTCCAGTTATGAGGTTTACCTTTGAGCTTCCAACAAGTTTCACGTGTATGCCATTCACACTTGCAGTGATCATACTAAGGAACTTTGTCTGGCCTTCTTCCCTCGTCAAGGTTTCTAGAAGCTAGAGTTAAGCCTTCAGATTTAGAATTTCGTGGTGTCTTGCCCATCATAATTCCTTGTCGTGCCTCTTCCCTTCTTATTTCTGCAAAAGTTTCACGAAGAGTTGGCAATGGTACTTTTCCTAAAACTATACCTCTTACCTCATCAAGGTCTTTATTGAGCCCAACGAGAAACATGAATACACGATCATTTTCTTGCCTCTTTTGAAAAAAAATAGTGTCTTTTGTACACTTCCAATTGTCATCATAACAGAGATCTAACTCTTGCCACAATGTCAACAACTCATTGTAATAAGTAGTTACACTCATGTCACCTTGTTTCGCATGCCATAACTTTGATTTTAAACCAAAAATTTGAGAGGAGTTTTGAATATCAGAGTATGTTTCCTTAACAGCTTCCTACACATCCTTTGCAGAAGGTAAAAACATGTAAGACTTACCTATTCCAATTTCCATAGAGCTTACCAGCCACGCAATAATCAAGGAGTTTTCTGACTTCCATTGTTTGTAATGAGGGTCTCCTGTTGCTGGTTCAGCTACTGCTCCTGTTAAAAAACCAAGTTTTCCTTTGATATCCAATACCAGCCAAACGGTTTGAGCCCATTCATTATAGTTATTCCCATTTATTTTAGGGATATTGGCCTTGAGGGAGTATGAGGAACCCTATTGATCATTACGCATATGTTGGAATAACGGTCACCAAAAACGATGTCGTTCTTGCTTCCATTGTTGTTGTCGTTACTGCCATTGTTTATAACCACCATCAGTTCCTCTCATACGCCATTTCTGCGGCCACCGCCATTTCCGCGGTCGACGCCCGACTCAGGGTGCGGTTGTTCGCCATGGTTGGATCCAATGTAGGCATGTGATGGGGAAGACCACCTGTTGTTGTTATTCGCCATAGGAGGCTAAACGGGTATGTGAATCGGGTCGGATAAGAAAGCAGGTCGAATAAAAATAGGTTGAGGAAAACTTTATGATAATCCCTAACCCAACAAAATAGGTTAAGGAAAGATTTATGGTAACCCCTAACCATCTTGGAAAGAAAGGGTAAAAGTTATTATGTCTTATTCGTCAGCCTTAGATTGGTTTATATAGTGAAGATACAATTATTATAATTGATTTTCTCCTTAATGGAGAATAAAGAAAAATAAAGATAGTATTAAAAGAAATAATAAAACCGGAAATAATATATTTTCCAACAGCATGGACGAAGCAAGCACGTCGAAATGAGGCTCCATTATCTTGAGAGCAAGTAGCAGAAGTGAAACTGGAATTGGAACACTACAGAACTGAGAATCAGATTGCAAACATCATGAAAAAAGGAGTGTAGGTCGATGTATTCAAGAAGTTAAGATCTATGATGAATGTAAATAGCTTAGACACAATGAATTAAATGGTGTATTAAGAATGTAATTCATGGTGTCGAAGCATCTTGCTGTCGAAACACCTAAGTGTCGAAGTGTTGAAGAGTTAGCCTCGACATTGATTTTTACTTAGGCCCAATTTTATAGTCTTAGTAGAATTAGGTATTTTTGGTTTTGCTTGAGGATCAAGCAAACCCAACTCTATAAATAGGGAGTAACCCTTATTGATTGTAACATAACACATACTTGTAATTGTAAAGGAATAAAAATCCCAGTTTGAGAGTAGAGAGTTACTCGACATAAATTCTTCTTCTTCTTCCTTATTTGAAAATCTGAATCTCTCTTTCTCCCCCAATTCAATTGTTTCTTTTCATTATCATTATGCACTGAAATCTTGCAACTAAGGTTGGTTGATTCATTCGACTGAAGAGTGAAGAACAAGAGGAGTAATCAATCAGAAAGATTAATTTTTATTCATCAAGATTTGGTTCGGAATTCTCCATAGGTTTTGGTGAATTTCTTGAAGGGAAATTGATGAATTTCCAACAGGCACAAGGAGTACCAACACCTAAAATAAAATGCAACACAAGAAAATACAAGAAAGAAAAATCCCCAAGCAAAGAACCCCACTCGCACACAAAATCTACTACAAGGAAAAAAGAAAACAGAAAAACCCATTAAAACACAAAGCTAGAGCTAACTAATACAAGTGCCTAAAGAACCATAAAGTCACATAAAGAATCAACAAAAACACAACCAATGGAGATCGAAACCGCTCACCCCCTAAAGATTAAGAAATATGATAGGGTCTCCCAGTCAGGTTGAGAAAACACAAGAGTTGAGTATTAATCTTGAAAATAGTTTTTGGGAAGCACCAGGAGACTTTTTATCAACAATGTTGCAATCAAGTGATTTAGGTGTTGAAATTGATGATTTGTTGTTGATTGATAAGTTGGATCAACGTCTCCCTCATACTACTAACGTTATTAGGAAAAAGTTTGTATTAATTATAACGATTTCATGTCACAGAGAGCCCACGTAGTCGCCCTTCAATGGAACATGTTTGCAAGGAGATTGTAATATCAAAGTCATCTGCAAGGGGTTAATTTTGTACTCTTTCCGTTCCTTTTTAAATGTCTTTTTTGATTTTTTTACCCATACTAAGATAACTAATAAGTTAGTAATGTTAGACGTTGTAATTCGATATTCTGATTGAGAACTAGTATCTGATTAGATCAAAATAGTTATTCTGAGGTCAAAATATTTAGTTGAAATTGTAATAATCAACTCTATTTGACATAACAGGAATCAAACACACAACCTTTAGATCAATAGTGAAAGACGTTACCATTGCACCACAAACCCTTCATATTAATTTGTTTCATCGTATATTTAATGAGCCATTGTTCAATTGTATTTTTTAAATTGTATTAAAATAAAACACAAAATAATTTTATTAATAAAACACAAAATACATTATATATTAATAATGTATTTTGAATACATTATAAAATAGGAGTAACATATTTTGGCGCCTGCAGCCAACAATTATTTTGTATTAATATAAAAAATATATTATTCTTTTTTCATTTTATTAAATTTTATCTCTATTCTTTAATTTTTAAAATATTATATATTAATATATTATTTTATATTTAATGAGCCATTGTTCAATTGTTTCATCATATATTTTGTGTTTTATATTATATATTAACATGTATTAATATTTCAATTGTATTTATAATAAATATTATGAAGTTTTATTTGAATTTTTGTGTAAAAATTAATATAAAAACTTCATAATATTTTTAAATATAATTGAAAAATTATTATAACTTAACATGTATTAATATATTATATTATTTATAAAAAGTAATATAATATGAGATTAATTACTATACACTATCAGTGTAAAAAGTTTTACACCGTCGGTTCATCACCATCACCCGTTTGTATTATTTTATAGATTTTTAAAATAAAAGTCAAACTTCTTTTAATATCCAACGTCTATAATTAAGTGATGGTGTAAAATCCTTTTACACTGACAGTGTATTTCAATTAATCTCATATAATATTTAAAAAGTTGGTTATTTTGGAAAAAAATTTGAAAAATTAGTTATTTTCGTATTATTTTTGAAAAACATGATTATTTAAAAAAAAAAATCTCATGATGAACTTTTCATAATTTGATTTTTAAATCTGCATTAATGTGTTATTAAATATTGATTGTCTGATTCACTCCATAGTCATGACTTCTTTGCAATGTTAGAGTATCCATTCTTTTTTTGGTAGAGACATCTTTCAAACAACAATAGATGACTTGTTGCAACGGGTATCCATGTTTATTCCACACTCGTGAAACATGACAATAATGATTTGACAATTTTCGTTGTCTTTTCTATTATTTCTGGTGAATGGAATTGACAAGCACGTTTTGCATATATCATTGTGAGAATATAATTTACAATTGAAGAATTTATAGCACCTACATTGGTGGCAATTGATAGTATTAAGATAAAATTCATCCAAATCATTGAATCATAAAAATTCATCAATTTATAAATATCGATTGATTTATAAAATTCATTCATTACATAAAATAAAATAGAATGAATTAAATACATTCATTTATAAATATGGATTAATTCAATCTATCCAACACATTTTAATGATATAACAGATTTTCTTTATCTACATTAAATTTATTTAAAAAAATAATTTTTTCCAAAAAAATTAATAAAAAACATATGTTTTGAAAAATACAAAATTTATTTTTTTCCGAAAAAAAAATCGATTTTATTTTCGAAAAACTCATTATTTTTACGAATATATAAAAAAAAAAAATTTTTGAAAATAAAAAAAATCGATTTTTACATTTTTTTTTCTTCCTAAAATATAAACATATTTTTTTCCCCAAAAATACAAAAAAAAAAGTTTTTTCCCATTAAATAGAAAAAATATTGATTTATCTCAAAAAAAAATTAAAATGCAAAAAATTTAATTTTTTTATGTGAAAAATGAATTTTTCAAAAAAATAAGTGACTTTTTTAAAAATAAAAAAAATTAATTTAAAAAAAATATCAAAATTTTCAAAAAATAAATAAATGGATACACTAAAACTATGATAATGAATAAATTGGATTTGATATTCTTAAGAAATTTTTAGTTAATTGTTAATTATTAATGAATTATTTTGATTCGTCCACTAAGAGTCCAATCCATAGTGCGACGGGGGTGTTTATGTGATTATGGTTTACTTGAGCTAAAATCTAAGCTGTATTTTCTCAATTTTCTATGATAGTTTTTTTTTCTTTTTTAAAAACTCTGATTTAATATAAACTAAAAAAAATATTTTTATGTTTAAGAAAGTTGATCTTCATATATATATATATATATATATATATATATATATATATATATATATATATATATATATATATATATATATATAAAAAAGATGACTATCAAATGAATATTATTACGAATTTGGACTTTTAAATTATGATGAAAATATTATATTATGATTATATATGAGTAAGAAAAATTAGAAGAAAAAGAAAAAAGACTTTAATCACTCTAGCTGAGCGGGTATAAATATCAGCCATATATCCCATTGAAAATGCATGCATCATAATAAGTCTGTAATTCCCTTATATACTTTCATCGTGTTCAAATATTCAAAATTATTTCCAATAAGCTTTTACAAATGTCATGTCTTCTTTTGTTCTCTTATGTGTTTGTTGTAATGGTCACATTACCTCATGCTGCAGCACAAAACGATGACAGCCAAGTAGATGCTCTGTTGAAGTGGAAAGCAAGCCTTGACAACCAAAGCAAGGCGTTGCTCTCTTCATGGATTGGAAATAATCCTTGTGGTTGGGAGGGAATCAGATGTGATAATAACTCTAAATTCATCTACAAGATAAATCTCAACAATATGGGATTAAGAGGTACCCTTCGTAGTCTCAATTTCTCATCATTTCCAAATGTCCGCCATTTAGCTTTAAGAAACAATTTTTTTTATGGAGTTGTTCCACACAATATTGACAAGTTAGTCAACCTCGAGAAACTAGTTCTTTATAATAATAGTTTTTTTGGCTCCATTCCTCGGGAAATTTTCAAGTTGATCAAACTTGAGATTCTAAATCTTGGTGATAATTATATTTCGGGCTCCATTTGTGGTGAAATTGAAAAGTTGGTCAAACTCAAGAGACTAATTCTTTATAATAATAGTATTCCTGGCTCCATTCCTCGAGAAATTGGATTTTTAAACCAACTCATTGAACTTGATTTGTCTCGCAACCTTCTCTCTGGCCCAATCCCTTCAACCATTGGAAACTTGAACAATTTGAAATATCTTTATCTTTATAAAAACAATCTCACTGGTATGATTCCAATTGAAGTCACAAAACTCAATTCTCTTTTAATAATCCAATTGTCGACAAATAACCTCTTCGGACCAATACCATCATCTATAGGTAACTTGATTCATTTGAATTTTCTTTTGCTTGCTAAAAATAACATTTTAGGACCAATCCCTTCATCCATGGGTAATTTGGTTAATTTGAGTTATATTGACATTTCTAAAAATAACCTTTCTGGACCAATCCCCCCATCGATTGGTAATTTGGTTAATTTGAGTTTTATTGACCTTTCCAAAAATAACCTTTCTGGACCAATTCCACCATCTATGGGTAATTTGATCAATTTGAATCAGATTTACCTTTTCGAAAATAACCTTTCCGGATCAATCCCTTCATCCATCGGTAATTTGATCAATTTGAATGATATTTACCTTAGAAACAATAATCTTTCTGGACCAATTCCTCTGACTATCGGAAATTTGACAAAACTCAGTAGTTTATCACTTTCCTCAAATGTACTAAGTGGCAATATTCCCACTGAAATGAATAGGCTTACCAATATTATACTTTTAAGTCTAGGTTATAATAACTTCGTAGGTCAATTACCTCACAACATTTGTGTTGGTGGAAAGTTGAAAAGGTTCACAGCTGCCGAAAATCATTTTACAGGACTAGTTCCAAAGAGTTTGAAGAACTGTTCCAACCTTTTTAGAGTTAGGCTCCAAAAAAATCAACTAACTGGTAATATAACAGATAGTTTTGGTGTGTATCCAAATTTAGACTACATAGAATTAAGTGATAATCATTTTTATGGCCATCTATCACCAAATTGGGGAAAGTGTCAGAATCTCACAAGCCTAAAAATATCCAATAATAAGTTAACAGGAAGCATTCCACCAGAATTGGGTAGAGCAACAAAATTACATTATCTTAACCTCTCTTCAAACCATCTTACAGGAAGAATTCCAAAGGAGCTAGGCAACTTACTTTCATTGGTCCAACTCTCAATAAGTAACAATCGTCTTTTAGGACAAGTTCCTGTACAAATTGCTTCATTGCAGAAATTGTATAACTTGGATCTTTCATCAAACAATTTAAGTGGTTCTATCCCAAAACAAGTTGGAAAGTTGTCAATGTTATTGCACTTGAAATTGGGCAAAAATAAATTTGAAGGAAACATTCCTAGTGAGATTGGAGAACTAAAATATATTGAAGATCTTGATCTTAGTGGAAATGTTTTGAATGGAACCATACCAACAATGCTGGGACAGTTAAATTCTTTAGAAACATTGAATCTGTCACATAATAACCTTTCTGGTGTCATTCCCTTTAGTTATGGTGATATGTTAGCCTTGACAATTGTTGATATATCATACAATCAATTGGAGGGTCCGATTCCAAGCATTTTAGCCTTCCAAAAAGCTCCAATTGAAGCATTAAGAAATAACAAAGGCTTGTGTGGTAATGTTTCTGGCCTAATGTCCTGCTCAACATCAACTGGAAAGTTTCATAGTTATAAGACCAAAAAAGTTTTAGTGTTAGTTTTATCCATCACTCTAGGCACTATGTTGTCAGCATTATTTGTTTATGGGATCAAAATATCCTGTCGTTGTTGTCGAGCTTCAAGAACAATCGAATGCAAACCTACTGAAGAGTCACATGATCAAAACCTATTTGCAATATGGAGTTTTGATGGAAAAATGGTGTATGAGAATATTATTGAAGCCACAGAAGAGTTTGACAACAAGCATCTCATTGGGGTTGGAGGACATGGAAGTGTTTACAGAGCAGAGTTGCTTACAGGACAAGTTGTAGCTGTGAAGAAACTTCACTCATTGCAAAATGGAGAAATTTCAAATCTGAAAGCTTTTGCAAGTGAGATCAAAGCTCTAACAGAAATCCGACATCGAAACATTGTCAAGTTGTATGGGTATTGTTCACATCCATTGCATTCGTTTTTGGTTTATGAGTTCTTGGAGAATGGCAGTGTGGACAAGATCTTGAAAGACGATGAGCAAGCAACTAGATTTGATTGGAATAGAAGGGTGAATGTCATTAAGGATGTTGCAAATGCTTTATGCTATATGCATTATGATTGTTCACCTCCTATTGTTCATCGCGATATCTCGAGCAAGAATGTCATTTTGGATTTGGAATATGTAGCTCATGTATCAGACTTCGGAACAGCCAAGTTTCTAAATCCGGATTCGTCCAACTGGACCTCTTTTGTTGGAACATTTGGATACGCTGCTCCAGGTTAAATTATTTTATAGTATATTTTTTTAGTTACTTACATAACAACTTTATAATTGTCTGCATCTCACTGTTTGTTACAGAACTTGCATACACAATGGAAGTAAGTGAGAAGTGTGATGTGTACAGTTTTGGAGTATTAATCTTGGAAATAGTTTTTGGAAAGCACCCGGGAGATTTTGTATCAACAATGGGGCAATCAAGTGATTTAGGTGTTGAAACTGAGGATCTGTCGTTGATTGATAAGGTGGATAAACGTCTCCCTCATCCTAGGAATGATACTGGGAAAGATTTGGTATCAATTATAAGGATTGCATGTCTTTGCTTGACTGAGAGCCCGCGCTATCGCCCTACAATGGAACATGTTTGTAAGGAGATTGTAATGTCAAAGTCATCTTCAATGGGTTAAGTTTGTACATAATATCATCAATAAAGCAAATGAGTGGTTTTTACTATAGGATATAAGTTTTATTTTCAGAATAAACTATACCTAAGAGTCAATGTTGGTGTAACTTGGTGTATGAATTATTGTACTCGTCGTACCCGTTTATGTTTGTTAAAAAATAATACCCCATTTCTCTGGTTTTTAATGAGTTCGCTCTTGCAATTGTATTGTAAAGCATATTCTTTTACGTCACTAAAATATACTACTACTTGTCCTTTTTTTTCTTTTACCGATCAATTTCTAAAATATACTCCCCACCGTTAATAGCTACACCGTTTATATATGCAAACAATAATGTCACTTAGACAAATATGCTAATATACACTAGTTATGTTAGAATTAACAAAAACTAATAATACTACTATTGATATTATTATTGAATATGAATTATTTCTAACATCATCCCTTAATTCATATTCAGCTGATCAAAACTAATAACACTAATTTCATCCCTCAAGTGGAGAAATTGATCAGTCTTAATCGCTCTCGTCAGAACATCTGTCAGCTGCTTTTGGATGCTACGGTGCATAATTTCTAGCACTCCATTTTGAATCTGACTTCTCAGAAAGTGATACTTAGTCTCAATATGCTTGCTTATCCATGCAGCACTGAGTTCTTGGCAAGATTGATTGCAAACTTGTTATCAATCATCAGCTTCAAAGGCTTGTTTATCTTGATCTTCAGATCCTACAGTAAATTCATAAGTCAAACAACTTGGCATGCAGCCACAACATCTGCAATGTATTCAGCTTCACAAGTTCACAAAGCAACAATTGGTTGCTTCTTGGAACACCAAGAAATAGGACTTCCTAGATACTTAAACAAATATCCAGAAATACTTTTTCTGTCAACTCTATCTCCACATTAATCAGAGTCTGAGTAACACATCAGCTCTAAATTAGTCTTTTCTTCAGAAGGGAATAAAAAACCATACTTCCGAGTCCCCTTAATATACCTCAGAAACTTGACAACAACTTGGTAATGAGGCCAATTTGGTTTACTCATAAACCTACTAACCATTCCAACTACATAACAAATATCATGTATGGTATTACACAAATACCCCATAGATCCAACCAACTTATTGAAAGTTGTAGCATCTACATCATCACCTTTAGGATCAAAATCCAATTTGTGATTTGTTTTCTGAAGGTGTGACTGCAGCCTTACAATTCAGCAACTCAAATCTCTTCAGAAGTTCAAGTTCATACTTCAGCTGATGCAAAATGATACCCTTCTCAGAGTATAAAATCTTCATCCCTAGAAAATATGTCATATTTCCTAGATCAGTCATCTCAAACTCATTCATCATCACCTTCTCGAACTTAGTTATCTCATGTTCACAACTTTCTGTTAGCAATATGTCATCAACATGCATGCATACTAGAATCATATTGCCTTCAGAAGTATGCTGAACATAAACGTCATGCTCCATCTCAAATTTTTCTGAATTCTTAAAGCTTGAAAAATGACTCAATTTTCAAATTCCAAGCTCTATGAGTTTATTTCAGTTCGTACAACGCTTTATGTAACTTGTACACCATCCCTTCATGTTTCTGTTTTACAAACCCGGGAGGTTGTGACGCATATACTTCTTCTTTTAATAGACTGCTCAGAGATGCATATTTCACATCCAGATGCATCAGAGGCCAATTCCTGTTAGCAGCTATCGCAATCACCAGACTGATTGTCTCATGTCTCGCTATAGGAGTAAACACCTCAAAGTAGTCTAATCCAGATTTTTGTAGAAAACCTATAGCCATTAACCATTCTTTGTGTTTGCCAATTGATCTATCTGGATTCAGTTTCACCTTAAAAACTCATCTGACGCGGATGGCTTTCTTGTCCTTTGGAAGCTTAGTTAACTCCCAAGTCTTGTTTCTTTCTATAGCCTCAAGTTCTTCTTTCATGGCCTTCAGTCACACTTTCTTCTTGAGCGTTTCTTGAACACTAACTAGTTCAAAGTCTACTAACATGGCACACTGAATGACTTCTCCTTCAGAGTCTACTTCAGTATCTTATAACATATCAAACTCTTCAAAGCTTCTTGGAATGTTTCTGATTCTTTGTGGCCTCTGAACTTGTTCAAAATCTTCTTCAGAAGCTGGAATCAGATGCTGAAACCCCAGAAGTACCACCTTTAGAGACATGACCACCTTCAGAGTCTGGAATATTCCTAGAGTACGGATTTCCACCATTTTCTGAATCACCATCAGAATCTAGATCATAATCAGATTCACCTTCAGAGTCAGACTCGTCTTCAGAGTCAGACTCGCCTTCAGAGTCACCTTTAGAATCATCTTCTGATTCTCACTCATCTTTAGAACCTTCAGATTCTGAAGTGTTTGTAGAAGTTTGCACTACACCAGAGTTGGATTGAGATTTACTCCAACCCACACTTCTAATTCCTTCACAATGACATCTCTGTTGAATTCAACCTTGTTAGTGACATGACAGTAGAGTGTATAAGCACCTGGATTGTGGTACCCTACAAGCAACATAAATCTGCTTTTGTCATCCAACTTCCTTCTCTTAGCATTTGGAATATGTTTGTAACAAACATAATCAAATACCTTCAGATGGCTCACACTTTGCTTATCTTTAGTTCACTTCTCTAAAGGAACAATTTTCTTCAGCTTTTTTGGTTGGACACCTGTTGAGCACATATGTTGCAGTGGAAACAGCTTCTCTCCCCAAGGTGTGAGGTAACTTCTAGGGCCATGCACTAAAACGCGTGAAAAACGCAGTATGTTTCGCTCATTTTCCAACCAACATTGCTCATTCTATAGTGCTCCAAATGAGATGATATAAAAAGCAAAGTTCAAGTGCGAAATGAGCAGAACACAATGGTGTCTTGTTTCAATGAAAATAATGGCTTGAACATAGAGAAAAGTGAACATCAAGGCACCCTCATGAACTCGGATACAACAAAAATTCCACAACACAAACTCAAGCTTAATGAACATGCCTCATGTTGAGGGCTTTACAAACAATCATGGCATGGTATTAACATGGAACAACATAAAGTAAGCATGTAAATATGATGGACAAGCATGGTAAGCATAGAAAAATAACAATGAACAAGCATGAAATGAGCATGAAATGAACAAGGCGATAGTCATGGGAATGGATTAGAAAGTTTACCTAGTGGAAAACAGTCCACTGCCTCTTGGTATTGGAGGAATTGAGGAAGAAGGAAGATGCTTGTGCAATGGAAGAGGAATGAAATGGATCTTTTGCTCCTTGCCTTGCTTGCTCTTGCTTAACTCGAAAATGGCAGCCACCACCTTCAGATTAGGGTTTAGAAGCTCTTATATATGTTGGATTAAAGTGTTCTTAATGGGCTTGCAATGTTTGGTTTTGATTCATATGCAAAATGTGCAAAAGTGAGGTGTATGAGCAAACTCTAATTTTGGTAAAACTTAAGTTGGTGTAATCAAAAGTACATGGCAAAATGAGGTAAAGAGTGTGTTGGTTGATTTTGCAGCTTTATTGGTTGTCTGGTTGCAGCATAAAAATAGTCCAATAGGGTGACTTTGAGATTTTGTATCTTGATGAATACATGACCAAATGGCAAGGCAATGCAAACAGTAGGAAGAGGGCATGGAGCTTAACATCTTTCATGTTGAACACAAGTTGAAATGGTGAATAGAAAGAAGTGAAAAGTGGCCTTAAAGTTCAGGTTACATGACTGCAAAATGGTTGGGCCAGTTTGGCCTAAATGCTGCCTAGAAACTTCAATTCATGATGCCAACTTTGGATGAGTGCATCTCCCAAACCAATGATCCAAATGGGATGATTCCAAAAGGATGTGAAATAGGACATGGAAAGGTACAATTGTCATGAAGAAAGTATTTTCAAAAGATGCCTTGAAGTGCAAGAAATCTGGCCAAGAAGTCTTGACAAATTTTGTAGATTTTGGACTTAGAAAATTTTTTAAGTGTCCTAAAATAATGTCTCACTTTGACCAAGCATAACTTTCTCAATTTTAATTCAAATGGAGAAAACTTTATATCTCTAGAAAGCTTGGAACAAGAGGAACAACTTTCATGTTGGAGAAAGTTTCAAATAGAGCTTGCATATTGATGGAAAATGGGCTTAAAGTGGGTGCAACAATCATGAAAACTTGCCCTAAATGGAAAGTCAACTATTTCCAAATTTAGTAACTTTTCCAACTCCTGATTAAATGATGAATCCATGATCCAACCTTGATAAAATTTCACATGTAGGCTCCCTTAGGCATGAATTTTGAGATTCCACTTTCAAAATGTCAGGAGTTGACTTTTCTGGCCCCACAGTTGACTTTTCCCAAACTGTCTAATTCCCGATTCCATTGATCAATTGAAGCACCTCTGGCTCAAATAAAGGGCTGATTTTTTGTATGTAGACCCTTGCGGACATATGGAGGGCTATGGAAAAGAGTTTCTCCCAAGGAATCAGAAATAAACCGATTTTATACCAAACCCTAGTTTTAGGGCAAAATGATCAGGAACTGATTGCACTGGTTGCCAATAGATCTTCCTGAGATAATTGTGAATCTCCCTAAGCCAAGATGCCTCTACAATCATGAAAAGAATAAGCCCCCTTTACTTCCCACCAAACATTGTTTGTTGCAGGTAGCCATGAAACCCTAATTTCTGATTAAATCTAGATGCACACTCTGGGAGCTCTGAATCCTCCACTGATGAACTGAGGACCATAACAAGACACTTGGACCTCCTTGAGACCCTTGAGACTTGTATGCTTGGAAAATGAAGTCCAATTCTCAATCTTGCTTTGTGTGGGCTCCTTCTGTTAAAGAGTGGTCAATCAAACCCTGATTTCCCAAGTCACTGATGCAGTATGCAATGAGTATGACCTAGTATGATGCTAATGCAATGTGAAACACAATCCCATGCTTCCAAGAAAAATGAAGGGTAAATTTTGGGGTATTACAGCTTCCCCTATTCAATCAACTAGAGACCCGAAAGGGAGGTAGCAACGACTTTCGCACTTTCGAGGTATCAAGGGATTGAATACAATAAAAACCCGGGAATTTACACTGAAGTGAAAAATGAAATAACAATGCCTGTCAGAATCGGAAAAGAGGTGGTCTTGAAAAAAGAAATCCGTCTGGTACGGTGAGAGTCGGTCTGAACACCGAAAAAGAGAATGTTAGCCTGAATACCAAAATAAATGGTAACACAGAAATAACCATGGCCTGAATGCCGCTCATCAGTCTGAATACTGGAAATGACTTCGATCTGAGCATCGGAAGATATTAGATTATCAAATATCGGTCTGAACACCGGGAGACTGACCTGAACGCCACTTCGGTCTGAATATCGGGAAATTGGCATGAACGCCACTTCGGTCTGAATACCGGAAAAACTGGCCTGAATGCCACTTCGGTCAGAATACCGGAAAATTGGCTTGAATGCCACAAGTTACGTCGACCTGAACGTCGGAAACTTCTTCGATCTGAACATTGGAAGATTGGCCTGAATGCCACTTCGGTCTGGATACCGAAAACTGGCCTGAATGCCACAAGTTGCGTCGACCTGAGCGTCAGAAACTTCTTCGATCTGAACATCGGAAAACTGACATGAATGCCTCTTCGGTCTGAATACCGGAAACTGGCCTGAATGCCACAAGTTGCGTCGACCTGAACGTCGAAAACTTCTTCGATCTGAATATCGGAAAACTGGCCTGAATGCCACTTCGGTCTGAATATCGGAAACACTGGCCTGAATGCCACTTCGGTCTGAATACCGGAAAACTTTCATGCCTGTCAGCATCGGCAGAAATAGGGAAAATTATACTTGAGGCGGCACGTGGGCCAACGACCCCTGCTGGGAATAATAAAGATAAGTCATGAACGAACTTCAGTCTGAGTACTGGAAACAATACTTCTGGCTTATCACTTGGGATACCGAGAATGTCTTATGCTTTACATGCGCATGTTTGAATTTTTCGATGGCGTAATGCTCCATGAAAATGGGAATGCTATGCGATTTGGGAGGATGCAATGCGATATGATTCTACATGTAAGGATGCGAAATGTTGGGGAGAATGCCAAGCCGAGGCAAGGAATTCTGTTGGGGAAATGATCACAATCTTCTGGACCCTGGCGATGCTGTTGGAGATACACAGCACAACGAACTCTGTGGGGAAGAGACCGGCCACGCGGTGTTCTGGCAATAACAAAAATACCGAGACTCTGACTGGGGAGAGAATGACACTAAAAACTTGCTGCTGAGGAAAGCGATAGTGGTTCTGGCAACCATGATCTGCGAGAGAGGCGACTCAGCAAGGGAAGCAAACACCGATACGGTACCGAGATTCTGCTTCAAGGAAAGAGACCACGGATCTGGCATCGAGATCGTCGACCTGGCATCAAACTCTGAGGAACAGCCGCTTCTGTTGGAAAGATACAGTCTGGCACTGTCAACTCCGCTGGGGATATACAGTCTAGCACTGTCAACTCTACTGGGGAGTGTATAGTCTGAAACACATGCTTGGGGGAGTACAGTAGTGAGGACCTGTTGGGGATTGAAGAATCCAATGCTTGGACCAGCTCTGCGGGGATAAGATATCAGGTACCAACTGTTGAGGAAAAACATCCGCGATCCTCTGCTGGGAACCTTAAGGAAATGCCCCGAGTGTACCTGTTCTAAATAGACGATCCAAAGCACTTAAAATTTACAGCAATTTTAAATGTTTATTAAGCATGTACCTGTAAAGCTCTTATGTTTCATGATGCAATGTTTATCAAAAATTAGAACGTCATTTTTGCAAACAAAACAGTAAAATGAAAACAGAGATATACTGAATAACATGATTTTATTGATTGAATGGCCCCTGAATAGGCATTTACATCAGGGAGCAATCCCTGGAAAGAGATAATTGCACACAAGCTAAAAATAGAAATTAATCTAATGGCAATGTGAAATGGATTTCTATCGGGTTCCAATTCTGCTATGACTCGCTCGTCTTCAAGATCCCCCAGATGATCAGTTTTCTGAAAAAGGTGATTGGACTGTTTCTTATCCTTTGAAAGTTTCCGGTCATTGACACGAGATGGGATTCAGAACTACTCAGAACGCAGTCATTCGCTTAATCCCTAACTTTTGCCTGGATTGCCCTTCCGGGTTTTCAATCCACCGGGATACCCATTTTTGCCTAAGTTGCCTTTTCAGGTTTTCAACTTACCGGGTGTATAATCTTTTTTCATTTTTAATCCCTAACTTTTTCCCGAACCTTTTTCATTTTCTTGGTTCGTCGGGATGCCCATTTTTTGCCTGGACTACTCCTTTTATTGTCCAGCGGGTCTATTTTATGCGAAGTATTTTTTAACGGCGTCTGAGTTCACAGGGGAAGTGAAGTCTTCACCATCCATAGTTGCAAGCATTAAGGCTCCACCATCAAAAATCTTGGTGACAATATATGGTCCATCATAGTTAGGAGTCCACTTGCCCCTGTGATCTGTCTGAGGAGGAAGGATCCTTTTCAACACCAAATCTCCGACTTGAAAGCATCGAGGACGCACTTTCTGATCAAAGGCTCTCTTCATCCGACTCTGATACAACTGCCCATGACAAATGGCTGCCATTCGCTTCTCTTCGATAAGACTCAACTCATTGAACCTTGTTCGAATCCATTCAGCTTCGTCTAACTTGATATCCAACAGGACTCTTAGAGAAGGAATCTCCACTTCAACAGGTAGGACCGCTTCCATACCATACACAAGGGAGTAAGGGGTTGCCCTGGTCGATGTACGTACTGAAGTACGGTACCCATGCAAGGCGAAGGGTAGCATCTCATGCCAATCTTTGTACGTAACGATCATCTTCTGCACAATCTTCTTTATGTTCTTATTCGCTGTCTCAACATCACCGTTCATCTTAGGACGGTAAGGGGAAGAATTATGATGCTGAATGTTGAAGTTCTTACGCAACTCCTTCATCATTTTGTTATTGAGATTAGAACCATTATCAGTAATGATTCTTTCGGGAACCCCATAACGACAAATGATTTCTTTCTTGATGAATCGGGCAACCACATGTCTAGTGACCTTCGCAAATGACGCTGCTTCGACCCACTTGGTGAAATAGTCGATGGCAACAAGGATGAAGCGATGCCCATTGGAAGTAGTCGGCTCAATCTTTCCAATCATATCAATGCCCCACATGACAAACGGCCACGACGAAGACATCACATTCAGAGGATTTGGCGGCACATGCACCTTATCAGCATAAATCTGGCATTTATGACACTTCCGAACATATTTGAAACAATCAGATTCCATGGTCATCCAGTAATAACCCGCTCTAAACAATTTCTTAGCCATTGCATGTCTGCCGGCATGAGTACCGAAGGAGCCTTCATGAACTTCCTGCATTAACATGTCCGCTTCGTGTCTATCCACGCATCTGAGCAAGACCATGTCGAAGTTCCTCTTATATAGCACTGAAGGAGAATTGCCATCCAAGGCGCAGCGGAATTTAAAAATTTCTCCTTTAATGATCCTTACGAATGGGCATGATCAGTGATAGAATCGTTACCTCTTGTGGCGATTCAAAACTTTGGTGTAGATTTCTTGTAACAATCAAAACCTTGGATACAAATCCACGGAGCGATCACGAACGTAGAACGATGATAACGTCTCTACTCAGTCCACACGAATGGATTCCTTCAATCTTAGTGCTAGCTGGTACGAATGAAGGCTTTGAGTGAGAGAGAGAGAGAGAGAGAAACGAAATTCCAACTCTTCACTTGAGTTGAGTCTTCGTGGAGTGACAATGCTTCTACCCAAGGGGTTCTATTTATAGAACCAATTGTGTGGGCTTCAAGCTAAAAAGCCCACTTAAGTGTATTTTGGCCCATATCTCATAATATGCCAAAATCACTTAAGTATTTGGTACCTTACCATATTTCGTATTCCACTTAAGTGCACCGTACCTTACGATGTTCCTTAGTTACTCTATCTCTCATCAATCCATCCTTTGTGTGTGACCCTATAGGTTTTCGCGACGTTGACAATTATATTAAATCACGCATTTAACATAATAAACAGTGAGCGGTATCTAGCAACACATCACTGCTACCCAAGACACGAAAATGTCATGTGATCTGACAAAACCTCCTGTGATAATAATTATGTGTATAATTACCCCTTTGCCCTTATGTCTATATTGAACACAAGGTATAGACCGTGTCATCCTTGTCCAGTTCAATATTGGGCCCATAGACATTTATCCTGTTACGCAGGATGGGCAAATTCCGTCTAGGACACTCATGTCCCTCAGCATGCTTTGTGGAGTACCCATCAACTGTCTTTATGGTTATCCAGTTACGGACAACGTTGGATCAGCAATAAAGCACTCGACTCTACATCTAGGGTCCATAGTGGTTTCAGGTCGAAGAGTGGTATACACCATTATCACCATGAGAATAACTTATGACACTTTGCATAACTTTCTATATAGTATTCTCATAGCGGGTCAATCCGGTATAAATATTACTCTTAATATTCATACCTATGTTTAAGACTTGATAACTCTTTATCCATGATCCATGAGATGTGATCATCAGTCTACAAACATAATAGTCTTAATGCTTTAATGTTATCCCACTTCACAATAAAGCTCGACTACGGATACTTGAAGAATAGTGTCCTTATGTTTAATGTGCTCTCATGATTAAGTCACACTTAATACATTAAACGGACTAGCTATTCTAGGAACTTTATTAATCAAACATAATAAAGAAAAAGCCTTTTATTAATTCGATACAAGTACCAAAAGTATTGGCCTCTAGGGCTTACACCAACAAGCACACCGTCTTTGTTCAAGAAAAAACTGCCTGCCAATCTTCTCAAAGTCTTTCTATCATTGTTGGATGCCCATGTAGGGTATTCTTGATTCTTCAGAAAGCACTTGATGTCGTGATACCAGGGCTTGTCGTCGACTACCAGCTCAGCAGCAAACACATACGCGGCCCTGTCAAGGCGCATAACATCGATCCTGGGAGCATGGTTCCACCGAATCACCTTGATCATGGAGGATAGAGTAGCAAGAGCATCTGCCATCTGGTTTTCGTCACGAGGTATATGATATAGCTTTACTGTTGTGAAGAAAGTCAACAGTCTTCTCATGTAATCTATATAGGGGACCAGATTAGGCTGGAGAGTATTCCAATCACCATTCACTTGATTGATCACTAGAGCTGAATCTCCATAGATGTCCAGCGTCTTGATTCTCAGATCAATGGCTTGCTCAATATCCAAGATACAGGCTTCGTACTCAGCTTCATTATTGGTGCACTCGAAAGTCAGACGAGCGGTGAAAGGCATGTGGGCACCTTTCAGAGTGGTAATGACAACACCAATTCCACTTCCTTTGGCATTGACGGCCCCATCAAACATTAAAGTCCACTTTTCATCTGGATCAGGTCCCTCCTCAACAACTGGCTCTTCACAGTCTTTCATCTTGAGTAACATGATGTCTTCATCTGGAAAATCAAACTTCATCGGCTCATAGTCTTCAACTGGCTGCTGAGCAAGATAGTCTGACAGAATACTCCCCCTGATGGCTTTCTGGGATGTATATTGGATGTCGTACTCTGTCAGTACCATTTGCCAGCGAGCAACCCTTCCGGTGAGAGCTGGCTTCTCAAATATGTACTTGACTGGATCCATCTTGAAGATCAGTAAGGTTGTGTGAGTCAACATGTATTGCCTCAATCGCTTAGCAGCCCATGCAAGTGCACAACATGTCTTTTCAAGCATTGACTATCTCGACTCGCAATCTGTGAATTTCTTGCTTAGGTAGTAGATGGCATGCTCTTTCCTACCTGTCTCGTCGTGTTGACCGAGAACATAACCCATGGAATTATCAAGTACTGTCAAGTACATAATCAGTGGTCTCCCTGGGACTGGAGGCATAAGGATTGGAGGATTCTGCAAATACTCTTTTATTTTCTCGAAAGCCCTTTGACAATCATCATTCCATCTGATAGCCTGATCTTTTCTCAACAACTTAAAAATCGGCTCACACGTGGCTGTAAGGTGAGAGATGAACCTTGCAATGTAGTTCAACCTCCCTAAGAAACCACGGACTTGTTTTTCTGTTCTTGGCTCAGGCATTTCTTGTATTGCTTTTACTTTGTCAGGATCCACCTCAATCCCTTTTCCCCTAACAATAAAACTCAGCAGCTTTCTAGATCTCACCCCGAAAGTACACTTGTTCGGATTAAGCCTCAGCTTGAATTTCCTCAAACGTTCAAACAGCTTCTGTAAATTCACCAGATGTTCTTCTTCTGTCTGATATTTGGCAATCATATCATCAACATAAACCTCGATTTCATGATGAATCATATCATGGAAAAGAGTTACCATAGCTCGTTGATATGTTGCCCCAGCATTCTTCAGACCAAACGGCATCACCTTGTAGCAGAAAGTGCCCCATGGGGTTATGAAAGTTGTCTTCTCCATGTCTTCTGGTGCCATCTTAATTTGATTATAGCCAGAAAAGCCATCCATGAAGGAGAATACCGAGAATTGAGCCGTGTTATCTACCAAAACGTCGATGTGAGGTAATGGGAAATCATCTTTAGGACTAGCTCTGTTCAGATCCCGGTAGTCAACACATATCCGTACCTTTCCATCCTTCTTAGGTACTGGAACGATATTTGCAACCCATGGCGGATAATTGGTAACTGCTAGAAACCCTGCATCCAACTGTTTTTGCACCTCTTCTTTTATCTTGACAGCCATCTCTGGTCTTGTTCTTCTGAGCTTCTGCTTGCCGGAGGACAATCCTCTTTGTAACACCCCTTTTTCTACCCCAAATGACTTAACATATCATCAGAGTAAATAAGCACGCATATAATAAAAGGGCGTCACATCGACGTTTTCAAAAACTAAAAGCTTTCAAAAACCAAACCTCATTCATCATCAATATACAATACACCTGGTCATTTAAAATAACACATTTCCATTATCATGAATATTCAAGAATATGCGTTCGCAGCGGAAAATAACGAATATCCATGCATTCATCAAATGATCCATGTCCCATACCATGATCATCTCTCAATAATCTCTTCAATTAAACATGTTCACAATTAATAACATAAAACGTATCCAAATCAGATATGAGTTCAATACTACTAATCTACCCAGTGTTACATGACCAGAGCATTGACTCACTACTTAGTCTCTAAACAAAGTACCGCAACTCTCCAGCTAATCTCGAATGAGCTACCGTCCACTTACTTCAGCGATACTACTCCTAAGTATCTGCGCGATACCCATCTAAATGTAACATTCAAACAGAAAGGGTGAGAATTCAAATCATTATGAAGAAGTATTAATCAAGCACAATGATTAAATCAACAATTAAAGGAATTCATCACACTTCATATAACCATGTAAATAATATTAACCAACATTTATTTCACATGTTTCAAACACACATAAAAACTCAAGGAGTATAATATTCAAATCCAATATTATATTCTCAAATATACACATAACTACAATTATCACATAATCACATATTCAGTCAAGTTATGTATCCAAACATCATCAAATTCAATTACCATATCTCATACACACATCATAATCACATCAATGCAAACATTCAATTATCACATAACTCTAATGTGACTCAATACAAGACATGTGACTCTATGCATGTGGTACCAAAATGTGAACCCAACGTTTCACCAATTTCCGATTCAATATCTAGAATCTAAGCCACTACGTCTATTTCCAATTAAGGATCAACGTCTGATACGCCTATTTCCAATTAAGGATCAACATCTAATAACACGTCTATTTCCAATTAAGGATCAACGTCTGCTACGCCTATTTTCAATTAAGGATCAACGTCTAATACCATGTGAACCCACAGTTTCACCTCTTCCACTATGAAGCCGACCATGCCATGAATGAATGTACAAATACCAATACATATTCAATTAAGATCATCTCTACCATCTTAACATTCCACATATCACCATAATTCAACTCTATGAATTATCCACCAATGGTACATACACACATTCATAACAAATACACCATTCACATAATATGCAATTAAGATCATCTCTACCATCTTAACATTCATAACAAATACAGCATTCACATAATATGCAATTAAGATCATCTCTACCATCTTAACATTCATAACAAATACACCATTCACATAATATGCAATTAAGATCATCTCTACCATCTTAACATTCATAACAAATACACCATTCACATAATATGCAATTAATATCATCTTTCTAATGCTTTAAACCCCAACCCAAAATGATTCACGAGTTGAAAGTTATGAATAAAACCGTGCACAAAGGCATTACTAAAAAGTTGTTGTTTATTAAATTTTCCAACATAATTTTCATCTTCTTCAACCCCCAAAACGTCCATGAAATAAACTCCAAAATTATTTTATTCCTGAAACAAAGTTATAGCCTTCTGTTTCAGCTATCCAACGCTTCAAACAAGATTCGATTTGGACTTACGGATCAAAGGTTATGACAAAAACGATTTCGACAATAAAACCTAAAAGAAAGCCGCGATGGTGACGAACAACATGCAGAATTTTCTGAGTTTTTCATCGTTGGAGGACCTTCGGACCTCCGATTTCAATTCT
Source organism: Lathyrus oleraceus (assembly GCF_024323335.1). NCBI lineage: Eukaryota > Viridiplantae > Streptophyta > Magnoliopsida > Fabales > Fabaceae > Lathyrus > Lathyrus oleraceus. The sequence goes on from NC_066584.1 coordinate 263,864,215, forward strand.
GTAAAAGTCCAAACGTTCAGAAAATTATAACTCACACAATACTCTAAATATATAACGTTAATTTGCAGTTTTAACACAATCAAGCATACTCATCAAAACTTAACAATTCCAAACAACCATACAAAATTAGGGATTTTAACCTAAACATACATCTACCCATTGACCCGATCATACTAACCCACAATAATAAGGATTCCCCCCTTACCTCTTCAATTTTCTGGAAACCCTAGCTCTTCTCTTTACTTTTCCTCTCCTCTTTCTCTATTGTCTTCAAATGATTAAATGAATCCTAATTCTCACTCTCCTCCCCTTTATATATAGTATTCTATTTGGGCTTAAACCATAATACTTCTAATTTAATTAATAGGCCCAATAAGATCTAATATTTAAATATCTCTATTTAATTCAAATGAATTAAACCAACCACATTATACACCAAGTTAATTAATATAATTAATTATTCAATTATATCTCATATCAACTAAATAATTAATTAACACACCAAATTAATTAATATAATCAATTGTTATACTACCTAACAACCAATTAATTAATTAACACTCCACATAATTAAAATAAAATATAATAATAATAATATAAGGAATAATTACTAAAATTGGGTTGTTACAACTCTTCCCCACTTAAAAGATTTTTGGCCCCGAAAATACCTCAAACGAACAACTCCGGATACGATTCCTTCATCTTATCCTCGAGTTCCCAAGTAATATTGCCATTGGCGACTCCGCCCCATATCACTTTCACCAAAGCATTCTCCTTACCACGAAGCTTCTTCACTTCTCGATCTTTAATTCGCATAGGTGATGTATCAACCGTCAAATTATCCCGCACTTGCACATCATCTAATGGAACAACATGCGATGGATCCACAATGTACCTCCTCCATTGAGACACATGGAACACATCAAATCGTGATCCAAACAAATAATGTCTCCAAAGCTTCAACACAAACACAACGGCGGTCAACTCTAAATCATGCGTCGGATAATTCCTCTCATGAACTTTAAGTTGCCTTGAAGCATAAGCTACCACTTGCCCTTTTTGCATCAGAACACCTCATAAACCCAACAAAGAAGCATCACAATACACAATGAAAGTTTCTAACGGATCCGGTAAAATCAAAATAGGAGCCGTAGTCAATCTTCTCTTAAGCTCTTGAAAATTCGCTTCACACTGCAAAGTCCAAATGAAAGCTTGACCTTTCCTAGTCAACTGCGTCAATGGTAACGACAACTTAGAAAATCCTTCAATGAACTTCCTATAATAACCAGCCAAACCAAGAAAACTTCTAATCTCAGCAACAGACTTAGGAGCTTCCCACTGAGATACAACTTCAATCTTCGTAGGATCCAAAGAAATACCACCACTCGAAATCACATGTCCAAGAAAACTTACTTCACTCAACCAAAACTCACATTTAGAGAGTTTAGCAAACAACTTCCTCTCTTTCAACACCGATAACACAACCTTCAAATGCTCGGCACGATCCTCTTTACTCTTGGAATAAATCAATATATCATCGATGAACACAACAACAAACTTATCCAGATAATCATGAAAAATTCTATTCATATACTCCATAAATACACCAGGTGCATTAGTCACACCAAAAGGCATCACGGAGTACCCGTAGTGACCATACCTTGTCCGAAAAGCAGTCTTTTGAATATCCTGAGCCTTTACACGAATCTGATGATACCCAGACCTCAAATCAATCTTGCTAAACACATAAGCTCCAACTAACTGATCCATCAGATCGTCAATCCTCAGAAGTGGATACTTGTTCTTAATCGTCACTTTGTTCAGTTGTCTAACAGAACAGGTGCACCCCACGACGACACACTAGGATGAATAAACTTCTTCTCGAGCAAGTCTTCAAGTTGACTCTTCAACTCTTTCAACTCAGAAGCAGACATCCTATAGGGAGCCATCGATACAGGACTAGTTCCAGGAACTAAATCAATCGAAAACTCAACCTCGCGTTCCGGCGGTAAATCACTTATATCTTCCGGAAATACCTCCGCAAACTCACAAACTATTGGCAATTCTTCAATCGTCCTCTTCTCACGAATATCCAAAGTTGCCAACAACATAAACAACTCGGCACCACCTTGCACCGATTCATCAACTTGCTTAGCAGACACGAACCAATCTTCCTTAGCACCAACCTCAGGAAAATTAACCGTCTTCTCAAAATAGGTTTAACTAGTCAACACTACACTCTCGCATGCAACAACATATTGTCCAAGCTCGATATAATTGGAACATCCAAGAGAAGCAGACGCTTCTCCCCCACTTATTTCATTCCTAACCTGTCAATGGAAAATAAAACAAGCATCGACGGTGTTCTCACACACCTGTCGCATACTAGGGAACAAATATAATTAAACAACTTGGGCGGACGGACCGACCTGCTCTGATACCACTAATGTAACACCCCTTTTTCTACCAAAAAATACTTAACATATCATCAGAGTAAATAAGCACGCATATAACAAAAGGGCGTCACATCGACGTTTTCAAAAACTAAAAGCTTTCAAAAACCAAACCTCATTCATCATCAATATACAATACACCTGGTCATTTAAAATAACACATTTCCATTATCATGAATATTCAAGAATATGCATTCGCAGCGGAAAATAACGAATATCCATGCATTCATCAAATGATCCATGTCCCATACCATGATCATCTCTCAATAATCTCTTCAATTGAACACGTTCACAATTAATAACATAAAACGTATCCAAATCAGATATGAGTTCAATACTACTAATCTACCCAGTGTTACATGACCAGAGCATTGACTCACTACTTAGTCTCTAAACGAAGTACCGCAGCTCTCCAGCTAATCTCGAATGAGCTACCGTCCACTTACTTCAGCGATACTACTCCTGAGTATCTGCGCGATACCCATGTAAAGGTAACATTCAAACAGAAAGGGTGAGAATTCAAATCATTATGAAGAAGTATTAATCAAGCACAATGATTAAATCAACAATTAAAGGAATTCATCACACTTCATATAACCATGTAAATAATATTAACCAACATTTATTTCACATGTTTCAAGCACACATAAAAACTCAAGGAGTATAATATTCAAATCCAATATTATATTCTCAAATATACACATAACTACAATTATCACATAATCACATATTCAGTCAAGTTATGTATCCAAACATCATCAAATTCAATTACCATATCTCATTTACACATCACAATCACATCAATGCAAACATTCAATTATCACATAACTCTAATGTGACTCAATGCAAGACATGTGACTCTATGCATGTGGTACCAAAATGTGAACCCAACGTTTCACCGCTTTCTGATTCAATATCTAGAATCCAAGCCACTACGTCTATTTCCAATTAAGGATCAACGTCTGCTACGCCTATTTCCAATTAAGGATCAACGTCTAATACCACGTCTATTCCCAATTAAGGATCAACGTCTGCTACGCCTATTTCCAATTAAGGATCAACGTCTAATACCATGTGAACCCACAGTTTCACCGCTTCCACTATGAAGCCGACCATGCCATGAATGAATGTACAAATACCAATACATATGCAATTAAGATCATCTCTACCATCTTAACATTCCACATATCACCATAATTCAACTCTATGAATTATCCACCAATGGTACATACACACATTCATAACAAATACACCATTCACATAACATGCAATTAAGATCATCTCTACCATCTTAACATTCATAACAAATGCAGCATTCACATAATATGCAATTAAGATCATCTCTACCATCTTAACATTCATAACAAATACACCATTCACATAATATGCAATTAAGATCATCTCTACCATCTTAACATTCATAACAAATACACCATTTACATAATATGCAATTAAGATCATCTTTCTAATGCTTTAAACCCCAACCCAAAATGATTCACGAGTTGAAAGTTATGAATAAAACCGTGCACAAAGGCATTACTAAAAAGTTGTTTTTTATTAAATTTTCCAACATAATTTTCATCTTCTTCAACCCCCAAAACATCCCTGAAATAATCTCCAAAATTATTTTATTCCTGAAACAAAGTTATAGCCTTCTGTTTCAGCTATCCAACACTTCAAACGGCACTCGATTTGGACTTACGGATCAAACGTTATGATCAAAACGACTTCGACAATAAAACCTAAAAAAAGACCGCGATGGTGACGGACAGCATGCAGAATTTTCTGTGTTTTTCATCGTTGGAGGACCTTCGGACCTCCGATTTCAATTCCGTAAAAAGCCAAACGTTCAGAAAATTATAACTCACACAATACTCTAAATATATAACGTTAATTTGTAGTTTTAACACAATCAATCACCACAATCAAGCATACTCATCAAAACCTAACAATTCCAAATAACTATACAAAATTAGGGATTTTAACCTAAACATACATCTACCCATTGACCCGATCATACTAACCCATAATAATAAGGATTCCCCCCTTACCTCTTCAATTTTCTGGAAACCCTAACTCTTCTCTTTACTTTTCCTCTCCTCTTTCTCTATTGCCTTCAAATGATTAAATGAATCCTAATTCTCACTCTCCTTCCCTTTATATATAGTATTCTATTTGGGCTTAAACCATAATACTTCTAATTTAATCAATAGACCCAATAAGACCTAATATTTAAATATCTCTATTTAATTCAAATGAATTAAACCAACCACATTATACACCAAGTTAATTAATATAATTAATTATTCAATTATATCTCATATCAACTAAATAATTAATTAACACACCAAATCAATTAATATAATCAATTGTTATACTACCTAACAACCAATTAATTAATTAACACTCCACATAATTAAAATAAAATATAATAATAATAATAATATAAGGAATAATTACTAAAATTGGGTTGTTACAGTTCAGATCCCGGTAGTCAACACACATCCATACCTTTCCATTCTTCTTAGGTACTGGAACGATATTTGCAACCCATGGCGGATAATTGGTAACTGCTAGAAACCCTGCATCCAACTGTTTTTGCACCTCTTCTTTTATCTTGACAGCCATCTCTGGTCTTGTTCTTCTTAGCTTCTGCTTGACCGGAGGATAATCCTCTTTGAGAGGCAAGCGGTGCACCACAATGTCTGTGTCAAGCCCTGGCATGTCCTGATAAGACCAAGCGAAGATGTCAACATACTCTTGCAGCAATTCAATCAGCCCCTTCTTCACATCATCTTCCAAAGCAGCCCCTATCTTGATTTCTTACTTGGCGTCCTCGGTGCCGAGATTAATTACTTCAACAGACTCCTGATATGGTTGAATGACCCTTTCCTCTTATTTTAACAGCCTGACAAGTTCTTCAGGGAGCTCACAGTCTTCATCACCCTCTTCTTCAGCTTTAAAGATCGGATTTTCAAAGTCGAAGCGAGCCATAGCAGAACCGTTATCAATAGGATCCGGTGATGTGCATCTGCATGAGTGATGGTATGTGCTTATGAGTGTGAACAGTGAGTGAAAACTAAACAAAACATTGCCAAAATGTATTTTTTTTTTTTGAAAACTGCAAAAATAGAAAGACAGTGAACAAAATATTTGAATGCAAAAAGACATCCTTCATTTATGATAAACAATGCAGGTATTCACATAGATGAGCCCTACAATGAGTCATTACGCCCTGGGCGGAACGTAAGACTTGGACATGCATGAACAAACAAAGAAAATTACTCCTCCAGAAGAGTGACTTGGATAATCTCCTCAGAAGACCAATTGTTGATTACTTCACCCGGGATCCTCGGACGCACCCAATTGTCGATGTTGCAATCACTATCCCCATCTTCATCGTTGATTATAGAGATCTGGCCATATTGAATGATGCCAGCACTGGAGAAAGTAATCAGCCCCCGACGAGTCTGAGGCGTTGAAGTTGTAGAAGTCAGAGCTGGCTGATACCCAATCCCAAACTTATCTTCCTTCACCGGTAACTCCAACAGACGTCCCCAACCTGGAGCAACACCTGAATCTACCAAGGCCTGTGCTTGTTTGAAGGATGAGATAGAGGCACCTGCTTTGACCTCTTCCACCGGAGCTGCGTCCTTGACCTGAACTGCCTCAAAGGCTTGACACAGGGTCTCATGAATTTCACCTTCTACCTCTACATACTTGAATGTAGACAGGTTACTGATCAGGATGTCCTTCTCACCACAGACGGTGATAATTCTTCCATTGACTGGGAATTTGATCTTCTGATGTAACGTTGAGATGACTGCCCCAGCATCGTGGATCCAAGGACGACCCAGCAGGCAACTATACGAGGGACTAATATCCATCATATAGAAGACGGTGTTGAAGGTTTGTGATCCAATCTGAATTGGCAATTCTACCTCTCCGAACACCGACCTCTTAGAACCATCGGAGGCTCTCACCACGAGATCAGAAGGCTTCAAGACCAAACCTTCTACTTCTAACCTTGACAGGGCTCTCTTGGGTAACACATTGAGAGAGGAACCTGTATCCACCAAAACATGTGATAACACAGTGTCTTTGCATTCCATCGAGATGTGCAAAGCCTTGTTATGATTGCGTCCAGCTGGTGTCAAGTCAGAATCAATAAAACCCAACCCGTTGCTTGCATGAACATTGGCAACGATCCCTTCTAATTGGTTCACTGAGATCTCCTGAGGCACATACGCAGCATTAAGAACTTTCAGCAGTGCCTCCCTGTGTGCCTCTGAACACAACAGGAGTGAGAGAATAGATATCTTGGACGGAGTCTGAATCAACTGATCGACTACCTTGTGTAGCGGGGTATTCGTTACCATTAGAGATATTGACTAAATCCAAGGTAAATCATACAAGTCGAGTCGCCACCGCACTTCTATTTATCCAAAGGAATGGTTAGAAAGTGAACAAAAACCTAAAAGTTTTAACAAAAACTAGTAAAAGAAACAGAGATTTGGGTAAGGGGGTTGGTTATGCAATGGGAAGGTGTTAGGCACCCAAAACATCCTAGGTACTCCTAGGGAGCCCTTTTCACACTTGTGAAGGTTGTTGTCTTGTGAAAATTTTGTTTGTGCAAACATGATTGAAGGAATGAGAAGAGAATGTACAAAGTTATTTACATTTTGTGTTTGGATGGATAAATCCATTGCCTACGTACCATCTTATAAAAAGATTAGGATCAAAACCTCGTAGTTCGGGGTAAAAAAACTCAAAATGAGTTGGTGAATTGATTAGTCCAAAAGCCTTAAGGTCTTTTGTTATCAAAGGGAGAAAACTCAACCAAACCACAAATCCACCATGTGAGGATAGCTTCAACATGCTAGTGAGGGGTTAACCCTATAATAAGCATGGAAGACTCATTGTCCATCACTAAGGATATAGGTGAGTATTACATCTACCACAAAGATAACTCAAACCTAATAGCTAAAGGTTATGGAAAATTTGATTAAAGAAGTGGCCATTGGAACCACAAAAGAAATTTGAATGGGTTACAATTACCAATTGGAAGTATATACAAAAGTGGTCAAAGTTGACTTAAAGATTCAATTCAAAATAAGTGTTATGAAAAGAAAGTTTGAAAATCAAAAGCATAAGGCTTAGGTTTCTAATGTTTGAAAGCAAAGGTTAAATGTTTGCACAAAAGGTTTTGGCTTGGTTTAGAGTGGAGAGATGAAGAAGAAGGGGCTAAGTCCTAAATAAAATAAAAAGGTGAGGGAAGAAGAAACAAAACCACAAAGGAGTTCCTTTCTTGAGATCATATTGATGATTCAAGTAGCTCCCATCTTTAGGAATAAGCAACCACAAAGTATAAGCAATCAAACAAGTCTCGCAAGAGATCCTCAATGTATCTTGTATCTTCCATTTAGATGAACATGGCAATGGTCCTCCAATTAAGCTCAAATGGAAACTCCTAGCACAAAAGCACACACATCAAAAGTTCCATGAAGTAAAACAAGAATGGACAAGAGTGAGTTTAGAGATTTGGTTCTTCTAATCCATCTTCATCATTAAGATCCTTTTACTCCAATTTTGCATAGGGAAGGGTCCTAAAATCTAAGCCCAATTCTCCATTTCTTTGCATAGGGAAAGTCCTAGAAACTAAGTTCATTTCTTCATTTCTTTGTATATTGGTTCACAACAATCAAAACAAAACACAAGCACAATAATATATATACAATTATGTGCTCAAATGAGCAAAAGGCAAATGGCATTAACATAAACATGTGCTCAAGTGAGCAAAGAGAAAAGCAAATGAATAATATGTGCAAGAATAGTAAATTGCATTAAAGTAAATTGCATAAAGTAAATGTTAATTGTCAATAGTTAGTGTTAGCAGTTAGTGTGCCATAAGGCAAATTTAGCGCTATGTTAAGCAATCGTAATTGGACTTATGTAGAAGTCACAACTATCTGAGGCCGGTCAATAATAATGTAGGCAACAAACACAAGTTAGGAGTCTTGATTAGTGAACAAAGTCCCAACAACTTGCCATGCCAAAAAGGAGAGGAAAATTGATCTTGTATTGGTTTAAGCCTTATGCATGATTTAAAAGACAACCTATCCTTAATGCAAAGCCATTCACTTGATCAATTGATCAAGATGAATTAGATTTGAATCAAGGAAAGTTAAATCCCCTTATTCAATGCTAACTTATCAACCTTCAACTCATTGATCAAAAAAAAGAAAAAGAAGAAGAAGAAGAAGAAGAAGAAGAAGAATAAGAGAAAAGGAAATGACAAAATTAAAGTGCATTAAATGAAACCTCATGTACCAATCCTCATATGTTGACCAATGACATTGAAAGTCAAGGTCAAACAATCAAAAAACAGAAGTGAGATGAAGATTGGAAGTCAAGAAAAGAATAAAATATTTTTGGCATTTTTTAACATTAAAAATAAACTTGAATTAAAATATTAAAGAAAGGTCAAACTTCAAAATCACTGCAAATCAACCTTGAAAGGTCCAAGTGATTTATCCTAAGTTCAACAAGGTCAAACAAAGTTTGACAAAAAAATTCAGCATTTTTAAAGGTCAGAAACTATTTTTAATCAATTAAAAATGAATAAAAATAACCTAATTGAACTAAAATCTCAAATAAATCTCAAATTAATTCAAAAAATGATGAGAATATTTTTCTTAGATCCATCATCATTCAAATAGGTTAGGAAAATATTTTTGTATTTTTTTGAATATTAAAAACTATTTAAAATGAATTAAAAATAACCAGAAAAGAGAAAATTCACAAAAAATATCAAATGACAAAATAAAAAATATTAAAAATCAGAAATAGAAACTAGAATTTATTTGGGAAATAATGCAATTGGTCCCATAATTTTTGGATTAAAAATGAGAGAGATATGATTTTTTGAAATAAAAGGAATTTAAGAAAATAAAAACAGAAATTATAAAATGCAAAAAAAGGAGGAGCGTTGGATCTGTGCTCATTAATTGAGCTGGCAGATCACACGCTCCTAAGGCGCGCGCCTATGGTGATCCACGGTCAATGCGTGCACATGTGAAACAAATAAAAGTCATAACAAGCAACGCTCCTGATTGCATCTGGAAATTAGATCACACGGCCAGGATTTAAACTGGACATGATGAAGCCACCAGAGCCACCGTCTTCTCCGGTGAGCTTCCAGATTCCGGCCAAAATGCAGAACTTCAAAAGGCAACCAAAATGTGTGATCTATACATCAATAGAAAGCTAAGATGATGTACATCATTTCTATACCAACCATTTTCCTTCTAGATCTCTACGATTTGAGAAATCAGAAGTTGAAAAATCTGGTGTTCATCATGAACTCAATGAATTGCAAAAATTAAAGGCATAAACATGATGCCTCTATTGAGAGGACTTCAGGCAACACAGAATCACAGCCAATAGGTCCAAGGATTAGGAGAATCGAAGAAAATACCAGTTGGAGTTCAAGTTTGAGTTCTGGTGATTTGAGCTTGAATCCTTGCTTGCTTTATCAAAACAGAAGTTCAATGAAGTGTATAATGAAGGTCTAGAAGCATTAGATCTATGAATACAACCAGATGAAGCTGAATTCGAGATCTGAAAATTTTTGAAGAAAAATGCAATTGCTTCTTTAGTGATGGTCGGGGAATGAATTCTGCAGCATTTCAGGTTGAAATTGGGTGTCCAAATGGAGGGAATGAAGCTTCTATTTATAGAGAAATTGGCAAGGAAATGGTGGAATAATCCGTGTGCATAAATTTGGATACCACTTGCATGGGCTTGCATGATCGTGCACAAGGCCTAAAAGCAATGCCAAATGCAAGCTGAGTTCAAATGCCAAGGGTTTGGACGTGTAATTTGCTCTGAATTGGCTTGTGCAACAAGATTTCAACATGAATTCCACAATTGAACCTAATCATTCACCTCTTCGAAAATACCATTTAGAAAATCCAAGCATAGGCATATGGGTAATGGTTGGAAAGGTCTTTGTATGAGGAACAAATGTTATGTTGGTCAAAAGTCCATTTGAAATATGGAAATTTATGAAATTTGAGTTTAAAGTGTGATGTGCAAAACATGTCAAGGCAAGGTTTCTAAAATTGGCCAACTTTAGAGCCCTTCTGGTTTGATGATGCAAGCCTCAAGTGGAAAATCCTCCAACATAAAAGTTGTAGATCTTTTCAAGAAAATCAAAATGGACTTAAATTTTGAATCATTTGGATTTTTTATGAAAGATTTATGGGCACTTGAAGTTGGACTTTTTTGACTTTCAATGCATTTGGCCCAAAAGGACCTATAATGTCTTGCATTATCACATGTATTTCCTTTGCGATTTTGAAATTTTATTCAACATAACATTTTAAGTATACATCTTAAGCTTTCCAATGAATTTTATCCCACCTAAAAATCATAAAAAATGAATGAGTTATGTCCTTGGGAAGGTGACCTAAAATTAGGGTTTCAGTCAAAATGACCTATAATGTATTGGAATGACAGATGGCCTTCCAAGCTTCAAATAAATTTTTGATGAAAATGAAAGTTGTTAATTTTGTCTTTAAGAACATTGTTTCTTTTGGAACCATCTCCATTTGACCAACACATAAAAAGTTAAGTCTCAGTGCATTTCAAAATAGTTAGATGAATTGACTGATCAACTTCTCAAGTCCATGACTCATATCTTGAGGAATTGATGATTGAGGACACTCAAATAGTTCAAATATGCATGAAATGAAGATTTAAAGGACTTCCCTTGATTGTATTTGATCATGGGCTAAGGTTGCTTTAGGAGCAAGGCATTGTGGTGCACAAATGAATTAGGATTTTCTTGAAGAACAAAGCCTCAAGCCCTTTGACTTGATTTGATCAAAATGATGAATTGAGGTACTAGGGAGGTATATTTGATGTATGAGAGCTTTGGGAACCATTACCATGCTTGCTATCATCTCCTCTTTACCATGTCTTTGTACTAATGATCTCCTTGAAGCTTTGGACCTTGTGATTGCTCAAGCTACAAAACAAAAGATGTTAGTGACATATTTTTGTGCTTTTGGTTAGTAAATAAAATGAGAAAAGGAATGATATACAATTCAAGCATGCTTGGTGATCTCAAACCACCTCATAGAAGGTCCCACCCAAAGGCAAAGGGAACCAAGATGCTAAATGATCCTTGAGGCTATGCAATGCAATGTTATGATGCTATGAGGGATCTTAGGGACAAAATTGGGGTCTTACAGATGCCCCTATTTAAGGTCATTCTAGCCGGAGAAGTGAAGGTTAAAATCTTCGTCTCGACGAGGTAGAATGGGCTTAAATAATAACAAAGAGACAAATTTTGGTCCCTAAGAGACCTCATGATGCAAATGTATACATGCACAATAGTAACACTCTGTGGGGATATGTGTCCACAAAGGAGTAAAGAAAATCAGGAGACACCAACAATCCACATGAGCGATACATCCCATGGGTCAAAAAAAACCTGGGGACTCTTATGGGGATAAGAAAGAAATGCGCGAGTAGGGCACGACTCAAAATTTGGGGAGCAGAATTCCAAAGGGAATAAACCAATGGAAAGACTCGAACTGACTCAAAGATGCATGTATTGGGGAATATGCCAATACAACAAAACTATCCACAACGGATACTTCGGATAAAATCCGGACGAAAACAATCCACTAAGGGACCTCGTTGGGGATGTCTAAAAAGACTCTCCTGGGGAAGCATCGAGATGAGGTGTTACCGGTTACTGGGTAACAAGCTCAATGAGACATGTGATCTGAACACCGGTATAAGGGTGAGAGAACAACATGCTCAGGAAGAATGAATATCTAAGACTGGTATAAGGGTGAGAGATATCAATCAACCAAATCATCTGAGGAAGACCTAAAAGGTATATCTCAACTCAGGAAAATCTGACTCCACAAGGGACAAAAGTCATAATAGGGAGCAGAAAGGGAGGAACACCAGGGATGCCGGCTGCTGGGCATATAATAGGTGACCAATCGAGGCGTGAATTGGGGAAAATCCCCAAGACACTCATCATCCGAAAGAGGGCTAAAAGCAAACTCGACTATAGGATGGACACGCGACTCCGCAAAGGGGAAACGAATCTTACTTAACTGGGGAAGAATAAAAGGCTTCGACCGAAGAGTGCATGAGATATACTATCTATTACCGTCAGAACATAGATAATATGATCGCATGGAAGATTATCCACAATCGGTTACTGGGTTAATAAAGGATAAATCGACAGAAAAGAAAAGGCATCGGGATACCGCAACTAGGTATATAATGATGACCAATTCAGGAGAGAAACAATCATTACCAACAACAACAGGGTAGATGAAAGATGACTCACCGGGGATAAATTGCGTAAATAGGGCAATCATCCAGGCAAAAGAGGGAATATCAACATCGAATATTGGATGAAGATAACCACCAAGGAGGGGATTACACCTACCGGCTACTGGGTAGGAAACCACGGAAAAGTAACCGTCATCGATTATGATGAACCAAAGGTTAACTCTGCAAATGGGAGAAAATAGGGTTTACAACTACCGGTATCAGGGTAGGAAACCACAGATTCCGTCGGGGATAAGATGAATGATTACTAATTATTGAGCAATTATCCATTTGTACCGCGGGGAAACAAAGGAGGCAACTTCGAGGGGCCAAATTATGAACAAACCAAAGAGGCAAACTAAATCAAGACTTGTCCTAATGAGGGTATAACTCAATAGGGAAGCCCATCCCAATACATGTGTTGGGGGGAAACAGAAACAACCATCATCCACGAGGACATAGCTCGGTGGGGAATATGGAAGAAAGGATAAACGCTTTTTGCCTATGGAGCTGACTCTATATGGAGAGATCAGACACACACATCTGCTTGGGGAAATCTATATCACCAATAGCAGGAAACAACAAACAACGATATATGGCAAAGAATGCAACATGACTATCTGAATGTTATAATTATGCATGTATGTGCATGGTTTATGTATGATGAATGCTGACAAACAGACATATCTAACACAAACGGATCCAGGAAGTAAGCACACAAACATCCGGTACTACATCTCAAGAGAGAAAGCCAAAATCACCGGAGAGTGACCAATCTGCCGGGGATCAGAGACAACAATATCTCTGCAGGGGATGAATCATCAGTCTCAGCTGGGGAAAGGAGTTACAATGAGACCACTTCCACCACATGAGCAGCTCTACTGGGGAGTCTATCCGATGGATAAAGGGATTATGGGGACCAACCACCAAAAATCAAATCTTCCAGAGAGGACACATCTGCTGAGGAGGAAAGATCACTGCTCGGCTGAAGGGCAGGGAGGTGAATAACCTCAACAAGCACTCTACTTGATGGGGATAAACCACAACAATATTCTAGAGGAAGAGGATATAGTTATGCCAGGGATATGAACAAAGGTCTTACCCTGTTGGAGATCATACTACCATCGGGAGAGCACTGGGGATCTCTTAAGTATCCTTTCGTCTTTGTGAATGTTCACTTTGTTTTAAAATAATTTATGAAGAAAATTTATTTGTTTAAAACAATGATGTTTTCTCAACTAAAACATGCAAAGCATTTGTTGAATAGAAACAAATAAGAGTGCAAATAATTGGATAAAGGCTCAATTTTATTTGATGGAATGGTAGTCTGCAAATGGCAAGACTCCATAGACCTTTACAAGTTTGAAATTGGTGATATGTATTGGAAAAGGGCTACATTGAACATAATGACCGTTTCTCCACCAATTCTGAATTTGATGTATTCGAAGCTTCAGTTGATGACGAATGAACAAGAATCTTTGACGGATGATAATTGTAGAACCGAGTCTTGTCAGGATGCCGTTACTTGTCAAATCCCTAATTTTTTCCTAGATTGCCCCAGGGTGAGGTACTCAATCTAGCGGGATACAAATATTCCTCTTTTTTCCATGTCTCTAACTTTTGCCTGGACCGCCCTTTCGGGTTTTCAATCCACCGAGACGCTCATTTTTGCCTAAGCCGCCCTTTCGGGTTTTCAACTTAGCGAGCTATTCTGTTTTTATTTCTAGGCGAAGTATTTCTTGACTGCATCTGAATTCATAGGATGAGTGAAATCCTCCCCATCCATAGCTGTAAGTATCAAAGCACCGCCTGAAAAGGCTCTCTTAACAACATATGGACCTTCATAGTTTGGAGTCCACTTGCCCCTGGAATCGGGCGTGAAAGACAAGAATTTCTTGAGCACAAGGTCACCTTCTCGGAACACGCGAGGCTTGACCTTCTTATCAAAAGCTTTCTTCATTCTTTGCTGATATAAATGACCATGGCACATGGCAGTCAATCTCTTCTCTTCTATCAAATTCAGTTGGTCATAACGACTCTGAACCCATTCAGCATCAGTCAACTTGGCCTCCATCAAGACTCTCATTGATGGGATCTCCACCTCTACTGGGAGTACGGCCTCCATGCCATAAACAAGAGAGAAAGGGGTTGCCCCTGTTGAAGTGCGGACAGATGTACGATATCCATGTAAAGCAAATGGCAGTATCTCATGCCAATCCTTATACGTGATAACCATCTTCTAGATAATTTTCTTAATATTCTTATTAGCAGCTTCAACAACCTCATTCATCTTGGGTCTGTAAGGAGAAGAATTATGATGTGCTATCTTGAACTCACTACACAGTTCCTTCATCATCTTGTTGTTCAAGTTAGATCCATTATCAGTAATGATCTTATCTGGCACACCATAGCGGCATATAAGCTGATTCTTGATAAACTTCACTACCACCTGCCTGGTCACATTTGCATATGATGCCGCTTCAACCCACTTGGTGAAGTAATCAATTCCTACGAGAATAAATCTGTGTCCGTTAGACGCCTTTGGCTCTATCATTCCAATCATGTCAATTCCCCACATGGAGAAAGGCCATGGTGACGAAATCACATTCAAAAGTGTCGGGGGAATATGAATCTTATCCGCGTAAATCTGACACTTGTGGCATTTCTTCACATATTTGCAGCAGTCAGACTCCATTGTCAGCCAATAGTAGCCTGCTCTCAGCATCTTTCTAGCCATGGCATGTCCATTGGGATGAGTACCAAATGAACCCTCATGGACCTCAGTCATCAACAGGTTTGCCTCGTGTCTATCCACGCATCTGAGCAGAATCATGTCAAAATTTCTCTTATAAAGCACTTCGCCATTGAGGTAGAAACTGCCTGACAATCTCCTCAAAGTCTGCCTATCTTTCACAGATGCCCCAGGCGGGTAAACCTGGTTCTGAAGGAAACACTTGATGTCATAATACCATGGCTTATCATCTTTCTCTTCTTCTACTGCAAATACATGAGCTGGTCTGTCCAAGCGCATCACAGTGATATTGGGGACTTCATTCCAAAATTTAACCACAATCATTGAAGCTAGCGTAGCAAGAGCATCTGCCATCCGATTCTCATCTCGAGGAATATGATGGAAGTCAACCTCAGTAAAGAACGTTGAAATCCTCCTCGCGTAATCTCTGTATGGAATGAGACCAGGCTGATTCGTCTCCCATTCACCCTTAATTTGATTAACAACGAGGGCCGAATCACCATAAACATCAAGATGCTTGATCCTGAGATCAATGCATTCCTCCAATCCCATAATACAGACCTCATACTCAGCCATATTATTCGTGCATTTGAAAGTTAGCCTTGTTGTAAAAGGAATATGTGTGCCCTGAGGAGTAATGATTACTGCCCCAATACCATTTCCATACTGATTTACAGCGCCATCAAATACCATACTCCATTTAGAACCAAGCTCTGGCCCTTCATCGAGTGTAGGCTCATCGCAATCTTTCATTTTTAAATACAGAATCTCCTCATCTGGGAAATCATACTAAACTGACTGATAATCCTCAATCGGCTTATGCGCCAAATGGTCAGCCAAGATACTACCTTTAATAGCCTTCTGAGCTCGATACTCAATATTATACTCAGATAACAACATCTGCAACGGGCAATCCTCCCAGTTAAAGCGGGCTTCTCAAATATGTACTTGATTGGATCCATTCTGGATATCAACCAGGTCGTATGATTCAACATATACTGGCGTAAGCGCTTAGCAGTCCAACCCAACGCACAACATGTCTTCTCAAGCATTGAGTATCGAGACTCACAATCAGTGAACTTCTTACTCAGGTAGTAAATAGCATACTCTTTCTTTCCTGATTCATCTTGCTGACCAAGGACACAACCCATTGAGTCTTCAAGAACAGTCAAAATACATGATCAAAGGTCTTCCTTCCACGGGCGGAGACAGGATCAGAGGTTCAGACAAATACTCTTTAATGCTATCAAAAGCTTTCTGGCAAGCCTCGGTCCAATCATGAGACTGATCTTTCCGGAGGAGCTTGAATATTGGCGCACATGTGGCAGTCATGTGGGATATGAATCTGGAAATATAATTCAAGCGGCCAAGAAAACCTCGGACTTGCTTCTCAGTTTTGGGCGCAGGCATTTCTTGTATTGCTTTGACCTTTGCAGGATCAACCTCAATACCTCTTTCACTGACGATAAAGCCCAATAACTTTCCAGAACGGACTGCAAATGTACACTTGTTGGGATTCAGACGAAGCTTATATTTCCTCAAACGCTGAAAAAAGCTTCAACAGGTGCTCTACATGTTCAACTTCCGTTCTTGACTTAGCAATCATATCATCAACATACACCTCGATCTCCTTGTGCATCATATCATGAAACAAGGTAGTCATAGCTCATTAATACGTGGCTCCGACGTTCTTCAAACCGAAGGGCATCACTCGATAACAAAATGTTCCCCAAGGTGTGATGAATGTTGTCTTCTCCATATCCTCGGGTGCCATCTTGATCTGGTTATATCCGGAAAATCCATCCATAAATGAGAAGACATTGAATTTAGCTGTATTATCTACCAACATATCAATATGTGGTAGAGGAAAATCATCTTTCGGACTAGCTTTATTCAAGTCTCTATAGTCCACACACATCCGGACTTTTCCATCTTTCTTAGGCACAGGCACAATATTGGCCACCCATTGAGGATATGTAGAAGTCACCAGAAACCCCGCATCAATTTGCTTCTGAACTTCCTCTTTGATCTTCACTGCCATATCAGGATGAGTTCTTCTGAGCTTCTGCTTCACAGGCACGCACTCAGGTTTTAGAGGTAGGAAATGTTGCACAATATCAGTATCTAGACCAGGCATGTCTTCATATGACCAGGTGAAGACATCGACGTATTCTCGTAGCAATTCAATCAACCCCTTCTTAACAGATTCTTCCAGGAGTGCCCCAATCTTTACCTCTCGCACACAATCTTCAGACCCCAAGTTGACCGTTTCTAGATTCTCAAGATGTGGCTGAATGATCTTCTCTTCATGCTCAAGTAAACGGGTAATCTCGTCAGGAATCTCTCCAATATCATCTTCTTCCGCCTCAAATACATGGAATTCAAAATTGGGAGATGGTATTGGATCATTATGTTCAATGGGTCTAGAAATCAACCTGCATAATGATTTTGAATATGAAAAGCTTTAGAATTCAAGCAAGGCAAATCATTATGCAGATGAAAAGATTGATTTTATTCTTTTTTTTAGGGTTTTATGTGATCACCAATTTCATGCAAAAAGCGAAAAGGGAAAATAATTTGGAAAAACAAACATTTAACATCAATTTATTGAATGAAAATATCATTGTATTTATGTTGCCAACAATGTCATCACTCCTCCTTTTGGCATGGGAGAAGGGTTTTTAAACAAAGTGATCATTACGTTGACTTGTGGATAACTGTAGGAATATCCACAACGACCCAATTGTTGCAGATTCCTCCAGGGATGATGAAATTGTCTGAATCTTCTGCATCCTCTTCCAAGACAGCAGCAGCTTCTTCATCCTGACCAGTGTGGATGAAACCTCCACTCTTGAATAACCCTTGCGTGTTGAAGACCCCAAAAGAAAAGCCAATGCCAGCCCGGGACTTATTGTCTTTCAACTCAATCATCTTTCCCAAACCAGCAGTTGCACCACACTCAATGGCCAACTTCGCATCTCTATAGGAAGTAAATGAAGGAGTTCTCTTCTCAATAGGCTCAGCTATAGATAAAGCTTGGAAAGGAGTTCCAACTTCATCCTCAGCATCTATGTACGAGAAGGAAGACAAGTGGCTAACCAGGAGAGCCTTTTCTCCCCCTACCACCACCAGTTTCTTATTCTTCACAAATTTCAGCTTCTGGTGTAGGGTGGATGTCACGGCGCCAACCTCGTGAATCCATGGTCTGCCTAAGAGACAACTGTACGATGGGTGGATGTCCATAACCTGGAAGGTAATTTGGAAATCACTTGGTCCAATCTTGATTGGGAGATCAACTTCCCCAATCACAGTCTTTCAAGACCCATCGAAAGCTTTCACAACAACTCCACTTTGCCTCATGGGAGGCCCTTGATACGACAGTCTTGAGAGAGTGGATTTTGGCAATACGTTCAGTGATGACCCAGTGTCCACCAGCACATTGGACATGGCGTCGTCTTTACAGTTCATAGATATGTGTAAAGCCAAGTTGTGGTCTCTTCCCTCCTCAGGGAGATCAGAGTCACAGAAACTCAAATTGTTACAAGCAGTAATGTTTGCAACAATGCTATTGAATTGTTCTATTGTGACATCATGATCTACATATGCCACATCCAAAACTTTCTGCAGAGCCTCTCTATGTGGTTCTGAATTCAAAAGTAATGATAATACAGATATCTTGGATGGCGTTTGTAGAAGCTGGTCTACAACATTGTACTCACTCTTCTTGATGAGCCTCAGCATCTCATCACAGTCTTCTCTCTCATTGCCACTAGGGCCAACAGAAGTAGGAGTTTTCAGTACAGAGGAGGGTTTAACAGCAAGTGCTGGATTCGGAGAATTCACCGCATTCCCAATCGGGCGTTCAACAAAATCAGCATTAGCTTGAGGCTTTGGTGGTGCTGAAAACACACGACCACTGCGGGTCAAACCACTTACATCAGCGATGTTCACAACAGAAGAGGATGGCAAAGTCACCTCTTTCCGATCTTCTACAGCAACAGTGTTGTAACGAAAGGGAATTGCCTTTTCGGAAGAGTATGACACAGGACCAGCAGGCTTAATGATAAGAACAGGAGAAACCTTCTGCTTGCTACCATCATATTTAATGGTAACAGGTTCGGGCATCCGGAATACTGGGGAAATCACGTTGACTTCAGGTTCATCTTCATCAACATTCCTATTCTGAAGGATCTCAATAACTCCTTCATCCAGCATTTCCTGAAGATCTTTGCGCACCTGGCGACAACCCAATCGGTTAACAGGGCATATTCGGCATCTATCATGATCGTGCTCATAGTGACTGTACTCGCATAGCAAACGATGCAACTCGACCAGAGACTGTCGGATATGACTGACATATTTGACCTTATATTTGCCAGGGCAGCCCTGGACCATGTTAACAGATTTCCCATGCTCGGGCAATGGGTTCTTCTTTGTGTTAAGACCTACGTCCTCAAAACACAGAATGCCACATCTCACAAGGTCTTGAACCTTGGTCTTTAAAGGATAGAAATTCTCCACGTCGTGGCCGTGAGCACCAGAATGGTATACACAATGCAATTCGGGCTTATACCACCACTGGGGGTTAGCAGGTATAGCTGGTGGGTCTCTCGGAGTAATCAACTTCCTCTATATCAAAGAGGGATATACTTCTGCATACGTCATCGGAATAGGATCAAAAGTGACCTTTTTCCTCTCGTAACTTGTGCTGGTTTGATTACTGTTTCGAGGCTGGTAGGCCTGTTGTTGCGGACGGTGTTGTTGCTGCTGATATTGCTGAGGTGGTTGCTGATTGCTGCTATGTTGATTGTCTCTGAACACAGGTGCTATATGAGCCACCTGGTGCTGGTTACTGGCGGGACGCACAGTCTTCCTCCTCACAGAGGGTCTTCTTGGTTTCACATGGGAGGTCACAGCATGTGTCTCTCCATCTTTCTTCTTTGCAAACGCCCCATAACGTTTGGCAGAAGAGCCTTCTTCTCTGGTCAGACGTCCTTCTCTAACCCCTTCTTCTAAACGCATCCCCATATTCACCATCTCGGTGAAGTCAGAAGGAGCGCTAGCAATCATCCGCTCATAATAGAATGAACTCAAGGTCTTCAGAAAGATCTTGGTCATTTCCTTCTCTTCTAGCGGAGGCACGATCTGTGCTGCCACCTCTCGCCACCTCTGGGCGTACTCTTTGAATGTTTCCTTGTCACTTTGGGACATGGCCCTCAATTGATCCCTATCGGGAGCCATATCCACATTATATTTGTATTGCTTGACGAAGGCTTCACCAAGATCATTGAAGGATCGGATGTTCGCACTGTCTAACCCCATGTACCATCTCAGGGCAGCACCGGACAGACTGTCCTGGAAGTAGTGAATGAGCAACTGGTCGTTATCAGTCTGAGTAGACATCTTCCTGGCATACATGACCAGGTGGCTGAGAGGACAAGTATTTCCTTTGTACTTTTCAAAGTCAGGGACCTTGAATTTCACAGGAATCTTCACATTGGGAACCAAACACAGTTCGGCAGCAGACTTGCCGAAGAGATCCTTTCCTCTAAGAGTCTTCAATTCCTTGCGAAGCTTAAGAAATTGATCGTTCATAGCGTCCATCTTCTCATAGACATTTGGGCCCTCAGACGGCTCAAAATGATAGATGGTGTCGTCTACCCTAGGCATGGTATGCACGACAAGAGGAGGAACATCAATGACCGGGCTAGATGCCGGCATAGAAGCAAAAGTTGGAGCGGGACCCTCAGGCATAAAATTAGGAGGCATCCCCCAGGGGAATCCGGTTGGCATGGCTGTCGGAGCAAAGTGTGCACTGGCAGCAGGCACAGTCGAGGAGACAATCTCAGAGATAACTGTCCTCTAGGGAGGAGTTGAAGGCGTTGGAGAAGACTGGCTCTGGGCAGCCAAGAATGATTCCATCAAGGCGCTTAGTCTGGCCACTTCCTCCTTGAGTTCACGGTTCTCTTGCTCTAGTTGATCCATCAGTCTTGCAGAGTTGGCTCTGGTGTAGTACCGGTGAGTCAACTTGTCTTCAAAACAAATGAAGAGCACAGAGTTAAACCACAGGACAAGAAGCCGGGAACCAAAACCTGCTTATGCACATGATGCATGCAATGCTTGTGCATATGATTTGTTTTTATTTCAACGGAACTCTAGGGTTTTATTTGCAAATTTTGGAATTATTTAACATTTATCGCATATAGAAATAACTCATAAAATAATATCAGGGAAAATAAGTACAACATCGTCAATCATGTACAGGAGGAAAAGGAAAATAATCATCCTATGGATCCCTAGAAACAATCATCTAATGCTCGGGACACAGGAAGATAAGATGCACGAAGCCTCTTCACTTCTTCCTCATAAGCTGCCTCCATATCCGCCTTCTCTTTGGCGAGTCGATCGTACTTCCTCTTCCAGAACCGGGAAGACTGAGGAAGTAGAGAAGTCCATGCATCATTAGGATCATCAATAACCTGATGCTCGAGGAACTCAATCAAAGCATCCCTCTCCTTAATCTGCTGAAGCAACTCTTCCCTTTCACGGATCCAGGCACGTGATAGGTCTTCGTCTCTCAACTTCTCTACTCCTTGATTAGGGAGGGTTGAAGGCCCAGCCACAATCATAGTGCAGGTCTCGGATACTCGTAAGGCATGGGATACTCAAAAGCTCTCCTTCTTACCCAAGTAGTGTAAGGCTCCAGAGCGATGCAATTCTTAGGACCCAACTCCTTCCTTCCTTTCTTATGAATCTTGCGCCAAGCGCGGATCATCCTAGCTTTCAAGCCTTGGGGATCTTTACCCTCCCGAAAGAACACACCCTCTAACAGAATGTTATTAGGTTTATCCTTTAGGGGGAACCCAAGCTGACGACGTGCTAAAACAGGGTTGTAGTTAATCCCACCACATGTACCAAGAAGAGGCACATTGGTGAATTCACCACAAGAGTCGATAATCTGCACACCATCATACACACGGTTGTACCAAGGGATATCATCATTAGTGAGAGACATGAGTCTCGTGGACCATCGTAGACATTCCTTGTTCTCCTTGAAAGCGACTGTCTGAGGTAAGTGAGAAATAAACCACTTATACAACAGAGGCAAACAGCACACAATGGCGCCACCACCCTTTGCATTCCTCATATACAAAGAGAAATAGGCATCACCCAACAGAGTAGGAATGGGATTAAGAGTAGAAAAGATCCTAATAGCATTCACATCCACAAACTTGTCGATGTTGGGGAATAATACCAATCCATAGATGAGAAGTACAAATATGGCTTCAAAGGCGTCCTCACTCATGGCCTTCCCATAAACAGTAGCTTGAGCAATGAGGAACTCAGAAGGGAGACCTTGAATTCCACCTTTGGTAGTCATATGAGCACCAACCAGAGATTCATCTATGTGCAACATGTCAGCTATCTCTTAAGAAGTAGGAACATTCTCCAAGCCACTGAACGACAACTGATCATGGATAGGTATACCCACAAGATAAGCATACTCCTCAAGGGTGGGCAAAAGCTGAAAGTCCAGAAACGTGAAGCAACGGTACAAGGGATCATAAAACTGCACCAATACACTCATAAATCCTTCATCCACCTGAGTAGTCAGAAGAAGAAGAAGCTTCCCAAAACGACTTTGAAACCCAAGGGATCTAGTACATAGGATGTCAGATTCCTTAACTCTTTCAAATCTGGTTGTCTGAAGCTGTACTTCTTTGTATTCCTTCTTTGTCTTTCCATGTCTGAAAATTTTGCAAATAAACCCCTTAAGTTCCTTGAGAATTTCTTCATTGATGATATGGATGCAAATGGATGCATGGATGCATGAATGCAACAATCACACTCAAGGATCAAGCAAAGCACACCAAACAAAGGTCATGGGATGGATCATATCATCCTTAATATCAATCATCCATTTTGGTGGATTATGGTTTACACCTTATCAACACCCAAGTTCCATTGATATTAAGGATGTATGAACGGATCAACCATGAATCAAGGGTTTGTTGCAAGTCACGAGCATGGAGTCTTGGTTAAGACCCACCCAAAGGGAATGTACTAGGGTTTAAACCTACCAAACATGTTCTACAAGAGGTTCCCATAGTCATCATTCCATCTTTCGGATATTATCGGAGAAATGACTACTCGTATCCCAAATATATTCTCAAGAGAGACTCTTATGAGTGTAGCATCGCGTAACAATCGTATCAAATCTTATACTTGAACGACTTCCGCACTACATCCTAAGAATAGGCCAAGATGGGCTTGGTAAACTAAGGTCCTTGGCTTCTAAGGTCTATATTGGAAAGAGTAATGTCTAACCACAACTTACTTGTGTGACATTATTGATCCCAATATGACCTCCACCAAGTGAATGGACTTGCAAGTCAACTTGCTAAGGAATAACTCCACACAAGTCAACAAGACTACGCCATTCTCCTATCCTAAGTGCACTCGAGTTCGGGTATAAAACTCATCTCACAAAGATCACCAAGCATACAAGGAATTAATATCAAGAAAATCAATCATTACAATACAATACAGTAATCCCAAATTGCACAAAAATATGTCCCAAAACAATACAATACAACAAGCATGAAAAGTTGGCAAAACCCACTAGGCACTTCCCCAGCAGAGTCGCCACTTTTCTGTAGCGGGGTATTCGTTACCATTAGAGATATTGATTAAATCCAAGGTAAATCATACAAGTCGAGTCGCCACCGCACTTCTATTTATCCAAAGGAATGGTTAGAAAGAAAACAAAAACCTAAAAGTTTTAACACAAACTAGTAAAAGAAACAGAGATCTGGGTAAGGGGGTTGGTTATGCAATGGGAAGGTGTTAGGCACCCAAAACATCCTAGGTACTCCTAGGGAGCCCTTTTCACACTTGTGAAGGTTGTTGTCTTGTGAAAATTTTGTTTGTGCAAACATGATTGAAGAGATGAGAAGAGAATGTACAAAGTTATTTACATTTTGTGTTTGGATGGATAAACCCATTGCCTACGTACCATCTGTAACACCCCAAAATTTGCCCTCCTCATTCATGTATTCATTTTTAGGTCATTTAACATTTCATATTGCATTTCATCATGTCAATCAGAATCAGATCCAAGAAGCTTTATTTAAAAAAAACGAAAAAAAAAAATATAAAAAAACAACGAAAAGAAAAACGAAAAAAAAATTAAATAAATAAATAAATAAATAATAAATAATAAATAAATAAAAGAAAAATCTTGGACTTGGGCCTCTCTCAGTTGAGCCCACAGGTCCACAAAAATCAAGTTACAAATTCAGAGTTTCAGTGAAACAAAATTCCATTCTATTCCTATTACCCTGTCTGGGAAAAAGATAGTGAGAGAAGCAAAACACTCTGAGGTTTCCTTGGAACAAAACCCTGGACAAAACCTGAAGAGAAACCTAGACAGAGAGAGTGAGAATTAATCTGCAGCAACCTCCAGGCAACGCTGAAAGGTTCATTCTGACTCACATACTTTCAGCTCAAGCAAACCCTAACATTGATTTGCAAATCCAGCCGTGCCATTTGATTTCAACCGATCTCTCCAATCAGGTTTGCCCTTATTCCCATTACCTTTGTGCTTTGAAGTTGAATACTCTGAATGTTTGAGGTATGATGGATGAATTTCATTAGGTTTTTGCCCACGGGTTCATAATTAAGTACGAATGTATAAATAATGCCTTGAATGCTTAATCGTTTAATTTCTGAAGTGTATGCCACAGGGTTTGAGGTTTCTGAAACCATATTGTTATCCATGAAAAAAATGCTTATCGTGTTTCACTAACCCTTTTGTTGAGTTTTTGTGAAGGCTCACATGACTTTTGCAGGGATAGCTCGCTGGTTTTCCACTTTATTTGTGGGATATCGCCTGGAGGTTTCATTCCGATTACCTGTACTGACTCACTTTCTTTGATGGTGTTGGCTTAGGAGGATCTCAGGGTTTCCTTGTTCCGTTAATTACTGTTACTTCGGATCTTTATCCGTGTGGTACTTTTACATTTTCCCGTATTTTTACCGCTTTCTTAGCTGGAAGACCTCGATAGGAGGCAATGTTTTGTGTGTTTACTTTATGCAGGTTCCTTCGTCTAGGATTTCCCTTCTGCATGAGCATCCCTAACCCTACCAACTCATTGATTTTTCTTCTCCTAAGAACACGTTAACTCCTTCTACTACAGGCGAGTAAGTCTCCAAAGGTCGAGCATCCGGTAGATTGCGTAGTAACGTCGTTCGTCCAAAACCCAATCCATAACCCTGTAGTTAGCCGAACTACGGCTTGCTCTGATTCTCATTCCAGATGAGATACGTAGGCATAAGACGCGATGTCTTAGCGAGCACAATTACCCTTAACCCATAGGTAACCGAGCTACGAAGACTCTGATTCTCGTATTCAGATGAGATACGTATGCAGTGGATGCGACATCCGTGCGAGTCATTTTCTTTTGACCCCCTTTTTTTAGTAAATAACACATTAGATAAACCCACACCCTTTAGACAAGAACTACAAAAGTGGATCCCGTAGAGTACTACGGATGCATAGGGGTGCTAATACCTTCCCTTCGCATAATCGACTCCCGAACCCAAGATTTGGTTGCGACAGCTGGCGACTCTGCTGGGGATCCGGTTTTTCTAAGCGAGTCCCTCCTAGCTTTTGTAGGTTGTTTATTTATTGGGTGTTTATTCTTTTGTACAATTATTTATCTTTCAGCATTTACCTGCTTTATTGCATTGTGTACATATGACTGCCGTATCTGCTGGTTCTGTTTGTGAGATGAGTTCTATACCCGAACTCGAGTTCACTTAGGATAGGAGAATGGTATAGTCTTGTTGACTTGTGTGGAGTTATTCCTTAGCAAGTTGACTTGCAAGCCCATTCACTTGGTGGAGGTCATGTTGGGATCAATAATGTCACACAAGTAAGTTCTGGTTAGACATTACTTTTTCCAATATAGACCTTAGAAGCCAAGGACCTTAGTTTACCAAACCCATCTTGGCCTATTCGTAGGACGTAGTGCGAAAGTCATTCAAGTGTAAGATTTGATACGATTGTTACGTGATACTAGACTCATAAGAGTCTCTCTTGAGAATATTTTTGGAATACGAGTAGTCGTTCCTCCGATATTATCCAAAAGATGGGATTATGACTATGGAAACCTTTTGTAGAACATGTTTGGCAGGTTTAAACTTTAGTACACTCCCTTTGGGTGGTTATTAACCTAAACTCCATGCTCGTGACTTGCAACAAACCCTTGATTCATGGTTGATCCGTTCAGGTATCCTTAATATCAATGAAACTTGGGTGTTGATAAGGTGTAAACCATAATCCACCAAAAATGGATGGTTGATATTAAGGATAACATGATCCATCCCATGACCTTTGTTTGGTGTGCTTTGCTTGATCCTCTTAATTTCTCTCCAGGCAGTGAAACATGACAGATGTTCAAGCGGATCCAGCCATCTTGATTGACATGTCATTGCATTGCATAACATCATTCGCATATTTGCATCCAACATCTCATGCTTATTCATTTGCAGGGTATTCCCTTTTTAAGGGGGGCCTTAAAATTGAATAAGCAGTGCATCGCATACCATGCATACTAACCCTTGTTTGTTTTGCAGGTGTCACCGCAGTGTCTAATGTTTGTTCCCTGTTTCAGGCAGTTATTGGTCCCAAGCGAGTTCACAGGTACCCGACAAAGGAAAACCGTCCACGACTAGCAATGGACGAGATACAGAAAGAACTGGCTGATATGCGTGAAAGGATGGATCAGTTCATGACATTGATGACTGGTATGGCAGAAGGCCAGGCGAAGCTGAAGGAACTGGTTGAGCAACCGAGGCCCGATCCAGAGGTGGAAATACCAAGTGCTGAGGGGAACCATGGTAACCCTGGGAACCCTGGTAACCCTGGGAACCCTGGTAACCCTGTGAACACTGGAAACGCGGGTAACGCAAATGTTGATGGAAACCCGGGTAATGTTGGCAACACGGGAAATGTTGGGAATGGTATTGGCGGAAGGTACAATGTGAATCAAGGGATTCGGATTAACGGGTGCCCCGTTACTGAAGATTGTCAGTATGATCAATTTTCTTTGCACGACGAGGCCCTCGAGACCACTCGCCGTATGGATGAGCTTGCTGAGAAGCTCAAATCTTTGGAGTCTCAAAATTCCTTAGGTTTTGATGTTACCAATCTTGGTCTGGTTCAGGGAGTAAGGATTCCTCACAAGTTCAAACCCCCTACTTTTGAGAAATACAACGGGGCTTCTTGCCCACACACTCATCTCCAATCTTATCTGGGAAGGTTGGGAGCTCACACTGAAGATGAAAAGCTGTGGATGTACTATTTTGAAGACAGTTTAACTGGAGCTTCTCGTGAATGGTATTCTCATTTGTCTCGTACTACCATCAAGAGCTGGAAAGACTTGGCAGAGGCTTTTGTCAAGCAATATCAATACAACTTGGACATGGCTCCAAATCGGACCTTGTTGCAAGGAATGTCTCAGACTGCCAAGGAAACCTTTAGAGAATATGCTCAGCGTTGGAGACAGATTGCTGCATCCGTCCAACCCCCTATGTCTGAAAGGGAGATGGCGGACATGTTCATGAACACTCTTCAAGGCAATTATATCGAGAGATTGGCTGCTTGCCCGTCAATCAGCTTTACAGAGATAGTGATTGCTGGAGAAAGGATCGAGAGTTTGTTGAAGATGGGCCGAATTCAAGACAACAGTGCTTCCAACTCATCAGTTCCCAAGAAACCATTTGCTGGTAACGGTCAGTGAAGAAGAGAAGGTGAGACGAGCGTTGTATATGCCGGCAGAGGCAGGGGCAAAGGACGCCCTAATTATTATCAAGATCAAGTGGCCGCAGTCACTATTCCAACACCTGTTCCTCAACCGCAGTATCATCCGCAACAGTAACCCAGGTACAACAATCAACAACAAGGAGGTAATCCGGGTCAGCAGAGACCCTATCAACAACGTCCAAGGCAGGAGGACCGGGTCATTGAGCCAAACCCAATGCCTTATTCTGTATTACTTCCCAAGCTGATTGACATGAATCTGGTTACGTTGAGAACTCTGGCCCCACCGGTCGATCCCAACAATCTGCCTAGAGGTTATGATGTCAACGCCAGATGTGCTTTTCACTCCAACGCACCTGGCCATACTACAGATAATTGCAAGGCTCTCCAACTAAAGGTACAAGATTTGAGAGATGCCCAGGCCATCAATTTTTCTCCGGTGCCTAATGTTATCCAAAACCCGATGCCAGCTCACGGCGGGCAGAGGATTAATGTTGTTGATAGTGGGGAAACTTTGAATTTGGTTTCTGATGTGACTAAAGTGAAGACTTCGCTATCGGTGGTCAAAGACCGACTCTTGAAAGGACGGATTTTCCCGGGTTGTAGGGAAGAGTGTAGATATTGTCAAGACGCCGAGAACGGATGTGATAGTTTGAGAAGGGGTATTCAGCAACTGATAGATGAAGGTTGTCTTCATTTCGATCAGACTCGTCCAGTAAAGAATGATGTGTCGACAATAACGTTTTATTTCACTCCTGAAGAAATATATGTTCCTGAGAGACCCGCTCCGATGACAATATATTTCCCAGAAAGTCCAGCACCAGTTACAATTTACTCTGACAACCCTTAACCGGCTTTGGTTAGTCCGGTCACCATCACGGTACCAGGACCTGTTCCGTATGAGAAAGACAGTGCTATCTCGTGGCACTATGGGGTTGATATCTACTGGCAGGGGAAGAAAGTTAACAAAGAAGACATTGACATTGGTAGCTCCGATGTAGACAATGTTGGAGGAATTGGTGGCTTCACTCGCAGTGGACACCTATTTGCACCATCAATATTGCGCACGAATGCTGAAGCTGAGGCAGCTGCCAAGGCTAAAGGAAAATAGGTATCCACCGAAGAGGTTACTACTGAGGAAGCCCCTCCTAAGACCGCATTCGAGAAGGAAGTGGATGAGTTTATGAGGATTATCAAGAAAAGTGACTACAAGGTAGTCGACCAGCTAAATCAGACACCCTCAAAGATCTCCATTCTCTCACTATTGATGTGCTATAAGGCACACAGAGCAGCCTTGTTGAAAGTACTGAATATGGCATATGTTCCACCAGAGATAACTGTTAACCAGCTGGAGTCGGTAGTTTCGAATGTACACACTAGCCATGCGCTAGGTTTCACCGATTATGACCTAACATCTGAGGGCAGGAATCACAATAAAGCCTTGCATATCACAATGGAATGCAAAGGGACGGTGCTTTCCTATGTTTTGGTTGATATAGGTTCTTCTCTGAATGTTCTCCCAAAGAAAGCCTTAACGAAGTTGGATTGCGATGACGCCACCCTGAAGTCAAGTAATTTAGTTGTAAGGGCTTTTGATGGCTCTAAGCGAGCTGTTTGTGGCGAAGTTGAGTTGCCAGTTAAGATTGGACCGCAGGTATTCAAGAGTACCTTTTATGTGATGGATATCCAGCCTACCTATAGCTGTCTGCTAGGTCGACCCTGGATTCATGCTGCCGGTGCTGTTACTTCTACTCTCCACCATAAGCTCAAATATGGACTAGAAGGTCAGATCGTCACCGTCTGTGGTGAAGAGGATATTTTTGTTAGCCACCTGTCTACATTTAAGTATGTGGAGATGGATGGCGAGATGCATGAGATGCTGTGTCAGGGCTTCGAAGCCATAAACATCAGTGAGGTCGCGCCCGAAATTGTCTTTTCACCTGAGTCTGAGAAGGCCGGGACTTCTATCTCTTCATACAAGCAAGTTGTTGAAGTGGTTAAGGCTGGTAATGCCCAAGGCTGGGGCAAATTTGTGGAGCCAATCATAAAAGAAGACAAATTTGGATTGGGGTATACTCCGGGGTCTCAGAAGAATGAAGTCGGTACTTTCTCCAGCGGGGGTTTGGTTTCTCCCCACATCGTCAATGCTGCAGAGGAAGACAAGGCTGACGGTGACTGTGACTTAGATAGCTGGATTCGCCCGTGTGTCCCAGGAGAAAAGCTCGACAATTGGTCGTTTGAAAAAGTCGTCCGGTTTACTCTACTGAAGGAGTAATTTTTATTGTTTTCCTTTTATCACATGCATAATAAAGTCTTACACTTTGACCAAGGTGTAATGACTCATCTGTAGGGCCATCCATTTAGTTATATTTCGCAATTATTTTCATCATCAATAAAGGACAGCTTTTGCAAATAATTTTGTGTTCTCTTTCTTTCAATTATTTTTACTTTTACAAAAACGGCAATGTTTCTTTTTCATGTTTCTTTTTCGTTTTTCTTTCCAAAAAACACCTCGTAAAACTGATCACCCGGATCTCACTGCTAACGACACTGCTATGGTCAAGTATGACTTCGACAATCCTATCTATCAAGCCGAAGAAGGGGCTGAGGAAGATCGTGAATCGCCTGAGGAGTTAGCCAGGTTGTTGAAACAGGAGGACCGAGCTATTACACCTTATCAGGAAGTGATTGAGACCATCAACATTGGTACCGAGGACGACAAGAAAGAGATCAAGATCGGGGCCAGTCTACAGGCCGAGAGGAAAAGACCGTTGATCATGTACTTGATTGTGTTAGAAAGGTCAATGGGTTGTGTGCTCGGTCAGCATGACGAGTCAGGTCGAAAAGAGCATGCAATATACTACCTTAGCAAAACGTTTACCGACTGTGAACAAAGATACTCACTGCTCGAGAAAACTTGCCGCGCTTTGGCATGGGCTGCTCGCCGACTAAGACAGTATATGTTGACTCACACGACTCTATTGATATCAAAGATGGATCAAGTCAAGTATATTTTTGAAGATCCAGCGCTTACCGGAAGGGTTGCTAGGTGGCAAATGATGCTGACAGAGTATGACATCCAATACACTTCACAAAAAACCATCAAAGGAACTGTCTTGTCAGACTATCTTGTCGCGCAACCGATTGATGATTACCAACCTATGAGGTTCGACTTTCCTGATGAGGACATCATGTTTCTCAAATCGAAAGATTGCGAGGAACCACTCCCGGAGGAGGGGCCTGACCCTGAATCCAAATGGATTATGATGTTTGATGGGGCGGTCAACGTCAATGATCGCGGAGTTGGTGCAGTGTTGATCACACCGGAGGGGGTTTATATGCTATTTTGTGCCAGAATAACTTTTCCCTGCACCAACAATGAAGCCGAACGAAGCAGAATGGGTCCGTTCTCGATACAATCAGCTAAGCCTAGTTGAGGAAAAGAGAATAGCAGCTATATGTCATGGCCAGCTATATCAGAGACGGACGAAGAGAGCGTTTGATCAGAAAGTGCACCCTCGGGAGTATCGAGTCGGTGAATTGGTACTCAAAAGAATTCTTCCTCCCAACACAGATCACAGGGGCAAATGGACACCGAACAACGAGGGTCCATACGTGGTTAAAAGAGTTTTCTCCGGCAGAGCTCTGATGCTAACAACCATGGATGGCGAAGACTTCCCGTCCCCTGTCAACTCAGACGCAGTTAAAAAATACTTCGCATAAAATAGACCCGTTGGACAGTAAAAAGAATAGTCCAGGCAAAAAAGGGGCATCCCGACGAACCAAAAAAAAAAGAATGAAGAGGTTCGGGCAAAAATTAGGGATATAAAAAAAAATGTACACCCGGTGAGTCGAAAACCCGAAAGGGCGGCTCAGGCAAAAAAGGGTATCCCGGTGGATTGAAAACCCAAAAGGGCGGTCCACGCAAAAGTTAGGGAATAAGCCAATAACTGCGATCTGAGTTCATCCGTGTTATATCACCGTTTCATTTAATCCGGCAATCTTCGAAGGTAAAAGATCGACTAATCATCCACTTCAGAAAGCAAGATTAGCAGAGCGTCTTGAGAACATACGAGCCATAGCAGAGTCGAAACTCAGTGGGACCCCGTTTCCACATTGCCATTAGGATAGTTTTCTTTTGTTCAATTTATAGCGATCACCTCTTTCCAGGGATCATCTTCCTGATATACTCGCCTATGCCTGGCGCAAATCTTTCAACCAATAAAAGTCGAATAATTCAGTTAAAAAGCCTCTTTATTTTTCATTTATCATTCTGTCTGCAAAAAATGTCTGAATTCTTGATGAAGCATATTGCATCTGAATATAATGGTGGCTTTTGCAGATGATTTGCACAGGAAAACATTTAAAATTGCTTTGAATGTGCTTAATCCCGGACGGTGAATTCAAACCGAGTAATTCCCCGGGGCATACGTGTATTTTTTGGTTACAGGTCACAGGAACCGGATGCCAAGTCATGAATCCTCACCCCCAAGCGGTTGACAAAGCCTCTCCTCTGCAGAGCAGGTTCCCCAGTAGAGTTGACAGTATCCAGAATGTATATCCCCAGTAGAGTTGACAGTATCCAGAATGTATATCCCCAGCGGAGTCGACAGTGCCAGACTGTATCTTCCCAGCAACAGCGGAGTAGTCGCATACACAACAGACAAGAGGGTGGTGTTCCCAGTGTTCATCTCGTCCCCAGCAGATTATTATTTTTAACAGATTTGTTTTAATCCCCAGCCTGAGGACGATTAGCAAGTTCATATCCCCAGAAAAGGTCGATTCCTACGACATTTCCCCAGGAAGTGCTTTCCTCACAGACTCTCCTCGCAGAGCCTCGCCAAGCAAAGTTTCCATAGTTGATACTTCCCCAGCAAGGTCAACTTTTCAAAAAAGGCTGATTTTTTTTCGGTGGCTCCCCGGTCCCGGCAGACGGATCGTTCCCCACAGAGCATTCAAGGATTGATACAGCGATCCGCTCCCTGCCAGAGTTGCTTCCCCGAGCAGATTTCTTTTTTCTTTTGCACCATGCATAACATTTGCATTTGCATTTGCATACATATCAAACATACACATAAGCTGATAAACAGATTCTTCAAAGCAGACTGAAAAATTACTTTACAACCAAAGTCATGAGATTCGGCCAGAGGATCAAGTGTGTGTGTGACCTAGCATGAGGGTCATTTCGAAGATTCAGCCTGAGAATCGTTTTCCAGAGATCCAGCATGAGGGTCATTTCGAAGATTCAGCTTGAGAATCGTTTTCCAGAGATCCAGCTTGAGGGTCATTTCGAAGATTCAGCCAGAGAGTCGACTACGAGCGTTATTTCCCCAGCAATCCAGCTGGAGGAATAGATTGACAGCTCAACAGAAAATCAAACTACAAGAGGATCCAGCCCGCGGATCGCATTAAAAAACCAAGTCTAATCGAAGAGTCGTTATAACATGTTCTAGCCTGAAGAATATGTACGAAGCCCAAAAGTGGGATATTCTCGAAGCTGCATATCTAACATGAAGACTGTAGATTTCGAAAGAGGGTCAACCAGCGCATGCCCCAGATGCGAGATCCTGATGATGGGAATTTATCATCAAAACAATCCAGATCTAGCCAGAAGATCAAAGTCAGGTCTAGCCCGAAGACCGGAAATAGATTCAGCCAGAGAATCGAAACGATTCAGATCTAGCCAGAAGATCGAAGTCAGGTCTAGCCCGAAGACCGGAAATAGATTCAGCCAGAGAATCGAAACGATTCAGATCTAGCCAGAAGATCGAAGTAGATTCAGCCAGAGGAGCAAAGGAAATAGATTTAGCCAGAGAATCGAAACAAACGAGATCTAGCCGGAAGATCAAAGAAGATCTAGCCAGAAGATCGAAGTCAGGTCTAGCCTGAAGACCAGAAATAGATTCAGCCAGAGAATCGAAACGATTCAGATCTAGCCAGAAGATCGAAGTAGATTCAGCCAGAGAATCAAAGGAAATAGATTCAGCCAGAGAATCGAAACAAAGGAGATCTAGCCAGAAGATCGAAGAAGATCTATCCAGAAGATCGAAGAAGATCTAGCCAGAAGATTGAAACCGTATCCAGCCCGAGGATCAAAATTAATATCCAACCAGAGGACTAAATTGAGTATAGATTCAGCCAGAGGATCGAAACTCCAGATTAAGTCAGAAGACTGATTCAGATTCAGCCAGAGGATCAGAAGAGAAATAAACAGCGCGGTGTATTTCAGCATTTTTATGGTGTTCTCGGAGCGCAAATTTTCGGTCTGTCTTTGGTATTCAATCACAGCTCACCCTGTTTGTCTGATAAGCTGTTCGCTTTCATCCTGCTCGGGTTAGCTGATGATCGAATATGGGCAGCTGTAACACCCCAAAATTTGCCCTCCTCATTCATGTATTCATTTTTAGGTCATTTAACATTTCATATTGCATTTCATCATGTCAATCAGAATCAGATCCAAGAAGCTTTATTTAAAAAAAAACGAAAATAAACGAAAATAAATAAATAAATAAAAAACGAAAAAAAAACGAAAAATAAACGAAAAGAAAAACGAAAAAAAAAATAAAAAAAATAAAAAAATAAAAAATAAATAAATAATTAAATAAAAAATAAATAAATAAATAAAATAAAAATCTTGGACTTGGGCCTCTCTCAGTTGAGCCCAGAGGTCCACAAAAATCAGGTTATAAATTCTGAGTTTCAGTGAAACAAAATTCCATTCTATTCCTATTACCCTGTCTGGGAAAAAGATAGTGAGAGAAGCAAAACACTCTGAGGTTTCCTTGGAACAAAACCCTGGACAAAACCTGAAGAGAAACCTAGACAGAGAGAGTGAGAATTAATCTGCAGCAACCTCTAGGCAACGCTGAAAGGTTCATTCTGACTCACACACTTTCAGCTCAAGCAAACCCTAACATTGGTTTGCAAATCCAGCCGTGCCATTT
Organism: Lathyrus oleraceus; assembly: GCF_024323335.1. NCBI lineage: Eukaryota > Viridiplantae > Streptophyta > Magnoliopsida > Fabales > Fabaceae > Lathyrus > Lathyrus oleraceus. The sequence continues at coordinate 263,899,552 of NC_066584.1, forward strand.
GATTTCAACCGATCTCTCCAATCAGGTTTGCCCTTATTCCCATTACCTTTGTGCTTTGAAGTTGAATACTCTGAATGTTTGAGGTATGATGGATGAATTTCATTATGTTTTTGCCCACGGGTTCATAATTATGTACGAATGTATAAATAATGCCTTGAATGCTTAATCGTTTAATTTCTAAAGTGTATGCCACAGGGTTTGAGGTTTCTGAAACCATATTGTTATCCATGAAAAAAATGCTTATCGTGTTTCACTAACCCTTTTGTTGAGTTTCTGTGAAGGCTCACATGACTTTTGCAGGGATAGCTCGCTGGATATTCCACTTTATTTGTGGGATACCGCCTGGAGGTTTCATTCCGATTACCTGTACTGACTCACTTTCTTTGATGGTGTTAGCTTGGGAGGATCTCAGGGTTTCCTTGTTCCGTTAATTACTGTTACTTCGGATCTTTATCCGTGTGGTACTTTTACATTTTCCCGTATTTTTACCGCTTTCTTAGCTGGAAGACCTCGATAGGAGGCAATGTTTTGTGTGTTTACTTTATGCAGGTTCCTTCGTCTAGGATTTCCCTTCTGCATGAGCATCCCTAACCCTACCAACTCATTGATTTTTCTTCTCCTAAGAACACGTTAACTCCTTCTACTACAGGCGAGTAAGTCTCCAAAGGTCGAGCATCCGGTAGATTGCGTAGTAACGTCGTTCGTCCAAAACCCAATCCATAACCCCGTAGTTAGCCGAACTACGGCTTGCTCTGATTCTCATTCCAGATGAGATACGTAGGCATAAGACGCGATGTCTTAGCGAGCATAATTACCCTTAACCCATAGGTAACCGAGCTACGAAGACTCTGATTCTCGTATTCAGATGAGATACGTATGCAGTGGATGCGACATCCGTGCGAGTCATTTTCTTTTGACCCCTTTTTTTTAGTAAATAACACATTAGATAAACCCACACCCTTTAGACAAGAACTACAAAAGTGGATCCCGTAGAGTACTACGGATGCATAGAGGTGATAATACCTTCCCTGCGCATAATCGACTCCCGAACCCAAGATTTGTTGCGACAGCTGGCGACTCTGCTGGGGATCCGGTTTCCCTAAGCGAGTCCCTCCTAGCTTTTGTAGGTTGTTTGTTTATTGGGTGTTTATTCTTTTGTACAATTATTTATCTTTCAGCATTTACCTGCTTTATTGCATTGTGTACATATGACTGCCGTATCTGCTGGTTCTGTTTGTGAGATGAGTTCTATAGCCGAACTCGAGTGCACTTAGGATAGGAGAATGTCATAGTCTTGTTGACTTGTGTGGAGTTATTCCTTAGCAAGTTGACTTGCAAGCCCATTCACTTGGTGGAGGTCATGTTGGGATCAATAATGTCACACAAGTAAGTTGTGGTTAGACATTACTTTTTCCAATATAGACCTTAGAAGCCAAGGACCTTAGTTTACCAAACCCATCTTGGCCTATTTGTAGGACGTAGTGCGAAAGTCATTCAAGTGTAAGATTTGATACGATTGTTACGCGATACTACACTCATAAGAGTCTCTCTTGAGAATATTTTTGGAATACGAGTAGTCGTTCCTCCGATAATATCCAAAAGATGGGATTATGACTATGGGAACCTTTTGTAGAACATGTTTGGCAGGTTTAAACTTTAGTACACTCCCTTTGGGTGGTTATTAACCTAAACTCCATGCTCGTGACTTGCAACAAACCCTTGATTCATGGTTGATCCGTTCAGGTATCCTTAATATCAATGAAACTTGGGTGTTGATAAGGTGTAAACCATAATCCACCAAAAATGGATGGTTGATATTAAGGATAACATGATCCATCCCATGACCTTTGTTTGGTGTGCTTTGCTTGATCCTCTTAATTTCTATCCAGGCAGTGCAACATGACAGATGTTCAAGCGGATCCAGCCATCTTGATTGACATGTCATTGCATTGCATAACATCATTCGCATATTTGCATCCAACATCTCATGCTTATTCATTTGCAGGGTATTCCCTTTTTAAGGGGGGGCCTTAAAATTGAATAAGCAGTGCATCGCATACCATGCATACTAACCCTTGTTTGTTTTGCAGGTGTCACCGCAGTGTCTAATGTTTGTGTTTGGATGGATAAAACCATTGCCTACGTACCATCTTATAAAAAGATTAGGATCAAAACCTCGTAGTTCGGGGTAAAAAATCTCAAAATGAGTTGGTGAATGGATTGGTCCAAAAGCCTTAAGGTCTTTTGTTATCAAAGGGAGAAAACTCAACCAAACCACAAATCCACCTTGTGAGGATAGCTTCAACATGCTAGTGAGGGGTTAACCCTATAATAAGCATGGAAGACCCATTGTCTATCACTAAGGATATAGGTGAGTATTACATCTACCACAAAGATAACTCAAACCTAATAGCTAAAGGTTATGGAAAATTTGATTAAAGAAGTGGCCATTGGAACCACAAAAGAAATTTGAATGGGTTACAATTACCAATTGGAAGTATATACAAAAGTGGTCAAAGTTGACTTAAAGATTCAATTCAAAATAAGTGTTATGAAAATAAAGTTTGAAAATCAAAAGCATAAGGCTTAGGTTTCTAATATTTGAAAGCAAAGGTTAAATGTTTGCACAAAAGGTTTTGGCTTGGTTTAGAGTGGAGAGATGAAGAAGAAGGGGCTAAGTCCTAAATAAAATAAAAAGGTGAGGGAAGAAGAAACAAAACCACAATAGAGTTCCTTTCTTGAGATCATATTGATGATTCAAGTAGCTCCCACAAAGTATAAGCAATCAAACAAGTCGAACAAGAGATCCTCAATGTATCTTGTATCTTCCATTTAGATGAACATGGCAATGGTCCTCCAATTAAGCTCAAATGGAAACTCCTAGCACAAAAGTGTAACACCTCAAAATTTGCCCTCCTCTCTTGGGACTAGCTTAGCATGTTGCATTTCACTTTTAGGACATTAGTCATTGCATATTTGCATATCATGTGGAAACATTGAGCAAGTCATCCTCCTAGGTCTTTCTCAGAAGATGGAGAGGTTAAGAGATGCAAGCCTGAGGGTCTTATTGAATTGATCACTAATCATCTGAGGGTTTGTGCTTTAATTAGGGTTTTTTTCAAGGAGATTGGGTATTATCTTGATTGCAATGGTACATCACCATCTTCATGGTCTTATCATCACCAAGAGGTTCATTGCTTCTGACAAGCTTCCTTGGGATTAGGGTTTTGACCTCTGGTCAACCCTAATCAGTGGTATTATGCCAGTCAGGGTTTTTCAAGGAGATGAGTTCTTCATGGAGATGGGGATCATCATATGGTTTTATTGAGCTTGTATAAGCTAGGTTTTCATTTTGGAGCCATTTCATCAAGAGATTGAGGCTCAAGTTCATCTGTGCATGACCAAGTCATCTATCAACTAGAAAAGTCAACCAAAAGTCAACTGTTGGATTTGGAGGTGGGAAGTGGTTAGAAATACTTCATTCATGTTCAAACAAGTCTCATTTGACATTTCAAACATCAACATTGAAGAAAATAAAGTCAGGACAAAACTTACCAAAAATAGAAAGTGACTTGTAATCCAAAATTGCCAAAAATGGAAAGGTTTTCAACTTGAGATTACATTATCAAGAAAGCTTCAAATGAAATTTTGTTGAACATGAAAGTTGTAGATCTTGTTCTCCCATTTCCAAAAAGTCTAAGATCATTAATTTCTCATGTATGGTTGAAGAGATATAGATCAATCTTGGCCAAGTGAACATTGAACTTCAAATGTGCATAACTTTCAAACCATAAGTCCAAATGAAGTGGCTCTTTTTGCAAAATTCTCCTTTTAACCTCTAGTTTCCAAAATTGGCATTACATGGCATGCATTCCATTCACATAAATATTTGAAAATTCAATGCATTTTTGGAGGGAAAAATAGAATTTGAAATGTGTGCATTATTTGAACATGGCTTTACTTCCATTGGCTTTAAAACATCATTTTGAGTGAAATCAAGGCCAAAAACGTGCACTATTCACATGCATCCCATGCATAAGGGTGAAATCCCAATTTTTGCAAAACACCTCCAAACTTAACCATTTTTCATTAGCACTTGGTTTAATTTAATTAATCATGATTAGTGAAGCATATATAACACAAATCATAACAGAATTTTCACATTTCCCAATTCTAGATCTAGAATTCTCAAAGTCTCTCAAAATTCTCTATATTTTTTCTCCAAATTCCTTCACATCTCATGCATTTTTCTTGATCAATTCATCATCTAGTATCATTATGGAGCAAGATTGAACCAAGATTCAAGTGATTGCGTGTAGTTTGAAGCATATCCAAAGCTTGAGCTCAACAATGGTGAAATCAAATTTTTGTGGAATCGTGCTCAATTGAACATCAAGCATTCATCCAAACACTTGTACAAGCTTGCTAGAGGAAGATTCAAGCATTGTAAGGCCAAGAAAACGTGAAATCATCAAGCTGTTCTTCAAGAGGTCACTTTTTCGATCTCTTTAATTCATGAAATTGTTATGTGAATCTTGTAGATCTTGCAATGCTTGTGATTCTGAGCTTTGAACCACTGAATTCCATGCATTATTGAACAAGTTATGTTGATTTAAAGTTTCATGTGCAAAACTTAAGTTGATCGATTCTCATGATTTAGGATGTTTTAAGCTTAATTAATGGTGGATTCTTGATGTACTATGAAAGATCTACACATTCATATGTCCAATTTCCATTTCTGAAAAAATTGTTCATGATGATGATGAACGTGTACTGTTCATGCCGTGCGCAAATCTGGAAGAAGATGATGATAAGCTTTTGGCAACGGTTTTTCTGTGGTCCAAAGTGTGGTCTTAGGGCGCGCTAGGGCTATGCTCCCATTGGCTGCATGGATTTGCCATGCAGCGCACGCCCTTTCCTTGTTTAAAATGGTACCTGGTTCGATCCCAGGCTGTGGTGATTTCCAATTGCTTCATTCCATTTCTCTTCCACATGTTCATATAAACCACATGCATTTTTTTTTCTCACTTTATAAAATCACAACAAATAGAATAATGATCCAAAAAACATGAGGATTTTTGCATCTTGTTCCTTATTGTTTCTAGGATTTTTTCATTATTTTTCCAGAAATTGTGCATGGATGGAAATTTATTTTGCCTAGGGTTTGTGTACATGTGTGCATTTTGAACATTGCCTTGCCATATGCTTTGTGAAATGATGGTTGTTGATCCAATGCTCATGAAATTTTACATGCTTAAACTAGACATCTTGCTGGACATTTTGGTGTTGAGTTTGCATTTTTATCAATTGCCATTGCTGAGTTATGATTTTTCTAAGTTAGGTGTGACAATTTGCGTCACACCTTTGCTTGTCCGATTTGATTGATGCATTTACCATGCCAAATAAATTCCAAATGCCTTGATTTTTTGTATGATACTTGCTATGCATGTTGTGATTGGTCATGAATTTCCTTGGAATTTTTGGATTGATTTATGATTTGATTTAGATTTTTCTTTCTGGATTGCCATTTGTGAGCTTTTGAAGTGTCTTGAATTTCAATGATTTGTGAAATGCTTGTGCTTTGTCCTATGAATGTGAAATTTTGCACATTGCTTCTAGACATGTTGAAGTTTGTTTTGGATTTGATTGGAGGTCTTTACCATGTTCCAATTCTGTTTTAGGCTTGTGCTAAGTTGGTGTACCAAATTGTGTCCCATTTAAGCTTGTTTATGCTTGCCTGGACTTATGCAATTTGATTACCATGCCTAATTTTGTACAAATGCTCTAATTGTTTGTGTGAGGATCATGTTATGTGTTCTGTTTACCCATGAATTTTGCCAAAATTAATTGAAGCATTTTTTAATTATTGTGCATTTGTTCATTCTGTTATCACAATGTGGTTACAATGTGCATACCTTGCAATATTTGGTTCATGAAATGAAATTGATGAATGATATTGAGATGAGACCTTTTGGATGATGTTCTTAATTGATTGAAGTTGATTTATGTCAATTTTCATGTTCTGTTTTGAATTTTTTTCTCCCTCTTTGACCCTAGGCCTTGACCTAGTGGTTTGCCTCTCATGTTTGAGCTTTGATTTCAGATTGAGCACTCAAGTTCCATAGTTGATGATGCTACCTCACTTGAGCATTTGATGCTTGCTTTTGACTACTAACCTTGTGTGTTTTGTAGGGTTGTTAACTCATTTGAGTTTGACTTGTTGGCTTATGCCTTTGCTCATTGGGTTTGACTGTTGATATTAGTGTTGTCTGTTTGTCTGTACAGTTTAACTGACTTGTGTGATGTTTCAACAAGTACATAAGTTGCTTAAGTTCAATTTGAACTTACTTTTGCTTGGTTGCTTAACCACATAGGTATAACTCTCTGACTTCATGTAGTCTGGAAGACATGTCCTGTTACTTGGGCAGGCACCTGTCTGAAGTCCTCCTTAAGAGGCAATGCTTGTGTTTGTTTATTTTTGTGCCAAGCAGGAAAAGTCCTTTGATAAGGCAATTGGCAGATAAAAGAGATGTGTAGTCCATCTCCTGCTAGTCAGTGTGTCATCCACTTTGCTCACACCTTGTGTTGATGCATTGTGGATATTAACCCAAGATCTTTGTTGTGTCAGTCATATGTGGATAAAAGAGTTCCCACTTTCTGAACTCCCACTTTCATTTGTCTGAAGCTCTCCCAGGCCAGGGATAAGAGCTGTGAGGTCTTACCCTCACTTCCCATTTCATCTGCTTCACCCTAACTCTCAATGTTAGGGTTAAGAGCTAACTACACCCGATTCCAGTTGGCTTGTGTTTCACAGCCTAACCTTGTGTGAGCCCACTTTATTTGTATATAGTGTGTGCTAATTGTGTGTATGTTTGCTTTTGCCTGTGCTATTTAGGATAGCTTGCTCCCTGTGCAAGTTAGATAGAAACTTCAACCTAGGACCATGGTGAATTTACATGATAACTATTAGGCTCGAGTCAGGCTCCCTTCTAGTTTGTCATTTCCCAGTCCCTGGTTAGGAGAAAGTTTCTCCCCTGTTAAGGGGAACTACGTTGCCCTGATCCTCATACCAGATGAGGTACGTAGGCAGGAGATCGTACGAGATCTCTCCGAGCACCCTTTTTCTTTTTGTGTGTGTTTGCTTGATAGCTAGCAGGCTCGAGTACCAGACTCCCTGTTAGCTTGTTCGTTCAACTTTGTTGTTGCTTTTGACGATTCAGCGTCCGGTTAAACCCTTTGTGTGTGTAGGAGCCTGACGTAAGTCCAGCGATTGGCAGTTGGTTTCCTGTGTGTTTTTGTTGGTTCGGAGTCTGATGTAAGTCCAGCGATTGGCATTCGGTTTCCATGTTTGCCTGTTTGTGTGGAGTCTGACGTAAGTCCAGCGATTGGCAGTCGGTTTCCTGTGTGTTTTTGTTTCGGCGTGCGTGAGCCGAACTACGGTAGCTCTGATTCTCATTCCAGATGAGATACGTAGGCATAGGATGCGATATCCTAGCGAGCCCTTTCCCCTCTTATTCCACCTGTGTCTTATTCCAGTGTGTGTGTGCATTCTTTTGAGCAGTGTTTAGCAACCTTTCTTCTATCCTTTTGAGCGTGGATCCCGTCGAGTACGACGGATGCGTAGGGGTGCTAATACCTTCCCTTCGCATAACCGACTCCCGATCCCATCTCTCTTTGGTCGCGAGACCACGTCTTTTCCAGGTTTACTTCAAGCGTTTCCTTTCCCTCTTTTGGGATAAATAACGCACGGTGGCGGCTCTGTTTGTTTTGTTTTAGCCCGCCGGTTGTTTTTCGCGGATGCGACAAAAAGCACACACATCAAAAGTTCCATGAAGTAAAACAAGAATGGACAAGAGTGAGTTTAGAGATTTGGTTCTTCTAATCCATCTTCATCATTAAGATCCTTTTACTCCAATTTTGCATAGGGAAGGGTCCTAAAATCTAAGCCCGATTCTCCATTTCTTTGCATAGGGAAAGTCCTAGAAACTAAGTCCATTTCTTCATTTCTTTGTATATTGGTTCACAACAATCAAAACAAAACACAAGCACAATAATATATATACAATTATGTGCTCAAATGAGCAAAAGGAAAATGGCATTAACATAAACATGTGCTCAAGTGAGCAAAGAGAAAAGAAAATGAATAATATGTGCAAGAATAGTAAATTGCATTAAAGTAAATTGCATAAAGTAAATGTTAATTGTCAATAGTTAGTGTTAGTAGTTAGTGTGCCATAAGGCAAATTTAGCGCTATGTTAAGCAATCGTAATTGGACTTATATAGAAGTCACAACTATCTGAGGTCGGTCAATAATAATGTAGGCAACAAACACAAGTTAGGAGTCTTGATTAGTGAACCAAGTCCCAACAACTTGCCATGCCAAAAAGGAGAGGAAAATTGATCTTGTATTGGTTTAAGCCTTATGCATGATTTAAAAGACAACCTATCCTTAATGCTAAGCCATTCACTTGATCAATTGATCAAGATGAATTAGATTTGAATCAAGGAAGGTTAAATCCCTCTATTGAATGCTAACTTATCAACCTTTAACTCATTGATCAAAAAAAAGAAAAAGAAGAAGAAGAAGAAGAAGAAGAAGAAGAGAAAAGGAAATGACAAAATTAAAGTGCATTAAATGAAACCTCATGTACCAATCCTCATATGTTGACCAATGACATTGAAAGTCAAGGTCAAACAATCAAAAAACAGAAGTGAGATGAAGATTGGAAGTCAAGAAAAGAATAAAATATTTTTGGCATTTTTTAACATTAAAAATAAACTTGAATTAAAATATTAAAGAAAGGTCAAACTTCAAAATCACTTCAAATCAACCTTGAAAGGTCCAAGTGATTTATCCTAAGTTCAACAAGGTCAAACAAAGTTTGACAAAAAATTTCAGCATTTTTAAAGGTCAGAAACTATTTTTAATCAATTAAAAATGAATAAAAATAACCTAATTGAACTAAAATCTCAAATAAATCTCAAATCAATTCAAAAACTGATGAGAATATTTTTCATAGATCCATCATCATTCAAATAGGTTAGAAAAATATTTTTGTATTTTTTTGAATATTAAAAACTATTAAAATGAATTAAAAATAACCAGAAAAGAGAAAATTCACAAAAAATATCAAATGACAAAATAAAAAATATTAAAAATCAGAAATAGAAACTAGAATTTATTTCGGAAATAATGCAATTGGTCCCATAATTTTTGGATTAAAAATGAGAGAGATATGATTTTTTGAAATAAAAGGAATTTAAGAAAATAAAAACAGAAATTATAAAATGCAAAAAAAGGAGGAGACTTGGATCTGAGCTCATTAATTGAGCTGGCAGATCACACGCTCCTAAGGCGCGCGCCTATGGTGATCCACGGTCAATGCGTGCACATGTGAAACAAATAAAAGTCATAACAAGCAACGCTCCTGATTGCATCTGGAAATTAGATCACACGGTCAGGATTTAAACTGGACATGATGAAGCCACCGGAGCCACCGTCTTCTTCGGTGAGCTTCCAGATTCCGGCCAAAATGCAGAACTTCAAAAGGCAACCAAAACGTGCGATCTATACATCAATTGAAAGCTAAGATGATGTACATCATCTCTATACCATCCATTTTCCTTCTAAATCTCTATGATTTGAGAAATCAGAAGTTGAAAAATTTGGTGTTCATCATGAACTCAATGAATTGCAAAAATTAAAAGCATAAACATGATGCCTCTATTGAGAGGACTTCAGCCAACCCAGAATCACAGCCAATAGGTCCAAGGATTAGGAGAATCAAAGAAAATACCAGTTGGAGTTCAAGTTTGAGTTCTGGTGATTTGAGCTTGAATCCTTGCTTGCTTTATCAAAACAGAAGTTCAATGAAGTGTATAATGAAGGTCTAGAAGCATTAGATCTATGAATACAACCAGATGAAGCTGAATTCGAGATCTGAAATTTTTTGAAGAAAAATGCAATTGCTTCTTTAATGATGGTTGGGGAATGAATTCGGCAACATTTCAGGTTGAAATTGGGTGTCCAAATGGAGGGAATGAAGCTTCTATTTATAGAGAAATTGGCAAGGAAAGGGTGGAATAATCCGTGTGCATAAATTTGGATACCACTTGCATGGGCTTGCATGATCATGCACAAGGCCCAAAAGCAATGCCGAATGCAAGCTGAGTTCAAATGCCAAGGGTTTGGACGTGTAATTTGCTCTGAATTGGCTTGTGCAACAAGATTTCAACATGAATTCCACAATTGAACCTAATCATTCACCTCTTCGAAAATACCATTTAGAAAATCCAAGCATAGGCATATGGGTAATGGTTGGAAAGGTCTTTGTATGAGGAACAAATGTTATGTTGGTCAAAAGTCCATTTGGAATGTGGAAATTTATGAAATTTGAGTTTAAAGTGTGATGTGCAAAACATGTCAAGGCAAGGTTTCTAAAATTGGCCAACTTTAGAGCCCTTATGTTTTGATGATGCAAGCCTCAAATGGAAAAACCTCTAACATAAAAGTTGTAGATCTTTTCAAGACAATAAAAATGGACTTACATTTTGCATCATTTGGATTTTTTATTAAAGAGTTATGGGCACTTGAAGTTGGACTTTTTTGACTTTCAATGCATTTGGCCCAAAAAGACCTATAATGTCTTGCATTATCACATGTATTTCCTTTGATATTTTGAAATTTTGTTCAACATAACATTTGAATTATACATCTTAAGCTTTCCAATTCATTTGATCCCACCTCAAAATCATAAAAAATGAATGAGTTATGTCCTTGGGAAGTTGACCCAAAATTAGGGTTTCAGTCAAAATGACCTATAATGTATTGGAATGACATATGGCCTTCCAAGCTTCAAATTAAATTTTGATGAACATTAAAGTTGTTCATATTGTCCTTAAGAACATTTTTTCTTTTGTAACCATATCCATTTGACCAACACATAAAAAGTTAGGTCTCAGTGCATTTCAAAATAGTCAGATGAATTGACTGATCAACTTCTCAAGTCCATGACTCATATCTTGAGGAATTGATGATTGAGGACACTAAAATAAGTTCAAATATGCATGAAATGAAGAGTTAAAGGACTTCCCTTGATTGTATTTGATCATGGGCTGAGGTTGCTTCAGGAGCAAGGCATTGTGGTGCACAGATGAATTAGGATTTTCTTGAAGAACAAAGCCTCAAGCCCTTTGACTTGCTTTGATCAAAATGATGAATTGAGGTACTAGGGAGGTATATTTGATGGATGAGAGCTTTGGGAACCATTACCATGCTTGCTATCATCTCCTCTTTACCGTGTCTTTGTACTAATGATCTCCTTGAAGCTTTGGACCTTGTGATTGCTCAAGCTACAAAACAAAAGATGTTAGTGACATATTTTTGTGTTTATGGTTAGTAAATAAAACGAGAAAAGCAATGATATACAATTCAAGCATGCTTGGTGATCTCAAACCACCTCACAGAAGGTCTCACCCAAAGGCAAAGGGAACCAAGATGCTAAATGATCCTTGAGGCTATGCAATGCAATGTTATGATGCTATGAGGGATCTTAGGGACAAAATTGGGGTCTTACACCTTGTAGTCGCTTTTCTTTATAATTCTCAATAGCTCGTCCACATCCTTCGTGAAAGTAAGCTCTGAGCCAACCTGAGGTGCAGAGGTACCCTCATTCACAACTTGCTTGCCTTTGGTCTTCGCCGCGGCGTCAGCACTATCGGGTTGGGTAACCGGTGGTGAGAACAGTCTACCACTCCTGGTGAATCGCCCTATTCCACCGACATTGTCCACTGCAGGATCTTTTATTTCCACCTCAAATTCAGACTTCTGATTCTGCACCCCTTCTATTTCCAGTGGCTGTTCCACTCCATGATCGTGCGTGTACACACTCCCCCCATAATGCCAAGGAATGGCCCTTTCGCTGGTGAAAGGTAAAGGACCAGGGGTTGTGATAGTCATAGTGGATGGTCGCACTGGAGGCACTGGTGGCGCTTCTGGCACATTGATCTGAGCAGTTGGATAGAAAATTGTGATAGTGGCAATATCACAGTCGTACTCAGAAATCTCATTCATTGAAACATAAACATCTGAAACATCGAAATCGAGTTCAACAGATACATCAGAACTAAACACATTGTTTGGGATATCAGCAACAACATTGGAAAAATTAAATACATCATTATGAATTACAGAATCAACAGGAACAACATCTTCAAACACCTCTTCCACAACCCTTTCGACAGACTTTTGGGCAGATAAGTCTTCAGCCTGGAGGATACCATTGTCAAGCAAGGCCTGGATACCCTACTGCAGCTTCAAACAACCTTTGCTCTGCGTAGTACAACCCAAACAACCGTTCCCACAACCGGGGAAAACATCGGCCTTCAGCAAATAGTCTTTAATCTTCAACAGTGGAGTCTTCAACTTCAACACATCCTTGACGGACCTGGCTTCCTCTTCCACCATGTTAACATTTGCACCACCATGCTGCGGCATGGGATTATTGACGACATTAGGAGCCGGCGCAAAGTTGATGGACTTTGAGTCTATGAGGTCCTGAACTACGTGCTTAAAAGCTTTGCAGTTCTCAATATTATGGCCAGGTGTCCCAAAGTGGAAATTACACCTAGCATTGGCGTCATAACCCACCGAAAGCCTGCCAACAGGAGGAGCCAGAGTGCGTAACTGCACGAGTTGTAATTGTTGAAGGCTAGGAAGCAACTGAGCGTACTACATTGGAAGACTGTCAAAACGCCTGTCCATCATCCTTTGCCTCTGTTGATAGGCGGGTCTGTTACCCGATTGTTGCTGTTGGTACTGAGTTTGTTGATGTTGTGGTTGTTGTTGTTGCACTGGTGCTGCATCCGGAATGGTCACAACTGCAACATACGGTTGTTGATGGTAGTTCTGAAAACTGTTCCTTCTGATACCCCTGCTTTGATATGAAGACAAAGAATTAACATCCCCTTCTCTCCGCTTCTGTCCCTGTATAAACAGTTTCTTCACCCCTGATGAAGATCCACCTCCACTTTGGATCTTGCAGGTCTTCAAATAGCTCTCCACCCTCTCACCGATAGAGACTACATCAGCAAAGTTGGAGGCGTTGTAACCCACCAGACGTTCCATGTAAGATCTGGGCAGAGTGTTCGTGAACATGTTGGCCATCTCCTTCTCCAACATCGGAGGCTGAACACGGGAAGCTGTCTCTCTCCAGCGTTGAGCATATTCCCTCAAGCACTCATTGCTCTTGAGAGACAGATTCTGGAGTTGAGTTCTGTCAGGCGCCATGTCTGCGTTGTACTGATACTGCTTTACAAAGGCCTCATGCAGGTCTCTCCAGCAGCGGATGTGGGCTCTGTCCAGCCTCATATATCATTCCAGAGATGCCCCAGCTAGGCTATCCTGGAAGAAATACATAAGCAGCTTCTCGTCATCAGAGTATGCAACCATCTTGCGAAAATAGGCTTGCACATGAGTCTTTGGGCAAGAGTTGCCATTGTATTTATCGAATGTCGGAACTTTGATGTTTGGTGGCACCCTCACACCTGGGACCAGCCCCAAATCAGCAACATCTACTCCGAGAGCATTCTTCCCCTCTACAGCCTTCAGCCTCTCCTCCAATCTCCTAAACTTGGGGTCCATGCCATGGCCCATGCCAAAGTCCTCCTGCATCAAGGTGAACTGGTCGTCCTGATCATCATGGACGGTCTGTTGATCAGAGTTGACATGTGGGATCGGGATAGGCCTCGGTCCACTGGGTCCGTTAACCTCTCCAACTGGAGGATCAGTTACCGTCTCTGGTTGAGTAGTGGCGGGATTCCTCTGTATCATCTGTCAGAGCTCTTGTTGCCCTTGAGCCACCCCTTGAACCACATCCATAAACTGAGTCATGCGGATCCTCATCTCGGCGAGTTCTGCTTGTAGGCCTTCCATTGCTCTCTGTTGGTTTCTTCTAGTACCGTATCGGTGAATGCCTGAATCAGCTATCCTGCTAGTGGAACACCAAACAAAATGAGAACCACTGCGGCGGTACCTGTTATGCAAGACATGCAAATGAATATGTAAATGCAATGACATGTTTATCAATTCCAAAGGGTATTCTACCCCCTTGATTCCAGTCTCACACCAGGTGAATAGTGCAAGAAGACCGAGTCGTGGATAAACTTCGGGGACCAAGATGCAATGAAGAAAAATCATCATATAAACGAGTTCAAAGAGAAGGGCCTTAGCCAACAATACATCAAAAGGGGATCTCCACAACAAGCCTGTGGATCATCACTACATAGCAACAAAGCAACTCATCAAGTAAAGAGAGGAACAAACATCAGGAATCAGCCTCCTGTATACAACCCATAAGGACTGCTCCTCACTTCAGCCAGCAGTGCCACAGTGTCAGGATGATCTGGAGATTCTGTCAAACGTCGGATAAGCAGATTCCTCTTGTGAATAACCCCATCCAGTTCGTTGATGTGCTCCATGTAGTAATTCCCATCATCCTCTCCGAATACCTCTTCAAGTCTGGACCTCTTCAAACCTGCTAGCACCTTGAGTTCTTCGATCTGCTCTTGAGCTTTGTCGAGTTGATCCGTGATGTAACCATTGGCTGAACGGGCGCACAGAAGCTCATTGTTCTTCTCCTTCAGCAAAGTCTTTAATTTCTCCATCTGACTAGTCAATTGAGCCACCATCTCCTCCTCTTTTGCTTTCCTAGAAGCTGAGAATGCATCCCATTGCTCTTGCCACCCAGCTAACTTACCATGGGCATCTGTTAACTGCTGCTTGACTCGCCTCAACTCAGAACTGGATGACCCTAAGGCTTTGTCTGTCTTCCTGAAGAAGTTCACCTCCACAGCCAATTTCTTCTCTGCTTCCTCTTGTAATTTGATAGCTTCCCCCCTTTGATATTCCGACTCATGGTACAGATGCGTACAGTCTTACAATTTAGCACTCAACTCTGAGTTTTCAGTTTGAAGCTCCTCCATGGCATTCTTCAATTTGTCATACTCCTCTCGGCTCACCATCGTTGACTGCTCAGGAGTTGGTGGATACAAAGGTTCTTTAATAGGAAATGGCAGACCAAACACTTCAACTCTTCCCTAAAGCCAATCTCCATACTGAGGATAAGTCCTACAATCTCCTTTTCCAAGCACAGTCCTTCCTCTCTTGATCACCTTGAGCCACGCCTCAGCTGCCTTACGGGATACAGTCAAATCAGATGAAGAATGGAAAAACAGAGATTCTTCCACATCTTTTTCCAAAGGCGGAGTCTTTAAAGCGTATCCAAACTGTCTGACTGCTAGAGAAGGATTATAGTTGATACCTCCTCTTCTTCCTACCAACGGTACATTCGGGAAGTTCCCACAACTATGAACAATATCCTCCCGAAGCAAGTTCTGGTCTGACCACCACGAAATATCCTTAGCTCTTAACCCCATCAATCTCTTCGACCAACTCAACGAGTCCTTGAAGTCAACGAACGCTCCTGACTTGGGTAGGTGGGAACTGAACCACTTGTAAAACAAAGGCGCACAACAATTCACCAATCCTCCTTTTCGATTCTCGTTCCTGTGATGCACTGAATGAAAGAAATCTCCCAACAAAGTCGGCACTGGATTTCCCAACACGAAGAGGCGTATAACGTCTACGTCCACAAATTTCGCAACATTAGGGAACAGGACAATCCCATACACACAAAGAGCCAACACAGCATTGAAACCCCTATGATCACCATCTTCAAGCTTCTTCTTGGCTTCTCCTACTAAGAAACTCAAATGAAAACCACTGACTCCTCCCTTCTGACACATATTAGCCTTCAAGACTGATTTCCCCAAATATGTGGCTGAAGCAACCATGCTGAGATCGAGCAGAAACTCGGAGCTGTAGAATAGCAACTGCGGCTTGATAAGAACTCTAAGAAAACTGGTAACCTCCTTCAAAGTAGGGACCAAAATATAATCTCGGAATATGAAACACCTCAATGGAGGGTCATAGAACTGCAACAATGTGAAGAGAACATCGTGTTGATCTTTGGAGAGAACCGTGACGAAACTTAGAATCAAATCGTAATCCTTCCGGAATCTTTCTAGAGAATCTTGATCCATTAACTTCATCAGCTGTTGAATGGGATCCAAGCAAACCACAGGAAACTTGTAGGCGACGTGTCTCTTTCTGCCAATCTCCATCTTAGGAGAACTAGAAAACCCCGACCGAAATCAAAAGGAAGATATAAACCCCTAGAAATGGATAAACATGTGTTAAATGATATGAATGCAAAAATGATGTGATGCAATGCAGTGACATGGAAATCAGGACTGATGTATCTACTTGATCAACTGTCGGGTCTCACTGTCTGAAGAGAAACCCACTGAGGAATATAATACGAGATCAAAGCTCTGCTCCAGAAAACCGGGTTGGTTGAAGGTTAAGGTTTCCTGAATTTAGCCTGCCCCTCACTGGTAGGTTCTAAGAACAGAAGTTCGTCAGCTTCAGTCCTTCAGTCGAATAATACGTTTACCACTGAAGGTTTGGCATTATTACGAGACAAAAGACCTTCACTGACTCCCCTCAACAGGACATCCTAAAGCAAGTTCCCAGTCTCGGGGTCCTCGGATTGAGCAGCGAGAATGCGCCCACCAGAGCTAACATAATCACGTCTTGGAGGAGAGGCCTCAACTGAGTTCTCGGGAAATGGTCACCAGAGTCGACGATTTCTAAAGGAACATCTGTCGTTATGGAACACCCATAGGACAAAATATATCCAAGAGAAACCTCGTCTGGATGTGGGTCTCATGAACGACTTAACGTAGCAACATGCCACGCAAGCCTCATGACTATCCACTCTAAAACCTGCGTGTACACTCAAGCCTAGGTAATGGGCTTATCTCTCATAGAACATCCCACCCCAACAAACAACCAACCCAACAGCAGATACAGCAAATACAACAATGATATGTACACAATGCAATAAGGTAAGGCAGATAAATACTGAAAGTAAATAACTGTACAAAAGAATAAACACCCAACAAACAAGAAACCTACAAAAGCTAGGAGGGACTCGCATAGGGAAACCGGGTCCCCAGTAGAGTCGCTAGCTGTCGCAACCTAAAAAAATAGATGGTGTGAAAAAACAACCGGCGAAGAAAAAATGACAGAAGAGTCGCCACCGCGCGTTATTTATCCCAAAGGAGGGAAAGAAAATGCTCGAAGTAAACCTGGAGAAAGAAAAAGAAAAGACAAGGTCTCGCAACCAAATCTTGGGTTCGGGAGTCGATTATGCGAAGGGAAGGTATTAGCACCCCTACGCATCCGTAGTACTCTACGGGATCCACTCTTGTTATTCTTGTCTAAAGGGTGTGTGTTTATCTAAGGTACTATTTACTAAAAGAAAGGTTAAAAGAAAATGACTCGCACGGATGTCGCATCCACTGCATACGTATCTCATTTGAATATGAGAATCAGAGTCTTCGTAGCTCGGCTACCTATGGGTTAAAGAGATATGTGCTCGCTAAGACATCGCGTCTTATGCCTACGTATCTCATCTGGAATGAGAATCAGAGCAAAACGTATTTCAGCTAACTATGGGAACAAGGGTCTCGATTGCAACTAGGGCAAGAGAAAGGGAAGGTCTCGATTGCAACAAGGGCGAGAGAAAAGAATCGCAACAAGGGCGAAAACAAGCAAGGATTAGTTGTTAGTTGTCAGTCAAAAACTCGGCAAGACATCGCATCTCGTGCCTACGTATCTCATATGAACATGAGAATCAGAGTTGTCGTAGTTCGCCTAATTAGGGGTTAAGGATTGCCATCTGAACATGGACTTACAAAGGGGGACACCAGTTGTGTCAAAGGAGAGTGGGCAATGTGTTCACGTCCTAGCAGTAGGTGTTGCAGCTCGCTGAATTGAGTCTTAGGCAGTTACCTCTTTGCGATATAATGGACTACATGCCACAGGATCGGAGACGCACGGAAGGTCTAAAAGTGGGGAAGCTCTGCCCTAGAGTTGTCATGCAATGTTGACCTATGTGTTAGGATTTACAAATGGGAACATCTACCTAATGTTAGCATGCAAAGAATAAGGGAATTCTACCTATGTTATCATACAAAGAATAAGGGGATTCTACCTATGTTATCATACAAAGAATAAGGGGATTCTACTTATGTTATCATACATGGAATAAGGGGATTCTACCTATGTTATCATACAAAGAATAAGGGGATTTTACCTATGTTATCATACAAAGAATAAGGGAATACTACCTATGTTATCATACCAAGGGATTCTACCTAATGGGTGCTACCTAAACGGAACAAGAGTTGACGGGTGGAGCAAAGAGAGGAGTCACGGATAAGGGTAGATGGCGATGCCTGAGGCAATCGACTTACAAGAGGTAGATGGCGATGCCTGGAGTGTAACAACCCAATTTTAGTATTTATTTATTATACTATTATTATTATATTTTATTTTAATTATTTGGAGTGTTAATTAATTAATTGGTTTTTAGGTAGTATAATAATCGATTATATTAATTAATTTGGTGTGTTAATTAATTATTTAGTTGATATGAGATATCATGAATAATTGAATTAATTAACTTGGTGTGTATATTGTGTTGGTTTAATTTAATTTGAATTAAATAGAGATATTTAAATATTAGGTCTTATTGGGCCTATTAATTAAATGAGAGGTATCATGGTTTAAGCCCAAATAGAATACTAGTATATAAAGGGGAGGAGAGTGAGAATTAGGATTCATTGATCATTTGACAATAATAGAGAAAGAGAAGAAGGAAAGTGAGAAGAAGAGGGGAAGAACAAGAGAGGAGCTAGAGTTTCCAGAAAATTGAAGAGGTAAGGGGGGAATCCTTATTATTATGGGTTAGTATGATCGGGTCAATGGGTAGATGTATGTTTAGGTTAAAATCCCTAATTTTGTATGGTTGTTTGGAATTGTTAGGTTTTGATGAGTACGTTTGATTGTGTTAAAACTGCAAATTAATGTTATATATTTAGAGTATTGTGTGAGTTATAATTTTCTGAATGTTTGGCTTTTCACGAAATTGAAATCGGAGGTCCGAAGGTCCTCCAACGATGAAAAACGCAGAAAATTCTGCATGTTGTCCGTCACCATCGCGGCCTTTTTTTAGGTTTTATTGTCGAAATCCTTTTGGTCATAACTTTTGATCCGTAACTCCAAATCGAGTGTCGTTTGAAGCGTTGGATAGCTGAAATAGAAGGCTATAACTTTGTTTCAGGAATAAAATAATTTTGGAGATTATTTCATGGACGTTTTTGGGGTTGAAGAAGATGAAAATGATGTTGGAAAATTTAATAAACAACAACTTTTTAGTAATGCCTTCGTGCACGGTTTTATTCATAACTTTCAACTCGTGAATCATTTTGGGTTGGGGTTTAAAGTATTAGAAATATGATCTTAATTGCATATTATGTGAATGGTGTATTTGTTATGAATGTTAAGATGGTAGAGATGATCTTAATTGCATATTATGTGAATGGTGTATTTGTTATGAATGTTAAGATGGTAGAGATGATCTTAATTGTATATTATGTGAATGGTGTATTTGTTATGAATGTTAAGATGGTAGATATGATCTTAATTGCATATTATGTGAATGGTGTATTTGTTATGAATGTGTGTATGTACCATTGGTGGATAATTCATAGAGTTGAATTATGGTGATATGTGGAATGTTAAGATGGTAGAGATGATCTTAATTGCATATGTATTGGTATTTGTACATTCATTCATGGCATGGTCGGCTTCATAGTGGAAGCGGTGAAACTGTGGGTTCACATGGTATTAGACGTTGATTCTTAATTGGAAATAGGCGTAGCAGACGTTGATCCTTAATTGGAAATAGACGTGGTATTAGACGTTGATCCTTAATTGGAAATAGGCGTAGCAGACATTGATCCTTAATTGGAAATAGACGTGGTATTAGACGTTGATCCTTAATTGGAAATAGGCGTAGCAAACGTTGATCCTTAATTGGATATAGACGTGGTATTAGACGTTGATCCTTAATTGGAAATAGGCGTAGCAGACGTTGATCCTTAATTGGAAATAGACGTAGTGGCTTGGATTCTAGATATTGAATCGGAAAGCGGTGAAACGTTGGGTTCATATTTTGGTACCACATGCATAGAGTCACATGTCTTGCATTGAGTCACATTAGAGTTATGTGATAATTGAATGTTTGCATTGATGTGATTGTGATGTGTGTATGAGATATGGTAATTGAATTTGATGATGTTTGGATACATAACTTGACTGAATATGTGATTATGTGATAATTGTAGTTATGTGTATATTTGAGAATATAATATTGGATTTAAATATTATATTCCTTGAGTTTTTATGTGTGCTTGAAACATGTGAAATAAATGTTGGTTAATATTATTTACATGGTTATATGAAGTGTGATGAATTCCTTTAATTGTTGATTTAATCATTGTGCTTGATTAATACTTCTTCATAATGATTTGAATTCTCACCCTTTTTGTTTGAATGTTACCTTTACATGTGTATCGCGCAGATATCTCCAACCAACATTGCTCATGCTACGGTGCTCTAAATGAGATGATATAAAAAGCAAAGTTCAAGTGCGAAATGAGTAGAACACAATGGTGTCTTGTTTCAATGAAAATAATGGCTTGAACATAGAGAAAAGTGAACATCAAGGCACCCTCATGAACTTGGATACAACAAAAATTCCACAACACAAACTCAAGCTTAATGAACATGCCTCATGTTGAGGGCTTTACAAACAATCATGGCATGGTATTAACATGGAACAACATAAAGTAAGCATGTAAATATGATGGACAAGCATGGTAAGCATAGAAAAATAACAATGAACAAGCATGAAATGAGCATGAAATGAACAAGGCCATAGTCATGGGAATGGATTATAGAGTTTACCTAGTGGAAAACAGTCCACTGCCTCTTGGTATTGGAGGAATGGAGGAAGAAGGAAGATGCTTGTGCAATGGAAGAGGAATGAAATGGATCTTTTGCTCCTTGCCTTGCTTGCTCTTGCTTAACTCGAAAATGGCAGCCACCACCTTCAGATTAGGGTTTAGAAGCTCTTATATATGTTGGATTAAAGTGTTCTTAATGGGCTTGCAATGTTTGGTTTTGATTCATATGCAAAATGTGCAAAAGTGAGGTGTATGAGCAAATTCTAATTTTGGCAAAACTTAAGTTGGTGTAATCAAAAGTACATGGCCAAATGAGGTAAAGAGTGTGTTGGTTGATTTTGCAGCTTTATTGGTTGTCTGGCTGCAGCATAAAAACAGTCCAACAGGGGGACTTTGAGACTTTGTATCTTGATGAATACATGACCAAATGGCAAGGCAATGCAAACAGTAGGAAGAGGGCATGGAGCTTAACATCTTTCATGTTGAACACAAGTTGAAATAGTGAATAGAAAGAATTGAAAAGTGGCCTTAAAGTTCAGGTTCCATAACTGCAAAATGGTTGGGCCAGTTTGGCCTAAATGCTGCCTAGAAACTTCAGTTCATGATGCCAACTTTGGATGAGTGCATCTCCCAAACTAATGATCTAAATGGGATGATTCCAAAAGGATGTGAAAGAGGACATGGAAAGGTACAATTGTCATGAAGAAAGTATTTTCAAAAGATGCCTTGAAGTGCAAGAAATCTGGCCAAGTCTTGACAAATTTTGCAGATTTTGGACTTAGAAAATTTTCTAAGTGTCCTAAAATAATGTCTCACTTTGACCAAGCATAACTTTCTCAATTTTAATCCAAATGGAGAAAACTTTATATCTCTAGAAAGCTTTGAACAAGAGGAACAACTTTCATGTTGGAGAAATTTTCAAATGGAGCTTGCATCTTGATGGAAAATGGGCTTAAAGTGGGTGTTACATTAGTGGTATCAGAGCATGGTCGACCAGTTGGTCAATAATCGTTAGGGTTTTCCCATCCCGTTGTATTTGATTCGTGTATCTGACACGATCGATACAGTTTGTCTGATACATTAGTGGTATCAGAGCAGGTCGGTCCGTCCGGCCAGGTTGTTTAATTAGGTTTGTTCCCTAGTATGCGACATGTGTGTGAAAACACTGTCGATGCTTGTTTTGTTTTCCATTGCAGGTTGGGAATGAAATAAGTGGGGGAGAAGCGTTTGCTTATCTTGGATGTTCCAATTGTATCGAGCGTGGACATTATGTTGTTACATGCAAGAGTGCAGTGTTGGCTAGTTAACCTGTTTTGAGAATGTTGTGCTTTTCCTGAACCGAAGAGAGGTCGGATTCAAGGATGGTGTTGGTAGAAGTTAATCGGGTGTATATCAACTGTTTCGAGAAGACGGTTATTTTTCCTGAGGTTGGTGCTAAGGAAGATTGGTTGTGTTCATCGATGATATATTGATTTATTCCAAGAGTAAAGAGGATCATGCCGAGCATTTGAAGGTTGTGTTATCGGTGTTGAAAGAGAGGAAGTTGTTTACTAAACTCTCTAAATGTGAGTTTTGGTTGAGTGAAGTAAGTTTTCTTGGACATGTGATTTCGAGTGGTGGTATTTCTGTGGATCCTACGAAGATTGAAGCTGTATCTCAGTGGGAAGATCCTAAGTCTGTTGCTGAGATTAGAAGTTTTCTTGGTTTGGCTGGTTATTATAGGAAGTTCATTGAAGGATTTTCTAAGTCGTCGTTACCGTTGACGCAGTTGACTAGGAAAGGTCAAGCTTTCATTTGGACTTCACAGTGTGAAGCGAATTTTCAAGAGCTTAAGAGGAGATTGACTACGGCTCCTATTTTGATTTTACCGGATCCGTTAGAAACTTTCGTTGTGTATTGTGATGCTTCTTTGTTGGGTTTGGGAGGTGTTTTGATGCAAAAAGGGAAAGTGGTAGCTTATGCTTCAAGGCAACTTAAAGTTCATGAGAGGAATTATCCAACGCATGATTTAGAGTTGGTCGTCGTTGTGTTTGTGTTGAAGCTTTGGAGACATTATTTGTTTGGATCGCGATTTGATGTGTTCAGTGATCACAAGAGTTTGATATACTTGTTCGATTAGAAAGAATTGAATATGAGGCAAAGAAGATGGTTGGAATTCCTGAAAGATTATGATTTTGGTTTGAATTATCATCTTGGAAAGGCGAATGTTGTAGCCGATGCATTGAGTAGGAAGTCATTGCACATGTCTATGTTGATGATTCGACAGTTTGAATTGTTGGAGCAATTTAGAGATTTGAGTTTGGTTTGTGAAGCGACGTCTTCGTGTGTTAAGCTTGGTATGTTGAAGCTTACGTGTGGCATTCTTGACGAGATTAGAGAAGGTCAGAAGTCAGATTTGAAATTAGTCGATGTTATGACATTGATTAATCAAGGCAAAGGTGGTGACTTTCGGATTGATGAGAAAGGTATCATGAGGTGTCGTGATCGAGTTTGTGTTCCAGATGTTGCGGATTTGAGAAAGAGGATTCTCGAGGAAGGGCATAGAAGTGGTTTGAGTATTCATCCTGGTGCTACTAAAATGTATCAAGACTTGAGAAAGATGTTTTGGTGGCAAGGTATAAAGAAGGATGTAACGGAATTTGTGTATTCATGTTTGACTTGTCAAAAGTCAAAGATTGAACATCAAAAGCCGTCTGGTTTGATGTAACCGTTATCTATTCCCGAGTAGAAGTGGGATAGTATCTCTATGGATTTTGTTTCGGGCTTGCAGAGAACATCGAGTAATTGTGAGGCAATTTGGGTCGTTGTGGACAGGTTGACGAAGTGTGCTCATTTTATTCCGATGAGGATGGGTTATTCGATGGAGAGACTTGCTAAGTTGTACATCGAAAGGATTGTGTGTTTGCATCGTATTCCGTCGAGCATTGTTTCGGATAGAGATCTGAGGTTCACTTCGAGATTTTGGGAAGGTTTGCAAAGTGCTTTGGATACGAAGTTGCGTTTGAGTTCGGCATATCATCCGCAAACTGATGGTCAAACGGAGAGGACTATTCAGTCACTTGAAGATCTTTTGAGGTTTTGTGTTTTGGAACGAGGAGGAAATTGGGATAGTTTCTTGCCTTTGATCGAGTTTACGTATAACAACAGTTTCCATTCGAGTATTGGAATGGCACCTTTTGAGGCTCTTTATGGTAGAAGGTGTAGAACTCCTTTGTGTTGGTACGAATCGGGAGAGAGTGTTGTGGTTGGACCCAAGTTGATTCAAGAGACTACGGATAAGATTAAGATGATTCAAGAGAAGATGAAGGCTTCTCAGAGTCGTCAAAAGAGTTATCATGATAAGAGGAGGAAAGCTCTTGAGTTTGAGAAAGATGAGCATGTGTTTCTTCGAGTTACGCCAATAACGGGAGTTGGTAGAGCTTTGAAGTCGCGTAAGTTGACGCCGCGTTTCATTAGTCCTTATCAGATTTCCGAGAGGATAGGTGAAGTGGCATATCAAATTGCATTACCACCATCACTTTCTAATCTTCATGATGTGTTCCATGTGTCTCAATTGATGAGGTACATTGCAGATCCATCACATGTTGTTCCATTAGATGATGTGCAAGTGTGGGATAATTTAACGGTCGATACATCACCTATTCGAATTGAAGATCGAGAAGTGAAGAAGCTTCGTGGTAAGGGAATTGCTTTGGTGAAAGTGATATGGGGCGGAGTCGCCAATGGCAATATTACTTGGGAACTCGAGGATAAGATGAAGGAATCGTATGCGGAGTTGTTCGTTTGAGGTGAATTTTCGAGGCCAAAAATCTTTTAAGTGGGGGAGAGTTGTAACAACCCAATTTTAGTATTTATTTATTATACTATTATTATTATATTTTATTTTAATTATTTGGAGTGTTAATTAATTAATTGGTTGTTAGGTAGTATAATAATCGATTATATTAATTAATTTGGTGTGTTAATTAATTATTTAGTTGATATGAGATATCATGAATAATTGAATTAATTAACTTGGTGTGTATATTGTGTTGGTTTAATTTATTTTGAATTAAATAGAGATATTTAAATATTAGGTCTTATAGGGCCTATTAATTAAATGAGAGGTATCATGGTTTAAGCCCAAATAGAATACTAGTATATAAAGGGGAGGAGAGTGAGAATTAGGATTCATTGATCATTTGACAACAACAGAGAAAGAGAAGAAGGAAAGTGAGGAGAAGAGGGGAAGAACAAGAGAGGAGCTAGGGTTTCCAGAAAATTGAAGAGGTAAGGGGGAATCCTTATTATTATGGGTTAGTATGATCGGGTCAATGGGTAGATGTATGTTTAGGTTAAAATCCCTAATTTTGTATGGTTGTTTGGAATTGTTAGGTTTTGATGAGAATGCTTGATTGTGGTGATTGATTGTGTTAAAACTGCAAATTAACGTTATATATTTAGAGTATTGCGTGAGTTATGATTTTCTGAACGTTTGGCTTTTTACGGAATTGAAATCGGAGGTCCGAAGGTCCTCCAACGATGAAAAGCGCAGAAAATTATGCATGTTGTCCGTCACCATCGCGACCTTTTTTTAGGTTTTATTGTCGAAATTGTTTTGGTCATAACTTTTGATCCGTAAGTCCAAATCGAGTGCTGTTTGAAGCGTTGGATAGCTGAAATAGAAGGCTATAACTTTGTTTCAGGAATAAAATAATTTTGGAGATTATTTCATGGACGTTTTTGGGGTTGAAGAAGATAAAAATTATGTTGGAAAATTTAATAAACAACAACTTTTTAGTAATGCCTTCGTGCACGATTTTATTCATAACTTTCAACTCGTGAATCATTTTGGGTTGGGGTTTAAAGCATTAGAAATATGATCTTAATTGCATATTATGTGAATGGTGTGTTTGTTATGAATGTTAAGATGGTAGAGATGATCTAAATTGCATATTATGTGAATGTTGTATTTGTTATGAATGTTAAGATGGTAGAGATGATCTTAATTGCATATTATGTGAATGGTGTATTTGTTATGAATGTTAAGATGATAGAGATGATCTTAATTGCATATTATGTGAATGGTGTATTTGTTATGAATGTGTGTATGTACCATTGGTGGATAATTCATAGAGTTGAATTATGGTGATATGTGGAATGTTAAGATGGTAGAGATGATCTTAATTGCATATGTATTGGTATTTGTACATTCATTCATGGCATGGTCGGCTTCATAGTGGAAGCGGTGAAACTGTGGGTTCACATGGTATTAGACGTTGATCCTTAATTGGAAATAGGCGTAGCAGACGTTGATCCTTAATTGGAAATAGACGTGGTATTAGACGTTGATCCTTAATTGGAAATAGGCGTAGCAGACGTTGATCCTTAATTGGAAATAGACGTGGTATTAGACGTTGATCCTTAATTGGAAATAGGCGTAGCAGACGTTGATCCTTAATTGGAAATAGACGTGGTATTAGACGTTGATCCTTAATTGGAAATAGGCGTAGCAGACGTTGATCCTTAATTGAAAATAGACGTGGTATTAGACGTTGATCCTTAATTGGAAATAGGTGTAGCAGACGTTGATCCTTAATTGGAAATAGACGTAGTGGCTTGGATTCTAGATATTGAATCGGAAAGCGGTGAAATGTTGGGTTCACATTTTGGTACCACATGCATAGAGTCACATGTCTTGCATTGAGTCACATTAGAGTTATGTGATAATTGAATGTTTGCATTGATGTGATTGTGATGTGTGTATGAGATATGGTAATTGAATTTGATGATGTTTGGATACATAACTTGACTGAATATGTGATTATGTGATAATTGTAGTTATGTGTATATTTGAGAATATAATATTGGATTTGAATATTATACTCCTTGAGTTTTTATGTGTGCTTGAAACATGTGAAATAAATGTTGGTTAATATTATTTACATGGTTATATGAAGTGTGATGAATTCCTTTAATTGTTGATTTAATCATTGTGCTTGATTAATACTTCTTCATAATGATTTGAATTCTCACCCTTTCTGTTTGAATGTTACATTTACATGGGTATCGCGCAGATACTCAGGAGTAGTATTGCTGAAGTAAGTGGACGGTAGCTCACTCGAGATTAGCTGGAGAGCTACGGCACTTCGTTTAGAGACTAAGTAGTGAGTCAATGCTCTGGTCATGTAACACTGGGTAGATTAGTAGTATTGAACTCATATCTGATTTGGATATGTTTTATGTTATTAATTGTGAACATGTTTAATTGAAGAGATTATTGAGAGATGATCATAGTATGGGACATGGATCATTTGATGAATGCATGGATATTCGTTATTTTCCGCTGCGAACGCATATTCTTGAATATTCATGATAATGGAAATGTGTTATTTTAAATGACCATGTGTATTTTATATTGATGATGAATGGTGTTGGTTTTTGAAAGCTTCTAGTTTTTGAAAACGTCGATGTGACGCCCTTTTGTTTATATGCGTGCTTATTTACTCTGATTATATGTTAAGTATTTTGGGATAGAAAAAAGGGTGTTACATGGAGCAATCGACTTACAAGAGAAATGGTGATTCATGAAGCAATCGATTTACAAAAGGATAAATGAATACGTGCTGGTTCTGTTAAGTTTTGAGAATGATTACTCGACGTTGGATCGAGCTTTTAATCTTGTTTTGAAATGATTATCGGATGTTCGTTTTAATTCTTGTATTAACAGATGAATAAAGAATGAAAGAATAAACATTATACACTTCATAGGAGAGGGGTACATTTGTTATGAATAGGGATTGTTCATGGCAATCAAACAATAAAAATATATGCCTCATACATCATACAAGTAGGCAACAGGCATTAATCAGATCAGATAAATAAACAAGTATATAATCAAATCAAATGAATCAAAGAATGATATGAAGGAGCATCAGACAATGTATGAGAAGTATAAACATGTTAAACAATCAAACAATATTAAACATGGATGAAAGAAACAAGTGTAACAAATGAGAGATGAATCAGACACGTGAAACTATGCACACAAAGGATCATTGAATAATTTAATCGGGAAATGATGTAAGGATCAAATAAAATCAAGATGAAAGGCCTCTAATACATGGCATATGAGATGAACAAGGGAGGATCAAAAGATCTCTTCAATTGCCCTAAGCAATCCCTAAGTCAAACATCAATCATGGAAAAGTCAACTGAAAAGTCAAGTCAACTTAAAAAATATGAAATAAATAGTAAATTAATCAAGAAAACTATGGAAAATTAAACTAACTAAGGTGGGGTCAGGACATCATCATTGATCAGTGCATTTTGATGCACGTTCTTCCATGTTTGTACTTAAGCATTTTTTCGGTTTGCTTTGATTATTTTTATGTTTTAATGTATTTTTATAATTTATTTTATTTTTGCACTTATTTAATTTTCGTATTTAATTTTCAGCATTAGCAGCTTTCGCGAGAAAAATTATATCTTGAGCTAGGAGTATCGGATTGAGACGTGCTACCAGTCGATGGAAAGCTAAGAAAAAGATCTACAACTTTTGTTCAGAAGTCGAGAGCTAAATCAGACTGTAGCAGGGCCAGAAATTTCGTTGAAGCTGCTGCATTATTTTTATATTTTGTTTGGGTTAGTTGTATTGGGCCTGGATCGTACATTTGACCCGGTTGAGTTGTGAAACGGGTTTGGGTGTTTTTACCTAGCGGAGGCAGCCAAAAAGAAGGTTACGTTTTTCTGTTGATGTACGATTTTTTGAGAGCTAGCAAAATGACTATGGAGAACTAATCCCTTTTGGAATCAATCTGCTGTAATTCAG
Source organism: Lathyrus oleraceus (assembly GCF_024323335.1). Classification (NCBI taxonomy): domain Eukaryota; kingdom Viridiplantae; phylum Streptophyta; class Magnoliopsida; order Fabales; family Fabaceae; genus Lathyrus; species Lathyrus oleraceus. The sequence goes on from NC_066584.1 coordinate 263,928,300, forward strand.
AATCCGCTTTGAGGTTTTTATTAATTCCAATTTGTTTCCTTTGAATTCTTCTTATAATTCCAATTATTTGCTTAATCTAATTGTTGCTATAGGATAGAATCCTTAAATTCGATTGATGAATGATGATCCCGAATCAATTTCGTGTTAACATAACTTTTATTTTATCACGAACGATCAAGTTGCGTCTGCTTAATTCGCAATAGTTTTTAATCCGTTTGCTTAATTCGGAATTTGGGAATATTACTCGCATAATTTCCTTTACGCTTGTTAATGGTAATTGTAATCGAATAGGAGCAGACCCGTTAGGGATTTGGAATTTTATAAGAATCAATGATAAGTCGGAAGATGATGCAGTAGGTTGGTTCGTGTCAGCTTATTTTATAACCACTTTTAAAAATCACTTTTTTTCGAATCTAAACTAACCAACCCCCCCCCCCTTTTGTTCTATCGGTAGATTAATTAAACAAGAATCCTTGAGAACGATATTTGAGTCAATTTGTCGTTAAACTACATTTTTGAAAAACTACTCGTTTTAATCCGCGTGCGACAGCGGATCAATCATCCCCTAAAAAGATTTTAAAAATAATGAGAATAAGTGTATAAATTAATTTGAAATAAAACAGAAGTCAAATAAAAAGTCAACCAAGCAAACTAGGTCAAAAATAAATCCAAAATAAATTGAAAATGGGAAATAAAATTCCAAGAAAAGGTCAAGTTGACCATGAGACATTGGTCAACCCTCATCCCAAAAATCAGAATCTAAAAATAATTTTAAGTCATGAAAATAAAATTAATAAAAATAAGTGTGTTAAAATGGACTATTTGAAACAAATAATTAAAATAAAATATTAACATTAAATAAAATATGAAAATAAAAATTAAATAAATTAAATAAAACATTAAGAAATGTGAAAAGTATTTTTTGGTATTTTTATGAATAAATAAAATATTTTTATTAATTAAAAACGAAACAGAAAATAGAATGAATAAAAAAAAAGAAAATGAAAAGAGAAATGTGAGTGGGCCATGAATGGAGGTGTGGATAGCGCATGAGGGAAAGGTCCGGTCCAGGATGATTTATTCCAGCGTGACACCATAATAAAATGTACATTTAAAATAAGCTATGTCACTTGTTATCAATCGGTCAACTTTCATTAAAGCGCTACAGGACAAAACAGTAGTGGACGGACGAGATAATAACATAGGCGAATGATCCAAGGGCCTACAGAGAGACACGTCATCGTCTCTTCATGCAACATACAAAACCCTAGGGCCATGCACTAAAACGCGTAAAAAACGCAATATGTTTCGCTCATTTTCCAACCAACATTGCTCATGCTACGGTGCTCTAAATGAGATGATATAAAAAGCAAAGTTCAAGTGCGAAATGAGTAGAACACAATGGTGTCTTGTTTCAATGAAAATAATGGCTTGAACATAGAGAAAAGTGAACAGCAAGGCACCCTCATGAACTCGGATACAACAAAAATTCCACAACACAAACTCAAGCTTAATGAACATGCCTCATGTTGAGGGCTTTACAAACAATCATGGCATGGTATTAACATGGAACAACATAAAGTAAGCATGTAAATATGATGGACAAGCATGGTAAGCATAGAAAAATAACAATGAACAAGCATGAAATGAGCATGAAATGAACAAGGCCATAGTCATGGGAATGGATTATAGAGTTTACCTAGTGGAAAACAGTCCACTGCCTCTTGGTATTGGAGGAATGGAGGAAGAAGGAAGATGCTTGTGCAATGGAAGAGGAATGAAATGGATCTTTTGCTCCTTGCCTTGCTTGCTCTTGCTTAACTCGAAAATGGCAGCCACCACCTTCAGATTAGGGTTTAGAAGCTCTTATATATGTTGGATTAAAGTGTTCTTAATGGGCTTGCAATGTTTGGTTTTGATTCATATGCAAAATGTGCAAAAGTGAGGTGTATGAGCAAATTCTAATTTTGGCAAAACTTAAGTTGGTGTAATCAAAAGTACATGGCCAAATGAGGTAAAGAGTGTGTTGGTTGATTTTGCAGCTTTATTGGTTGTCTGGCTGCAGCATAAAAACAGTCCAACAGGGGGACTTTGAGACTTTGTATCTTGATGAATACATGACCAAATGGCAAGGCAATGCAAACAGTAGGAAGAGGGCATGGAGCTTAACATATTTCATGTTGAACACAAGTTGAAATAGTGAATAGAAAGAATTGAAAAGTGGCCTTAAAGTTCAGGTTCCATAACTGCAAAATGGTTGGGCCAGTTTGGCCTAAATGCTGCCTAGAAACTTCAGTTCATGATGCCAACTTTGGATGAGTGCATCTCCCAAACTAATGATCTAAATGGGATGATTCCAAAAGGATGTGAAAGAGGACATGGAAAGGTACAATTGTCATGAAGAAAGTATTTTCAAAAGATGCCTTGAAGTGCAAGAAATCTGGCCAAGTCTTGACAAATTTTGCAGATTTTGGACTTAGAAAATTTTCTAAGTGTCCTAAAATAATGTCTCACTTTGACCAAGCATAACTTTCTCAATTTTAATCCAAATGGAGAAAACTTTATATCTCTAGAAAGCTTTGAACAAGAGGAACAACTTTCATGTTGGAGAAATTTTCAAATGGAGCTTGCATCTTGATGGAAAATGGGCTTAAAGTGGGTGTTACATTAGTGGTATCAGAGCATGGTCGACCAGTTGGTCAATAATCGTTAGGGTTTTCCCATCCCGTTGTATTTGATTCGTGTATCTGACACGATCGATACAGTTTGTCTGATACATTAGTGGTATCAGAGCAGGTCGGTCCGTCCGGCCAGGTTGTTTAATTAGGTTTGTTCCCTAGTATGCGACATGTGTGTGAAAACACTGTCGATGCTTGTTTTGTTTTCCATTGCAGGTTGGGAATGAAATAAGTGGGGGAGAAGCGTTTGCTTATCTTGGATGTTCCAATTGTATCGAGCGTGGACATTATGTTGTTACATGCAAGAGTGCAGTGTTGGCTAGTTAACCTGTTTTGAGAATGTTGTGCTTTTCCTGAACCGAAGAGAGGTCGGATTCAAGGATGGTGTTGGTAGAAGTTAATCGGGTGTATATCAACTGTTTCGAGAAGACGGTTATTTTTCCTGAGGTTGGTGCTAAGGAAGATTGGTTGTGTTCATCGATGATATATTGATTTATTCCAAGAGTAAAGAGGATCATGCCGAGCATTTGAAGGTTGTGTTATCGGTGTTGAAAGAGAGGAAGTTGTTTACTAAACTCTCTAAATGTGAGTTTTGGTTGAGTGAAGTAAGTTTTCTTGGACATGTGATTTCGAGTGGTGGTATTTCTGTGGATCCTACGAAGATTGAAGCTGTATCTCAGTGGGAAGATCCTAAGTCTGTTGCTGAGATTAGAAGTTTTCTTGGTTTGGCTGGTTATTATAGGAAGTTCATTGAAGGATTTTCTAAGTCGTCGTTACCGTTGACGCAGTTGACTAGGAAAGGTCAAGCTTTCATTTGGACTTCACAGTGTGAAGCGAATTTTCAAGAGCTTAAGAGGAGATTGACTACGGCTCCTATTTTGATTTTACCGGATCCGTTAGAAACTTTCGTTGTGTATTGTGATGCTTCTTTGTTGGGTTTGGGAGGTGTTTTGATGCAAAAAGGGAAAGTGGTAGCTTATGCTTCAAGGCAACTTAAAGTTCATGAGAGGAATTATCCAACGCATGATTTAGAGTTGGTCGTCGTTGTGTTTGTGTTGAAGCTTTGGAGACATTATTTGTTTGGATCGCGATTTGATGTGTTCAGTGATCACAAGAGTTTGATATACTTGTTCGATTAGAAAGAATTGAATATGAGGCAAAGAAGATGGTTGGAATTCCTGAAAGATTATGATTTTGGTTTGAATTATCATCTTGGAAAGGCGAATGTTGTAGCCGATGCATTGAGTAGGAAGTCATTGCACATGTCTATGTTGATGATTCGACAGTTTGAATTGTTGGAGCAATTTAGAGATTTGAGTTTGGTTTGTGAAGCGACGTCTTCGTGTGTTAAGCTTGGTATGTTGAAGCTTACGTGTGGCATTCTTGACGAGATTAGAGAAGGTCAGAAGTCAGATTTGAAATTAGTCGATGTTATGACATTGATTAATCAAGGCAAAGGTGGTGACTTTCGGATTGATGAGAAAGGTATCATGAGGTGTCGTGATCGAGTTTGTGTTCCAGATGTTGCGGATTTGAGAAAGAGGATTCTCGAGGAAGGGCATAGAAGTGGTTTGAGTATTCATCCTGGTGCTACTAAAATGTATCAAGACTTGAGAAAGATGTTTTGGTGGCAAGGTATAAAGAAGGATGTAACGGAATTTGTGTATTCATGTTTGACTTGTCAAAAGTCAAAGATTGAACATCAAAAGCCGTCTGGTTTGATGCAACCGTTATCTATTCCCGAGTGGAAGTGGGATAGTATCTCTATGGATTTTGTTTCGGGCTTGCAGAGAACATCGAGTAATTGTGAGGCAATTTGGGTCGTTGTGGACAGGTTGACGAAGTGTGCTCATTTTATTCCGATGAGGATGGGTTATTCGATGGAGAGACTTGCTAAGTTGTACATCGAAAGGATTGTGTGTTTGCATCGTATTCCGTCGAGCATTGTTTCGGATAGAGATCTGAGGTTCACTTCGAGATTTTGGGAAGGTTTGCAAAGTGCTTTGGGTACGAAGTTGCGTTTGAGTTCGGCATATCATCCGCAAACTGATGGTCAAACGGAGAGGACTATTCAGTCACTTGAAGATCTTTTGAGGTTTTGTGTTTTGGAACGAGGAGGAAATTGGGATAGTTTCTTGCCTTTGATCGAGTTTACGTATAACAACAGTTTCCATTCGAGTATTGGAATGGCACCTTTTGAGGCTCTTTATGGTAGAAGGTGTAGAACTCCTTTGTGTTGGTACGAATCGGGAGAGAGTGTTGTGGTTGGACCTAAGTTGATTCAAGAGACTACGGATAAGATTAAGATGATTCAAGAGAAGATGAAGGCTTCTCAGAGTCGTCAAAAGAGTTATCATGATAAGAGGAGGAAAGCTCTTGAGTTTGAGAAAGATGAGCATGTGTTTCTTCGAGTTACGCCAATAACGGGAGTTGGTAGAGCTTTGAAGTCGCGTAAGTTGACGCCGCGTTTCATTAGTCCTTATCAGATTTCCGAGAGGATAGGTGAAGTGGCATATCAAATTGCATTACCACCATCACTTTCTAATCTTCATGATGTGTTCCATGTGTCTCAATTGATGAGGTACATTGCAGATCCATCACATGTTGTTCCATTAGATGATGTGCAAGTGCGGGATAATTTAACGGTCGATACATCACCTATTCGAATTGAAGATCGAGAAGTGAAGAAGCTTCGTGGTAAGGGAATTGCTTTGGTGAAAGTGATATGGGGCGGAGTCGCCAATGGCAATATTACTTGGGAACTCGAGGATAAGATGAAGGAATCGTATGCGGAGTTGTTCGTTTGAGGTGAATTTTCGAGGCCAAAAATCTTTTAAGTGGGGGAGAGTTGTAACAACCCAATTTTAGTATTTATTTATTATACTATTATTATTATATTTTATTTTAATTATTTGGAGTGTTAATTAATTAATTGGTTGTTAGGTAGTATAATAATCGATTATATTAATTAATTTGGTGTGTTAATTAATTATTTAGTTGATATGAGATATCATGAATAATTGAATTAATTAACTTGGTGTGTATATTGTGTTGGTTTAATTTATTTTGAATTAAATAGAGATATTTAAATATTAGGTCTTATAGGGCCTATTAATTAAATGAGAGGTATCATGGTTTAAGCCCAAATAGAATACTAGTATATAAAGGGGAGGAGAGTGAGAATTAGGATTCATTGATCATTTGACAACAACAGAGAAAGAGAAGAAGGAAAGTGAGGAGAAGAGGGGAAGAACAAGAGAGGAGCTAGGGTTTCCAGAAAATTGAAGAGGTAAGGGGGAATCCTTATTATTATGGGTTAGTATGATCGGGTCAATGGGTAGATGTATGTTTAGGTTAAAATCCCTAATTTTGTATGGTTGTTTGGAATTGTTAGGTTTTGATGAGAATGCTTGATTGTGGTGATTGATTGTGTTAAAACTGCAAATTAACGTTATATATTTAGAGTATTGCGTGAGTTATGATTTTCTGAACGTTTGGCTTTTTACGGAATTGAAATCGGAGGTCCGAAGGTCCTCCAACGATGAAAAACGCAGAAAATTATGCATGTTGTCCGTCACCATCGCGACCTTTTTTTAGGTTTTATTGTCGAAATTGTTTTGGTCATAACTTTTGATCCGTAAGTCCAAATCGAGTGCTGTTTGAAGCGTTGGATAGCTGAAATAGAAGGCTATAACTTTGTTTCAGGAATAAAATAATTTTGGAGATTATTTCATGGACGTTTTTGGGGTTGAAGAAGATAAAAATTATGTTGGAAAATTTAATAAACAACAACTTTTTAGTAATGCCTTCGTGCACGATTTTATTCATAACTTTCAACTCGTGAATCATTTTGGGTTGGGGTTTAAAGCATTAGAAATATGATCTTAATTGCATATTATGTGAATGGTGTGTTTGTTATGAATGTTAAGATGGTAGAGATGATCTAAATTGCATATTATGTGAATGTTGTATTTGTTATGAATGTTAAGATGGTAGAGATGATCTTAATTGCATATTATGTGAATGGTGTATTTGTTATGAATGTTAAGATGATAGAGATGATCTTAATTGCATATTATGTGAATGGTGTATTTGTTATGAATGTGTGTATGTACCATTGGTGGATAATTCATAGAGTTGAATTATGGTGATATGTGGAATGTTAAGATGGTAGAGATGATCTTAATTGCATATGTATTGGTATTTGTACATTCATTCATGGCATGGTCGGCTTCATAGTGGAAGCGGTGAAACTGTGGGTTCACATGGTATTAGACGTTGATCCTTAATTGGAAATAGGCGTAGCAGACGTTGATCCTTAATTGGAAATAGACGTGGTATTAGACGTTGATCCTTAATTGGAAATAGGCGTAGCAGACGTTGATCCTTAATTGGAAATAGACGTGGTATTAGACGTTGATCCTTAATTGGAAATAGGCGTAGCAGACGTTGATCCTTAATTGGAAATAGACGTGGTATTAGACGTTGATCCTTAATTGGAAATAGGCGTAGCAGACGTTGATCCTTAATTGAAAATAGACGTGGTATTAGACGTTGATCCTTAATTGGAAATAGGTGTAGCAGACGTTGATCCTTAATTGGAAATAGACGTAGTGGCTTGGATTCTAGATATTGAATCGGAAAGCGGTGAAATGTTGGGTTCACATTTTGGTACCACATGCATAGAGTCACATGTCTTGCATTGAGTCACATTAGAGTTATGTGATAATTGAATGTTTGCATTGATGTGATTGTGATGTGTGTATGAGATATGGTAATTGAATTTGATGATGTTTGGATACATAACTTGACTGAATATGTGATTATGTGATAATTGTAGTTATGTGTATATTTGAGAATATAATATTGGATTTGAATATTATACTCCTTGAGTTTTTATGTGTGCTTGAAACATGTGAAATAAATGTTGGTTAATATTATTTACATGGTTATATGAAGTGTGATGAATTCCTTTAATTGTTGATTTAATCATTGTGCTTGATTAATACTTCTTCATAATGATTTGAATTCTCACCCTTTCTGTTTGAATGTTACCTTTACATGGGTATCGCGCAGATACTCAGGAGTAGTATTGCTGAAGTAAGTGGACGGTAGCTCACTCGAGATTAGCTGGAGAGCTACGGCACTTCGTTTAGAGACTAAGTAGTGAGTCAATGCTCTGGTCATGTAACACTGGGTAGATTAGTAGTATTGAACTCATATCTGATTTGGATACGTTTTATGTTATTAATTGTGAACATGTTTAATTGAAGAGATTATTGAGAGATGATCATAGTATGGGACATGGATCATTTGATGAATGCATGGATATTCGTTATTTTCCGCTGCGAACGCATATTCTTGAATATTCATGATAATGGAAATGTGTTATTTTAAATGACCATGTGTATTTTATATTGATGATGAATGGTGTTGGTTTTTGAAAGCTTCTAGTTTTTGAAAACGTCGATGTGACGCCCTTTTGTTTATATGCGTGCTTATTTACTCTGATTATATGTTAAGTATTTTGGGGTAGAAAAAAGGGTGTTACATGGAGCAATCGACTTACAAGAGAAATGGTGATTCATGAAGCAATCGATTTATAAAAGGATAAATGAATACGTGCTGGTTCTGTTAAGTTTTGAGAATGATTACTCGACGTTGGATCGAGCTTTTAATCTTGTTTTGAAATGATTATCGGATGTTCGTTTTAATTCTTGTATTAACAGATGAATAAAGAATGAAAGAATAAACAGTATACACTTCATAGGAGAGGGGTACATTTGTTATGAATAGGGATTGTTCATGGCAATCAAACAATAAAAATATATGCCTCATACATCATACAAGTAGGCAACAGGCATTAATCAGATCAGATAAATAAACAAGTATATAATCAAATCAAATGAATCAAAGAATGATATGAAGGAGCATCAGACAATGTATGAGAAGTATAAACATGTTAAACAATCAAACAATATTAAACATGGATGAAAGAAACAAGTGTAACAAATGAGAGATGAATCAGACACGTGAAACTATGCACACAAAGGATCATTGAATAATTTAATCGGGAAATGATGTAAGGATCAAATAAAATCAAGATGAAAGGCCTCTAATACATGGCATATGAGATGAACAAGGGAGGATCAAAAGATCTCTTCAATTGCCCTAAGCAATCCCTAAGTCAAACATCAATCATGGAAAAGTCAACTGAAAAGTCAAGTCAACTTAAAAAATATGAAATAAATAGTAAATTAATCAAGAAAACTATGGAAAATTAAACTAACTAAGGTGGGGTCAGGACATCATCATTGATTAGTGCATTTTGATGCACGTTCTTCCATGTTTGTACTTAAGCATTTTTTCGGTTTGCTTTGATTATTTTTATGTTTTAATGTATTTTCATAATTTATTTTATTTTTGCACTTATTTAATTTTCGTATTTAATTTTCAGCATTAGCAGCTTTCGCGAGAAAAATTATATCTTGAGCTAGGAGTATCGGATTGAGACGTGCTACCAGTCGATGGAAAGCTAAGAAAAAGATCTACAACTTTTGTTCAGAAGTCGAGAGCTAAATCAGACTGTAGCAGGGCCAGAAATTTCGTTGAAGCTGCTGCATTATTTTTATATTTTGTTTGGGTTAGTTGTATTGGGCCTGGATCGTACATTTGACCCGTTTGAGTTGTGAAACGGGTTTGGGTGTTTTTACCTAGCGGAGGCAGCCAAAAAGAAGGTTAAGTTTTTCTGTTGATGTACGATTTTTTGAGAGCAAGCAAAATGACTATGGAGAACTAATCCCTTTTGGAATCAACCTGCTGTAATTCAGAATCCGCTTTGAGATTTTTATTAATTCCAATTTGTTTCCTTTGAATTCTTCTTATAATTCCAATTATTTGCTTAATCTAATTGTTGCTATAGGATAGAATCCTTAAATTCGATTGATGAATGATGATCCCGAATCAATTTCGTGTTAACATAACTTTTATTTTATCACGAACGATCAAGTTGCGTCTGCTTAATTCGCAATAGTTTTTAATCCGTTTGCTTAATTCGGAATTTGGGAATATTACTCGCATAATTTCCTTTACGCTTGTTAATGGTAATTGTAATCGAATAGGAGCAGACCCGTTAGGGATTTGGAATTTTATAAGAATCAATGATAAGTAGGAAGATGATGCAGTAGGTTGGTTCGTGTCAGCTTATTTTATAACCACTTTTAAAAATCACTTTTTTTCGAATCTAAACTAACCAACCCCCCCCCCCCCCCCCCCCTTTTGTTGTATCGGTAGATTAATTAAACAAGAATCCTTGAGAACGATATTTGAGTCAATTTGTCGTTAAACTACATTTTTGAAAAACTACATTTGGATCAATCATCCCCTAAAAAGATTTTAAAAATAATGAGAATAAGTGTATAAATTAATTTGAAATAAAACAGAAGTCAAATAAAAAGTCAACCAAGCAAACTAGGTCAAAAATAAATCCAAAATAAATTGAAATTGGGAAATAAAATTCCAAGAAAAGGTCAAGTTGACCATGAGACATTGGTCAACCCTCATCCCAAAAATCAGAATCTAAAAATAATTTTAAGTCATGAAAATAAAATTAATAAAAATAAGTGTGTTAAAATGGACTATTTGAAACAAATAATTAAAATAAAATATTAACATTAAATAAAATATGAAAATAAAAATTAAATAAATTAAATAAAACATTAAGAAATGTGAAAAGTATTTTTTGGTATTTTTATGAATAAATAAAATATTTTTATTAATTAAAAACGAAACAGAAAATAGAATGAATAAAAAAAAAGAAAATGAAAAGAGAAATGTGAGTGGGCCATGAATGGAGGTGTGGATAGCGCATGAGGGAAAGGCCCGGTCCAGGATGATTTATTCCAGCGTGACACCATAATAAAATGTACATTTAAAATAAGCTATGTCACTTGTTATCAACCGGTCAGCTTTCATTAAAGCGCTACAGGACAAAACAGTAGTGGACGGACGAGATAATAACATAGGCGAATGATCCAAGGGCCTACAGAGAGACACGTCATCGTCTCTTCATGCAACATACAAAACCCTAGGGCCATGCACTAAAACGCGTGAAAAACGCAATATGTTTCGCTCATTTTCCAACCAACATTGCTCATGCTACGGTGCTCTAAATGAGATGATATAAAAAGCAAAGTTCAAGTGCGAAATGAGTAGAACACAATGGTGTCTTGTTTCAATGAAAATAATGGCTTGAACATAGAGAAAAGTGAACAGCAAGGCACCCTCATGAACTTGGATACAACAAAAATTCCACAACACAAACTCAAGCTTAATGAACATGCCTCATGTTGAGGGCTTTACAAACAATCATGGCATGGTATTAACATGGAACAACATAAAGTAAGCATGTAAATATGATGGACAAGCATGGTAAGCATAGAAAAATAACAATGAACAAGCATGAAATGAGCATGAAATGAACAAGGCCATAGTCATGGGAATGGATTATAGAGTTTACCTAGTGGAAAACAGTCCACTGCCTCTTGGTATTGGAGGAATGGAGGAAGAAGGAAGATGCTTGTGCAACGGAAGAGGAATGAAATGGATCTTTTGCTCCTTGCCTTGCTTGCTCTTGCTTAACTCGAAAATGGCAGCCACCACCTTCAGATTAGGGTTTAGAAGCTCTTATATATGTTGGATTAAAGTGTTCTTAATGGGCTTGCAATGTTTGGTTTTGATTCATATGCAAAATGTGCAAAAGTGAGGTGTATGAGCAAATTCTAATTTTGGCAAAACTTAAGTTGGTGTAATCAAAAGTACATGGCCAAATGAGGTAAAGAGTGTGTTGGTTGATTTTGCAGCTTTATTGGTTGTCTGGCTGCAGCATAAAAACAGTCCAACAGGGGGACTTTGAGACTTTGTATCTTGATGAATACATGACCAAATGGCAAGGCAATGCAAACAGTAGGAAGAGGGCATGGAGCTTAACATCTTTCATGTTGAACACAAGTTGAAATAGTGAATAGAAAGAATTGAAAAGTGGCCTTAAAGTTCAGGTTCCATAACTGCAAAATGGTTGGGCCAGTTTGGCCTAAATGCTGCCTAGAAACTTCAGTTCATGATGCCAACTTTGGATGAGTGCATCTCCCAAACTAATGATCCAAATGGGATGATTCCAAAAGGATGTGAAAGAGGACATGGAAAGGTACAATTGTCATGAAGAAAGTATTTTCAAAAGATGCCTTGAAGTGCAAGAAATCTGGCCAAGTCTTGACAAATTTTGCAGATTTTGGACTTAGAAAATTTTCTAAGTGTCCTAAAATAATGTCTCACTTTGACCAAGCATAACTTTCTCAATTTTAATCCAAATGGAGAAAACTTTATATCTCTAGAAAGCTTTGAACAAGAGGAACAACTTTCATGTTGGAGAAATTTTCAAATGGAGCTTGCATCTTGATGGAAAATGGGCTTAAAGTGGGTGCAACAATCATGAAAACTTGCCCTAAATGGAAAGTCAACTATTTCCAAATTTAGTAACTTTTCCAACTCCTGATTAAATGATGAATCCATGATCCAACCTTGATCAAATTTCACATGTAGGCTCCCTTAGGAATGAATTTTGAGATTCCACTTTCAAAATGTCAGGAGTTGACTTTTCTGGCCCCACAGTTGACTTTTCCCAAACTGTCTGATTCCCGATTCCATTGATCAATTGAAGCGCCTCTGGCTCAAATAAAGGGCTGATATTTTGTATGTAGACCCTTGTGGACATATGGAGGGCCATGGAAAAGAGTTTCTCCCAAGGAATCAGAAATAAATCGATTTTATACCAAACCCTAGTTTTAGGGCAAAATGATCAAGAACTGATTGCACTAGTTGCCAATAGATCTTCCTGAGATAATTGTGAATCTCCCTAGGCCAAGATGCCTCTCCAATCATGACATTAATGGTCCCCCTTTAATTCCCACCAAACATTGTCTGTTGCAGGTAGCCGTGAAACCCTAATTTCTGATTAAATCCAGATGCACACTCTGGGAGCTCTGAATGCTCCACTGGTGAACTGAGGATCATAACAAGACACTTGGACCTCCTTGAGACCCTTGAGACTTGTATGCTTGGAAAGTGAAGTCCAATTCTCAATCTTCCTTTGTGTGGGCTCCTTTTGTTAAGGAGTGGTCAATCAAACCCTGATTTCCCAAGTCACTGATGCAGTATGCAATGAGTATGACCTAGTATGATGCTAATGCAATGTGAAACACAATCCCATGCTTCCAAGAAAAATGAAGTGTAAATTTTGGGGTATTACATACAACAAGCATCTGAAACCTTGAGATCATAGTCTCAACTGTTTCATCATCTTCCATTTTGAATGCCTCGTACTTCTGGATTAAGGCCAAGGCTTTTGTCTCCTTTACTTGAGCATTCCCCTCATAAGTCATCCTCAGAGAGTCAAATATGGATTTGGCAGAATCTCAGTTTGTTATCTTCTCATACTCCATATAAGAGATAGCATTTAACAATATAGTTTTGGCCTTATGATGATTTTTGAAATCTTTCTTCTGTTGATCAGTCATAACACTTCTTGCTATATTATTTCCTTCAGCATTAACTAGGTGAACATAGCCATCGACTACAAGCTCCCAGAGATCAACATCGTAACCAAGAAAGAAGCTTTCTATTTTATCTTTCCAATAATTAATTTCTCACCATCAAATATTTGTGGTTTTGCACTGCACTGTTCTCTTTCATTATTGTTAACAGCGTTAGCAACAGACATTGTTTCTCACACAAATTGGATCGATACTGAACATGATGAAGTGTTGCTAATTTTTTTTATCACAATCAAAACCAGAGCTCTGATAACAATTGAAGGTGTGAAAAATACAAGAAATGGGAGTTTGAATTGGGTTTTACAAGCAAAAGTTTTTTCCAAAATAAGAACACCACTAACAAGTTAATAACAGAGAGATAAAAACACAAGTATTTTTATCCTGGTTCACTTGAAACTCAAAGCTAATCCAGTCCATCTGCTAAGGTGATTTTTCCTTATACACAAGGACTTAATCCATTATAATCAAAAGATTACAATAATCACAAAGAATAACCTTCTTTCTCTTCTCAAGGATCCAACTATACTTTATTCTCCTTAAGGACTCACAAAGAATAACCTTCTTTGTCTTCTCAAGGATAACCTCCTTAAGGAATCAAATAAACAGTTTGAATAATATTTTGTGTTTTACAAGTTGCTTATATACAAGCAGCTTTTACACAAATGATAAACAAACACTTAAAAAAATTGTGTACAAAAGACTGATAGCTTTTCATAAAGAAACAGACTTGTCAAAATATTGTATCACCGATATTTTCTTCAAGTCTCCAAGTCACACTTATATAGCATAAGAAGAAGACCGTTGGAGGGAAAATGGGGAAAACTCATAAAATGGTTGTCCACTGTTGGATGGTGAAAGGAGTGATACTGCATATTGTCTTTCGCCCATAAAATTAGTGACATGTGTGATGTATAGTACTGTCCTTTACCCATGATATCATGTAGTGGAGAGGATATTTGATTTGTACTATGTACTATTTGATCATGTCCCCATTTGATATTATCTTCAAGTTCATTGGCTTCTGATGAAATTTGATGAAGCATGAAATGAAAAAACATAAAGTTAAATTTAGAAACTTTAGAATCTTCGGCCAGAACCTTGACAACGTCAGTAGTCTGGCTTGAGATCTTCAGTATCTTCAGAATCTCCAGAGTCTTCAGAATCTACAGTAAGAACCTTGATAAACTAAATCGTCTGGCTTGAGATCTTCATAATCTTTAGCTGCGTAACGTAACTTTAGAAGCTTTACATTCTTCACAAGTTTGGTGATCAGAGTCACGTCCAGAAGCATGAATTGAGAGAACGTTGCAACAACAATATAGCATCTCCTCAAAAGCTTCTTAGGAGCGAATTAGCACAGAAACAGAAAGATTGTTGCAACAGCAATATTAAACATCTTCCAGAACTTCTAATAACTGGCATAGAAGCGGATTTAGAACTCATTGTTCAGAAACTGATGACGTTGTACGTCATGTATTCAGAATCAGAACTAGTTGTTAATGCTACACAATAACAAACCATTAGGGTACCAAAATTATTCTCAAACGAATACAACATTGTTATCATCAAAACTCAAGGTATAGATGCATAACCAAATTTGTTCTAACAATCCCTCTGTGAATCTGATGGACCTTGGTGTATGTTAAACATGATTTTGGTAGATAGTTTCCTGTGGCGACTGGAAGCGAACTAGTGTACTAGTTTCTTTACCAATTCTTGATATTTGTTGATGGAGGCACGATGTAAACCCATATACATCAATAGAAACATTGTTGAAAGTGGTAGATACTCGTTTGCACTTCGGGGAGTTAGGCGCTCCAATGATGATCGTTTATTTGTTGATGTAGGCAACATGCTCGTAAGGATCATTGCGTACAACAAACTTAGCCAAAGAGGGAGGTCTGAAGTCCTCGAGAATAGGAACCCATGTATCTCATCTGAGAGTGGTTGGGGGTCTAACAGTTTCATCTCCTCTGAGTGAGTGGAGTCTAGTTGGTATTCTCTGATGTTGTGAACATCGTCTTCAAGCGTCTGGTTATTGCGGTGTAACTCATTTATGATGACATGCATCTCCACCATGGCATCGACATCACCGCTGATTGAAAATGACTAGGTGTTAGAGTGAAGGATAACAGTGGGTATGGTGATGGTGATGAAGATGATGTGACCCATGTTTGTTTTACTGGGGCGCCAATATAATGGTTAAAAAGTACAAGTGTGCGTCTTCCTCCTGCAAGGGCAGGAGGGACTCAGATTCCTTGGTAGGTTTATAACAATTTGGGGATGGTTATGGCTTACTCATAACAACGAGAAGTCTTGTACGATGTTGTTTTGTTGTGGTTTTAGGAGTCCTACTCACGTGAAGTGAGTAAATATTTTTATGGATGATGTGCTTGTAGTAAGTGCGTAAAGGGTACGACCAATATGTGTTATGATCTAGCTAAGTGTTGTATTTAAGGTGTAATGAATTGTCCCTTTTGTAGTTCCTATTGAATTGCCTCTTTGGATTGATTGCATTTAGCAAAACAACAAGATGTAGAAGTGTCTAAGTATTTAAGATTAGTCTAACTTTCTTAAGTTGTAAAAAGGAAACATGATGGGCGCGATGCTCCAACATGTGGGTACGACATTTGTGCATTGTTCAATAGACAACAGATTGCTGCGTTTTGAAGGAATCTTTAATTGACTTAGCAATATGATTGTGTGGTTTGTTTGACAATTGGACGAAGATTGAATCAGATTTAAATGAAGATTTAAATTTGAGTTTAAATTAAAACAAATTATATCTTGTTAGAGATATTCAAGGAATAAATCAAATATCTAATAAATTCAGCATTAACTCTAGACGAAATTAAATCTCAAATCCATGAAGAAAAGCCCAGAGTTATTATACTATATAAGGATCTCAAAACCTACATTGGAAGTCAAGACAATACATTGAAGATTTAGAGTGCTGGAGTTTATTTTTGAGTTCTTATTTTTGTTGTATGTAGGCCTCTATGTTTCAGTAACTTGACATAGAAAATTTCTCTAGAGTTGAATGGTAGTATTTAACATTGATTATTGAGTTGTAATCTTAAATTACGGATTGTGTGATTGAGAAGAAAGTGAATAGGTTCTCATGTTTAGAGAAAGACCTTAAATAGAAAATCATTGGATAATATTAGAAAAAAACATTAGACATCGTATAATTTATTGTTATTTGTATGACTAAATATACTAATCTGATTTGTAATATAAATTGAGTTTTTCTTTGATTAAAGCAGCCTCCAAATTTGGCAGCAGAATCCAAGACAAAGTGTCAAGTGAAATGGTTAGTAGTGACATAAATAAAGTTCATGGTTATTGATTAAGGAAAACAGTTACAAGCTGTCATAATTTTATAATTTATTATAATAATAATAGTAAAATCTTCCTCTTAGTCCTAAGCATTCTTCGTATGAAATAAACAATTGGATTTCTACATGAGAACCTTAATTTCTAAGTCTTCCATAAGCTGTTAGTCACGGTTTAACACTAACCTGCTATTATTTATTTAAAATTTCTAATATTCATGACAGTGAGGTTTGTGATTTGGGTTTGCGCTTATTTTGTTATATTTTTTCTTTCAGCCGTACTAACTTTTGACTTGAGTTATATAAAGCAAAGTAGCTTCTCAATAAGTCTTGAAAGTTTTGACCTGCTAGTTACACTCTTCAGTGATCTTCCCATCCCTTTCATTCAGGTTGGTTTAATGTTTCTGAATTATTGCTTAGTTGGTAAGATCTCTTTTTAATCACTCATCTTCACTGCACCTCAAATCCACATATAGAAGTGCATGCTTATGTACCTTATTTTATCTTATTTTATTCTTCACTTTTGTTTTGTGTTATCCACCATAGTTGTATGTAGCATGATGTAGAAACTATATAATTATAGAAGTGTTTATAGCTTATAGAGAATTTTTTACCAAAATACCGCAGTTTTTAAATTATTTTTTTTAAAATAATCCTAATTTCATTTTTTTTTCAAACTATCTCAATTTGCGCCTCCTCTTAAAATTAGAAAGGAGGCATCAATTGGATTGGCTAGGACACATGATGTAGTCAATTCAATTGACGCTCATGTGTATGGTTTGAAAGGAAGCGTCAATTGGATTGACACCTCAGTGTATTTTGCATTTTTTTTGTTATAAATAAAGGAGTTGTGTGAATCATTTTTCCACATCTCATTTCATCATTTTGCAATCATGTTTGGTGTTCGTCGCCACTATGGAAATGTGATTTATTTGAGAGACAAACCTCAGATGTTGATGCTCTTCTGGAACATCACTACTTTCGATCAACTGAAGAGAGAGCTGGTTCGTTGATTAGATGGAAAAATATCAGAAGGGGAAAAATTAGAAGTATTGAGAGACTCGACAATATCTTTGGTTGGGTGCGAATGAAAACTGATAAGGATGCTAGGGAAATGATGTTTGAACGAGATGACATCACTTTGATTGTTGTAAGAAGTTAGAAATGTTCTGTTTTCAGTTTGCTTATGTTGTAGTGATGTTTGTTGTGAACCTCGTTGTAACAAAAACTTAATGATATATAAAAATTGAAGGTTACAAAAATTCAATGTTACAAAAAGATTATGACTCAGATGATGCTCCTCGATTGGGACAGTTGTTCTTATTGTGTCCTGGTTGACGACAGATACTACATAGTCTTATCATTTTATCTGTCGTATCCATTTTTGTCCTGATACGTGTGTTGTTTGGCCGTCCTTTTTTCTTTCTACGCATCTCGTCGTTGTGTCAAACTATGTCACCTTCATATGGAGGGCAGTATTCTTCCATTGGTAGCACCGAGAAACTTTTGTTATAGACATTTATGACGATGATGACCTTGTAAACATTAGATAGATGGTTGTAAGCGTCCTGGCGAGTATGTGCGCATGCTGCAATGACATGGGAGCAAGGAATGCGGAAGGCCTAGAATTTTCCACAGTTGCACCAACTTATGTTTAGTTTGATAGCATAGACTAAATTTGGTTTCCCCTCATTGTGGTCCATTGTTTCCTGCACGCTGAAATTTTTCCTATGACGGTCAAAGACTGTTACCGCGTGTGTGCTAGATTTGATGCTCTCCTCTTTCATCACTTTCATGTAACACTCACTGAATATTTGCCCAGACATTAACATCGCACTCCATCTTTCATCTCTGATTGCGAAGGTAGAAGTCAACCTATAATAGGTTGATCTGACCAAGGCGGTTATTGGCAGATTTCTAATGCCTTTGAATACGCCGTTCATGCATTCCACAAGGTTTGTTGTCATGTGGCCCCATCGACAACATCCGTCAAATGCCCTTGTTCACTGCTCTACTCGTATATTATTTAGCCATCTTTTTGTATCTTCATTAGACAGTCTAATGTCATCACGGTAATATTGAAATGACGACTGAGTTAGAACATACCCAACGTTCACCACTTTCTTGTGTAGGTTCTTATCTTTTATTGCACGCATGGAGTTTTGTGCGATATGTCTAATGCAATAGACATGGGTAGAAGGAGGATCATGCCATCCGTTTTCATGGTTATTGTTAGCACTCTCAATGGCAGCATGTCTATCAGAAATCAAACAGAGATTGGCTTATGGAGCCACATGTGTTTTGAGATGTCGAAGAAAGAAACCCCAACCACCAGCAGTTTCACCTTCAACCAGAGAAAAGGCAATGGGAAAGACATTGTTGTTGCCGTCTTGTGCAACCGCCATAAGCAAAGTACCCTTGTATTTGTCGTATAACCATGTTCCATCAATTTGAATAATAGGTTTGCAGAATGGGCGTCAATCCAATTGACGTCTCCTTTCAAACCATACACATGGGCGCCAATTGAATTGGCTACACCATGTGCCCTAGCCAATCCAATTGGCGTTTCAACTCTAATTTTAAGATGAGGCACCAATTGGATTGGCGCCTCCTCCTAAAAGTGGGGTAATTTGGGATTTTTTTTGAAATCAGGGTTATTTTGGGATTTTTTTTTGAAAAACTGGGTTATTTTAGTAAAAAAATCGCCTATAGAAGTGTTCATCCATTTTGCTATATTATTATTTTTTAATCATAATATGATATGTTATGGATAAGGGAAAGAAGGGCCCAAAATACTTTTGGGTTCCGACAATTTCTCCATTGATATTTGTTGTACTCTTGACTTTTTTTTGTTTACATAACCTGAGCAGACAAGCATGGTGTTATGATTATAAGTATATATAATCCTTCTTTTATCTTGAACATTGCAGAAATAGTTGCATTTGGTTTTTGTTAAAGTATATACCTGTTTGGATTGAATAATTGGAGCTTGTCTACTTTCATAAGTAATTGTAAGGCTATATTAAAGAGCTCATGGAAACAATTTAGGGAATGTCCATAAGTTGTTTTCAACTTATTTCTATTGAAGTGTAATTCTAACTCAGATAGCATTTCAGTTAAGTGTCACTTAAGAGTTTAATTTGAGATTCATTTTGGTTTGACAACTCAGTTTCTGATTATGTATAAATATTGAATTTCTGTTCAATTAGTGTGTGTGTGTGTGAATCAGTTGTAACAAAATTTCAAATTTTAGTAGTAGAAGTTAGTTAGAGATTTACATTCTCTCTCTTTCATCTTCATCATCTTCATTTTATTCCTTCTTGTACACCAACAATTAGTATCTAGAGCTCCGATTCAGATCCACGGGAAAACCGAGGGTAACACGAGTGTACATGAGACGTCTGTGATTAATTGATGTTCATTCAATTCACAATGAATTGAAGATCAGAATCGTAACAGAATCACATTTCTTGATTCTGAGGGATTGGGAAATACGAGTGTTTGATGAGATCTGAGTGAATTCATGCATAAGAACAAAGATGGACGATGGAAATGGTAGCTTGAACACAAAGCTTCCAGTCATTGATAGAAAGAATTGGAATCGATAGATGATTCAGATGCGTATGTTGTTTGGCGCTCAAGATGTTCTTGATCTCGTCAATGACGGTTATGCAACTGTTGCAACTGATGCAACTGAAGCACAAAGAGACATGCATAGAGAGATGAGGAAGAAATATCAGAAATCATTGGTCTATCAATGAGAAGATAGTTGATTTGACTACAACGAAGGTTGCGTGGGACACACTGGTATGTTACTATTATGGTGATGCATCAGTGAAGAATGTGAAGCTTTAATCTCTACGTAAGCAGTATGAGAATCTCAACATGAATAACAATGAGAAGATACCTGATTATATCTCCATAGTAATTTTGATCACAAATGAGATGAAATCTTGTGGAAAGGCTCTCTCTAAACAAGTATACATTGAAAAGATGTTGAGATCATTTACTCCTCAGTTTGATTACATTGTTGTAGCAATTGAACATTCTAAGGATCTTAGCACCGTGAGAATTGAAGAGCTGCAAAGTAGTCTAGAGGCACAAGTGTTGCATATGACTGAGAGAAATTCTAAAAGAGAGGTAGAGCAGACTCTGAAAGCATCTTTTGGTAAGAAGATTCAGAAATATTCTTGATCAGAGGCCAAGAAGAGACATGGTGGTGGTTATCTGAAGTCATAAGTCTCCAACTCTGATGAGAAGAAACATCAGAAGGGAAAAAAGAAATTTGACAAGAAGAAGGTTCAATGCTACTGTTGTAAGAAGTTTGTCCACTTTGCTGCTGACTATTGGTCAAACAAGGAAAGGAAATTAGAAGAAGCAAACATGGCCAGAGAAGAGTATGATGATGAACTTGTACTATTCATGGATTCTGAGTCTAATGGTGGATATTTGGTAGACTGGTGGTATATGGACAATGCCTGCTCAAATCACTTAACTGGAAACAAACAATGGTTTATTAACTTTGACTCTAGAAAGAGGACAAATATCATATGTAATGATGATAAGTATCTGAATGCTGAACGAATGGGAAATGTCAAGTTCATACTGAAGAATGGAAAAATTGTTCTGATCAAGGATGTTTGGTATGTTCCTGGCATGAAAAGCAATTTGATGTGTGTAGGTCAGCTAATTGAGAAAGGTTTCTTAGTTACTATGAAGGACAATCTCTTGACGTTGTATGATACTGATCAGAAGCTGATTATGCAGTTTGAACACGGAATCAACATAACATTCAAGGTGGATATGGAAACAACTGAAACTAAATTCCTTAGTGCAGAACGTGTTGAAGGTGACAGTGAGTTATCGCACAAGAGATTGGGGCATTTGAACTTCAGAACCTTAGGGAATCTGAGTTCTAAGAAGCTGGTACATGGTATTCCTAAGATTGTGAGTCCTAAGAAGTCATGTGATATATGCATGAAAGGTAAGCAACCTAGACTACCATTTGCATCAGAAGTGGCTCCAAGAGTAAAACATGCTTTAGGAGTAGTGCATTATGATGTATGTGGATTATTTGAAGTACCTTCACTTGGAGGAATCAAGTAACATGTGTCATTTGTGGATGAGTTCACAAGAATGAAATAGCTAACACTCATCAAGTTTAAGTATCTGGTGTTTGTTGAGTTTCAGAAGTTCAAGGTGAAGGCTGAAAAACAAAGTGGTCAGAAGCTAAAAATTATCAAAACTGATGGTGAAGGTGAGTACAACTCATCAGATTTCATAAGGTTCTGTGAAGAGAAAGTAATTGATCATGAGGTTACTGCTCCATACACTCCTAATCACAATGGTCTTTCTGAAAGAAGAAACAGAACTTAGCTTGATATGATAAGGAGCATGTTGAAGGAGAAGAAGCTCCCTCACACCTTGTGGGAAGAAGTTGTTGCCACTACAACATATGTGCTTAACAGGTGTCCACACTACTATAGAAAACACATATAATGATGGTTACACATCCGTTGTTAGGTAGCATGTTGTTGTATGTATGTGGTTTCCACAACAGGCGAGAGATCATGGTTATAATTTAGATAGTGTACTACTTATAACAACAGTTTACTCAAACAACCATTGTGAAATAATTTATAGGTCCTTGGTTCGAACCTCAGCCTCGTCATTCTTGCCTTTTATTATTTTGCATCGCACGCTCTACTTATAAAAAAGATTGAGTTAAAACCCGTTGTGATATAATTTATTTTTTTATATATATTTTCAATTTTACAATATTCCCAAATTTTAAACCTCAATTTTTCAGAATCATATCAGACTAGAGACAACAATACAACCTTATTATTTTCTATTATACTCTTTATTTCTTCTTTACCAATCATTTTAGGAGAATATGGTGCAAATGTTTCATGTTTGATTCAATATTGTTTATAAAAGTCATTAAATAAACTAGAATTATTCAATACGAAGTGTTCTACTTCGTATTGAATATATCAAGTGTTCTACTTTCATTCTTATAAATTGATTTTCAATTTCATTTATAAAATCTTAAATATATAGTTTCACAAAATATCATCCTTACTGATAGTGTACAAATCTATCCCAATAGACTAACTAAACTTTACCTTATTTAGAAGAAACCTATAAACATGATTCTTTCTAATATCTGGAACATGCATGACATTCTTCAAAATCAAAATCTTTTTAGTGGTGTGAGCATTTCCCAACGACGGTTCCCTATCTTCAGTATTCGTGTATGTGTTGAACATTACACGATCATAACAAACATGATGAGAGACGTCATGTTAATCTATGCGCCAACCATGTTAATTTCAATGATCATATTAATAAATAAATTGCTCATCAATCCGATTAACTTATGCATTAGGGGCACCACACTACTACAAAATATACCTTTGGTAATACTATATTACTAGTGTCGTTTAAGAGAACACACTAATAACTCATCTTAACGCGCCTGATTTTTTTTTTTTATTAAAAGACATTTCATCAAGGTTAATATAACAACTTTGGTGATAGATGAAATGTTACATGCTTCAAATTCCAACACCAATAATTTTTTTTTTAATTTTTCGTTACAAAAAGGGCTTGTTCATATACTCTTATAAATATATTAAAATTAAAATACATATCACCACGGTTAGTACAAGAAATCATTGTGAAAAGTACTGACATTTTATCACGGTTTTTATTACCAACTGTGGTGATAAGTTTTACACACACACACACAAATATATATATATATATATATATATATATATATATATATATATATATATATATATATATATATATATATATATATATATATATATAAAGATTTTGATTTTGAAGAATGTCATGCATGTTCCAAATACTAGAAAGAATCATGTTTATAGGTTTCTTCTAAATAAGGTAAAGTTTAGTTAGTCTATTGGGATAGATTTGTACACTATCATTAAGGATGATATTTTGTGAAACTATATATTTAAGATTTTATAAATGAAATTGAAAATCAATTTATAAGAATGAAAGTAGAACACTTGATATATTCAATACGAAGTAGAACACTTCGTATTGAATAATTCTAGTTTATTTAATGACTTTTATAAACAATATTGAATCAAACATGAACCAACTGCACCATATTCTCCTAAAATGATTGGTAAAGAAGAAATAAAGAGTATAATAGAAAATAATAAGGTTGTATTGTTGTCTCTAGTCTGATATGATTCTGAAAAATAAGGGGGGGGGGATTTCGATCGGGCCGGTCATTGAATTTTTGTCAATTCTCATGTAACATTTATTATATCATGAATAATTTTTTTTAAAGTATTTTATTTTATTATTTATTAAATAAACAATAAAAAGTATAAAAAATAATATTAAGGTGTATGCGCCAGATGAATTGGCGCATACACCAAGGCACAAGCATAAGCGACATGGTTAAGCGCGCCTCCATGCAATTCTTTGAAAGCATGCGCCAGCACCAGTGACGCCTCCTCTTCCTTTCAAAGGGATGCGCCAGTTCATCTGGCATATCTGTTTGTAAATGTGGTTATTCCGGTAATTTTTTTGAAATATTGATTATTTTAGAAAGAATTTAATTGAAATACACTGACAGTGTAAAATGATTTTACACCGTCACTTAATCTTAGACGTTGGATATTGAAATAAGTTTGACTTTTATTTTAAAAACCTATAAAATAATGCAAACGGTTGATGGTAATGAATCGACACTGTAAATCTTTTTACATTGATAGTGCATAGTAATTAATCTCTTTTAAAAATTGTGGTTATTTTTAAAAAAAAAAATCTCAAGTTGTTTTTAATTTTCAAGGACTCTTGAAATTTTAATTAATTATACACTTGCAACTTGGGGGTTGGTGTTTTGTTTTAAATTATAATAGGGCACATACATGACATCAGTGATGACTGCCTTTGATGTTTCGCATTACTTCGGATGTAACATGTCCTCCATCTACAAATCTAATTTCGTTCTTGTCTGATTCATCCAACATGATGAACCAACTTTTGTTTCCAGGCATGTGATTGTTGCATCCCTAATCCAAATATCACACCCTAGCTAGATCATCACTAGTTTGAGTATTGACCATTAGCAACACATCATCAGAATCACTTCCTCCTGCATGAGCAAACTGAACATCTTCATTTCCTTTTGTCCTCGACTCCTTATGCAATTTACAATCTCTTGCATAATTACCAAGTCTTCGACAATTGTAGCACTGCAACTCCTTCATGTCAACTATCTTCATCGAATTCCTGTTGTACATGTCTTTCTTGATTGAATCAGTGTGATTCTTTGAATTCTTGCTCGAATTTCATCATTAGAAATATTCTTTCTTTTCTTTTCCAGGCTTCTTTATGAATCTTGCTTATATTGCATGTTAAGCCACCTTCTCCCTTTCTGAGTTCCTTTGCTTCAATCTCATCGCATGAGCTTCTACATAAGCTTGAAGTTCTTCCAACTTCATCTCAATTAGGTTCTTGGGATCTTTAATAGACACGACAATATAATAAAAAATTACATTCAGCAATCTCAATACTTTCTCAATCTTATGTTGATCATTGATTGATTCACCACACGCCTTCATCTGCTTTGTTAGCAACACCATGCGCGAAAAGAATTCTAAAACTGATTCATCAATTTTCATTTGAGTCATCTCAAAATGTTTCCTGAAGGTCTGCAACTTCACTCTCTTAAATTTCTCATCACTACCATACAATATCTTCACTTTATCCCAAGCTTCTTTAGCCGATTATTCTTATATAATCTGGTAAGAGATATTTGGATCCACAAACTGCTGAATCAAGAAGAGAGTTTTTTATCTTTCTTCGTCTACTCATTGTGCACAACCTTATGGACATCACTCGCGTTCTCCTCCAATGGTGAGACTCCTTCTTACACAATTTCCTCAACATCTTGAAATACAAAGATGACCTTCATTTGTGCAATCCACCACTCATAGTTCTCACCTTTGAAAATCGGTAGATTTGTAGGAAATTGCGTTGGGTTGTATTACTATTTGTCATTGTTAACTGAATCGCAATCAGACTCGTTGATACCAATTTGTTGAAATGAGTGTTTATATTGCGTTAAGAAAGAAGAAAATGAATGAAGACGTTTTTCCGCAAAAATGAGTTGTTAATCTTCATAAGAGTGTATTACAATAATATTTACTCACAAATCTAACTAATTAACTAACTAACTAACTTGTGCAACACACGTTTCCTGTCGAATTCAACACTATAGACGAAATCATACATTTGTCGAATTCACATGCTTGTCGAGTTCTGGACTTCATTTTGAAAACCCCACCTAGACTCCACGTTGAAACACAACTCGACTTCTTGTCAAAACACAACTCGACGTCTCGTCAAACACAACTAATTAGAAAGTTTTGAAATACAAACAACAAAACACAATACATTTATAGTTTAATATAATTAACGTTAAGAGTCTCATATCGAATTATATATAACCTAAATTTGTCCTTATAAGTGTTAGGATAATCTTCACTCTAGAAGTCGATTTTATATGATTGAGTTAGGTAGAACCCACATGTGTATATTTTACTCTTATAGTTTAGCTCAAGTTGTTTTTAATTTTCAAGGACTCTTGAAATTTTAATTAATTATACACTTGCAACTTGCGGGTTGGTGTTTTGTTTTAAATTATAATAATATTGAAAATGTACATTAAAATGTAAATTTGTAAGCACATATTGTTTAGAAATGAAATTTGAATACATAAGTTCAGAAGCTACAAAATTAAATGATTTACAAATACATGAAAATAAAAGTCTTACAATTGTTAAATAATGAAGAAGAGGTATCCAAGCATATTTGGTAAGAACAATATTATGCTATATATATCAAACAGTATACATGAAGTTAACCATTTGAAGATGATTATGACATTATAAGCTTCTTGCAGACCTGCTCCATGGTAGGGCGAGATCTTGGGCTTTCTGTCAAGCAAGCTATTGCTATCTTTATCATCAAAATCACTTCCTCTTGAACACTATTTCTTGGATACGGAAGACGCAGGTCCAACTTCTCCATCCATGGCAGAGTATCAAGTGTCAGGTCCATAACACTATCTGAAGGTTGTTGCCACAAACATGTTACAGTATCTCCAGGGTGCTTTCCAAAAAGTATTTCCAAAGTTAATATTCCAAAACTATACACATCACATTTTTCATTTACTTCCATTGTGTATGCAAGTTCTGTTGAAAAAGGAAAAATGAATTATTCTGTGAATAATTGGATTCCAAAAATAAACATGATATGATAAACTACAAAATATTTTAAATTAGATTAATATGTAAAGAAAAGTAATTGACCTGGAGCTGCATATCCAAAGGTGCCGGCAAAAGAGGTCCAGTTGGATGAATCCGGATTTAGAAACTTGGCAGTTCCGAAGTCTGATACATGAGCTACATATTCCAAATCCAAAATAACATTCTTGTTGGAGATATCGCGATGAACAATAGGAGGTGAACAATCATAATGCATATAGCATAAAGCATTTGCAACATCTCTAATGACATTCACTCTTAGAGTCCAATCAAATTCACCAGCTTTTTCATTGTCCTTCAAAATGTTGTCCACGCTACCTTTCTCCAAGAACTCATAAACCAAAAATGAGTGTAGTGAATGCGAACAAAACCCATATAACTTGACAATGTTGCGATGTCGAATTTCTGTCAAAGCACGGATCTCACTCGCAAAAGCTTTTAGGTCAGGCATTTCTTCATTTTGTAATGAATGGATTTTTTTCACAGCTACAACTTGACCAGTAGGTAACTCTGCTTTGTAAACATTTCCATGTCCTCCAACTCCAATGAGATGCTTGTTGTCAAAGTTTTCTGTGGCTTCGATAATATTCTCATACACCATTTTCCCATCAAAACTCCATATTGTGAATAGATTTTCAGCGACTGATTCTTCATGAGCATTGAGTTCTTTTGTTCTTGAAATTCGACACAGATGATATGAGAGTCCATAAACAAATAATGCTAACAATAGAGTGCCTAGAGTTAGGATTAAGACTAGCACCAAAATTTTGTTTTTCTTATGTCTATGAAAGTTACCATCTTCTCTCGAGCAAGGTTTTAGACCAGAGATATTACCACAAAAGCCTTTGTTATTTCGCAGAGATTCAATCGAAGCATTTTGGAAGGCTGGAATGCTTGGAATCGGACCTTCCAATTGGTTGTATGATACATCAACAATTGTCAAGGCTAACATATCACCAGAACTAAAAGGAATGACACCAGAAAGGTTATTATGTGACAGATTCAATGTTTCTAAATGACTTAACTGTCCAAGCATTGCTGGTATTGTTCCATTTAAAAAATTCCCGCTAAGATCAAGACTTTCAATAACTTTCAACTGGCCAAACTCAGCAGGAATGTTTCCTTCAAACTTATTTTGGCTCAAATTCAACTCCAATAAGCTAGGCAACCTTCCAAACTTTTCTGGTATGGAGCCACTTAAGTTATTTACTGCAAGTTCCAAAGTATTTAGTTGAAGCAGTGATGCTATTTGTGCAGGAACTTCTCCCGAAAGATGATTGTTACTTATCGAAAGTTGGATCAACAAAGATAGGTTTTCTAACTCCTTTGGAATTTTTCCGGTAAGATGGTTTGAAGACAAGTTAAGTTCTTGTAAATTAGTTGCCTCGGCCAATTCTGGTGGTATGCTTCCTGTTAAATTGTTATTAGAGATTTTAAGACTTGTGAGATTCTTGCACTTTCCCCAATTTGGTGATAGGTGGCCATAAAAATTATTATCACTCAACTCAATGTAATCCAAACTTGGATACACACCAAACCCATTTGTTATATTGTCAGTTAAACTGTTTTGCTCAAGCCTAACTCTATAAAGGCTGGAACAATTCTTTAAACTATTGGGAATTGGACCTGTAAACTGGTTATTACAAACAGCAAAATGTCTCAACTCTCCACCAACACAAATGTTGTGAGGTAAATGACCTATGAAATTATTATAAGCTATCACAAACATGACCAAATCAGTAACCCTGTTCATTTCCAATGGAATAACTCCGGAGATAGAATTGGAAAAAAGAATAAAATGAGTGAGTTTTGTTAAATTTCCGATGGTGGAAGGAATTGGTCCAGAGAGTTTATTTTGTGGAAGTCCAATAAAATCTAAATTGACCAATTTACCAATGGAAGATGGGATTGGTCCAGAGAGGTTGTTCATACCACACTGAATTGTGGTGAGGGAATTGAGGTTTCCAATTTCACTAGGAATGCTTCCATTGATTTGGTTTGCATAAAGGTAAAGAAATTTTAAATTGCTCAAGTTTCCAATTGATGAAGGGATTGTCCCAGAGAGATGATTCATAGACAAATCAAGAAGATGAAGCTGTTTTAAAAATCCTATTTCTTGAGGAATAGACCCAGAAAGACTATTAGCTTCAATATGTAGACTCTTGAGTTTGACCAAATTTCCAATTTCATGAGGAATTTGGCCAAAAAGTTGGTTGTCATGGAACAAGAGATATGATATATTGGTCAATTTTCCTATAGAGATAGAAATAGACCCAGTAAGATTGCAGTTACTAATATCAAGATCTATCAAGTTACCCAACATCCCAAACTCCTTAGGCATGAAACCATAAAGGCCACTTTCTTGAAGATGAAGAAACTCTAGGTTTCGTGATTTGAAAATATTTTGTGAGATGGAACCATTGAAGTTATTGAATTTAAGTGACAAATGCTTTAAGTTCATTTTCCAAATCCCACGAGGAATGTTTCCAGAAAGGCTGTTTCGTGCTATGTCAAGATGTGACATGTTGGTTATCTTTTCTATCGAGATTGGTATAGTCCCAACTAGATTGCACAAAGAAATATCAAACAGTGTCAAATTCCTCAATCTACCGATTTCTTGAGGAATATAACCACTTAGAAAAGAATTGTTGCTCATTGACAGTGTATAAAGACCCACCAATTGGGTTATCTCAGTTGGAATAGTCCCAGAGAGATTATTGAAACTGAAATCAAGGAAGGAGAGTTGGGAGAGATTACCAATGCTTATTGGAATACTACCATAGAAATTGTTTTGTGAAAAATCAAGAGTGTCTAGATTGGACATTACTCCAATATGATGTGGAACAACACCATACAACAGGTTGTTTTTCAAAACTAAAGTATTTAGTTTTGAAAGTGACGAGAAATTGAGACTCTGAAGCGTACCTTTTAGTCCAATATCGGTGAGATTTACCTTATTGATGAATTTTGACTCATGGTCGCATTCAACTCCCTCCCAATCACAAGGGTTATCACCAATCCATGATGAAAGCAAAGGCTGGCTATTGTTGTCAAGGCTTGCTTTCCACTTCAAGAGAGCATCTGCCTCGCTGCCTTGAATATGGTACGGATGAGGTGATGTGGCCATTACTACAAACAACCAAAGGCACAAAAGAAGACATGACATTGATAAAAGCTTCATTTTTTGAAGTATTAATAGAACAAGAGACTTATTATGATGCATGCCTTTTAATGGCAGATGCTGCTGATATTTATACACACTATACTTCAATAAATATTGCTATGTCTATTTGTAATAGCAAAGACTCAGCTTAATTATGGTCTTCAGCTTTTGTCTTTTTTTGTCTATATGTTTAATATTGATTTTTAAAATTGGTTCAGGTTTCAGCTCTTTTTATTTTTAATATAAATTATATTTTACAATAATAAAAATAAAAGTATATAATTTTTATTTAAAATGTGGAGGTGTACTTTATGTCCGATATATATTAAACTTGTGGTAGCCTTCTTTCATTAAGAGTGATAACAAAAGAACAACTTATTTAGATGGTAAGAGTCTATTTATATTTAATAAAAAAAAAATCGATTCGAATTCAGTTTTTCATCTATTGTAGTCTCCGTCGATTTGAAAGATTAGTCTCAACATTTGCATGTAGAAAATATCCAAACAAAAATAAATGATAAATCACTTGGGGTTTTATGAATGAATTTGTTCTAAATATAGACTCGATGATAATAACTATTTTAAAAAAAATTGAACCAGATGATATTTGAGAAATTATTAATTTATTTTTTAATAAATAATTTAGTGGTTGAAATTCACCATTTAAAAGTGAATAAGTGAGATATCAGTTGCGATCTTATCTTTGATGTCGTTGTACGGTTGTCACTTGAACTAACTTAACGATGTCGAGATATGAAATTTATGAATAATAAATTTTGTACTAAAATTAAACTCGACGATATTTTAATTGAAATAAATAATGGCTCAAAAAAGAAAATTAAATTAAAAAAGACATTTATGAAGAGAGAGAAAGAGAAAAATCTTTTATGAATTTAGAGAAATCTTTTTTATTAATGTCTGAAATCAAAATAATGCATTGTTTAGCGGTGTGTTTTTGGTAAACAATCCGAAACTTTAGAAAATATGTGAGATTAACTCAAAAAATCTCTAAAGTAATTTGTGCAAATGATTTGTGTAAATACATGTGCGTGTCAATTGAATGCAGTCGTCGGGTGAACGATAAGGACGTAGAAAAAGACTTTAAATAAAGTTAAGTTGAGATAAATGACGAGGTAAAATGCAGTAAATGACATTAAACAGCAAAAGTAAAAGTACGTGTTTCATTTAAGGAAACAAAATACTAATGAAAAGACTGGACACAGACATATACATGTTTCTCGCTCAACTGTTTCGCTCTTTGACTCGGGTACTCCAGTGGTAAAGAGAGTATGTATGAAAGTTTGTGATATTTGATCTCATGTATGAGTCTGCTATTTATTCTATTTACAAAGTAACCGTCTACGGCAGTTATGAGCACTAAGGAACTGCTACATTCATTCCACGTTCAATCTTCAGGCTCATACTAGCGTGTTTACGAGTCATCCACGACTATATCTGTTTGAAATCCATGTTGAATTGTAACTTCTTCCAACTTCCTTACGAATCCCTGACGGTAACTATTTCAACGTGCTGCCGATGTTTCCAACAAAGGACTCTGGACTTGTATTTTTACTAAGTCTTTCAGCCTTACGTGGTCCAGCCGACTGGTCTTCTTGCTGAAATAAAGACCTCTATCAACTGCCCTTTTCGAGATTCTGGACATGTTTCCAAGCGATCCTAGTCTTGGGGATTTATCCTCAAGATTCCTCCAATCCACATTTCCTTGTGTCAACAGCTCGGTCGATCCCTCGTTATTAGTATATCGATGCTTTATCATTAATGCTCTTTAACACGCTTCATTAATGAATTCCCACAACAAATATCTTTTCATTGACATTCTTTGTTAACTTTCTACTAGATGAAAAAACCAAGTGTAACAGATGCCCCTCAAAAAATGTCATTGTCGACCATATTTGAAGGGAGAAAGGTGCCATTTTTTGTAACCACTTTGTCACTGTTCATATTTTGTGTTACGTCATCCCAGTCATGCTTGTTGTTAGTCATTATGACTAACTTTTTTACCAAACGTTATGTCTTAAAACGTACAAACGACAGTATATCATTACCTTGAATTCTAAGATCATTAAATAACCACTAACCGAGCTTTAAGATTTCATTTTTTATTTTATTAATCATGTTTTTCCCCACTTCGAGGTTATTCATTGGCTCTAAAACTCTATTTGTCCATGTTCCTAGGAAAATATTTTTGTCACCTTTCTATTTAAACTTCTCCCTCTTCTTTACTTCTTCCTTCTTTACTCATCTTTCCTATGGAGGCACCAAAAACAAGGGCAAACACCATTTTCAGTTTTCCTCTACCATTTCTAGTTTCTTTTCCTCCATTCTATTCAAGCTATCAATGACACATAATCGCTCTGGCTCACACCACACTCCTTTTGTCGTTCAGATTGACGGACCAATCTTAATTTGCAATTAGACTTACATCCCTAAGCCTCCTCTGACGGAAATCACCAGAAGGTTATGGTATTATAATGCCTTAGTCCTTTACTCAACTGCAGACATTGTACCCACCTTCATGGGTCCTCTTCCTAGGCTTATCAGAAATTCTAGCTTCTTGGAAAAGATCTTCCCTAGCTACCATGAATGGGAACCCGTGATTTTCTGTGATCAATCTTTTGACTTCCGTTTTCTAGAAAAACATGTATATTTCTCTCCCCTACTCGAGGCTCCTAATTCATCCTATATATACTAGTTAAACAAGGTATAGAATAGGAGAAAGCTTGCATGGCAAAAGTTGGGAATTTTCGACCTCGTTCAGCTTTCAAGGGTGCACCTCAAGTATAACCCTGTCATGCTACTTGTCATTACATGCTTTTGGGAATCGACCACAAAAACTTTCCACCTCCCTTGTGGGATATTGACCCCCACTCTCTTCGACCCCGCCACCATCGCTGGTATTCGACCAACTGGGGAAGATTATGAACCATCCCGGCCCACACAGACCAAACTAGACTTCGATTTCTCCGATGTGGGTTTCGATGCTTTCATCAGGGATCATTGTGGCTCGACTGGAGATGTCGATGCTTACGAGCATATAGCGTTCTTGACTTGTTGGTTGAATCGCTATGTTTTTTGCCTCTGTGGGGACCAAATTATTAAGATGTTTGTGCCTTTGGCCACTCAACTTCATAAACAGCACAAGGTTTGCCTTAGCAAACTAGTCTTGTGTGGCCTTTACAAATCGTTGGGGATGTTGTCCTGTAACATCATTGAGTGACCTTATCTCAATAATTTACAGATAGAGGGTCTCATATGGTTACTGCAACTCTAGCTCAATGCCACTTTCGTGTCTACCTTACACTATAACACTCCCTCTAGTATGCTACTTGGTGTTGAAGGTGCCCGACTTGCATGCATTACTCCTGATGATGGCGAGACTGTGTTGCAAGAAACGTTTGAGAAGTATGTCTCTATGTTTTACAAGAGTAAAACATTTGTCTCCACCATGGTGCCATTTGTTGCTCGATAGTGTGGTCCGACATGGTTCTATGAACCTTTCCTTAGTCCAATTGTTGAAGGGGGAGAAATCCATGTGTCTGATCCGTTGTCGCACACGGGTCAAAAACTAGTAAATAAAGTGTAGAATAAGGAAGAGACGCTCGGTTCGTATCACAAGGAATCTAAGTTAATTTAACCAATGGAAATAAAGAAAAGGAGGTTTTAGGTTTTCAAGGAGTATGACGTTAGTGAGTAACTTCGTGTGACAGCCAAATCAAATAAGAGGACATTTTACCAAAGAATACATCATAAGTGGCAAGATCCTCATAGGATATAAATACTCATCCACTCTCAAGTGTTTAAGTTAACTGTTTACACTCAAAGCATACATAATGAAAATTAGCATTACCATAAGCTTGAAAATACTTTAACATCCACAATTGAAATACATGCACACAAAGATCAAAAGGGCTTTATTCAGGTTGTAACGGGGCCAAGGTATAGATAGCATAAATCTTAAGCGGTATTAGGCTAAAATTTAAAGGAGTAAAATAGAATTGAAGGAGATTGTGGGAGTTGAACTAAATAATAACTCTTTCACTTTTCAGTAACTTCTTTGCAACCATTTTCTCTTCTCTTTTTTTCCTATAAGGAATACGATAAGAACATGAACTATCTTCCTTCTTTTTTTTCTTTTCTTTTCTTTATATTTTTTCTCTGCCAATTTTTGAAATATCACAATTATATTAATTCAACCTCACATAACTTCAAACAAGACTTTTTCATCCCCTAAAATAGGGTGATATCATTGTTTTTCAGTTTTAGGCTTGTAATGAGTTTCAATCAAAGAATGAGATAAATAGACTCATAGGGGTTTCAAACAAGGGATTATATTATTCAGGGTTGACTTTTTGGCTTACTGGATAAAAAAATTAAACACAAATAACTTGCCTTTATCATATTAGTGTGCTCAAGTAATTAAACAGTTTCACAAAGAGTCAAATCAAGTTCTAGAGACTAACAGACATGAGTGAAATCACACAATAAAGAAAGAGATGGATTTTTTTTATGTTATACATTATTAGACTCAAAATCTCATAAACGTTAATGATTTACCACAAATGATGCATAATTCAGAATTTAGTCTTACTTATCATACTAAGAATATAAAGAAAATCACTCACATCATACCATAAATATTTAGTCAAGAGAAGGGAGAAATTGCTTACACAACACAACCCTAAAAAACAATGAAAAAGCATGCATAGTAACTTTTTTTAAGAAAACAAAACAACAAAAGTAAATGAAGAGAACAAAACAACAAAAGTAAATGACACCCCCCTCCCCCCCACACACACACACATGCTTAAAACACACATGATCCTCAATGAAAGAAACAAGTATAAAATAAGATAGAGGAAAGAACACATCTGAGGAGTCAAGAGAGATAGATGATTGCATAAGTAACATTTCCCAATGAGATTTCTTATACAGTTTCCTCTTCCAATGTGGGCTCTCATGGAATAGCTTAAGGTGGTGTTCACTGACTTTGAAACTTTTATCAGTACCTTCACTTTTTATGTCTGGATCAAAGAACATTCTTCTGTAGGTAAAAGTGTTGAATGGACCGGTGAAAGTGATATTCTCTTTGTCCTCTTGTGCAATATAGGTCTCAATTTTCAAAAAATCTAAAATCAAGGGGTCAAGTCGCCTTTGGGGGTGCCTAACTGATTTTTCTCCATCCTTAAATAAGATTTTATCCATACCCATGGACAGGCTAATACCAGGAATATCAGCCAAGGTCAACCCAATTGTCTTCTTATGTTTCTTTAATACCTGCAACACTTTTTGTTCATGTTTAGATTCAAGGTTAGATACAAATTATTACAGGTAAATTTTCCTCAAATTCTAAAAATGCATATTTTAAATTTGAAAGGAGTGGTTCAAGCTCTAAAGCAGATGGTTGCTCAATGGATGACAAAATTTTGGCAGCAGGAACTATATTTATATCTACAACATCAACTTTGTCAGTAGAAATATCAGAAGAAATATCAACTTGTAAAGCAACTTCAATTTTAGCACAAACTGAACATAAATGAGTATTATTACAAACATCATAAGTATAAGTGTTATCAAAATCAAACAAAGAAGAGAAATCAGCAAAAAGTGAATCAGTTGCAACAAGTTCTCTTAAGATTCTATTTTTATCAGTCATGATATGATTATTAAATTCAAAATTAGAATCAAATCAATATAGAATCAAGATGTGTTAACGCTTCTGCCTAGAAATGCTTAGCCATATCGATTTCTTGGATCATGGGGCAAGCCATTTCTTGCAAAGTCATATTCTTCCTTTCTACAATCCCATTTTGTTGTGGAGTTCTAGGACATGAGAAATCATGGGAAATTCCATATGCATCAAAACGATTTGCAAAATGCTTATTTTTAAATTCTCCACCACGATCACTTCTGACTCTGATTGTTTTGCAATTCATTTATGTTTTCACTAGTGAGCAGAAGGTAGAGAACATAAAATGTGACTCATCCCTGTGTTTCAAGAACTTTACCCATGTCCAACTACTATAGTCATAAATGATTACCAATCCATACTTCTTACCATTTATATAGGCAGTTTTTACTGGCCCAAACAAATCAATGTGCAGAAGTTTTAATGGTCTAGAGGTAGAAACAACAATTTTCGCTTTGAAATATGTTTTAGAAAACTTGCCTTTCTGACATGCTTCACAAAGAGACTCTGAAGCGAGCTTCAGGTTGGGTAAGCCTCTGACTAATACAAGCTTATTTAACTGTGAAATCCTTCTCATGCTAACATGGCCCAAACACCTATTCCATACCCATTGCTCCTTATTAACAGACATTAAGCATTTTACATTTTGATCCTCAAGATCAGAAAGTCTGATTTTATAAATGTTGTTCTTTCTCTTCCTGTTAAAAAGGATTGTACCATTTTTCTGACTAACAGTCTTACAGGACTTTTGATTAAAAATGATATCATAACCATTGTCACTAATTTTACTAATAGACAATAATTTATGCATTAAACCATCGATCAAAAGAGCATTAGTAATAGAAGGAAGTTTACCATTTTCAATAGTTCCTGAGCCAATGATCTTCCCTTTCTAGTTTCCTCTGAAACCAACGAAACCTCCAGGCTTATGTTCTAAATCTTGGAACATAGACCTTCTACCTGTCATATGTCGCAAGCATCCACTGTCTAGGTACCATGATAGGTGTTTCAACTGAGTTGCTAAGGATGTTTGCAACATAAATTATTTTATCCTTAGGTACCCATTTTCTGGGTCCTCTTTTGTTAGTTTTCTCAGTGTTTCTTACAACTTTGAGTCTTTGTGCATAAGGATAATCACGGGGAATTTGTGCATGATACTTAGGTTTAAGAACTGAGTTCTTACCCTTTGTATGTTTCTGTGTCTATACAAAAAAATCAAGCTTAGTGTCAGCAGGCACGAAATGCTCATAGAGAGGTTTCAGTTTTATCTTCTTTCTTTCGTTAGGTTTTATAGTTTTTGTACAACCTAAACCTTTCTTTCCATTTCTACTAACTCGATAGATCAAAGAAGCCAGTTTTCTTCTATGTATGCTTTAAGCCAAAAAGTACTAGAATGCTCTATCATATTTAATGACGCAATCAGTACCAGAAGCTTCTGAGATTGAAATTTTACTTTTCAAAGTAGAGTTGTTAATTTCTAAAGAAAATAACTTTTCATTTAGGGAAGAAATGTCTTTCTCAAGATCACTGCGAGTTTCAGAAGCAACTACTTAGATTTGTTTAAGGTTCTTGTACCTACTCTGAACACTCTGGTACTTTTATGGTATTTCAGAGAGACGTGATTCTAAATCATAACAAGATAGTTCAAAAAATACCTCTTCATAATCGGAGTCTAATTCTGATTCTGACAACACCTTGTCTTCTGGTTCTTTAGAACCTTCTGGATCAGCTGTAGTTGCCATCAATGTAACGTTGGATTGTTCTTCGTCAGAATCTTCTTCTTCGGATTCCGAGTCATCCCATGTAGCCATCAGCCTCTACTTGCCTTTATAAAACTTCTTCTTAGACATTTTGTCCTTTTTCAGCTTATGACATTCATTCTTATAATGGACTAGATCCTTGCA
The DNA here is from genome assembly GCF_024323335.1 of Lathyrus oleraceus. NCBI lineage: Eukaryota > Viridiplantae > Streptophyta > Magnoliopsida > Fabales > Fabaceae > Lathyrus > Lathyrus oleraceus. The sequence continues at coordinate 263,966,022 of NC_066584.1, forward strand.
CTCAAAGCAAATAACCTATTTACCAGAACCTTGCTTCTTATGTCTAGACAAAGAATTAGAATGACCAGCAGTCCTTCTAGCTCCTCTGGACTTTCCTAGACCATTTTGCCTATGCTTCCAAAGTTTGTTTACCCTCTTAGAAATCAAAGACAACTCATCATCATATTTTAAGTCTTCATCAGAAACTTCTGATTCTTCCCCATCTTGATAAGCTTTTGTCTTCTCAGGCTTGGACTTTAAAGCAAAAAATTTACCTCGCTTCTGAGGTTCATCTTCCTCAAGTTCAATCTCGTGGCTTCTCAAAGAACTAACAAGTTCTTCAAGACTGATACTATTAAGATCATTTGTCAACTTCAAAGTAGTTACCATAGGTCTCCAATTTTTAGGGAGACTTCTAATGATCTTCTTGACATGGTCAGTTGTAGAGTATCCTTTGTCCAGAACTTTCAGTCCTGCAACAAGCATCTGAAATCTTGAGAACATAGTCTCAACGGTTTCATCATCTTCCATTTTGAAGGCTTCGTACTTCTGGATTAAGGCCAAAGCCTTTGTCTCATTTACTTGAGAATTCCCCTCATGAGTCATTCTCAAGGAATCAAAAATAGACTTAGCAGAATCTATGTTAGTTATCTTCTCATACTCAGTATAAGAGATAGCATTAAGCAATATCGTTCTAGCCTTATGATGATTTTTGAAATCCTTCTTTTGTTAATCTGTCATAACACTTCTTGCTATATTATTACCAACTCAAGAACACCACTAAAATGTTATAATAAAGAGATAAAAATATAAGTATTTTTATCCTGGTTCTCTTGAAACTCAAAGCTACTCCAGTCCACCCGCCAAGGTGATTTCGTCTTACAATAATCACAAAGAATAACCTCCATTGTCTTCTCAAGGATCCAACTATACTATAGTCTCCTTAAGGAATCGCAAAGAACAACTTTCTTTGTCTTCTCAAGGATCCGACTACACCCTAATCTCCTTAAGGAATTACAAACAGACAAGTTTGAATTAAAGTTTTGTGTTTACAAGATGCTTCTACACAAGAAGATTTTACACAAATGAAAAAAAAAACACTTAAAGAAAACTGTGAACAAAAATGATAGCTTTTCATAAAGAAACAGACTTGTCAAATATTGTAGTGTGTCTCAACTCTTCTTCAAGTCTCTAAGTCCCACCTGTATAGCATAAGAAAAGAGACTGTTGAAGGGAAAGTAGGGATACCGATAGAATGGTTGTCCACTGTTGGATTGGTGAAAGGAGTGATACATAGTACTGTCCTTCGCCCATAATATCAGTGACAAGGGTGATGTATAGTAATGTCATTTGCCGACGATATCAGGTAGTGGAATAAATATTTGATTTGTACCATGTACTATTTGATCACGTATATATTTTGATCTTATCTTCTAATTCATTGGCTTCTGATGAAAGTTGATGAAACATGAAATGAAGAAACATACAACTGGATTCAGAAACTTTAGAATCTTCAGTCAGAACCTTGACAGCGTTAGTAGTTTGGCTTGAGATCTTCAGTATCTTAAGAATCTTTAGACTCTTCAGTCAGAACCTTGATAACCTCAACGTCTGGCTTGATATCTTTAAAATCTTCTGTTAAGTAACACAACTTCAGAAGTTTTCCATTATTCAGAAGCTTGATGATCAGAGTCGCGTCCAGAAGCATAACCGAGAGAACGTTGCAGCAGCAACATAACGTCTCCTCAGAAACTTCACAGGAGTGAATCAACATAGAAGCAGAAAGATCATTGTAGCAATAACTTGAACATCTTTCAGAACTTCTCATGATTAGCATAAAAGTGAATTGGAACACAATGTTCAGAAATTGATGACGTTTCATGTCATCAACTCAGAATTAGAAATGGTTGTTAAAGCTACACAATAACAAACCATTAGGGTGCCAAAATTGTTCTCACACAAATACAACATAGTTATCATTAAAACTCAAGGTATAGATGCAGAACCAAATCTTGTTCTAACAACACTATCGTCTTGGGTATCTCAATTTTAGAGATCTCAAGAATTTGCAAAAGAACGGTATGGTAATGGGGCTGCCATCTATCAACATACCATCTGAAATGATTAAAGAATGTGTGCAAGCTAAGCAACATAAAGGACAAAATTCAGCAATGATGCAGACCGGAGAACCAAGAATCACCTTGAGGTGGTGTATTCAGATGTTTGTGGACCTATGCAAGTAGATTCCATTGGTGGCAATGAATATTTTGTCACTTTTATCGACGATTATAGTGGGAAGCTATGAATATACCTAATCAAGAGAAAGTATGATGTATTCAGAGGTTCAAGAAGCTCAAGTCCATGATGGGGAGGCAAAGTGGTCATAAGCTCAAAGTGCTCAAAACGGATGGTGGAGGCGAATATGTCTCAAATGATTTTGGGAAGTTTTGTGATCAAGAAGGCATTATACGCGAGGTAGTACCTCCATATACACCATAATAAAATGGTGTATCCGAAAGGAGGAATCGTTTGATTATGAACATGGTGAGAAACATGTTGAAGGGGAAGAACTTGCCGGAGGAGCTATGGGGAGAAGCGGTATCTACAGCTGCCTATTTGTTGAATAGGTGCCCTATTAAGAAGCTAATGTAACATCAGAGGAAGTATGGTCACGGTTCAAGCCAAATCTGAACCATTTGAAAGTTTTGGGTTCCATTGCATACCGACATGTTCTAGGTCAACTTAGAAATAAGTTGGATGACAAGGGAGAGGTGATGATTCCTGTTGGATATCACTCTACCAGTGGTTACAAACTGTTTGATGTTGTTAACAAGAGGATCGTAATCAGTTGGGATGTGGTGATTGATGAAATGAAGCAACTGAAATAGGGCGTAACCGGTTACCATCAGTCTGTAATTGGTTACCAGTTGGATGTAATTGGTTACATGAATCCTGTAACCGGTTACAGGATCGAAATTTTGGATTCTGAGGTTGTAGGAAGTACATAATAGCATGTCATCGAAGCTCGTGATGAAGCAAATGTTAAGAGGTCAACAAGGCAAACGGGTTTGCCTCAGAGACTTCAAGATTGTGAGTTGTTTCGTGACAATGAGGTCAATAATGATGGTGATTTCATCGACTTTGCACTTATGGACGAATCTGAATCCGTTAATGCGGAGGAGGCTTTAAATGATCCAAAGTGGATTTGTGCTATGAAAGAGGAGCTGAAATCCATTGATAAAAACAGTACTTGGGAGCTAGTTGATCTACCAAACGGGAAGAAGGTAATTGGTGTGAAATTGGTGTTCAAAGTGAAGGCAAATCCCAAGGGTGAGATAATCAAACATAAGGCTAGATTAGTGGCTAATGGATTTTTGCAAAGAAAGGGTATAGACTTTGAGGAGGTATTTGTACCGGTTGCTAGGATTGAAACCATTAGGCTTGTTATTGGTATTGCTCATAACCATAATTGGCCTATTTACCAAATGCATGTCAAATCCGCGTTTTTGAATGGACCACTTGAGGAGGAGGTATATGTAGGACAACCCCCTGATTTTGTTGTGAAAGACCAAGAGCTGAAATTCTACAAGTTGAAGAAAGCACTATATGGTTTGAAGCAAGCTCCAAGAGCTTGGAATAGAAGACTTGATGGTTTCCTAAAGGACATTGGCTTCAAGAAATGTGTATCGGAGTCTGGAGTAGATGTGAAGACAGATGTTAGTGAAGGACTAATCATTCTTTGTCTATATGTGGATGATTTATTGATCACGGGCAGCAATGGTGAGTGCATTTCAAAGTTCAAGAGTGAACTTATGCGTGAATTTGAGATGACGGACCTTGGTCTCATGACTTATTTTCTTGGCATTTAGTTCCACAAGTCCAAAATGAGGTTGCTCATACATCAAATGAGATATGCTCTTGAGATATTGAAAAAGTGTAAAATTGAGCATTGCAATGCTGCCATCTCTCTAGCTGAACCAAGGTTGCAATTGTCTAAGAATGAGGATGAGGAAGATGTTGATCCAACTCAATATAGGAGGTTGATTGAATCTTTGCGATACTTGTGCAATACGCGGTTGGACTTAGCGTTTAGTGTCGATATTATGAGTAGATTCATGGAGAGACCAAAGATGTCTCATATGGCAGTAGCCAAAAGGATCTTGCACTATGTCAAAGGTTTTATTGGCTGCGGAATACTCTTTCCCGCAGCAGATACGAGCATAAAATGTAATTTGCTCAGTTTTATCGATTCTAACTAGTGCGGAGATAAAGATGATCAGAAGTCTACAGCTTGATACATCTTTATGTTCGGTGCAACACCAATCTCTTGGTGTTCGAAGAAGGAACCGATAGTTGCACTCTCATCTTGTGAGGCCGAGTATATTGTCGCTTCGTTATGCGCACGTTAAGTCATATGGCTTATGAATCTATAGAAGAAGTTGGGCACACTCTTAGTTGATAACGTTTCCGTGATTAATCTTGCTAAAAACCCAATTGCACATTGGAGGAGAAAGCATATAAAGATGAAACTCCACTATTTGAGGGAACTAGTCGGTGAAGGGAGGTTACGACTGGAATAATGCAAAAGCTATGACCAAGTTGTTGATTTGTTGACAAAGGGAGTCACAAATGATGTTTTCAAGAGGTTGAAGATGAGCATGGGGATGGTAGACTTACAACACTTGAATTAAGGTGGCGTACTGAAGTTTGAGTGATAATTCAAGTGAAAATATGCAGTTCAGTAGCAGAGAGTTCTTGTTTTTTAAGACGTAATCGGTTACCAAGATTGGTGTAACCAGTTACCACTGGGACTGAATTATTTCTGGAATTAACTAGCTTCAGGCGTAACTGATTATCCACTTTGGTGTAACCGGTTACGAACCCGGATTTTTTTATTTTTCTATTATTGTACTTGGTCAAATTCAATTTCAATCATTGTAATCTCTATATAAATCTGTAGGGTGCACTCTCACCCTAGCTAATAAAATTACTCATTCTCATCCTCAATTCTCTTTCTATCTTTCTATTCTCCCCTTCTATTCTGGACATCTAAATTTATTCATTCCAAATTTTAACAGACTTATATTTTGTTTGTTCTAATTTCCATAAATGTAATTCATTTTACTGTTCTTTGTTTTCCCTATCCTTTTGGCTGATCATATGAAGCAAACTCTTCCACAAGTTCTGTTTTATATGGTCCAGCTAATAATAAATTATAATCTGCCAACACTTCAATTTAATTTTTCGTCAACTCAGCAAGCATGGAATGTATCTACTAGTACTCTAATATACTTAATCTCTATTTCCTCAAGTGTTTTTGGAGTATTGGTCATATATTCATCTCTGAAAGGGTTTTGGGGAATATGGCTCAGTGTTAGGCAATGATTCTAGGAACCTGTTAGGAATGCATTCATTAATGGATATGTTGCTTTTGATTTCTACTTTAATATGATAAATCAAATACATTTTTTTAGATTTTGAGTTTTAAGTATATTTTTTGAGTTTGAATTTTTGAAAAAGACGAAGAATATATTAAAATTCAAAAAACTTATTTGAAATGAAAAGAATTATTATGATTTAATTTGCAAAGTTAAAGAATCAAAATAATCTTTATTTTAGGGATAAAATTGAACTCCAAATCTAAAAGATATATTTAACTTATAATATCATAAGAGATATCATTTATATTTTATTGAAAACAAATATAAAAAATACTAGAGATGACAATTTTATGTATAAATAATTAATTTAAAGTTTAATATGTAATATTAGACATATATTTTAAAAGAAAATATTTGTAAAATTGAAAGAAGAGGGTTAATATTGTTTGATTCCAAAGCAAGTTTGGGGATTGTTATTCAATGTTTGTGGTAGTAAAACGGGTTCGGTCCGTCGGATATTCTCGTTTTATCCACACATTTTTATGGGGTAGATTAAGGTTTTAAACTCACACATTTTAATCTATTCATCCCGTTTGGTCCGTTCTTTTGGCTTTTGCGGACACAGACTTTCAGATACAATTTTGTAATTTTTGATCTTAAATATGTTTGCTTTTATGCACATGGACTCGTCTTGTCCTGCTCTCACTTTTATGCGGGGCGGGGCAACATTTTAGACCCATCCTCAAATATGTTTGTCCTGTCCCGTCCCATTTTTTTAGATCTTTTGTGGGACAAACCTAATCAGGCGGGCATGCCCGTTTGACACTAAACATTGTTTTTCTTATAATGAATGTTGGATAAACTCTAATATTGAAGTTAACTGAATCAATCTTGATGAATAAGAATCAATCTTTCTGATTGATCACGCATCTTATTCTTCACCCTCTACTCAGGTGAAACAATTATTCATTGGTTGCAAGATAATTCTACACCACACAAAGAATTGAAAGAAGAAAACAATACAATTGGAATTGAGAGAATAGAGAAATTCTGGAAAGAGAAAAAATGTATTGTTGTGCAAACTGCCCTCTAAATGTTTGCTACAATGTGTGTTAATCACAAATGTGATTTCTGAAACTACATAAAGCTTTTACAAAACTTGTTATTCACACCTACAAATGAAATATAGTTTCTCTCTTTTCATAGATGATATTATTTGCACTCCAAGTAATCCCAAAAAATAACCAACTCAACTAAAATTAAGCTAAGGCAGTCATTGACGGAAGGAAACAAAATATCATAGTTGAGTATTCCTACATAATAGACTAAATTTAACCTTGTGTGACAGAGGTATCTAAGGGATCTAATGAGTATCTTGTACTATGTTGGGTCGACATCATCTTCAATCTTGCATCTCAGTTGGAGTTGAAGTTGGGTTACAATCTTACATCTCATATCTTCTTTGGTGCATCATCAATCCTCTACTATTCTTGTAGAATTTGATACCAAGGAAGTATGAGAGATTTTCCAAGTCTGACATTTCAAACTCCTTAATTAAGTATGAGAATTTGATTAAGTTTTAATTTTTAATAATATATATTTATTTTATAGAATTTCAAAATTATTCTATCAATTTAAGAAAAAAACTAAATATATAAAAACTTTTAATATTTTAAAGAACAGTTTTATAAAGATTATTTTAAAAAAAAATTCTTTTAAAACCGAAACAAACATGGCTTAATATGAATTTAATCTTTTGTATGCATGCACACTAAGTGACAATGGCGATTTTTAAATTTCCAACAGGACCGAAGAAAATTCATACGACAAATGAAGTGCCATTGGGGTTAAGAAGATTGTTCATACGACAAATGAAGTGCCATTGGGGTTAAGAAGATTGTTCATACATACTAGTACGATCCAAAGACAATAGAATGTGAGGCAAGTGGGATGATTATGATTGAACGAACTAATGCGCGTCTTCGTTGGGGCTAGGAACTCTTTCAAAATCAACAACTCATTGAGTTTTAGAGTGTGTGTTTAAAATAGTGTTTTCCTAGTCTTCTTAGTAAAAAGTATTATTTATAATTCTCAATATATTTTTTTTTTTAAATTTCAATTCTTGTAATTTTTTAATTTGGTTTTAAACTTTGTAAATATTTTTTACTTTGTTTTTGGCGTTTCTTTGTTTTAATTATTAAAAAAACAAGTTATATTAAAACTGATCCATGTAATACATAAAATATTTGATTTTCATCTTTATATCACTAATATTTGAAGGACTAAAATCAAATACTCTATTAACTAATATGTGAAAGAAGAACAAGTCATTGAGGTGGGGTAGCAGCTTAATTTAAATATTTCTATTGGTTTCAATAATTTATTTAATTTATTTGTGTCTATGGAGCCAAACACGAGTGAAAGAAGATTCATATATATAATTTAATGGCAAATGACGTGCTAGAAGGTTTAAGATTGTTTGAATGTGAGCAACTCGAAGCTATTAGTAAGCATCACCAACAATCACATACGACAATTAAGAAACATCTCTATGATTGCATGAGAGTTACATAAATTGATGGAAAAGACGTTACTAGGAAAGACGACGGACGTTACTAGAGATGACTTTAACATGGAATATGAAGGGGCATCCCTTAAATGACCATTGATGAATGGACAAGTATAAAAAGGAGACTTTTCTACGAGGAAGAAGACAAATGATACCTCCTACATACATGACGATTGTGATCTCACCTGACTTGACTCAGAGAGAATTATCCAAATAGTATTTGTTAGTAACATTAGGAAAAAAATACTTTTCTCCTCCACGTCTTTCACTGATTTAATGATTTCGTTAAAGATAACACCATTATAAGATTTCCAAATGAATCAGACTATATTATGTCAAATCAAAATATAAACATCCTTGAATTTACTCTCGCCTTTTAGAGAAAGAAAAGACTAAAAAAAACACCCTAGGTCCTTAGGTATAACTATCTGACATACCAATTACTTAAAGATCTATACCATATAGACAAGACAAGTTCACAAGTAACAAAGAGATAGGAAACTGAGTCAACCAAGTGCCCACACCTAGCATAAGATCCCTTACTAGGATAAAAAAAACACTCATGTCTTATAGAGATTTTCTCTAGATGAGAGTCTGTCTTGCAATAGTTTCCAAGAGAAGACCAAGTTCTTATTTAGAGCCCAGCTAATTCAAATAAGGGGAAGGATCTGACTCAAGAGAAGGCAAAGAAAAAATCAAACAAACCCTCTGAAAAGATAAGTGAATGCCACTATGAAAGTTAAATCTCTTGCATGCTTCCAAATCCACTTATCTTTATCCTGAGAGAGAGTGACATCTCAAAAAAGGTCTTCACCATCTATGATCCCTAGTCAATACCTTATTAACGATCACACCAATTTCTCTCACCAACCCATTAGACTGAATAGAGTTCAACAAAACCAGAAAACTTAATTTTTAAGGGTACGGATCCTAACCAAGGATTCTTCCAAAAGGAAGCTTGGGAATCTGATCCTACTTTTTTAAAAACATCATTAAGAAATTAATTAGAGTTATTATCCTTTTTAGACACAAGAAGAGATATCCCTTCCAATTAGGAAGAAGTAGAGAATAATATATTTCTTAGAAACATTAAATCGATCACATAATAATCTTTCCGGTACGATTCCCTTGAGTAATGGTGAGATGTTAAGCTTGACAAATGTTGATATATCATACAACCAATTGGAAGGTCCCATTCCAAACATTTCAACCTTCAAATCGATTGGACAAATAAATCGAATTTTCTTTTTAACAATTTAAAATAGATTTGATTAAATAATAACAATAATAATATTAAATAAAATAAATAACAACAATAATAATCAATAACAATTATTATTATTATTATTAATAATAATAATAATAATAATAATAATAATAATAATAATAATAGAAAACACAAGAGAGAAAAAAAACCTAACAAGAAAGGTGTAAACGAGATGGTGTGTGAGAGAGAAGAGATGAGCGAAAGCCCAACCATCCAAAAAAAATCTAATTCAAAATTAAACACATATTAAAAAATAAATAATAAAAAAGAAAAAGTGGGAAGGAAGAAAAGAAGGAAAGAAAATATTCATCCCAAAACCATGTGCCCTCTTTTCCGTGGTTCTAAATTAATCAAATTTAAAAATAAAATAATGACAAGTGTTGTGCGGTGATTGGTTTTTCATAAAAACTTAATTCAAAATTTTTTTTAACATAAAATTCTTAATCTTACTAAATAAATTAAAAAATAAATAACACAAACTAAAATTGAAACGAAAACATAAATAATTATGAATAGTTTCATCGATTATTTTGGCTAAAAATAGAAATAATCAGATAAATAATGAATAAAAATAGGGAGCAAAAATGCCTGAAAATTAAATTGAATGCACCAAAATGATCAGTACGGAATAAACTTCTCGGAAGCATACATGTTTTGATCCAATTTTGAAATAAAAAATGATCGGTTAAAAAAGCTCAAACTGATCAGAATGCAATCAAAAAAGTAGCCAAAAGAATAAAGCGAGCATACCAGATTAAACTATGTGAATCGTAGATTAAGAATATTGACGTCTGCAAGTTTATTTTTTAAAAAAATTTTGCCCGCTGATTCGACGTACATTTGAAAATTAATTCAACTCGTTTTTCTGTAGATCCAATAATTTATTTCGAGCGACATTCTAAACAAATATGTGGAATGGAATGCATGTTGTGATGAGCAAAACTACAAATGTCTTGTGAATGCATTGAAGTACTAACTGGATAATTGTGAATAGATAGTAAGATGCAAAGAAATCACTCTTGGACCATTTGCTTCTAATTCTCAATCACAATCAAAACCCTACAAAGATCCAGATGACGACAATACTCTTGATTGTCATCCTCTGAACTTCTGAAACAAGATGAAATGGAACGGACGATGTACTGAGATTGAGAAATAAATTCTTTTGACTTAATCAATAGATGACTGAATGAAATGCCATCAAGATCAGATAAAATGTCAGAAATCCTGACTTTTCATCTAAACCCTAATGAATGCTTTTTGACTGAAAGAATGCATGATAAAATGAAACGATTATGCAATGCTGATGCAAGTAAAAAACTTAGGGTAAAATTTAGGGTATGACATGTAACACCCTTCTAAAATACCCCAAATATTTTATAAGAATAATAACAACATTTATATATATATATATATATATATATATATATATATATATATATATATATATATATATATATATATATATATATATATATATATATATATATATATATATATATATATATCAGAGTAATCATGCACAACAAGGGTGTCACATAACAACATTTCACACAATTCTTCATAAAAATCAGTCATGCTCATTATTTAATTCAACATAAACACTTCTTGCAAAATACGCAGCGGATATAAATGATTCAACATCTGTAATACATTAAAATCAACATTTTTCAACAGTAAAACATCCCGTCCCGATGTTACATCTATCAGAGCATGACCCACTAAAAGAACCACACTAGACTCCAAGCACTAGCTTCTACTCACTCACTGCTCGTTACCTGAAAAATAGTTGTAAGGGTGAGTTCCTCAATCGATATAACAAACATTATAAATTATCATGTTATGTTAAGTAATTTTTCACGTTAATCACCCTAATCATATCATGCATCCAGTAACGGCACAACAACTCCAATATCATACTCAATAACAACATGAAATGCAACTCCATAACGACATAAAATGCAACTCAATAACAACATAAAATGCAACTCAATGAGACTCGACTCATCATGCATGTGGTACCAATCGGAGTAAAACTCCCAACTTAGATCATTGCCAATTTAGTGGGCATCAAGGCATAAGCCTTCAACTTTCAACTTAAAATTTTGCCAATCCAGGCCAACGTGGTGTGAGCAAAGCTCCATAATTTTGCCAATCCAGGCCAACGTGGTGTGAGCAAAGCTCCGACTCTATGCATATGAATGTATATGGCATGTACGACTTGCAATTTCAACAACATAATAATTACAGCAACACAACAGCTTTTTCAACAAAACAACACATGATCAACTTTGGCTCATCAGCCTACAACTCAGTATTTTCAACAAAACAACTTATAATCAACTTTGGCTCATCAGCCTACAACTCAATAATTTCAACAAAACAACTTATAATCAACTTTCAACATATTTGTATCAACATTTCATCACATAAACTCAATAAAATTACTCATCTCAATTAACTACAATAGGCCAATCACCAATTGTGTTCACAACATAAAACTTAACAATTTTTCCACACTGCAACAGTGTTAACCGGTTAACGCCCTGGGTTAACCGGTTAACGCAGGAAAAAAATACATTTTCTGGCAAAACGCAACAGTGTTAACCGGTTAACACCCTGGGTTAACCGGTTAACGCAGGCAAAACAGCACATTTTCACAAAATATAACAGTGTTAACCGGTTAACACCCTGGGTTAACCGGTTAACGCAGACGAAACAGCAGTTCCTGCGCTAACACAAGGCAGAATGCAGAGTTTCCGCATTTTCCGCCGTTGGAGGACTTCCGGACCTCCGATTCAATTTCCGTAAAAAGCTACACGTTCGGGAAATTCACAATACACTCAAGTACAGATTCAATTACAACTTATACACAACATATCCAACACAACTTCTCAACATTCAACATCCTAATTAGGGTCAATTCACGGTTTCTCACTACCCATGACATGTTAATCGATAATACCCATTAAACGACGAGAAACCCCCCTTACCTGAGTTAATCCGGCAAAATCTCTAAGCTCCAAGCTCTTCTCCAACCTTCTTCCTCTTGTTCTTGCCTCTTTGCCCTTTTCTCCTCTTCTCTGCAGCTTCTCAGTTTTCACGTGAAACCTTCTTTTCCAAAAAAATGAAATCTTTTTACTGATTCCAACTTATATATTTTCCAAAATAATAATAATAAATCCAAAATTCCAATTATTTAATTAAATTAATAAATTAAATATTAATTTAAATTAAATAAGTGTCTTATTTATCTTGGGGTGTTACAACTCTCCCCCACTAAAAGAGTTTTCGTCCTCGAAAACATACCTCAAGCGAATAACTCCGGATAAGACTTTTTCATCTGACTCTCCAGTTCCCAAGTCACATTGCCACCTGCTGGTCCTCCCCAAGCTACCTTCACCAAGGCAATCTCTTTACCCCGCAACTGCTTCAACTCTCGATCCTCAATCCTCATAGGTGATGTTTCAACAGTCAGGTTATCTCTCACCTGTACATCATCTACTTGGATCACATGCGACGGATCATGAATGTACCTCCTCAACTGAGATACATGAAAAACCTCATGCAAATTCGCAAGTGACGGCGGTAAAGCGATACGATAGGCTACCTCTCCTATCCTCTCTAGAATCTGATAAGGACCAATAAATCGAGGTGTCAACTTCTTTGACTTCAAAGCTCGACCAACCCCAGTTATCGGAGTAACACGAAGAAACACATGGTCTCCCTCTTGAAACTCAAGTGACTTCCTCCTTTTATCATGATAACTCTTCTGACGACTCTGAGCAATTCTCATCTTCTCCTGAATCATCTTAATCTTTTCTGTAGTCTGTTGAACAATCTCCGGTCCAACCACAGCACTCTCACCGGACTCATACCAACATAAAGGTGTCCGACATCTCCTACCATACAAAGCTTCAAACGGCGCCATACCAATGCTCGAATGAAAACTATTGTTGTAGGTAAACTCAATCAAAGGTAAATAACAATCCCAACTACCTCCCTTTTCCAAAATACAAGCTCTCAAAAGGTCCTCTAGTGACTGAATCGTCCTCTCAGTCTGACCATCAGTCTGCGGATGATATGCAGAACTCAATCTCAGCTTAGTTCCCAAAGCCTTCTGCAAACCTTCCCAGAACTTCGATGTAAATCTAGGATCTCTGTCCGAAACAATACTCGACGGAATACCATGCAAACTTACAATCTTCTCAATATACAACTCAGCTAATTTCTCTAACGGATAATCCATTCTAATCGGAATGAAATGAGCCGATTTCGTCAATCTGTCAACAATCACCCAAATAGCTTCAAAATTCTTAATTGTCCTCGGTAAACCAGAAACAAAATCCATACTGATACTATCCCACTTCCACTCTGGAATAGCCAACGGTTGCATTAGCCCAGACGGCTTCTGATGCTCAACCTTTGACTTCTGGCAAGTCAAACAGGAATAAACAAAACTCGCAATTTCTCTTTTCATTCCCGGCCACCAAAATAACTTTTTCAAATCATGATACATCTTCGTAGCTCCAGGATGAATACTCAAGCCACTACGATGTCCTTCTTCAAGAATACTTTTCTTAAGTTCGGTAACATCCGGAATACACACCCGATTACCAAATTTCAAAACACCATTCTCATCAACTCTGAATTCGCCACCTTGACCTTGATTCACTAGAGTCAACTTATCAACCAAAAGCATATCGGATTTCTGACCCTCTCTGATCTCCTCCAGAATACCACTTGTTAACTTCAACATTCCCAATTTAACACTATTGTGAGTACTCTCACACACCAAACTCAAGTCTCTAAACTGCTCAATTAAATCCAATTCCTTAACCATTAGCATAGACATATGTAATGATTTCCGACTCAATGCATCAGCCACTACGTTTGCTTTACCCGGATGGTAATTCAAACCAAAGTCATAATCCTTCAGAAACTCTAACCATCTTCTCTGTCTCATATTCAGCTCTTTCTGATCAAACAAATACTTTAAGCTTTTATGGTCACTGAAAACCTCAAATCTTGACCCGTATAAATAATGCCTCCATAACTTCAGAACAAATACCACAGCTGCCAACTCTAAATCATGCGTCGGATAGTTCCTCTCATGAACCCTCAGTTGTCTCGAAGCATAAGCTATAACCTGCTTATTCTGCATCAACACACCACCCAAACCCAACAATGAAGCATCACAGTAAATCTCAAATAGTTCCGACGAACTCGGTAATATCAAAATAGGAGCAGTAGTTAACCTTCTCTTTAACTCTTGGAAACCTTCTTCACATTTTGAGTCCCAAACAAACGCTTGCCCCTTCCTAGTCAACATCGTCAATGGTAACGCCAACTTAGAAAATCCCTCAATGAACTTCCTATAATAACCAGCCAAACCAAGGAAACTTCGAATCTCAGCAACAGACTTCGGAGCTTCCCACTTAGATACCGCTTCTATCTTAGAAGGATCAACAACAACACCACCTCTTGAAATCACATGACCAAGAAAACTTACCTCTCCTAACCAAAATTCACACTTGGACAATTTAGCAAATAACTTCTTTTCTCGTAGAACTCCCAAAACCATTCTCAAATGTTCAGCATGCTCTTCTTCAAATTTCGAATACACCAGAATGTCATCAAGAAACACCACAACAAACTTATCTAGGTACGGATGGAAAATCCTATTCATATACTCCATAAATACTCCAGGCGCATTAGTCACACCAAAAGGCATTACAGAATACTCATAATGTCCATACCTTGTTCTGAAAGCAGTCTTCTGAATATCCTCAGTTTTCACACGGATCTGATGATACCCAGATCTCAAATCTATCTTGCTGAACACACTTGCACCAACCAACTGATCCATCAAATCATCAATCCTCGGCAAAGGATACCGATTCTTGATCGTCACTTTATTCAGTTGCCTGTAGTCCACACACAACCTCATAGTACCTTCTTTCTTCTTAACCAATAGCACGGGTGCACCCCACGGTGACACACTCGGACGAATAAATTTCTTATCCCACAGATCTTCCAACTGACTCTTCAATTCAGTTAACTCAACAGCAGACATACGGTACGGAGCCATCGATATCGGTCTAGTACCAGGTACCAAATCAATCGAGAACTCCACTTCGCGTTCTGGTGGTAATTCATTCACCTCTTCAGGAAACACATCAGGGAAATCACGCACCACGGCCAGATCGCAAATCACCAGTTTATCTTTAGCCTCCAAAGTCGCTAACAGCATAAACAACTCTGCCCCATCAGCTACTTCTTCATTCACTTGCCTTGCGGATAGAAACAAACTCTTTCCCTCCTCAATCTCAGGAAAGACCACTGTCTTATCAAAACAATTGATAGAAACTCGGTTAAACACCAACCACTTCATACCCAGAATAACATCAATCTGCACTAGTGGAAGACACACTAGGTCCATCCCAAAGTCTCTACCAAAAATACTCAAAGGACAATTTAAACAAACCGAAGTAGTAGTCACTGAACCCTTCGCAGGAGTATCAATTACCATACTACCAAACATCTCAGATATCTCTAACTTAAGTTTCACAGCACAATCCAAAGATATAAAGGAATGAGTCGCACCTGTGTCAATAATAGCTACAAGAGGAAAGCCATTAATATAACACGTACCTCGGATCAAACGATCATCTGCAGAAGTCTCAGAACCCGATAAAGCAAAGACCTTGCCTCCTGACTGATTCCCTTTCTTCGGCTTCTGACACTGACTTCCAATATGGCCTTCTTCGCCATAATTAAAACAAATCACTTCCTTGTGCTTGCAATCAGCTATTGCATGACCAGTCTTACCACAGCGAAAACACCTCTTTACTTCAGCAGTGCATACATTACTCTTATGACCAGCCTGACCACATTTGAAGCAAACTATACCAGCAGGAGCACCTCCCCCACTAGCTCTCTGAGCCGGAACAGCTCTTTGCTTCCCTTTTCCAGCTGGAACATCATACGGCTTGCCACGGTTTTGATGTTGCTTGCCTCTGCGATCACTGACAATCTTGTAATGAGCATTATTGTCTTCTTCAAATATCCTGCAGCTATCAACCAATTCAGTAAAAATGCGTATCTTCTGATACCCAACAGCCTTCTTAATTTCAGAGCGCAGTCCGTTTTCAAACTTGATGCACTTCGAAAATTCAGCACCAGCACCAGTGTAATGAGGATAAAATTTGGACAGCTCCACAAATTTCGCAGCATAATCAGTGACAGACATGTTTCCTTGCTTCAGCTCAAGGAACTCAATTTCCTTCTTACCACGAACATCTTCCGGATAATACTTTCTCAGAAATTCCCTACGGAATACATCCCAAGTAATGACTTCACCTGCCACGGTCAACCTCTCGTGAGTCTCTAGCCACCAGTCATCAGCTTCGACTGCTAGCATGTGAGTACCATACCGAACCTTCTGAGCTGGAGTGCAATCCATAACACGGAAGATCCTCTCAATCTCTTTCAACCATCCCAAGGCTGCATCTGGATCATGCTTCCCTTTAAACACCGGCGGATTCTCTCTTTGAAAAGTCGCCAAGCTACGTGATCCAGCATCCCCACCAGCATTTGGCAAGTTCTGCACAGCTTGTGCCATCGCTTGCATTGCGGCAGCCATTGCAGCGTCATTCCTTCCAGCCATTTCAACTTATCAATACAACACAACTTAAAGTTAGGTTGGTAACAATACATAATTGTTAGACAGTAACGACACGACAACTGGCCGGACAGACCGACCTGCTCTGATACCACTAATGTAACACCCTTCTAAAATACCCCAAATATTTTATAAGAATAATAACAACATTTATATATATATATATATATATATATATATATATATATATATATATATATATATATATATATATATATCAGAGTAATCATGCACAACAAGGGTGTCACATAACAACATTTCACACAATTCTTCATAAAAATCAGTCATGCTCATTATTTAATTCAACATAAACACTTCTTGCAAAATACGCAGCGGATATAAATCATTCAACATCTGTAATACATTAAAATCAACATTTTTCAACAGTAAAACATCCCGTCCCGATGTTACATCTATCAGAGCATGACCCACTAAAAGAACCACACTAGACTCCAAGCACTAGCTTCTACTCACTCACTGCTCGTTACCTGAAAAATAGTTGTAAGGGTGAGTTCCTCAATCGATATAACAAACATTATAAATTATCATGTTATGTTAAGTAATTTTTCACGTTAATCACCCTAATCATATCATGCATCCAGTAACGGCACAACAACTCCAATATCATACTCAATAACAACATGAAATGCAACTCCATAACGACATAAAATGCAACTCAATAACAACATAAAATGCAACTCAATGAGACTCGACTCATCATGCATGTGGTACCAATCGGAGTAAAACTCCCAACTTAGATCATTGCCAATTTAGTGGGCATCAAGGCATAAGCCTTCAACTTTCAACTTAAAATTTTGCCAATCCAGGCCAACGTGGTGTGAGCAAAGCTCCATAATTTTGCCAATCCAGGCCAACGTGGTGTGAGCAAAGCTCCGACTCTATGCATATGAATGTATATGGCATGTACGACTTGCAATTTCAACAACATAATAATTACAGCAACACAACAGCTTTTTCAACAAAACAACTCATGGTCAACTTTGGCTCATCAGCCTACAACTCAGTATTTTCAACAAAACAACTTATAATCAACTTTGGCTCATCAGCCTACAACTCAATAATTTCAACAAAACAACTTATAATCAACTTTCAACATATTTGTATCAACATTTCATCACATAAACTCAATAAAATTACTCATCTCAATTAACTACAATAGGCCAATCACCAATTGTGTTCACAACATAAAACTTAACAATTTTTCCACACTGCAACAGTGTTAACCGGTTAACGCCCTGGGTTAACCGGTTAACGCAGGAAAAAAATACATTTTCTGGCAAAACGCAACAGTGTTAACCGGTTAACACCCTGGGTTAACCGGTTAACGCAGGCAAAACAGCACATTTTCACAAAATATAACAGTGTTAACCGGTTAACACCCTGGGTTAACCGGTTAACGCAGACGAAACAGCAGTTCCTGCACTAACACAAGGCAGAATGCAGAGTTTCCGCATTTTCCGCCGTTGGAGGACTTCCGGACCTCCGATTCAATTTCCGTAAAAAGCTACACGTTCGGGAAATTCACAATACACTCAAGTACAGATTCAATTACAACTTATACACAACATATCCAACACAACTTCTCAACATTCAACATCCTAATTAGGGTCAATTCACGGTTTCTCACTACCCATGACATGTTAATCGATAATACCCATTAAACGACGAGAAACCCCCCTTACCTGAGTTAATCCGGCAAAATCTCTAAGCTCCAAGCTCTTCTCCAACCTTCTTCCTCTTGTTCTTGCCTCTTTGCCCTTTTCTCCTCTTCTCTGCAGCTTCTCAGTTTTCACGTGAAACCTTCTTTTCCAAAAAAATGAAATCTTTTTACTGATTCCAACTTATATATTTTCCAAAATAATAATAATAATAAATCCAAAATTCCAATTATTTAATTAAATTAATAAATTAAATATTAATTTAAATTAAATAAGTGTCTTATTTATCTTGGGGTGTTACATGACACATCCATCTCAACACCATTTTCATCTTTTGATATTTTAAATCCTAGAACCATTAGATTTTCAACAGAATTGCTATGCTCAATTCCAAATCTTTTCAACACTTCTATCACATACTTCATTTGACTGGTGAGTATACCGTCATCAAATTGAACTACCTCAATACCAACAAAATACCTCATCTTACCCAAGTCTGACATATCAAATTCCTTCTTCATGGACTCTTTGAATTCATACATCATTTTTTCATCATCTCCGATATAAATTAAATCATCAACATACAAGCTAATGATCAAATATTTATCTTATTTGACTTTCTTAAACAAAGTTTGCTCACTATCCTCCTTCTCAAAGCCTTCCTTTCTTAAGTATGATTCAGTTTGACTAAACCATGCTCGCGGTGCCTGCTTGAGTCTGTACAAAGCTTTGTTAAGTTTATATAGCTTTTGCTCCTCATTCTTTATTTCATAACCCCTTAGCTACTCCATGTACACATTCTAAGCTAACTTCCCATGAAGAAAGGTCGACTTCACGTCCAACTAAAACAGACACCAACCTCTTTGTGCAGAAATTGCCAAAATCATTCGAATTGTATCCATACGAACTACATGAGCGTATACTTCTTCATAATCAACTCTATATTTCTGAGAAAACCCTTTGGCAACCAAGTGAGGCTTGTATTTTTCTACTTCTACAAGCTTATTCAACTTTGCTTTGTTTACCCATTTGACTCCTATTTTTTTTCTCGCTCTTTTCGGCAACTCCCTGAGATCCATGTTCCATTATTCTCAATAGATCTGATTTCTACATCCATGGTTGCCCTCCATTTCTCCTCATTTAATTCTTCGTCAAATGAAGTTGGATCAGAATGAACGACATGAGCAAACAAGATTAAGGGAGTTTGTACCTCTTCCTCTTCATCGGAAAAACCATCATTAGGGAATTCATCCACCCTGGTGCTCTTCTATTTCGGGGTTCTGTCACTAGAGAAATTACATTTTCTTCTTCATGATTAACAGTTGCATTTTCTGCATTTTCTTCTTCATTACCATCAGCTGCATATTCTTCTTCATTGTCATCACTTGATTCCTCACTTTCGTCACTTTTCTCATTTTCCCATTCCAAGTCAAACATGTTATCTTTTTCAGAGGTTTCTCCCAATTCCATTTCCATATTCTTCAAAAACGACATCCTGGCTGATAATAAGCCTCTTGGAGGTAGGATTATATAGTCGTTATGCCTTTGATTCTTCGCTTACACCAAAAAAGATACAACAATGGCTCTTATCTTCAAGGTTTATTCGTCGAGCATCTGATAGATGAGCATATGTTATACAATTAAAGACTCTTTAGTGCCTAACTGAAGGCTTTATCCCACGCCAAGCTTCCTCTGGCATCGTTTCCTTCACCAATGATGTTTTAGATCTATTAAGTGAAGGAAAATTGTGATCCAAAACACAGCGGAGATTAAAAATTCTCCTTTACGAATGGGCATGATCAGTGATAGAAATCGTTGCCTCTTGTGGCGATTGAAACCTTTGATGCAAATCTAAGGAGTGATCATAGACGTTGAATGGTGACAAAGCCTCTACTTAGTCCACACGAACGGATTCCTTCAGTCTCAGTGCTAGCTGCTACGAATGAAGGCTTTTAGTGTGAGAGAGAGAGAGAGAGAAATGAAATTTTATCTAGTGAAATGCTTCTTCACAAGGGTTCTATTTATAGAACCACTTGTGTGGGCTGCAGGCTAAAAAGCCCATTTAAGTGTATGTGGCCCATATCTTATTGTATGTGAAAAATCACTTAAGCGCGTGGTACCTTACCACATTTTGTATTCTCCTTAAGTTCATTGTACGTTACGATGTTCAATAATTCACTTAAGTGCACCGTACCTTACGGTGTTCCTTATTTACTCTATCTCTCATCAATTCGGTCTTTTGAGTGTGACCCTGTAGGTTTTCGCGACATTGTCAATTATATTAAATCAATATTTAACATAATAAACAGTGAGCGGTATCTAGCAACACATCATTGTTATCCAAGGCACGAAAATGTCATGTGATCTGACAAATCCCTTTTTTATAATAATACTTGTGTATATAATTACCCTTTTGCCCTTATGTATGAACAGTTGGGTAAGTGATCATTGGAACATTGCTGATTAGTTATTTCATATAGGAAAAGTTCCAGGAATAGGAAATCCACCCACGGGTAGGCTCTAGGGTTTAAAAAGGTTTCTAGAGTCATAGACCCTATTCAAGAATATTATCGTCAGAACGACTAATCGTAAGATAATAATATTCTAAAGAGGATCTATTCTAGGTGAGGTATTTGTATCAACCCAACGAGTCCTAAGTCTCACATGTCAACAATACACAACCATCGGTCCTAAAAGCGATTGGTTCAGGGTTCTACAAAAGGTCCTCAAAATCATGGATTGAGGTTGAAACTGTAACACCCCAATAAAATGAAATAATTATTTAAATTGAGTTAATAGTATATTATTAATTTAATTAAATAATTGGATTAATATTATTGGATTATTAATATTATTATTGGGATAATATTATTGGGTTTTATTATTGAAATATATAAGTTGGAATTTAGAAAATCCCATTTTTTGGTAAAAAGGAACAGAAAAACGGCTGAAAGAGAGAAAGGGCAAAGAGACAGAGCAAGGGAAGAGGAAAAGCTTGAAGCTAACGGAATTGCCGGATTAACTCAGGTAAGGGGGGTTTATCATCGTTTGATGGGTCTTATGGGATAGCATGTAATGGGTAGTGATAGACCTCTGATTTTGACTCTGATTGAAATGATATGTGATGAAATTGTGAAATATTGATGAACGAATTTGGATGATAATTGATGAAAATTCGTAAGAATTAGATGTAGTAAGGTTAGCGATTTGAAAGGTTGAATGTGTCTGATCTGTAATTGATAAAACGAACGAATGTGAATGAAGATTTGGACTGTGGAAGGTTGAATTGGATAGATCTCGTAGCAGAGAAAGCCATTGCAGATCTGGAAATTCTGGTTCTGGTCATACGCGTATGGCACTAGGCAATACGCGTATGAGATGGCATGGTACGCGTATGGCATTAGGCAGTACGCGTATGAGTGAAAAAGATGATGTTTTGAACGTGAAATTGTCTCTGTTGGTACGCGTATGAGGATGTGGTACGCGTAGCATACGCGTATGAGAGTGGGCAGTACGCGTATGGATTTGGTCAGGAATGGGCAATACGCGTATGGGAATAGGCGATACGCGTATGGGCAGAATTGTGATTTTTCTGAACTGTTGTTGTGCAGTTTTTGGTTGTTTAGGCTGAGTGATGCATTTAGCTGAGGTATGATGTTGCAGGGATCATTTCCCGTTATTTTGAATAGTGTAGGTATTAGTAGGGTGTGCTAATACTATGATTGATCATGTGGCATGATATGATATGCTTATGTTGATGATATGTGATGGTATACATGATGATGTGAATGTATTCATTTGTGAATAGACTATTTTATGGCTTAGAGGGTGAGCATGTGTCTATTCTTGAATTGTTGTTGATGTTGCATTGCTAGGTGATTAGCATGCATATTGTGGCCTTTAAGGTGGTAGCTAATTCCCGTGGTGAGGAATTAGTGAGTAAATCATTTTGGTTGTTGTTGTTGATGTTTGCATGCTAGGTGATTAGCGTGCATAGCATGGCCCAATTGGGGTGGTAGCTAATTCCCATGGTGAGGAATTAGTGAGTGAGTCACTATGTCTCAAATGAGTGGGACTAGTGAGCTTGGTAGTCGTGCCTGGATTTGGACGGTGAGGTTGAACTATATGTTCACAACATAGTCGGTACCGCATGCATGGAGTCTCATTGCATAATATATGTATGGCGTGTAATATGAATGGATGTATTCCAATATTACACGTGTGTTTGTGTTGGTATTGTCGTGTTGTTATTAAGTATGATGTTGGAATTGATATGCTGTTCCTGAATGGGTGTTTTGATTAGGGTGATGAAGTGTGTTGAATCACTTAACATAACATGATATTTTATAATACTCATTATATTGATTGAGGAACTCACCCTTACAATTGTTTTTCAGGTAACGAGCCGTGATTGAGTAGGCGCTAGTACTTGGAGTTTAGAAGTAGTTCCTTAGTGGGTCATGCTCTGATAGATGTAACATCGGGACGGGATGTTCTACTTGTTTTCATTGATGATTGTTGAATAAGCTTACATGTATTGTGTTGCATGTTTGTATTGATATTGGATTTTATTCCGCTGCGAATTATGCAATTGTTTTATTTGATTAAATAAATGAGCATGACAGGATATTTTGGAACATGGTGTGAATATGTTGTGTGACACCCTTCGGGGCATAATTACTCTGATTGATATTTTTATTATTTTAATTAAATATTTGGGGTATTTTAGAAGGGTGTTACATTAGTGGTATCAGAGCATAGTCGGTCGAGTCGAGTCGTAATTAGTCTGTTCCCCTGTACGGGATAGGTGTTGTGTAACCGTATCAGTACTTATTGTTTGGTTTGTTTGAGTTTTCAGAATAGAGATGGCTGGAAGAGGTAGAGATGATGCTGCAATTGCTGAGGCTCTGGGTATGCTAGCTGGAGTACTTGGAGGGAATCCGAATGTTGTGGGAATGGGAGCTGCTCGTCAACTGAGTGATTTCCAGAAGAACAACCCTCCAATGTTCAAGGGAGCATACGATCCAGATGGTGCTCAGAAGTGGTTGAAGGAGATCGAGAGGATCTTCCGAGTGACGGAGTGTGCCGATAACCAGAAGGTCAGGTTCGGTACGCATATGCTGTCTGAGGAAGCAGATGATTGGTGGGTTGCTACCCGCACTGAGTTGGAATCTGCTGGAAATGCTGAGATCACTTGGGCTGTGTTCAGAGAGAGATTCCTGAGGAAGTATTTTCCAGAGGATGTCAGAGGAAAGAAAGAGATAGAGTTCTTGGAATTGAAGCAGGGCAATCGGTCTGTTACTGAGTATGCTGCTAAGTTCACAGAGCTGTCGAAGTATTACACTCCCTATAATGAGGCGGCTGGGGAATTTTCGAAATGTGTGAAGTTTGAGAACGGGTTGCGTCCCGAGATCAAACAGGCTATTGGATATCAGCGGATCAGAGTATTTTCTGATTTGGTCGACTGTTGCAGGATTTTTGAACAGGATTCCAAGGCTAGAGCAGAGAGCTATCAGCAAAGGGTTGATAGGAAGGGTAAGAATCAGATTGATCGTGGGAAACCGTATGCAGCTGGCAAAGGTTTCCAGAGACAGGGTGGGATGAAGAGGCCTAGTGGGGGAGATTCTAGTGCCCCTGCTAAGTGTTACAGGTGTGGCCAGGCTGGACATCGTATCCATGAGTGTACCAGTGCTGAGAAGAAGTGTTTTAAGTGTGGAAAAGGTGGTCATTTGGCTGTAGATTGCCGGTTGAAGACTGTGACTTGTTTCAACTGTGGAGAGTTGGGTCATATCAGTCCACAGTGTCCTAAGCCGAAGAAAG
Source organism: Lathyrus oleraceus (assembly GCF_024323335.1). Taxonomy (NCBI): domain Eukaryota; kingdom Viridiplantae; phylum Streptophyta; class Magnoliopsida; order Fabales; family Fabaceae; genus Lathyrus; species Lathyrus oleraceus. The sequence goes on from NC_066584.1 coordinate 263,990,401, forward strand.
AGAATCAGTCGGGAGGCAAGGTCTTTGCTTTATCGGGTTCTGAGACTTCTGCAGATGATCGTTTGATCCGAGGTACGTGTTATATTAATGGCTTTCCTCTTGTAGCTATTATTGACACAGGTGCAACTCATTCCTTTATATCTTTGGGTTGTGCTGTGAAACTTAAGTTAGAGATATCTGAGATGCTTGGAAGTATGGTGATTGATACTCCTGCAAAGGGTTCAGTGACTACTACTTCAGTTTGTTTGAGTTGTCCTTTGAGTATTTTTGGTAGAGATTTTGGGATAGACCTTGTGTGTCTTCCACTAGTGCAGATTGATGTTATCCTGGGTATGAACTGGTTGGTGTTTAACCGAGTTTCTATCAATTGTTTTGATAAGACTGTGATATTTCCTGAGATTGAAGAAGGAAAGAGTTTATTTCTATCAGCCAGGCAGGTGAATGAGGAAGTGGCAGATGGGGCAGAGTTGTTTATGCTGTTAGCGACCATGGAGGCTAAAGATAAACTGGTGATTGGTGATCTAGCTGTGGTGTGTGATTTTCCTGATGTGTTTCCGGAAGAAGTGAATGAATTGCCACCAGAGCGTGAAGTTGAGTTCTCGATTGATTTGGTACCTGGTACTAGACCGATATCGATGGCTCCGTACCGTATGTCTGCTATTGAGTTAGCTGAATTGAAGAGTCAGTTGGAAGATCTGTTGGATAAGAAATTTATTCGTCCGAGTGTGTCACCGTGGGGTGCACCAGTGTTGTTGGTTAAGAAGAAAGAAGGTACTATGAGGTTGTGTGTGGACTACAGGCAACTGAATAAAGTGACGATCAAGAATCGGTATCCTTTGCCGAGGATTGATGATTTGATGGATCAGTTGGTTGGTGCGAGTGTGTTCAGCAAGATAGATTTGAGGTCGGGATATCATCAGATACGTGTGAAAACTGAGGATATTCAGAAGACTGCTTTCAGAACAAGGTATGGACATTACGAGTATTCTGTAATGCCTTTTGGTGTGACTAATGCGCCTGGAGTATTTATGGAGTATATGAATAGGATTTTCCATCCGTACCTAGATCAGTTTGTTGTGGTGTTTATTGATGACATTTTGGTGTATTCGAAATCTGAAGAAGAGCATGCTGAGCATTTGAGAGTGGTTTTAGAAGTTCTACGAGAAAAGAAGTTATTTGCTAAACTGTCGAAGTGTGAATTTTGGTTAGAAGAGGTGAGTTTTCTTGGTCATGTGATTTCAAGAGGTGGTGTTGCTGTTGATCCTTCTAAGGTAGAAGCGGTATCTAAGTGGGAAGCTCCGAAGTCTGTTGCTGAGATTCGAAGTTTTCTTGGTTTGGCTGGTTATTATAGGAAGTTCATTGAGGGATTTTCCAAGTTGGCGTTACCGTTGACAATGTTGACTAGAAAGGGGCAAGCGTTTGTTTGGGACTCAAGATGTGAAGAGGGTTTCCAAGAGTTGAAGAGAAGGTTGACTACTGCTCCTATTTTGATATTACCGAGTTCGTCGGAATCATTTGAGGTTTACTGTGATGCTTCACTGTTGGGTTTAGGTGGTGTGTTGATGCAGAATAAGCAGGTTATAGCTTATGCTTCGAGACAACTGAGAGTTCATGAGAAGAACTATCCGACACATGATTTAGAGTTGGCAGCTGTGGTATTTGTTCTGAAGTTATGGAGACATTACTTGTATGGATCAAGATTTGAGGTTTTCAGTGACCATAAAAGTTTAAAGTATTTGTTTGATCAGAAAGAGCTGAATATGAGACAGAGGAGATGGTTAGAATTTCTGAAGGATTATGACTTTGGGTTGAATTACCATCCGGGTAAAGCAAACGTAGTGGCTGATGCATTGAGTCGGAAATCATTGCATATGTCTATGTTAATGGTTAAGGAATTGGATTTAATTGAGCAGTTTAGAGACTTGAGTTTGGTGTGTGAGAGCACTCACAATAGCGTTAAATTGGGAATGTTGAAGTTAACGAGTAATATTTTGGATGAGATTAGAGAGGGTCAGAAATCCGATATGCTTTTGGTCGATAAGTTGACTTTAGTGAATCAAGGTCAAGGTAGTGAATTCAGAGTTGATGAGAATGGTGTTTTGAAATTTGGTGATCGGGTGTGTATTCCAGATGTTACCGAACTTAAGAAGAGTATTCTTGAGGAAGGACATCGTAGTGGCTTGAGTATTCATCCTGGAGCTACGAAGATGTACCATGATTTGAAGAAGTTATTTTGGTGGCCGGGAATGAAAAGGGAAATTGCAAGTTTTGTTTATTCCTGTTTGACTTGTCAGAAGTCGAAGATTGAGCATCAGAAGCCGTCTGGGCTAATGCAACCGTTGGCTATTCCAGAGTGGAAGTGGGATAGTATCAGTATGGATTTTGTTTCTGGTCTGCCGAGGACAAGTAAGAATTTTGAAGCCATTTGGGTGATTGTTGACAGATTGACGAAATCGGCTCATTTCATTCCGATCAGAATGGATTATCCGTTGGAGAGATTGGCTGAGTTGTATATTGAGAAGATTGTCAGTTTGCATGGTATTCCGTCGAGTATTGTTTCGGACAGAGATCCTAGATTTACATCGAAGTTCTGGGAAGGTTTGCAGAAGGCTTTGGGGACTAAGCTGAGGTTGAGTTCTGCATATCATCCGCAGACTGATGGTCAGACTGAGAGGACGATTCAGTCATTAGAGGATCTTTTGAGAGCTTGTGTTTTGGAAAAAGGAGGTGCTTGGGATAGTTATTTACCTTTAGTTGAGTTTACCTACAACAAAAGTTTTCATTCGAGCATTGGTATGGCACCGTTTGAAGCTTTGTATGGTAGGAGATGTCGGACACCTTTATGTTGGTATGAGTCCGGTGAAAGTGCTGTGGTTGGACCGGAGATTGTTCAACAAACTACAGAAAAGATTAAGATAATTCAGGAGAAGATGAGAATTGCTCAGAGTCGTCAGAAGAGTTATCATGACAAGAGGAGGAAGTCACTTGAGTTCCAAGAGGGAGATCATGTGTTTCTTCGTGTTACTCCGATAACTGGGGTTGGTCGAGCTTTGAAGTCGAAGAAGTTGACACCTCGATTTATTGGTCCTTATCAGATTTTGGAGAGGATAGGAGAAGTAGCCTATCGTATCGCTTTACCGCCGTCGCTTGCGAATTTGCATGAGGTTTTTCATGTGTCTCAGTTGAGGAGGTACATTCATGATCCGTCGCATGTTGTCCAAGTAGATGATGTACAGGTGAGAGATAACCTGACTGTTGAAACATCACCTATGAGGATCGAGGATCGAGAGTTGAAGCAGTTGCGGGGTAAAGAGATTGCCTTGGTGAAGGTAGCTTGGGGAGGACCAGCAGGTGGCAATGTAACTTGGGAACTGGAGAGTAAGATGAAGGAGTCTTACCCAGAGTTGTTCACTTGAGGTATGTTTTCGAGGACGAAAACTCTTTTAGTGGGGGAGAGTTGTAACACCCCAATAAAATGAAATAATTATTTAAATTGAGTTAATAGTATATTATTAATTTAATTAAATAATTGGATTAATATTATTGGATTATTAATATTATTATTAGGATAATATTATTGGGTTTTATTATTGAAATATATAAGTTGGAATTTAGAAAATCCCATTTTTTGGTAAAAAGGAACAGAGAAACGGCTGAAAGAGAGAAAGGGCAAAGAGACAGAGCAAGGGAAGAGGAAAAGCTTGAAGCTAACGGAATTGCCGGATTAACTCAGGTAAGGGGGGTTTATCATCGTTTGATGGGTCTTATGGGATAGCATGTAATGGGTAGTGATAGACCTCTGATTTTGACTCTGATTGAAATGATATGTGATGAAATTGTGAAATATTGATGAACGAATTTGGATGATAATTGATGAAAATTCGTAAGAATTAGATGTAGTAAGGTTAGCGATTTGAAAGGTTGAATGTGTCTGATCTGTAATTGATAAAACGAACGAATGTGAATGAAGATTTGGACTGTGGAAGGTTGAATTGGATAGATCTCGTAGCAGAGAAAGCCATTGCAGATCTGGAAATTCTGGTTCTGGTCATACGCGTATGGCACTAGGCAATACGCGTATGAGATGGCATGGTACGCGTATGGCATTAGGCAGTACGCGTATGAGTGAAAAAGATGATGTTTTGAACGTGAAATTGTCTCTGTTGGTACGCGTATGAGGATGTGGTACGCGTAGCATACGCGTATGAGAGTGGGCAGTACGCGTATGGATTTGGTCAGGAATGGGCAATACGCGTATGGGAATAGGCGATACGCGTATGGGCAGAATTGTGATTTTTCTGAACTGTTGTTGTGCAGTTTTTGGTTTTTTAGGCTGAGTGATGCATTTAGCTGAGGTATGATGTTGCAGGGATCATTTCCCGTTATTTTGAATAGTGTAGGTATTAGTAGGGTGTGCTAATACTATGATTGATCATGTGGCATGATATGATATGCTTATGTTGATGATATGTGATGGTATACATGATGATGTGAATGTATTCATTTGTGAATAGACTATTTTATGGCTTAGAGGGTGAGCATGTGTCTATTCTTGAATTGTTGTTGATGTTGCATTGCTAGGTGATTAGCATGCATATTGTGGCCTTTAAGGTGGTAGCTAATTCCCGTGGTGAGGAATTAGTGAGTAAATCATTTTGGTTGTTGTTGTTGATGTTTGCATGCTAGGTGATTAGCGTGCATAGCATGGCCCAATTGGGGTGGTAGCTAATTCCCATGGTGAGGAATTAGTGAGTGAGTCACTATGTCTCAAATGAGTGGGACTAGTGAGCTTGGTAGCCGTGCCTGGATTTGGACGGTGAGGTTGAATTATATGTTCACAACATAGTCGGTACCGCATGCATGGAGTCTCATTGCATAATATATGTATGGCGTGTAATATGAATGGATGTATTCCAATATTACACGTGTGTTTGTGTTGGTATTGTCGTGTTGTTATTAAGTATGATGTTGGAATTGATATGCTGTTCCTGAATGGGTGTTTTGATTAGGGTGATGAAGTGTGTTGAATCACTTAACATAACATGATATTTTATAATACTCATTATATTGATTGAGGAACTCACCCTTACAATTGTTTTTCAGGTAACGAGCCGTGATTGAGTAGGCGCTAGTACTTGGAGTTTAGAAGTAGTTCCTTAGTGGGTCATGCTCTGATAGATGTAACATCGGGACGGGATGTTCTACTTGTTTTCATTGATGATTGTTGAATAAGCTTACATGTATTGTGTTGCATGTTTGTATTGATATTGGATTTTATTCCGCTGCGAATTATGCAATTGTTTTATTTGATTAAATAAATGAGCATGACAGGATATTTTGGAACATGGTGTGAATATGTTGTGTGACACCCTTCGGGGCATAATTACTCTGATTGATATTTTTATTATTTTAATTAAATATTTGGGGTATTTTAGAAGGGTGTTACAGAAACTATCACTTCCAGAATGACTAATCATAAAACAGTAATAATTTCAAGGGATCTCATCTGAGTGGAGTTCTTGCATCATCCAACGAGTCTGATGTCTCGCATGTCAACACTACACAACCACAATCCTAACTTAGGTTTTTTCTCATAGCTCGGATATAGAGCTTTTCCTCACACAACGCCAATAATCAGAGTGTTCCAATGATGCCATATAACATTATACAATAATTGGAAATGCATATATAAAGCATATAAAAATAAAGAGGATACGAAGCAAGCAAACAAATAAAATCAAACACTCAAATGCAAAAACAAACTAAAATAGGGTGGACTCGCTTAAGAAAGATTTATCAGCAGAGTCGCTGTTGAACTTTATTTATTCTCGAAGGGGGAAAGGGAAAATATCAATAAAACCCACGAAAGACAAAAATAAATGATCGTCGCAACCAGATCGGGTTCGGGAGTCGGTTATGCAAGGAGAATGTATTAGCACCCCTCACATTTGTTGTACTTAACGGGATCCATTTAGTTAGTTTCATGTAAGAGTGTTAGCGTGATATTAATTTACGGTCTTCTACTTATAGAGTGAAAAAAGAGAAAGAAAAACATTTTTTATTAAAGGGGTGCCTCACAAGATTTCAAAAACCTGCTCCTACGTATCTCCAGGTGCTATGAAGAACTCAAGGCTATGTAGTTCTACTTAGACAAAACTATTGGGAAGATTTCTTCTAAGGAGTGATCTTTTAGACATATAGAATGACTAAACCTTTACTTGTTTCTCGCTCTTGGAGGCTGTCATACCCCAATTTTGTCCGAGCATATTTAAATTTTTGTAAAATCGATTTCATTTTTAATTTGCATCATATGCACAACATGACATGCATTCCATCATGAATAATAACTAAAATATCAGTCAGAATAAATTTATTGAAAATACAGACAAACTGGTTAAATCATTTCTCAAGAACATGTAAAATCAGTGGGTAAAAAGTTTCAGAATTAAAATTACAGACACCAGTATTATTAATCTACCGCTCATGTAGTTTAACCTGGTGTGCTCGTTGTAATTTTCAGAAGTTGTTTCAGTTGCGTTTTGACCCGCCTGAGCCTTTTAACCGGTGCAAACTTATTTCAGAATTTGAAGAAACGCTGTATTTTTTTAATAAGTATATTTTGTGTTGATCATTTTAGTGTGTCTGATTTTATTTTTCGAGCAAATTCACATCCGACTTCTATTTCTAATCGGTCACTATTTCTCTTGTTTTAATCATTCAACTAAAGTAATTAGAATTTATTAACTTAAAATATTGTTTAGAAATTTATGAAGACCACATTTTATTTAATAAGGATTAATTTCAAAAAAAATATAATAAGGTTGCACATTGGATTCTTTGTGATTGCCAGCTAGTATTCTCCACTCCAACGGATATATAGTGACAGCTAGCATTGAGGGGAATAAGGAGGTCACTCATTACTGACCAACGGACGCTCTCTCGTTTACTCTCTCTTTCCAATGAATAAAACCAAAAAACGAAATTCAAAAGATCACTCACATCTCTCTCACCTTACACTCACTCACGTTTTATACCTCCCACTCATGTGTCCCTCATGCGGCCAAATCCCAACACACTACTCACTCATCAAAAAACTCCCTCCTCTCTCTCTCATAGGCGCTACAAAAAGCAAGAGGAAAAATCAAAAAAATCCTCCACCAATCACCTCTCTTCTCTCTCCACTCTCTGATACTCTCTCTGTAAAAAGGAAAAAGAAGAAACACAACCATCATCGTCTTCTTTCAACCATTGTCGGCCTTCACCATGCTAACCCCCTCCGTTTGCATCCGACCTCCATCTTCCTCTTTAAATCCAACCGAAAACCATTCTTCCCATCCGCCGTGGAACACCACCTCAACACCGCGAAATCACGCACTCCTCCTTGCTCTTCTTCTTTCCGACAACCCCACAAACCAAAGCCTAACATCCGCACCACCACTCATAACCTAACAGCTTCGACACCCACCTAATTTGTCTCCTCACCCCTAATCGCCGTCCACACCGTCGAATAACAACATCACTACCGACGAGCTCCCTCCATGAAACCTCATCCGTCGGAAACCCCCTTCTTTCGCCTCACAATAAACCATTGGTTGTCCGACGAAACACACAACCAAACAACAAGGAACCTTATCCACAGCCTTGACGGAATCGCCGAGACCGTTGCGTCTTACCGGAATGGAACTCCGACGCGACGACAATCGGCGACAGTAGAACCGCTTTTGTTGTAAGGTTGTGGATCGATGTACGGTGTGAGCTTGGCGGCGTGAGGATCTGAAATGGAAATGCATGATGAATCGATTGCGAGAAGGTGAAGAAAACGAGACTGAAAGAGGAAAGTATTGGAGATTTTGAAGTTTTTTGAAGAAACTGCAGAATCTCAGTACGGTAAATTTTCATAGCATTCTGAGTTGGTTAGAAGTTAGGTGGAAATTCACAATGAAATTCCTCTCAAATTTGATAGTTAGTTAGGATTTATCATCCAAATGAAATTGGAACTCATATCAAATATCTGAAATTCACTGTGAATCATTAAGTTGCATTTAGTTGGTTCTGTTTGTATGTGTTAGTAATTCTGTTAGACCTTTTTTTTAAATTGATGTTGATTCTGTTAACTTCTTTCTAATTCAAAACGAATTATCTATTTTCCAATAATCTTAATTAGATGTTAGAGTTGTTAGTTGTGTATGATCCCATCGAAATATGCTTGAAGTTTTTTTTCAATTTTGTTGAAGCTAGTTAATATTAGTTAAATGTTATGCTCATAGGTTCTAAAGTTGGATAAACGTTAGATGTAATTTTGAAAAACTGCTATTTGACCTTGTAATGACAATAGACCATTCATTTGGTTTTGAAATGACATGATTTGCAAGGTTCCGTTAATTATCATTTACTAGTTTCTACTTATTTTGAGTTCACTTGCTGCTACTTCTGTTATAGAATTATGCTGCAAATATTGCCTCTGTTAATGACTACACATTATGCTTCTAATGTTAGCAACTATTGACAATCAATTATATTATATTCTTTTTTAAATCAAATTCTTTTTATTTATGGATTCGGCAATGTCATGCCGGTATACCACCAAAATTGTAATACATCAATTATATACTTTCGCAGCGTTTGAATTTTGCAAATAACATTAATCGTTGTTATCTCGCACAAACCGGTTTGAGCACATATTCCACTAAAAAATCGACAATGGTCACTTATACTCTTTAATTATAATTGAAATTAATTATTAAACTTTGACTAGTTAAGTTGTTTTGGATTAATTAATTTTAATTAACTTAGTTATTTGATTTAATTCAATAATTTTGATAATTAATTTTAATTAATCAATTTAACCAAATTTTAATCGATTAATTTCGTCAATTATGCATTGATCGATTTCTTCCACTAGTACTTCACATCATTTCAAAACCATTTCATCATTGAGTCAAAACTATTTTAAAACCACTAAAATCACACAATTCTTGATTTAATATCGAGTCCATTTTTAAACACCCTTGTAAGTCGATCGCTTTTAAAGCATTGCCATCAACCTCACATAGCTTACTCTTGGGCTTTCTTACAATGAGACCTATTCGATTTTTATCGAGTAGAAGAATAATACACTAAAATAAAATTCACTTCATTCAAAACACAAATTTAAAACCTCGATCCAATGTCGAGTATTTCTATCCAAATCAAATTAAAATACCCAATCACAATCAAACACCATTTCATTTTGAAATGAAAAGGGGGATGGCTTTGAGTCTTCAATTCCTCTCCTCGATTATTTGAATACGAGTTCTCTTACTCGGTTAGTCAAATAGTCGTCATTTCTATCCACCTAAGCACAATCAAATTGAATTCATACTCATATTAATGAAACGAAAAGGGAGATGACTTTGAGTTTTCAATTTTTCTCCTCGATTATTTGAATACAAGTTCTCTTACTTGGTTGGTCAAATAATTGTCGTTCCTCTACAAACTTCCAAACCCCGATTAAATCAAAACACTTTCATAACAATGAAATAAAAAAAGGGAGATGACTTTGAGTCTTCAACTTCTCTCCTCAATTGTTTGAATACGAGTTCTCTTACTCGGTCAGTCGAACAATTGTCATTTTCCACCAACTTATACCATAAGTCAAATCATTCTCAATCAAAACTATACGAAAAGGGAGATGGTCTTGAGTTTTCAATTCCTCTTCTCAAATGCTTGGATATGAGTAGTCTTACTCAGCCACTCAAGTACTTGTCATTTATTCTAAAATACATCAATCATACATAAACCCATTTTCATAATCGCTCAGATGAAAAAGAAAGTGGTCTAGAGTTTTCTATTCCCTTTTCCGAATATTAGGATACGAGTTGTCTTACTCGACTATCCGAGTATTCGTCATTCGTTCAAAAACACCTTAACTATTATTAAATCCTTTTACAATTAAGTATGAAAAGGGAGATGGTCTAGAGCTTTCTATTCCTCTCCTCGACTATTAGGATATGAGTTGTCTTACTCGACTATCCGAGTAATTGTCATCCAATAAAATATCTTAACACACCAAACCTATCTTTTCCTCGCCCTCATGCGATTGAAATCGATCAAACCAAACATCCAACATATTAACCCAACTTGTCACCCCCGTGTGACCAAAACTCTTTTCAGAAAGAACATTGTTTAATCTTTTCTAATGCGCACAACAAACTAGTGCTTAAGCCTCCGTCGAGAGTAGACAAGCCAACATTTAGCCTTTAGAACGCGATCTAAACAATTGTTCACTAAAAGGCACCAACCAACCGTAGTTCCCCGAACTACGAATGCTCTGATTTCCTTATGACCATAAGGATACGTAGGCAGGAGATTGTTGTATCTTCGCGAGCATACTAATAAAAAACCTCCCTTTTCTTTTTCTGAGGTTCCCAACAATTTCTATTTTTATAACCCAAAGATAACAAACAAACATAAATTAACACTCGAAACACAAATTAGAACTAAAAGGTTCCCGTTGAGTACAACGGACATAAGGGGTGCTAATACCTTCCCCTTACGTAATCCACTCCCGAACCCGAATATGGTTGCGATGATCATTATTCTATTTCCTAAAGGTTTTATCGATATTTTCCTATCCCTTCATTGGGATAAATAAAGTTCGGTGGCAACTCTGTTCGAACATAAAATTTTCCGCGACCATCGCGAGGAATCGTATTTTTCGAGATGCGACAGATGGCGACTCTGCTGGGGATAAGCTCCAAGCAAAAGAGAGTGAAGACTAATTTAGTTCAGTTTCTGTATTGTGTGTTAATCTTGTTTGTTTGATTGTTATTTTTGTTCTGTTATTATTATTCTGTCATAATTATTGTATTATGATTTATTGACTATGTCTTATTTGGGGCTTTCTGTTAATGGTGCTTTGTGAGATAGGCTCTCTACCCGAGTCTGAGAAAAACCATAAGTTTAAGTTGGTGGTTGCGTAGTGGACGCCCACAAGGAGTCTTCCTTGTTGGGAAGATACGAAGACCCCGCCTAGAGGAGATTTTCTTGAGATATTATTGTCCGACGAGTCTTCGTCACGAGGATAGTATCCCTTGGACCTTTTAACCCACTATATTCGGCGGTTATGTAGTATTAAGCTACGAAGTTTCAGACTTGTTGGGTTAATACGAAAGCCCCAATCAGATGAGATCCCTTGGACGTATTATTACCTTACAGTAATATTTCCAACCTCGATCTATGACTCTGAGAACCTTGTTAGAACCCTGGACTCGAGAGTCGTGTAGTAGAATCCTCATGGAGTTTTCCTTGTTTGGATAATACAAAGACCTCACCTAGACGAGATCTTCTTAAGGATATTATTGTCCGACGAGTCTTCGTCACGGCAGTGATGTTCTCAAGAGATATCTGTGACTCTAGGAACCTACCAACTGTAGAGCCTACCCATGGGGTTCCATTAATCAGAGATACCTGTCATTTACCCGTTATTCTGATCCATCTGAGAACACCTTGAGCTTGTGATCCTAAACATGTCACTACATTCATACACATATCATTACATTTTCATTCATCATCATAAATTTCATATCATTTTCCACCAAAAAAAAAACCAAAAAACTCATCCATCCTTCGTCCATAACCTGCAGTTGATTTCCTGACACTTATATCAGACTTAAAGTAGTTCTTGAAAAACCATGGATCCATTGGAGCAAAATCACATTGCGTTAAGAGGAGATGTTGACTCGATGAAAAACCAGATAGACCAACTTGTGGAGGCTATGATAGCTTTAGAAAAGAGGGAGGACAGCATTCAGCAGACTGCAGTCGTAGAGAATGTTATTCCAGCTCCAGTAAATGGTCCTACCCAACCTCAGCTTGGGCGAACCCCACTTAACAACTCTATTGTACAAGAACGTCACGTTGTTCAAGATCCCTCACGTGATGATGCTGTTGAGTATTACAGTTTTGTATTCTCCGTGCCAAATTCCCATGGAACAAGCCTAGTGGTTAATGCTGAATAACCACAAGATGATGAGATTGCTAAAAGATGTTGCGTGCTAGAGAAAAGACTCAAGGCCATAGAAGGACAAGATACTCTTGAATTGAATGCTTTAGACATGTGTTTGGTACCTGGCCTGGTTATGCCCGCAAAATTCAAAGCACCAGAATTTGAGAAGTATAGAGGGGATGGCTGTCCAAAGCACCATTTGGTGATGTTTTGTCGAAAAATGACCTCTCATGCCCACAATGATAAGTTGATGATTCACTGTTTCCAAGACAATTTGATTGGGGCATCATTAAGTTGGTACGTGAAATTAGAAAGGAATCATGTTCAATCATGGTTGGACCTAGCTAACGCATTCTTGAAGCAATACAAATATAATATGGACATAGCTCCCGACCGCATGCAGCTAAGAGCCTTATCTCAGGAAGACAAAGAATCCTTCAGAGGGTATGCCCAAAGATGGAGAGAGTTAGCAGCTTGCGTTGAGCCACCACTCTTAGACAAAGAATTGATGGAATTATTCAGGGACACCCTGCAAAGTCCATACTTCGAAAGGATGATTAGCAGCGCAACATCAGACTTCGCTCACTTAGTGATAATTGGAGAACGCGTCGATAGTGCCCTAAAAAGTGGAAGAATCTAAGGTGCCTCGAGCAACCAAGCTAGCGAGACAGAATCCCTCAGTGATTCCCAAAAGGAAGAGGATAATTAAATAAATGAAGTCATGGCAGATGTTAGGTATTCTCACGATGCACCAGCCAGACCTTATGGTTCTTCACCTTCTCAGCAATCACCATTTTCAACACTACGTTGTCCTTATAGGCAACCGACAAGGCCTAGAGCACCATTCAAGCAACCATGGACTGTTCCTTATACAAATCAAAGACCTCGTGGTCAAGGATATCAGAATCAGCATCTGAACCAGCATAGGCCTCGAAACAATCTGGAAAGAAGGAATGCTCCTCTCGATCCAATTCCTATGTCATACAGTCAACTTCTGCCATATCTGATTCAAAGCTCGCTGGTGGAGCCCAAGTCTCTCAGGCCATTATCAGAACCATACCCACCTGGATATGATCCTGATGTGCAATGTGGATATCATGGCAGAACAATAGGGCATTCAACTGAAGACTGCAATGCTTTCAAGGCTACAGTGCAACAATTGATCGACAAAAGGTACATATCCTTTGCAGAAGGAAGTCTGTTGGTGCACGTTAATCTCTCGTCAGAATGAGTTCAAAGATTTCATAGAGTATCTTCTAATGCCAGTAGTTCAGACAGGAAGACATCCTCAACACTGGCAATCGTTGGACTGATTTGTTTCTATTTTTGCATTTGTAGTTTCTTTGTTGTTAAAAGCTGCTTGTGTTTAAACATTGTTGTTTTTAATGGTAATATTGATGAAGTAATGATGCATGTTTTGAATTAATTATCTCGCATTCGCTCATTTTTCTTCTCTTATATCAAAAACAAAAATACATCAGTGTTTCTCCCATTCACTTTTGTTTATCATAACCTTTGTTTTAGCAAAGATTTGAGGGAGGATGACGAAAACAAGTTACCCATAATTGCTGACTATATGCTTTCGGATAAAATTCTGCTGATGATGTACAAGCATTGTTTCAAATCCCCAAACACTGGAGAGATAAGGAGTTAATCCCTAGTCAACCACTTCGAGCCTAGAAGTAGGAGTTTCTTTCGGATTTAAAAAACCTTACATTAAACCTGAGGCAGGGTAGTGTTCAGTTAATCTAACTACACATTCAGATTACAAGACGAAATATCCTGTCTGAGGATCAACCACATGATATTCTTCGCACACATCCTGAAGTGTCGAAGGAACCTTGCAAAATCCAAAAGTTATGATGGTTGTTCTCCGAATGACCATTGACTTGGCAGTCATAAATTTTCAAAAAAAAGAATCAAAGAAAAGCTCGCTAAGTCGAGACCCCAAAAGGAGACTTAGGCGAAAACCGGGGCAATCCCGATGGACTAAAGCTTCAAAAAGCGGTCCATGCAAAAGTTAGGGATCAAAATAAAAATCAAAGGAGGTCACGAAAACCCTCAACAAAATAAAAACAAGATTTAGTGACCACCATATCAAGAATCAAAGGGTCACCAATATCCATGAAGATCAAAATAAAGTGTCTGTCATTTCAAGAGATCCGTACACCTTCAAAATTCTCTTAAAGGCGAATGTGTATGTTGAATTAACTGAACGTAGGACTGGAGTTTATCAAGAATAAGGGTGGGTACATAAACAATTTTGAGCCTCATATCCTTTGTTTCAATAACCATGAACCAAGCCACGTTACAACCCTCAAAAGACCTAATTGAGGTTGGGTTATTTCCGAAAGCATATTACAACAAAGTTGCATAAACTGACTCCTAAAGATTTTCTAATCTTCAACATTGATGTCATTACTCTCACTGTGTCTTTCACACCTTAAATTGCTAAATCAACATTACATTTGGACTCATGGTCCACTCGTCACACATTATCACATCATTCAAATAAATTCTTTTCAAAACTTGCATGAGTATCGCATTAAAATTACCATTTCTAAACAAACAATTTTAACTGCAAGACAGTACTTGACGTCAGGGAAATTCCAACAATAAGGAACAATCAGAGGAACTTGGACATTCGTTGGTGTTGACCCGAATCAAGACTACCTCACTACCTATGAATCCGAGACATGCCACCTAAACATCAGTTGGTCATAGGAAGATTACTCCAAGAATTGGTCAGCTTGAAACAGTCCCCTAACATATGTTAATAAATGTGCAAATCATTCCAAGAATCAGTTGATCCAGAGCAAATCATCTCAGGACTCTATTAACTAGGGGCAGATCACCTAGAGGTTCTGTTGGCCAGGGGCAGACCCCTTCAATGTTCAGTTAGGGTGAGTTAAGTCGCTTCAACGCTCATACCGGGGCAAGCTACCTCAAGAGCACAGAAAAGTCAACCACTCCAAGAGTCGGTTAACCAAGGATAAATCCTTTCATGGATCAAAATTTTGGGGCAATCCATCTCCAAATTATGGTACAATTGTTTTCAAAATCCTTTCGAGGTAAACATTTTGCATAGACCCATCACATTAGGGCAAGATGAGCCATACAGGAGCAAGTCATCTCCCTGACTTCAAGCTGTTCAAGGGAAAGCTTTTTCACACGTCATCAACTGCATAGTTCAAGATGAGTGTCGGGGAATCACGCTATCACCCCATAAAATAACCTTTTGACAGACAAAAACCTTTCTGCAAAAAAAACCTTCTCTTCCAATACCCGCGCAGGGGCATTTTGGAAACCTTCCAATCATTACATAAATCATCATCATGCATTAGTCATGTCGCTTTGCTCTAGCATAAAGCCATGCATATCATATCATTTATTAGGCATAACACATAACATGAACCTGACATAAAAAAGCCTTGAAACCCAAAATTTGACGCCAAAGTCCAATTCTCGTTTGACAAATTATTTCAAAGCCCAGTTCCCGTCTGGCAATTTATTACAAAGTCCAGTTCTCGCCTGGAAATTTATTTCAAAGTCCAGTTCCCGTCTGGAAATTCATTTCAAAGCCCAGTTCCCGTCTGACAATTTATTTCAAAGTCCAGTTCCTGTCTGGAAACCTTTTTCAAAAGCCCAGTTCTCGTATGGCAATTCATTTCAAAGCCCAGTTCCCGTCTGGCAACTTATTTCAAAAGCCCAGTTCCCGTCTGGGAAACCTTCCTCACAACCCAGTTCCCGTCTGGTAATTTATTTCAAAGCCCAGTTCCCATCTGGCAATTTATTTCAAAGCCCAGTTCCCATCTGGCAATTTATTTCAAAGTCTAGTTCTCGTCTGGCAAACTATATCAAAAATCAGTTCTTGTACGACAAATCATTTTCCAAATACCAGTTCTCGTCTGGTAAATTATCTCTTAATACCAGTTCTCGTCTGGTAAACTATCTCTTAATACAAGTTCTCGTCTGGTAAATTATCTCTTAATACCAGTTCTCGTCTGGTAGGTCACTTATTTCGATACCAGTTCTCGTCTGGTAGTCAATTATTTTCACCAGTTCTCATCTGGTAGCCTATTTTAAAAAAAGGTCAGTTCCCGTCTGACAAACAAAAACAAATTCAGTCCCGTCTGACATTTCAATTATTTTCACTAGTTCGCGTCTGGTAACATACCCTTCGAGTGCTGTCCTTATCTGGCAGTTCAATCTCCTTCACCAGTTCCCACTTAAAGTCCAACCTCATTGGCAATCAATAATTAAACCCTACAAAAACATCCAATTACCTAGTTGCATTCCCACATGCATCACACGAATCATCCATACATGGTTTTCCTACCAAATAGAAAATTCAAAAAACACAGTCGTACCAGTCATCATCATACTTATGCATAACCTTATTAAAAATAAAAAAAAATCATTTGCATTCTCATACACAGCCAAATATCCCCAGCAATTGCATACGTACATGCATCTCATGCATCATCCCATGCATAGAATTTCCACCTAAATTGGGACATCATACAAAAACCAAAAGTAAAATGTCAGTATCCAAGGTTATTCATGAATATCTTAGACATTCCTCATTTCCAAATAAAGTTATTACCCTGCATGTGCTCGTGGAATCATTTTCCAGTAAGCCATTTTCTTTCAACTTTATGATTAATAATGACAATCCCAACATTTTCTTTGCTATCATTGCTCCCCAAGCAGAGGTTACCCTGAAAAGTCTCTTAGGAGCTTTTTCCCCTGCAGAGCATTTCCAGTATGTCTCCCTCAAAAGGAGTCTTTTCTTAAAATTCCCCCAACAGACAAATATTCGAGATATTGCTTCGTTTATCTGAAGAATCTCATTTATCTGTTTGAGATACTACTTCGTTTATCTGAAGAATCTCATTTGTTTTTTAGAGATACTGCTCTAAGTATGCTCAGAGAGTCTTAGATTCAATTAAGGTATCATTCCCTTGTTCGGAATATCTTAATTCTGTCATATAAGATGCTGCTTCGACTCGATACAGAGAATCTCATTTTTACTGTTTGAGATACTGCTTCATCAATATGAAGAGTCTCATTTCAGATTTTTTAGAGATATTGCTCTAAGTATCCTCGGAGAGTCTTATATTCAATTAAGGTATCATTCCCTTGTTCGGAATATCTTAATTATGTCATATAAGATGCTGCTTCGACTCGATACAGAGAATCTCATTTTTACTGTTTGAGATACTGCTTCATCAATATGAAGAGTCTCATTTCAGATTTTTTAGAGATACTGCTCTAAGTATCCTCGGAGAGTCTTAGATTCAATTTAGGTATCATTCCCTTGTTCGGAATATCTTAATTTTATCATATAAGATGCCGCTTCGACTCGATACAGAGAATCTCATTTTTACTGTTTGAGATTGATCAAAAAAATAGCAAGTGTACTATTTTTACCGATGTAGTAATAAGGAGTTTTATCTCCAAGTATCGATCTCAAGGATTGCGTAGGAAATACTTATTTTACTTTGATTCTATCAGAACAAAAAGATAATGGTTTGGTTGTTTTGGAATTCTAACAATAAACACAACAGACAGTGAAATATAATTGGTTAATATAAAATATGCTAGGGGAAGTGGTTGATTTAACCAGTTATGAATTCAGTCAAGATTTCCTTAATACATATGAAACATTCAATTACCTAACCTCAGAATGTTCTCCCTTAAGTCCTTAAGGAAGAAACTATTAAACTACCAATTCTTACTCAAATGTCCATTCAATTAATCATTGGTTTTAATCATAAATAATATCAAGGTTTGCGGTGGTTTACAAAAGTTACTAGTCCTAGATGATGCAATCATAAACCTAATTGTGTGAAAACCCTAACAATCACAATCCTATTATTGATAGTCATAGATCAATTTGTATTTGTCCAATACAAAAGCATAATAACATCACACAATTGAATTGAAATAAGTAACATAGCAATAAGGAAATCATTTGTTCAAATTCATAACATACGATCAAATCAGGACCACCCCCCTAACATAGGGGTTTTAGCCTCTCATAGTAGTAAACGAAATCATAGTATGAAAATTAGACATTACAAAGAACTAGGAGATTTGGATCTTCAATGGTCGGAACCCTTGAATCTCGCCGTCTTCGAATCCTCCGTAGTAGCTATCTTCTCAATGCCGTGTTTTCTTTCGTACGTCAAAAAATGTTTTCTCCTTCCTCTTCCAAGCCTTCTAATAGCTTCAGATGAATCTCCTCTAAGCAAAAGGTCCAAACTACCCTTAATGAGCAGAATAGGTTCACAAAGCAAAAGTTTAGGTTTCCAAGCCGCGCCCAACAACACGGGCCGTGTGTGTACACACGGGTGCCCGTGTGTGCTCTCCAAAATGATTATTTTCAGATTAAGTTATAGGGGCATCAACACGGGCCGTGTTCCTACACACGGGTGCCCGTGTTAACTCTCTGTTTTTCTGCCTGTCCAACAACACGGGCAGTGTTGTGGCACACGGGTGCCCGTGTTGAACTGCTGTATTTTCATTTTTTTGCCTTTCTGAGTATCCCCAACTCCACTATTAGTGCTTTTAACCCTGTGCAACGACCTGTAACAATAACACTACCAAAACGAAGCGTAAAAGAGACCTTTTTGACATAAACATGTAATAGAATGAAAGGCGATACCAAACTAATAAAACATGATAAATGACTCTGAAACAACTAGAAACAAACACAGATCTTACCAAAGTGATGAAAATATGTCGGATTAATGGTGGGAATTCAATGGAAATGGTGATTGATCACAACCCCAAACTTGTCTCATTGCTTGTCCTCAAGTGATGTATTGAGTCCAAACAAAGGTCACCCACAAATTCATTTCCCACAATGCAACCTTGTCCTTCACAATTTGTGTTCTTCCTTTCCAATCAAGTTTCCGGTATCTCCGACTCAGGCAGTTTGCCACATTTCCACATCAGAAACCTCGTCACCTGCAAGCTTTTCACACACTCACAACATCTCTCAGGGTTAGGTGTGTACACTCACAGTATGCAATACCAAACTCTTAAATTTGAGTACATTCTAATGTCACGACAACAGCAGATTCCACACACTTTTCGAGGTCTTTTGGGTTGTAACGGGGCTTGGGTACGGTGGGATAAACAAAAAAAAAGGATAACAAAGGGTTTTGAACTCGGCAGTCATGTTGTGTGATTTTTCTTTCTCTTTTTCTCGTGCATCACGTATACTCTGGGGGTTAATTTCACTCTTTTGACTCTTTTTCTACTCAAATTTTTCGAGCATTTTATAGGTGTTAGAGTCTTAAGTCTCGGCAAGTGCATTTTTTCTCTTTTGTTTTTCTTTTTTTTTTCTTCTTTTTCTTTTCTCTTTTAAGGAACATACATACTATTTTTCTTTTTGTATGATCTCTTTTTATGCATTTGCCCTCTCTTTCAAGATTTCCACCCCAAACTTAGTTTTATTGCACATCTTGCAGTTCACACAATCATACCGAGTAATGGAAAAAAAATGAATGATTAAAAGTTAACAGGGGGTTGATGATGAATCAATGCTTAATCGTTAACAGGGGGTTTATGATGAATAAAATGGCTAAGGCTCAACGGGGTTCACGAAGGGAAACATACAGATAGGGATGGTTAGAAAGGCCCTGGCTAAACAAACAACTTGCCTCAATGTGTGTTGTCATGCTGTGACGTGTCAACAGGACATACGCAAAATCAGAGTGATAAAGTCATACCTGGCTGAACTCTCATGCTGATATTTAGTGTTTGGCTTTTTGTAATCTCACCATGTTGGTTAGCTTTGCAAGTTCTGAAGCCTCCTCGTGTCATGTGGTTTCTTTTCTGATTCGATTCTACCATACCGCTCTCTTGGTCCAGTGTCACCAAATTGTGTCCAACTTTACTTTCTCATGGTTGCATCAACTTCCGGGGTGCCTTATCAGAATAAGTATGAGGGGTGTCTTTCATCCACTACCATTGATCCCGGATTCGTCCAACCATTTCTCATCACCCTGTACACACAAGTAAACAACGAAAACAAACAAAAACAATACGACGACAACAAAAACAAAAGCGATGGAAATAAAACATGAAAGGAAAAACCCCCACACACCTGAACTAAACATTGACCTCAATGTTTAAATCCAGATACAAAGGGGACTCACAGCGACTACTGTTGGTTTACTGCACTTGTGTAGTTTCCTTCCATTTGGAGGCGTTTGTGACTTTGCCCTTTTAATTCTCCTCCTCCCCTACACAAAATTTTAGCACACACCAAGAAAAATAAAAACGAAATAAATTAGAAATCAAACGCGTGGGTTTCCTCCCATGAAGCGCTTCATTTAACGTTGCATGGCTCGACGGTTCATTTCCCTTATCATGGGGGGTATTTCAGGTTCAAAACCTTGTTGCACCTCTTGTCTACAACACGGACGTTGTCTCTTTTATCAGTGTGGACTCCTTTGTGCCACGATTCCTTTTTAACTATCCTTTCAGTGTTAGGAATCTTTCTATTTCGGGTGGCTACTGGCCGTGGTGAGCCTTTGATAGTATTCAATGTCCTGATTAAGCCTACTTGATACTGAGATTTTTTATCTTCCTCCATCTCCTGGTTTTCAATAGCATTCAATGTTATTTCCTTGTTGTGAACTTTCAAGATTAACGTGCACTCATCCATGTCGAGCTTGCATCGACTCGTCTTCATGAAAGGTCGACCCAGAATGATGGGGGCCTCATTGTCTTCAGGTATGTCTAGGATTACAAAATCGACTGGGAAAGTCAAGTCCGCTATTGTTACCAGCACATCTTCAGCTATACCATATGCATCTTTTCTTGAGTGGTCCGCAAACTTCAGATTGGTCTTTATATCACTGATATTTTTAATACCCA
This sequence comes from Lathyrus oleraceus, assembly GCF_024323335.1. Taxonomy (NCBI): domain Eukaryota; kingdom Viridiplantae; phylum Streptophyta; class Magnoliopsida; order Fabales; family Fabaceae; genus Lathyrus; species Lathyrus oleraceus. Next base: position 264,011,282 of record NC_066584.1, read on the forward strand.
GCCTGTGATAGACCGATAATGGCATCAGATTCACACTAGCTCCCGAATCTATTAGTACCTTTTTGAAGGTTCTTTCTTTGATTGTGCATGATACTGTGACGGTTCCTGGATCCTTCTGTTTGTTAGGAATGTTTTGCTCCAGGGAGTTTGCATTATATTGTTCCTTACCGGATACCTGTTCTTCAGTGGTTGGTTTCTTTTCAGCCATTACCTCTTCCACGAATTTCTTGTACATAGGCATCCTTTCAAGTGCTTCAAACAAGGCCATATGACCCTCAATCCTTTTAAACATTGTCATGAATTTCTCCAAGTCTGATTCACTAGGTTCTTTCTTTGTTATTCTCTGAGGATAGGGCAACTTAATCACCGGTTTAGTTCCTTTTGTAGTTTCTTCTTTAGTCGGCTCGCTCGGTGATATAATTTTTTCCTTTTTAGCATCCTTTTTCTCTGTCGTCGTGACAGAATTAACATTCTCATGACCTCTCGGAATTGAACTGTTTCACTTGGTAGGGAACCTGGTGTTCGAGAACTTGCCAATTGCTGCGCTATCTGCCCCACCTGAACTTCGAGATTCTTTAGGGATGCGGCGGTGTGTTTCTGATTGTTTCTAGTCTCTTCTTCAAATTGCCCATTTTGAGCTGCCATCTTTTCAATTGCAATCTCCCAATCTGCCTTCTTTGGGACTTGTTGTTGTTGTTGCTGATATTGGTTTTGATATTGACCTTGTACCTGATGTTGCCCATTCCCTATCTGATCCTTCCATGCAAAGTTGGGATGATTCTTCCACCCCGGGTTGTATGTGTTGGAATAGGGATTGTTTTGCTTTAAAAACTTGATCTCTTCTATCTGCTGTAGTGTTGCAAAACAATGAACAGTATTATGTGGTCCATTACAAATGCCACACACATCGTTTGGTGCCTGTTGCACTTGAGCCACTTTCTGAGCACCTATGTTTAGTGCTTTCAACCTTTTCTCTACCTCCGCAACAACTGCTTCTTCAATCTTCACCTGTTTGTTTGTTTCAAGCTTCAAATCAATAACTGCAGATTTGCTTGACACCCTATCATATAACTCCAAATGCTCATTCGAGGCAATTGCTTCAATTATCTTCTTCATACCAGTGGCTGTTGCAAAGTTAGCTGAGCCACCAGCTGCTGAATCAAGGATTTGTCTCGTTTGAATTCGAAGACCATTAACAAACATTTGCATCTGCTTAGTTTCATCCATGTTGTGAGTAGGACAAGCCACTAGGCTTTTCTTGAATCT